>NC_136063.1:615797257-616997257 GCF_964261635.1 Lissotriton helveticus | reverse complement strand
CTAGATTGAGATCATTCTTGTTAATACTGTCTACAAATTCATTTGCTTGATCCAAACTGCCTTTCCACACAATAAAAATGTCGTCTATATACCTCCACATGTGGGCAATATGTGTGTCAAAAACTGTCTTGTGGTCTCTTCTGAGGACATGCTCCTCCCACCAGCCAACATGTATATATATATATAGAACCCGTTTTTTTTGTTGAGTTTTTTTATGTATATTTATATATATATATATATCCAAACAAAGTCCTGTTGCTTCGGCTCTTCAGCGTTACGTTTTTTACAGGTACGGATCACTCAGACACCAGCGTTCGTGAATATTCAAGTGTTTATTCTCTCCTCTCCACCAGCATGACGCGTTTCGGCTGTGTTACAACAGCCTTGATCACATGGCTTCAAAATACCAATGGGAGTGTTTAAGTACTGTGCAAATTAAATTAAACTGAACAACAAGCCACACCTGGTTGAATGAACATGGAAAACATACTATGACTGCCCCAAAAGGATTGCAGAAGGAAAAAACGCAAACCAATTTCAAGCCTATTCACATATTAACATATCCATGAATATGAGTAGCTCAAGAAATATTTTTTTTTTTATATAATATATATACTACATAAAGTATTAAGTACGATGCTGACAGAACAAATACGTATTTTACAAAATAATTTGTAAAAATACTGCTCCTGATCACAGCGTTCATATATTAGACCACAGTGGTAGAACAATACATAAAACATTTTTTATACCATTTTTTGTGTTTATCTGGAGCGCTGCTGAAAGAAGTTGTCAGCTATAGTATTTCGTACACCCACAATGGTAAACATTGACTCCTATAAATATTGCAATAACCCCATATCATTTAAAGAAACACTCAACCCGTGCTTGAAAAACAACAAAAAAGTGAAAGTGCAACTATTGTTTCTAAAGTGCATAGTGATTGCGCAAAATCCCTGGTTATACTCAAAATTGATAAATGTAAGACCATTACGAGTAAATCAAACATAATAAAATATGCGCTATAAATTTCATGTATATACACAGATGTAAACACATTTAGTCAGATGCTCATGCTGAAAACCATGTTAAAGCCCCCATGACTGTATTGATCTCAGAGCATAGCATATAGGGAACCCCAGGCTATGCACATCTGTGAGAGTGCCCGACTTCAAGGAAAATGCACCTACTGTCTCGTGGCTTCAATGCCGATATGCGCGATATATAGTTAGTGCAACTAACTATATATGGAATTTCAATGGTTTTGTGTGAGTAAAAAAAAGGTTTCTTAAATGCTAATTCCTAACTATATATGGTCTATAACCTATGGTTTTTTCAGTGAATTTTCAAGGTTTTGTAAATGCTAATTCCTAACTATATATGGTCTATAACCTATGGTTTTTTCAGTGAATTTCATTGGTTTTTTAAAAGCTAATATCTATAGCTGTAAAATGTATTTTTCTTTAAATCAAAAAATTTATTTTATATGTTTATTAATATTTTTTTTATTATTATGCTTTGGTTCGCTCCCGGTTCGCGAACCGGGAAGCTTCCCGTTAGCTTAATTTGGTGCCGCGACCCGGTCCGCGAACCAGTAAACGTTCCGTTTGCGCAACTGCCGCGTTAGAAATCAACATCGTGACGCGTCGCGGAAGCACGACGTATCACGTTGTCGCGTAATGCGTCTTATGACGCGCCGCGTTAGCGCACCCGGAAGTGCTCCGGAGCACGAACCGAGGCGCGAAGCGCAGCTCCCCGGAAGCGATCCGGGGCGCGTTCCGCAGCGCGTAACATAAGCGTAACAGGTCATGTGACTTGTTAATAAAACTTTTCATTGGTTCATTTCACTTTTGGTTTCCTAATGATGTAAGGCTAGGTCATGTGACCTAAAAATAACACTTTTCATTGGTTTAGACCTAATTTTTTTCCAAAATGATGAAAACCCCTCCTTCTTTCCTCACTCTGACTTTCATCTTTGTGAGAGGAAGACCCTTTGTGATCACTGAGCAATGGCTTCATTGGTAGCTTCAGCTGGTGCACCCCCACCACCACCACCACCTCCTCATGGGAAGAGAGGACCACCTCCACAGTTCATTACCAACACAGAGGAGGAAGAGGATGAACAAGAGGAAGAGGAGATACAGGCACCACAGTTTTTACAAGAGGAGCCCCGGGTTTCTCATCATAAAACAAGTTTCATTTGGCAGTTTTTTTCAATCCCTGAAGGGCAGAAAAAAGTTAATGCTCGATATGTGACGTGCCTGATATGTAAAGAGGACTTATCTAGAGGCACCTTAAAGAAGTATAGCTTCGTCAACTACACTATGCACTGTCACTTAGTGAGGTGGCATCCACTAAACTACAGCCGGGAAGAGATGCGTGACCTTCAGGACAATCCACCAACTCCTGTGGCCAGGACATCGGCACAGGTATCTCTGTCAGGGCCAGAGGCACGAGAAACTGTGCCAAACATTCAGGACAACTTTGTCCATATGAAGATTACCTGTTTATATTGCGGTACATTACTCTCATGTGCCAATATGAGCATTAACTTAATCAACAGAGCATTTGAAAACCACAAGTGGTCTAAACGCCCCAGAAAGTAAATTATTTTTTTGCTCCTGTTGAGCCCTTTCCAATGCCTGTTTTTTGTTGTTTCCCCTCCAAAAAAAACAAAAAAAACATAAAACTGTTCAAAAAATACAAAAAAAAACAAAAAATGTTCAGAAAAATAAAAAAATATATAAAACAACAAAAACATTTAAAAAAAAGTTCTTTTCAGAACTACCTCCCCTTTCAAAAAAAATTGCTAGAATGTTTAGCACTCTGGCAAGCTGTATTTATTTTGGTTCGCTTCCTGGTTCGCTCGCCGGTACGCGAACCGGGAGCGAACCAAAAAAAAAAAAAAAAGAAGAGTAAGTATAAGGGAAGTAAACAGAGAGTAATGTTAAAACAAAGACAGCTATAGGGTCTAAACCAGAGATACTGGGTAATAGATTTATTTACCGAAGAAAAGAGGGAAGAGGTTATAATTGTGAAAAACAAAATAGATAAGGAAGTGAAAGAAAAAAAGGAGAGTAGAAGAATAACAAAGAAGATTTTCTTGGAGAATGTGAGTGAATGTTCAAAATAAGATTAAAACATGTGGAATAACAGAGAGGAAAAACAGAAAACAGAAAAGAAGAAGTAACACAAAAAGAATAATTGAAACAGCAAAGAAATGTAAATAACATAGGGCCATATCATCAACATAGGCAATAAAAGTTTTGCAGCTTTTATCGGCAGAAATGTGTCGCTAAAGCCGCTTTTGCGGCAGAAAACTGCCGCTAAAACCACTTTAGCAGCAGTTTTCTGCCAATAAAAACAGCAATAATTTTATTGGCTGTGTTCATAATATGCCCCTTAGTGTGCTTCAACTACACAGAGAAAGCATAATGAACAAGTAGTGAAAGAGTGATCAGTCAAAGACACTAAGAGTAATAGAGACGGAGTGAGTGAACAAGAGTGAGGAACTATGAGAAGAGAGGGACTGAGAAAAGAAGTGGAAGGAGTAGAGTAAGTAGGTAATAGAGAAAGGAATGAGGGAAGTAGCAAAGGCAGGAAACTGAGGGTTAAAGAAATGAAGCTGTGGAACTAATAGTAGGTGAATGTGATAGAAATGTAACGAAAAGAGTACAAAACATTTACCTTATAATTGTCGTTAACTTACTCACTTTTTATTTTTATACTTTCAATCTGTGAAAGAGAGAACAAACATTTGAAAAATATTAAAACATGTATTTAAAAATTAGAAAAGACAACGGAAAAGATTGAAGGACAAACAGTTTTTCAACAACTTTGACACTTACAGAAGCTTCTGCTTCTCCAGGCCCCCTACACAGTCCTAAAGATATACATTTTAAACTAACAGTATCTTGATGCAGATGAAGTGAGGCCTATCTTAAAACATGGTGCATCTTTTGCACTGCTGTTGTCTCACAAAAGTGTCGCAAGACACTAACATTTTAAATGATTGTTTCAGGATGCCAATAAGATGTGTCCTATCCAGAGGTTTGTTTGAGGTGAGGCCTACTCAGGGTTCCAAATGAAATTTCGAGTTGTTGAAGAGAACAGAGGACATAATACATGTGAAGGTCTACCAATGAAGTAAGTCATGTCCACTTCACTCTTGAACAAAGGCCAGACCTCTTCTGTGTCCGTGGACAGACCTAAACTTCATCTGCACAATGTCATTCGTAAACTTAGGAAACACAGGTGATGTAATTGAAAAATGTGGAGTTTCTTTTCCTCATTTCACAATCACATCACCTGTGTTTCCTTTGCTTAGGTACCTCATAGTGCAGATGGAGTCTAGCATATCAAAGAGTACACATAAGTTGAGCAGTGTATACAACAATTTTGACATTTACAGAAGACTCAGCTTCTTATCTTGTTGGAGATGAAGTGAGGCCTGTCTTGCAACATGGTGCATCTTTCGCATCACTGCTGCATCGGTTTCATGTGGCACGGGTTTTTTACAGCATGACACATCTGCCTAGATGCATCAATTTGTAATTTTGTCGCCTCATAGCAAATCTTTTCCACCACCACTGCGTCACAAAAGTGAATCACAGTGGCGCAAAAGAGGCATACACCTATCATAAATCTGTCCCTAACATTTTAAACGATTATTTCAGGATGACGATAAGGTGTGGCCTCTCCAGAGGTTTGTTTAAGGTGAGGCCTACTCAGGGTTGCAGATCAAATTTACGCTTGTTGTAGAATACAGAGGAGATAATACATGTGAAAGCCTACCTATGAAGTAAGTAATGTCCACTTCACTCTTGAACAAAGGCCAGACCTCTTTTGTGTCCGTGGACAGAGCTAAACTTCATCTGCACAATGTCATTCGTAAACTTAGGAAACACTGGTGATGTAATTGAAAAATGTGGAGTTTCTTTTCCTCATTTTACAATTACATCACCTGTGTTTCCTTTGCTTAGGTACCTCATAGTGCAGATGGAGTCTAGCATATCAAAGAGTACACAGAAGTTGAGCAGTGTATACAACAATTTTGACATTTACAGGAGACTCAGCTTCTTATCTTGTTGGAGATGAAGTGAGGCCTGTCTTGCAACATGGTGCATCTTTCGCATCACTGCTGCATCGGTTTCATGTGGCACAGGTTTTTTACAACATGACACATCTGCCTAGATGCATCAATTTGTAATTTTGTCGCCACATAGCAAATCTTTTGCACCGCCACTGCGTCACAAAAGTGACGCACAGTGGCGCAAAAGAGGCATACACCTATCATAAATCTGTCCCTAGCATTTTAAATGATTAATTCAGGATGACGATAAGGTGTGGCCTCTCCAGAGGTTTGTTTAAGGTGAGGCCTACTCAGGGTTGCAGATCAAATTTACGCTTGTTGAAGAATACAAAGGAGATAATACATGTGAAAGCCTACCAATGAAGTAAGTCATGTCCACTTCACTCTTGAACAAAGGCCAGACCTCTTCTGTGTCCGTGGACAGACCTAAACTTCATCTGCACAATGTCATTCGTAAACTTAGGAAACACAGGTGATGTAATTGAAAAACGTGCAATTTCTTTTGCTCATTTCACAATCACATCACTTGTGTTTCCTTTGCTTAGGTATCTCATTGTGCAGATGTAGTCCAGCATATGAAACAGTACCCAGAAGTGCAGCACTGCATGCAACAACTTTGACACTTACAAAAGCTTCAGCTTCTGCATGCCCCCTACACAGTGCTAATTATATACATTTTAAACTGATGGTATCTTGCTGGAGATGAACTGAAACCTATCTTGCAACATGGTGCATCTTTTACACAAAAGTGACTCACAGCGGCGCAAAAGAGGCGCACGGCCATCATAAATCTGACCCTAACATTTTAAATGATTGTTTCAAGATGCCGATAAGGTGTAACCTATCCACAGATTTGTTTCAGGTAAGTCCTACTCAGGGTTGCAGATGAAATTTAGGTTTGTTGAAGAATACAGAGGAGATAATACATGTGCAGACCTACCAACGAAGTGAGTCATGTCCACTGCACTCTTGAACAAATGTCAGACCTCCTCTGTCTCCTGGAACAGGCCTAAACCTCATCTACACAATGTGATGTGTAATGTTAGGAAACACAGGTAATATAATTGAAAAACGTGCAATTTTTTTTGCTCATTCCACAATCATATCACCTGTGTTTCCTTTGCTTAGGTATCTCATTGTGGAAAAGTAGTCTATCATATGAAAGACTACGTAGAATGTGAGCACTGTATGCAACAACTTTGACACTTACAGAAGCCTCTCCTTCTCCATGCCTCCTACACAGTTCTAAATGTACATCATAAATACAAACAGTACAGAATTAATTATACATGTTAAATGGTTTATTTTTGCTGTTCTCAGAATGTATCAAATTTCACTAAAAACAGTGACTTGAAGGTATTCATCATATAACAGCGGGGAAAAAAAAACACAATCAAAATGATTGTGTTTAAAAAACCCATACAACATAACAAATCAAAATTCAGAACTCCTTAAAATTAACTTACTTTCCATGACGTCGAAGGATGTCCTATGAACAGCTTACACTCTGTTGTGCTGTTATTACTTTCAGCCCGCCACTTTCTGAAAGAAAACCTCCATCGTTTTGAAAAATATGTTACATACAATAAATGACTTCTCGCTCTCTACCACACGTTTCCACAAGGCCAAATCATGTAAGAGCCATTTATAACTCTTGAAATTCTTGTAAGCCAATCCCGTCATTTTGTATTTCCGCAACTTTCAGAATTAAAATGTTGAAGACCATTTTCACAATCCTGGACTAGTAATATCTTACCCTTCTTGCTCACTCATGTTCTACATTTCCTATGACACTGATACTGCTTACTATGAAGCAGACGTACACTACCTCTATGACTACTACAATTATTTAATTCTCTACATCACTTTTAATCACAAAGCAATATAAAACAGTAGACAGCATTGCAGACTTACATTCCCTCTACTTCATGTTTTGATTGGCTGCTTTAATTAGCTTATAAAAAGAAACAGTTTTTCTGAACTCATTCAAAGTGCAGTTATTTTTCCATGACGTCAAGTGTTATGGTAAGAAGTTATGTCTCTGTACTACACTTATCCTCAAGGCCAAATCATGTAGGAGCCATTAGAACCTCTTGAAATTCCTCAGAGCACATCCCGAGATTCTTTCCCTAAAATTTTGGTTTTAAAAACACCAGGTAAGAATTTTTAAGGTCATACGGCAATTTTTTTTTTTAAATTAAAACAGAATCGTTGCAGAATGACCAGCCATTTCTAGACTTTAAATAAGCTGTGTAATGTCCTGATGTTATTGAAGGACCGTCATGATATATAATTGCTGCAGTTACAAAAGTCCTTCCTGATATTGACAACTGTGAAGCCACAAAATCTTTAATTAAAGTTGTCAATTTTGTTCCATCAGGCCTACATCGTTGGAACATTAAAATGACATACTGGCCATATGTTCGTATAAATAATGTTGACAACATTTCAGACTTACATTGGCTACACTCCATGTTGTGATCAGCTGCTTTTACTAGCTTATTAAAGGAGACTGATTTACTGTCTGGCAAAGTTAAATATATAAATCTTTCTGAGTCTACACTAGTAGTACTTGATACCCTACAGTTCTCGCAGTCATGCTGCCATTGATAAGAAAGCCCAGGTGATCTACATCTACACCTTCAGCATGCAATACATCAAGCATATACATTAAAAACTCCTGACAATCTTGCTGAATATTTTGAGAGAATTGTGTTTGACCTGAACATCTGTCTAACAGATTTCGAATTTCAGACACACTTTCTATTTTTGTTCTATCAGTGCTACATTTCTCTAACACAGAATTTAACAAACTGCAAAATCTTTGATCAGAATTGACCACAATCTCTTCTTTTACATTTTCTAGAGAAAACAAAACATTAACCACTACATTAGCATAGCAGTTGACACCAGAACTGTTTTCAAATTGAAAACCAACAACATCTTCAACAGAATCCTTTTTGTTTCTGCCTATAATTTCAGGTTCATCGACTTTTCGTCTTTTTGCTACAACCTCCCTAGTATTGGTCACATTTCTTCGTTTCCGGCCTACCACACGTTTCTCAAACAAAGGATATTGAGGCAAATGTGGTGCATACTCTCTTCTTAACCTATTGTATTCCTTAACACAATCTAGATCCGCACAAATGTTTGTGACATCACACTCAATCAAGTACAATCCCGATAAAGTTCTAACTCGTGACAATGCCACATATGCCATACCCTCCTTGAACACAGAACTGCCAATATTCACCAATGCACTATCTACACTTAAACCTTGCGATTTATGGATTGTCACCGCATATGCCAAGCAAACAGGAAACTGCTTACGGCGAACATATAAGTCTTTTACAAGCAAAAATCTAGCAGAACAACGACCAATTAGCTGTACTTCCTCAATGCCATCAAATTTAATTTTTAAAAATTCAATTCCATCTCTATTTCTGTATTTCACAAAATCAACAACATTACCCATTGATCCATTTACCAGACCTCTTTCAACATGTAAATTCCTTCTTAAAATTATACAGCAGTTTAAGCACACATTCAGAGTCTTTTCAAAACCTGCAGTTTTAGATATAGTCTTCTCTAATGAATCCAATTTTGATTTCAAATTCTCAGACAAAATAATTGTTGATCCCATATGCTCTACTCTGCCAATAGCTTCCAGTTTCACAATCTCTTGGTTTTCTAAATGCAACATTTTGTTGTTGAAGATGGCACATTCTGCAAGAGTTGGCATCAAACATATTCCAGATTTCTTCTCAGTAATTTTCTGAAAAATATTCTCAGGCACAACATCTTGTTCTGGATATAAATTTGACAGTAATCGTGCATGTAAAGCTTCTTTCCCATGCTCGGTCACTTTTCCAATTCTAACATCTTGTAGAATATTCTTGTAAACTTCATCCTTCGCCTGACGCATATTTTCATGCAGTTCAGCATAATTGAAGTTTAACCATATATTGACGTTGCCAATGCTCCCTAGGCACTTCCTGGTATCTTCATGCGTGAGCATTTTGAACACAGGTTGTCCTTTCACTGGTGTCAGCTGCAGAAGATCTCCGAAAACAATGATGTGTTTGCCACCAAATAACACATCATACTCTGTTTTGAGAACTTCTTGCATTCTCAAATGCACAAAGGCAAGCATGACATTGGAAACCATGCTTACTTCGTCAATGATAAGAAGTTTCATTTTCCTCAAGACTCTTGAAACTTCACAACAAGCATCTCCAGATAGCTTGTGATATTGTAATTTGTTGTCATGCTCCACTGGCAGCATCAGTAAACGATGTAAAGTAATCCCTTTAATGTTATGTGCTGCCAGCCCAGTTGGAGCGGTAACAACACAAGACAGCGGTGATTCAGTCCTTTTCTGCAGATAAGATGCAATTGCTTTAATCAGAAAACTTTTTCCAGTTCCCGCTTCTCCACTCACGTACAGTCGGACAGGCTTCAACGACGTACATGAGCACTCTTTCTTCTCATGACTTAATCCATGATCAATTTGCTTGGTAACTTCGTCATATATTTTCCTCTGCTCAACGTTGAGTTGTCTTTCCAAGTCTTCTAAGTTAACCGCATCCTCCTGAGCATGTGCCATGGCTCTTTCCACTTCATTCATGGCAGTGGCAGCTTCATTTTCGATAACAGGTCCTCCTAGTGGATCCTGACTCAATGAAACAGAACTCTGACTGTCCTGAGAACTGTCTCTGGCAATCTCGGCTGCAATCGTTGCTTCCTGCTCGATTTCCGCATTCTACATTTCTACATATTTGGGAAAAGCAGGACATTCTATGGTCTCCTTGGCGGCAGTGAAAGAGTCTTCGTAACAGAGGAAATCTCCAAGCAGTTCCTCTTCTGCACGCCAAGGCTTGAAAAGTTGCAAAAGTGCTAAATAGAAAAACTCCTTTTTTTCAGGAGATTCGCCACTCAATTTTCCATGGTTTACCAAGTGGCATTTTCTTTGCTTGACCAGACATCCCTCACTTCCAATTACAGCATACACTCCTTTCTCAGTATCTTCTTTGATGTTCCTCTTGAATATGTAATTTTGTAGAACCTCATACAGACAAACATTCTCGAGGTGACTGCTTCGATTTGGATAATATGTATCCAACATGTTGGTCTTCAAAATGTCGGTACTGTTTGGCTCCTTTTCCGCCAAATACTCAATTTCCCGCACAGGTTTCAGAACTCGATTACGCGTTGTAGCAAGACCAAGACTCGCCCAAACGATACTCCTAGATTTGGCATAGAGACTTGCTGAAGACAACCGGTCAGAACATTCGTAATCTCCGATTTCTCGATGCGACAACATCTTCAGACTGAAACTGTACAACTTCTTACTGAGGCTCTTTTCATGGGAAATGTCCTCCCACATATCCTTCAATTCTGTCTTTTCTTTTTTGGTGATGTAAGATGTCACATACTGAGCCACAGCCATACAGTTATCAGCCACAAACTGTATATCCATGTTAGCATTCCACATGGACAAAATCACTGGGTTGTAGTCGTTGATGTACTTGGACTCTTCGTTCCTCTTCAAATTGTATGTGTTTTTAGGTGATTTCTTCATCACATTATGTCGCAGCGAAGACATCAAACTGTTTACTCTTCCTTTAGAAATCACCGGTCGTGGAAAGCCGAAACGACATTTGGTGTAGAACTTGTCCTTGTTTCGGAATTTACGACGACAGTACTTTCCACAACAATGGCTTTGGAAACGTAGAACTTTTTCTCTTAGGCTTTTCTTCTCCTTTGCTTTTGGAACAGCACACGTAGAATACTGTTGTATGAAACTCATCACTGAGTCTTCTGGATCTGTTCCAAATTTAGGTGCATCCTTGATCCACAGCAGCATATGTATATGAGGAGCACCTCTTGCTTGGTACTCCTTTCTCCAGAAGAAATCCAACACCTCTCCAAGAGGTGGATTCTTCTTATTCATGATGAAAGACATCATAGCTTCAAATCTATGATTGAAGTACCTGCATACATTGACTGGATCCAAAGAGCACAGTTCTCCGGGTGTCTTGAATTCGATGTTTTCAATGTTTCCATTTGCCTCTCGTAGAAATTCAAGTAAGTCTTCCCAGCCATACTCGGCACAGCTCAGAGTGAGGAACCATGTGGGAGTTCCTAAGTTCCTCAGCATACATTTTAAATCACCATGACGACGGTACCAGTACTCATTAGTACCACGCTGACACGCCATGAGATTAATCAGGTGACAATCCAAAATACTGTCTTGGACATTGACTTTATCCATAAAGTCACTTGCCGAGATGTTTTGCATGTGTATACCACTTTTCAAGATGTGGTTCACTGCATATGACAGTCCAGACAGATCGCTTTCAAACAGGAGATGAAACAAATAGGGAATACATTGTCGAAACCTAGCATCTCCTGCATACAATCGCAAAGTCCGGTATTCAGAAGCAGTAATTTGATGAGGTCGCTCATCATATCTTCCTCCCTGACCTGTTGGAAAAAGCTGTGGGAAACACCGAGCTTCCAAACTTTCCTCCCAAACACTAATGGGACTCCCTTTGGCTTGTTTCATTTGAAACAACTCAATAGCATTCCCCATGACTTCCTTGGAATGCAAAGGATGAACACTATAATGTTCATATATTTCTTCACTAGTAGAGGGTTCTACTTTCTCAATTTGACCAGCACACAAATCGCTATCCTCTTCCTCACTTACTTCCTCTTCTGCAACATATACATTCTTATAGTACTTATTATTTTTTTTCAAATACAATGTTGCCTTTTTGACTTTCCTAACATCCACAAAATCTTGCCATATTTTCTTATTCTTTGTCGGAACCCCATTAACTAAGATAACCAGAGGTTCCTCTTCCACTTTTTCTACTCCAATTGTGTTAATGTTTTTCTTCAAATCTAGAGGCAAATAAACAACTCTTCCCTTTAATCCTCTCTGTAAATCTGATGGAGGCAATTTCCCTGTCTTTGGCTCCATTCTTACAATAGCCTGAAAGGGATGGATACTTTGAATCAAAATAGATTCATAAGTATTTAAATCCTTCAATTCAGAAGGAATCTCAACCAATTCCAGATTATTATGAACTGCTCTAGCAGACATCTGGTTTTGATTTAATTTGTTACAACAATAAGTACACACACGTTGATCCGATCCCAAATCAAAACAATTTTCTACCATCAAGTATGTTGTGAAATCCTTCCATTCACTATTATTTTCCCTTTCACTTTTTGCATATAAATCCACTAACTTAGTCTGATTCTTATAATAAGTGCGTCGACAACACACACAAGTGAAATTAGGCCTCTCACTTGATTTCACCTGAAACGTCGCAATTTCCCTCTGAAAATTATCTGTACTGGAAACCTGTAAACTATCTTCCACATTACCCTCTTCTTCTTGGTCAATTTCAACATTCTCCTCTTTACTTCCAAAGTAACAAAACTCAATTTCTGCACAAATATTCTTCACATCTACTTCTGAACCATGCAAAAGAGCAGCGCATAATTGTTTAAGCATAATTGCTGGACTCTTAGCATAATACAACATTCTAACTAATTTCCTCACTTTATTATGATGCACTGCTAGCATCCTGAAATGATGAAAAACACTCTGGCATACTCTCCTGGAAAGACAAGCCAGTGAATGACCATGCAAACCTGTCACTTCTCTCACTCTGCAAGGATCTAATTCTTGCAACAACTTTATTTTCTGCTTCAAACTTTTCTTATTAAATGTCCGTACAAAATCACAAAGCAAATTGATGGAATCCTGTCGCACACTGCAAATACTACTACACTTCCAGGTGTACACAGGACCCTTAGGACGTCTTCCTAAAAGCTCATTACCTAACACCTCTTCTGTCTCTGTTGTCACAAGTTTTTCTTTTTCAACTGGACAACCATCTTTCACTTCATAAGCTCGACCACTGGTGTCAACTGCATGCACCAAATCATTATCCAGGAAATAACTCTCCTCATTAAAAAATGCCTCACAACTTGAACTATGCATCCATTCTCCGGAAAAAACTTCACAAAAATTACTACGATTAACTATTCTCTTCCATCTACTATTTCTTTTGAAATCATAAATTGCCTTGTTTAGCTTCCTAATTCTATTGATTATCAAAATAAATAACTTGCGTTTAATTTCAAATGCCTGATCAATAACTTTCTCAACTTTTTTTTTTCTCTTATAAAAAACCACTTTCTGTTGACCTTTCTTAATATTTTTTAACAAATTGCCAATTATCCTGTTGCGGAACATTCGTTTACGAATGTCCCTAAACTGTTGTTTCCTTCTACTATCATGCACAGAGTTTCTCTTGCTCTAGCAGTAACATTTTTCATTGGCCTTTCCTTTCCGTTTAAATTGCTTCTCTTTTTCTGGACTGAAACATTTTCTGTAGTAATACTTTTTTTACTACAAATATTACTTATGAATGATTTCGTGGTCTTACCCGGTGCTTTCTTGGTGACTTGACAACTTTTTTTTGTAGAGGACTGCTGCAGTATTTGATACACCTGCTGTCTTTGACGTTTTGTAGCCTTTCTAATTCGAGCCTTAGTTGGCATTTTCAAATTTTGAAATGGTCTGCAGTTGAATCTGTGGTAAAATATAATAAAAAAATGTATTAACCACTATTACCAAACAGTAAATCAATAACAGTCGTCAAAAACTTAACACACTACTTGACATTTTTACATAGAATATTTTTTAGTGCTTTGGCAAATTTAGAATACACAAATAGCAGAAAAGAAATGGAATTCTTCTTCATTTACCTGTCCTGTTTTATATGTGAATCTGATCTAATTTTATGAGCATATTTTAATATTTTATTGAAGACACTACACATAACCTGTTATTGAAGGTGTATTTAATTTAAAATTAAACAGTTTACATTTTTACTTTTCAATTATTGTAAATTTTAAAAATAAATGTTTATAGTTCCATAGGCTCAAGCAGGTCAGCTTCCCACCCTATGTCATACAATTCTGACAAATCTGCATCCTCATCATGTTCTTCTTCATCCTCAGGATTTAAATCATCCAAGGGATCTACTTCCACTGATGTTTCAATTACGAGTTCAATGATGAGGTCGAGATCAACTGATTGCTGATTGTCGCTCATGTTGATGTTGTCGTTATCTTTAAAGAAAGATAACAACAATGAGATGTTGCAGAGTAAGAGACAAATCTCAGAGATTATAATAGTAAAATTGTTTAACAAGAGTAACATTTTGCAGCTATTATTTAGCCATGTCCAGCGATGCTGAGGAGGTGAGGCCTATGTCCAAGTTTTCAGTGAACAGGACTCATCTCTTCTTAACCTTGGATAAGCCTCACCGACTCTGTGTCCCCTGCTCATACTTAAATGTACAGGGGCAGATTTATGCTAAGTGGCGCATCCCCACGGATGCACCAGTTAATGTGCACCGCTGCTCTGCCAGCCATAGTGTGCCGAATTTACAATGTGGAGCACCATTGAGCAAAAACAGCACAGATGCGTCACGCATCTGTGCCGCAAAAGCAGCACATTGCAGGAATCACGTCATAAGCGCGACATGTCTACTGCAATGCACAGGAAGAACCCTCACATTGCATGGTGCATCACTTCTTATGCCTGTTTCAAACAGGCGTAAGGATTTGATTCAGCAATGCTATAAAGCTGACTCAGTGAAATCTTCTAAATTTCACTGTGTTAGTTTTACAGGGCTTTCATGCAAATTAATGCATACCTTACAACAAAACACCTATATGAAAACTGACCCAGGTTTCATGTGGCACAGGACTTTACAGCATGACACATCTGCCTAGATGCATCAAGTTGTAAATATGTCGCCACATAGCAAATCTTTTGCACCGCCGCTGCGTCACAAAAGTGACGCACAGTGACACAAAAGAGTCATACACCTATCATAAATCTGTCCCTAACATGTTAAATGATTGATTCAGGATGACATTAAGGTGTGGCCTATCCAGAGGTTTGTTTAAGGTGAGGCCTACTCAGGGTTGCAGATTAAATTTACGCTTGTTGAAGAGTATAGAGGAGATAATACATGTGAAGACCTACCAATGAAGTAAGTCATGTCCACTTCACTCTTGAACAAAGGCCAGACCTCTTCTGTGTCCGTGGACAGACCTAAACCTCATCTGCACAATGTCATTCGTAAACTTAGCAAACACAGGTGATGTAATTGAAAAATGTGGAGTTTCTTTTCCTCATTTCACAATCACATCACCTGTGTTTCCTTTACTTAGGTATCTCATAGTGCAGATGGACTCTAGCATATGAAAGAGTACACAGAAGTTGAGCAGTGTATACAACAATTTTGACATTTACAGAAGATTCAGCTTCTTATCTTGTTGGAGATGAAATGAGGCCTGTCTTGCAACATGGTGCATCTTTTCCATCACTGCTGCATCGGTTTCATGTGGCACGGGACTTTACAGCATGACACATCTGCCTAGATGCATCAATTTGTAATTTTGTCGCCACATAGCAAATCTTTTGCACCGCCACTGCGTCACAAAAGTGACGCACAGTGGCGCAAAAGAGGCATACACCTATCATAAATCTGTCCCTAACATTTTAAATGATTAATTCAGGATGACGATAAGGTGTGGCCTCTCCAAAGGTTTGTTTAAGGTGAGGCCTACTCAGGGTTGCAGATCAAATTTACGCTTGTTGAAGAATACAGAGGAGATAATACATGTGAAAGCCTACCAATGAAGTAAGTCATGTCCACTTCACTCTTGAACAAAGGCCAGACCTCTTTTGTGTCTGTGGACAGAGCTAAACTTCATCTGCACAATGTCATTCGTAAACTTAGGAAACACAGGTGATGAAAGTGTTTTTTTAAAGCCTTTGCACCATTTTTGGGTCACTTTTAACATGGCTATGTAACTCAAAGAATAAAAATCTAAATTTGCCAAGCACAGGTGCGAGCATATTTACAAGGAATTTGCACCACGGGGAAAGGTCTTAAATTAAAATGGGAAAAATAACATCAGAGACACTCAAATGCCTTATAAATATGCCCCAAACAACCTATGAAGCTCTAGCAGTACATATCCAGAAATGTAATTGATTTCAAAAAACGTTTTTAAACACAACATATAAATCAATTGTATACCTACATTCATGGGGAAATGACTTAAAATGTCCTTAAGACACATGAAAGCGTTTTTTGATTGCCCTTGCACCATTTTTGGGTCACTTTTAACATGGCTGTGTAACTCAAAGAATCAAAATCTAAATTTGCCAAGCACAGGTGGGAGCATATTTACAAGGAACTTTCCCCACGGAGAAAGGTCTTTTAATTTAAAATGGGAAAAATAACATCAGAGACACTCAAATGCCTTATAAATATGCCCCAAACAACCTATGAAGCTCTAGCAGTACATATCCAGAAATGTAATTGATTTCAAAAAACGTTTTTAAACACAACATATAAATCAATTGTATACCTACATTCATGGGAAAATGACTTAAAATGTCCGTAAGACACATGAAAGCGTTTTTTGATTGCCCTTGCACCATTTTTGGGTCACTTTTAACATGGCTATGTAACTCAAAGAATCAAAATCTAAATTTGCCAAGCACAGGTGGGAGCATATTTACAAGGAACTTGCCCCACGGAGAAAGGTCTTAAATTAAAATGGGAAAAATAACATCAGAGACACTCAAATGCCTTATAAAGAAGCAGACACCATTATTTCCTTGTCATAAATTTTAAAAGCATTCCTTTTCCTCAAAAACGATTTTCAAGTCATAATTTGAAAACACTGCACAGCTCCTATGTACAAAAACACCCTGTCAGTACTAATACTTCACATTATCTCCAATTACAATTTCTCAAAGAAACAAAATCTATTTGTAAAACACTTGAGACAAAGCAACATTTTAAAAACACAACTTTCTTCATAATTTTCTCCTTAAAGCATACTATTCTCTATCTAAATTAAATAAATCTTTTCTCACCTTAGCAAATACTTTATGAGTTTCAAAACAGTCTCAGAAATACACCAATTTGTCTTCAGCAGAACAAAGGGTATGCACTCCAGAGGCTGCAGCTATAGAAAGCACAGAAATGCTGTAATTCATCACACATATCTCTCATGTCACCCAATCAAAACTCTTCCCTCACTTTTTTCAAATCAAAACCCTTCCCCCCTCTGCCCTCTCTGCCTTTTTTGCATAGCAACCACCTCCTGGAAGACCTCTGGTGTTTGCAAGTTCACACAACAATGTTTCAATTGAACTCTGAACTCTCAGTGCACCTGCGTATCCAGTGCAATCTTTCATTAAATGATTTTTTCTTGACCATTCAAATTACATCTTTCAAAGAACTCATCCCTGCACCCTAACTTTCTGTTTTCAGCAATCAAAATCCACCAATCACTGTTACTGCTTCATTAACACAGAAACTCCACAGTTTTTTTCATTTTAAACTCTTATTTTTTCAACTGCCATTTCATTACCACACTTCATCTGACTGCAGCAGAACCTTCTCTCACCATGTTTTCTGTCTGGATTGTTGGACATAGTTACATCTACTGGGCTCAGAGGTATGCTGATAACAGAAATTTACCTAACCTCAATTTACAAGATGTGGAAATTAAGTGGTTTGGCCACAGAGGATTAAAATGTCACCAATTGATACCATTGGTGAAAACCTTTA
The DNA here is from genome assembly GCF_964261635.1 of Lissotriton helveticus. Lineage (NCBI taxonomy): Eukaryota > Metazoa > Chordata > Amphibia > Caudata > Salamandridae > Lissotriton > Lissotriton helveticus. The sequence goes on along the minus strand of NC_136063.1, from coordinate 616,979,473 downwards.
TGCATTTGCCAAAACCTGACCTGTTAATTGTGCACTGTGGAGGTAATGATTTGGGCACTTTGACTGGAGTAGGTCTGGAAATGCTTTTAAAGGACACCTTTGAGCAATTAATGGCACTTTTTCCTCAAACTGCCTTGGTATATTCAAATATATGCCAAAGACAGAAATGGAGGTGGTCGAACCAATTTTGTCCACAAATTGAGAAGTCGAGGAAGCATGTAAACAAATCTGTTTCAGCTTACATGAGAGACCATGGAATGGGCTCCATGTACAACAATAACTTGCGTTACTACATGCAAGATATCTACAGAGGAGATGGAGTTCACTTCTCAGATGAGGGCAACAGAATTTTCATTTTGAATTTAAGACTATGCATTGGTACCTACTTATAAGTACCTAAATGTACCATAGACCCAAAAGCTCTTCTCAGAGCTACCCTACATCTGATCACTCACAATTATTATTTTACTCTAACTTTTTTCACTAATTTTCAACAAAGTACGCTCCCCGGAGCGCTACCCGGTACGCGAACCGGAAGCTAACCGCGCAAATTTTTTTTAAAAAATGTTTTTTTTTTCGCACATATGGGCCTCCTCAGCCATCCTCAGAAAACCTAGGGGGTCAAAATACGTCTACCGTGTCCCCTTCTACCCATTCTGAACATTATGTGCCCTCCATCTTGTATCTTAATTCGACCGAAACACAAAATGGTGGACTCCCGTAACGCTTAAGGTTCGCGTACCGGGGCGCTCGCCAGTTCGCGTACCGGGGCACTCCCCGGGAAGCGCTCCATTAAAAAAGGTGGGAAAGTAATTTACAGAAGAAACCCTTGAGACACTTTCACCAAATATAGATTTGCTCATACTACATACCAATCCCTACCATTTTCACAAATTTGGTTGAAATTCCATTTAGCCATTTTGCCTGTAGACCTCTCTAAATACCCTGAGGTAAATTACTTCACAAAACACATCTGAAGTGTTGGAATTGACAACCAATTAAAATGTTACTTTCATTTTCTATTTTTTTTTTACCTGACATTTGATTGCTTATGTACCTGAATATATATAAAGGAAGAGAAGGAAACACAGCCATTTTGACTACTACTTCCTGGTGTACATTTCAATAGGATTTTCACTAATCACTTCAACTTCTTTGTAAAGGTAATTTGTTATTTTAAAAACTGAAGTATATCTAAAATTAATCCCAACAGTGCCCTATCTCTACTAATATATTTTTTATCCAAATTTCAGACAAAATGGAAGGCGAACACAAAGTTTCATTTGAAATTGTCCTGCAAGAGACCAACCAAGTAATAATTGATCCAAATTATATAGAATTTATGGATGAAACTTGGGACCAAGAACTACTGCAATGTGTGCAAGCAGTAGATGTCCTCTTTGAAAATGAGGACATTTTACACACTCAAACATTACAAGCTATGTTCAATGAAAATAACGACATTTCAGACAGTGAAATGTTAGACATTTTATTACATTTTGAAACACAATAAATAATTGCTTAAAAGATAAAGAAATAAAAAAATAATCAACAAAACCAACAATCAATTAACATACAGTATTTGAAAAGTCTATCATTCTTTTTTCCTTATAGTACGCTCCCCGGGCCGCTTCCCGGTTCGCGAACCGGGCGCTATCCACGCAAAAAAAACAAAAAAATTTTTTGTTTGTTGTTGCCCCGCGGGGCCCTTTTAAAGCCTCCACATCAAACCTAGGGGGTCAGGGAGGATCTACTATGCCCCCTTATGGTCATTTTCGCCTTTGTTTTGGCCTCCTCTTGTCTCTCGATCCTACCGAGAGACAAGATGGCGGCCGCTCCGGACTGTTTAGAATGTTGACAGACACCGAAGAGCCAATCAGCTTCGCTTCGCGAAGTTCCGATACGCGTCAAGTACGCGAACCGGGGCGCTGCCCAGAGTGCGCTTACAGATATATATCTTTTTTTGAACGTTAATTTCTCAAAATCCACTGGAGCACATATATTGAGACCTAGCAAAGGCACATCGGGCTAACAGTCCCTACAATTTTGCCAAGTTTCGTGCAAATCCATTCAGCCGTTCGGGCTAAAAGTGAGGCCAACCGCCCTATGGAAATTAACATGGGAAAAACGCGTTTTGGGACCCCCCTTTTTTCTCGGCCCCCCCTTGACGAAACCCCCCCCAAATTTTCAGGGGCTGCTCAAAAACAAAATGTTCCATTTTCCTGAACATTTCAGCCAATTCCGTCCACAAACGCCAAAGTTATTAGACATAGAATTTTCAAAAATCCCATAGAGAAAAAATCCTAACTATATATACCTACTGGCGACCGCCAGTAGGTAATATATATCATTTGTCATTTTCTATCTCGGCATGGATAGCACTGTCTAATCCTATGCTTAAAAACTTTGATAGAAAAACAGACATTTGAGGTGAGCAGATCTAGAGTGTCGCTGGTGTTGAGAGTGCTCTAACAGGAGCTGCTTTCCACCTTAACTGAGACCTACCCAGAGTTCTCTCCTTCTTTTTTGCATATATATATATATATATATATATATATATTACCTACTGGCGGTCGCCAGTAGGTATATATAGTTAGGATTTTTTCTCTATGGGTTTTTTGAAAATTCTATGTCTAATAACTTTGGCGTTTGTGGACGGAATCGGCTGAAATTTTCAGGAAAATGGCACATTTTGTTTCTGAGCAGCCCCTGAAAATTGGGGGGGGTTCGTCCAGGGGGGGTCGAGAAAAAAGGGGGGTCCCAAAACGTGTTTTTAACATTGAGTTTTCCATAGGGCGGTTGGCCTCACTTTTAGCCCGAACGGCTGAATGGATTTGCACGAAACTTGGCAAAATTGTAGGGACTGGTAGCCCGATGTGCCTTTTGTAGGTCTCAATATATGTGCTCCAGTGGATTTTGAGAAATTAACGTTTAAAAAAAGATATATATCTGTAACAGCGGACCGGTTAGCGCTCTGGTTCGCGGACTTTTCGCGCAACGGAGCTTTGTGAAGCGAAGCTGATTGGTTCTCCGGCGTCTGTCAACATTCCAAACAGTCCGTAGCGGCCGCCATCTTGTCTCTCGGTAGGATCGAGAGACAAGAGGAGGTCAAAACAAAGGGGGAAATAACTATAAGGGGGCATAGTAGATCCTCGCTGACCCCCTAGGTTTGATGTGGAGGTTTTAAAAGGGCCCCGCGGGGCAAAAAAAAAACAAAATAATAATAATCGAACGGCTGAATGGATTTGCACGAAACTTGGCAAAATATTAGGGACTGGTAGCCCGATGTGCCTTTGCTAGGTGTCAATATATGTGCTCCAGTGGATTTTGAGAAATTAACGTTGAAAAAAAGATATATATCTGTAACAGCGCTCCGCTTCGCGTACTTTTCGCGTTACGGAGCTTTGCGAAGCTGATTGGTTCTCCGGCGTCTGTCAACATTCCAAACAGTCCGTAGCGGCCGCCATCTTGTCCCTCGGTAGGATTGAGAGACAAGAGGAGGCCAAAGCGAAGGGGGAAATGACCATAAGGGGGCATAGTAGATCCTTCCTGACCTCTTAGGTTTGATGTACCATTTTGCCAAGTTTGGTGTAATTCCGTTCAGCCATTCAGGCTGTAGACGTATGTAAATGTCCTATGGAAAATTGCATGGGGAAAACACATTTGAAAGTGTTGAAATTTAGAACCAATTAAAATGTTACTTTGGTTTTGTATTTGTGTGTGATGAAAGTTAATTGGTTATGTATATATGTCAAATGAGAGGAAACCACAGCCATTTTGTGATACTACTGTCTGAGGTACATTTGTGAGGAATTTTTGGTGGTGAATTTCTGGTGTTTGATTTACACAGTACTAACACTTCTGCTACTTTTAAAAAGGTGAGTTGTTAATTTGTATGGGGAACTATGTTGTACACTTGAAGATAATTTGAAAAATGTTTTCTGTTATTTATTTGCAGTCCTTCTGTTATACTAAATACTTGATAAAGTTAGTTTTATATTATGTATTACTAAAGACGATAAATGAAAGTGATTATTTTTTTCTGCAATTTACAGCAAGCAATTTCAAAATAAAATGGCTCACAATGAAGAGACCGTGGCAATTTCTTTTGAATTGTCCAACACATTGATTGAAATTGAGAGCACCAATAATGAAATATTGTCACAAGGGGACATGACTTGTATGATTCCATTAGATTGATTGAAATGGACAGCACCAAGAATGAAATATTGTCACAAGGAGATGACTTGAATGATTCCACTACATTGATTGAAATTGAGAGCACCAATAATGAAATATTGTCACAAGGAGGAGATGGCTTGTATGATTCCATTAGATTGATTGAAATGGACAGCACCAATAATGAAATATTGTCACAAGGAGGAGATGACTTGAATGATTCCACTACATTGATTGAAATTGAGAGCACCAATAATGAAATATTGTCACGAGGAGATGACTTGAATGATTCCACTACATTGATTGAAATTGACAGCACCAATAATGAAATATTGTCAGAAGGAGGAGATGACTTGAATGATTTTTTTGATCAATCTCTTGATGGCGAATTTATCGAGTGTTTGGAGACCATAGAGTTACAAGAATCATCATTGGAGACTTTTAATGAGGACATTGCTGATGAGGACATGTTACTAGTTCTTTCAAATTTAGAAAATTCTGAAGAATAAATTTATATTTAGAAATCAAAAATTGTTTGAGACATTATTCATTTTTATTTTTAATTTATGAGGTTGTAGCGAAGTGATTGTAGTATAAAATGAGACTTATAGTATAGAGTGCAACATTTTTATGTTACATGGTAAGTTTACTCATATTTACTTCCCTTCTGCCACTATATTATCTCCAATGTGTATTTGACATGTCTTCTTCATCTCCGGCCTCCTTTCTCTCACTGTGTGTCTCCGATGCATCTTATCGCTGCTATTTTGTGTAATTACAGAAGAGAGTAAAATAAAATAGTTCGGAACGTGAAAAGGGGGCAAAGTAGAGTACTCCTCACCCCCTAGGCCTTTTTAGGCGGTCCCAAAAGGATCAGTTTCTGCTTTCCTGAGAGATTATGGTATGAGTTCCATATACCACAATAACTTGCATTACAACATGCAAGATATCTATCTCCTATTACCAACTTTTGGAGATATTCGCGCTAAGCGCGAATATCTCCAAAAAGTAACACCTGCCCTGAGCAGTTCTTAGCCATGTTATCCAATGGGAGGTGGATAACATGGCTAAGAGTATTAGCTCGGTAATGCATGAATATCGCTGAGTTTTTAGCGATATTCATGCATTGCGGCCGTTTATTATCGCATTTGCGATAAACCTTGATAATAGTAAGGTTTATCTTCGATAATTTCTGACGATGCTTAGTGGTAAAAAATTGGTTGGTAAGCATCGTTAGCGATAAATATCGCTTAACTTTGGTAATATGCCCCAACGTCTGTTAACGTTCGATTCGAAGGAAATGAGGAAGTGTTGAAAAACATTGTCTGCGCCATCTTGCCTTTTTTGAAATGCCACACTTTTGTCGTGCACGGCAGCCATTTTAGATGTCTTGACCAGACCCACTCTCTGCACGCTGTCGATTCGTAGCATGGCTCCTCACCCTCGTAAGCATCTCCCCCAGGCACTGGTCACCACCGCTCTCTGTCTTATGCATGGGCAATAAACCTTCCCCCATCTGCGCTGCTCTTCCCTGAGAATCACACTCTGTGCCCGCCCGACACCTCCCTTTCGCCCTATTCACTACCGCACCCTCTGACACTCCTCTTCCTCTGTGTCCGATTGTCCAGGCTATCAGCTAGCCCTGCAGATGTAGTTTATGGCTCCAGCTGTAAAGATTCACCCCTCTTCAAAGGAGTTATAGTAGATCAAGGCCCACACCCGATGAGATCCGTCACACCACACGTGTTCCTACTATCTGAAAACCATCCTGTATTGTGATTGGTGAGGGGACCGAGCCTGAAGCGGAAGATTCTAGGAATGACTCTTTGTACATCAAAGTTTTTACAATTATGTGTCACATTAAAAATATATAGCACTCCAACAAAGTAGTAGGAATATAAAACTTTAATAACATATAAATATATACAACAAAACAAAAACAGTAAAAACATTTAAACAACGAAGAGACCGTGGCAATTTCTTTTGAATTCCTGATGAGGACATGTTACTAGTTCTTTCAAATTATGAAAATTCAGAAGATGTTGCCTGGGGGTGGGTCGTCAGTAGCAGTCTGTTGTGCGAATAGTTCCAAGGCAGCAGAACGCGCTGAAATCTAGATGGCACGAAAGTGATGTCTAGTAAGTTGCCGCCCAGCAAATAACGGCGTGGGGCGCCGCGGGGGTGAGTGAGTCCAGTAGGCACCACAGCTATTCTTACCGGCATTGCAGAATTACTGCTGGGGACAATGCCTGTGCTGTAGCAGGGTCACAGCAGAAACAAAAAGGATTCTGTTGAAGATGTTGTTGGTTTTCAATTTGAAAACAGTTCTGGTGTCAACTGCTATGCTAATGTAGTGGTTAATGTTTTGTTTTCTCTAGAAAATGTAAAAGAGGGGGAGGCAGTCCAAAGTTCCGTTAAAAGGGCAAAGGAAAGGATCGGTGGTTTGAACTATCAGTCAAAAAGGGGAGGGGGTGCAATAATTTTTCCTACCGGGTCACACTGTGCTTTCACCGGAAGTGAGGTCTGCAGGATTGTAGTAATTCAAAGTGAGGCTGGCGCCAGCATGGGAGCGCCGACGTCCCGCGGATACAGTTTCGTCACTCCACGGGCGATCATGGCAGTCATTCCCCATCGGGGGTCGGAGACTCCCGCGGCTCCTCTAGAATCTTCAAGGTCGTGGAGGACTACGGTGGTGGAGTCAACCAGTGACCGGGCCATTTCTTTATGTTGGGCCCGCTCTTGCCAGGTCGACCGCCATTTTGAGAGTTCGGCAGCTACCGGCGATCGCGGGGTCACATGAGCGGACGGGCTCCACCCTGCCGGGCGAGACGTTGCAGCATGGCCACAGTGGAAGAACCGTTATCTAGGTCGTTCCGAAACTGTGCAGCACTGTAGTTGTTAGGATGCCACCGCCTGGAGCGCTGAGGGTGCAGCTGGGAAGCCTCCACCTGGGGAGGCGGGAGAGGCCTGTTCGCACCGTCTCTCCCTCCCAGTGCACCCCACGGCGTCTCGCTTGAGATTTGTTATGGCCGGACCAGGCGATGAGGACGAGGGGGGGGTCGGAGGCATGTGCAAGACATCCCCCTCCAGTGTTGTCGCAGCCATTATAAAAGAAAGAAGTGTCCCGTCCGTCTTCGGGCCGGGCTTCCGGTGGATGTCGGCCGGACGCCCCTGGCTCTGGCCCCATGAACGTGTTTCTTGGTTTATCGGCTGCAGCCGGATCCCGTCGGCCTCGGCCCCCCGACCGTTGGTGGTCGGACCGGAAGAGCATGTGGCGGGACTACCTGCAACTCTCAAGGGCCACCGCGGCCGGACTGGGAGAGAGAGGGGAGGGTCGAGGAGACATTCCCCCCCCTGCAACTGTTCAGCGTTGTAAAGGCAATCCCCTGGCCGGGTCCCGCTGGTCTCGGCCTCTCCTCCGGCTACACCCTACGTTAGGATCTCCTGGCCGAGGCGTGGCAGCAGGACCTGCCTTATATGGGCTGCTCCCGGCTGGGCGTAGCCGGAACCCTGCCCCACCTTGGAAGTTTCCAGAGTGGGGGTGGATGTTCTACTGACTTGCATTTTCCCTAGTCTATCGATTTTTTTGGCGTGGCAGGCGGTGGGACAGCGAGGGGTGATTTGGTTTCTCTTACTGTTTTTCTGGTCTCTCACCACTGGCATATTTTAACGTTTTCTTGTTTCTAGGACATTAATAGGTTTTATCATTACGTTATGTTATCGTTTCTTTGTTCGTTGTTTAATAAAAGTTCATGTTCATCAGTGGCCTACTGATTTTCGTTTTCCTATTTTTTTCTTTCCAGGTTGTTTCATGGTAAAGTTTCTGTTAACAGGATACAGTGATCACTTCGTTATTATTGCATATGTCCTTTTCACTAGGGGTGCTCTCTGGTCGGGCCAGATGACGTATCTCTAGTAAATGGTCCGGGTGAAAAAGGTGCATCAATCAGTGGGGAGTAGATAGGCATGACAGATTACAACGGGGGAGAAAGGTCCGCATTACATACCCTTTCACTACTTGCAAAGATTTTCCTACGTTTATTTGCAAACAGGGAATACCTCCAAAAAGAACTAATTCCCAAACAGTCAATGTTCGGACAATCAATCAATCAATGAGGAATGAAATAGGTACGACGTGTTAAAGGCTTGCGTTACCTACCCTTCACTATCTGCAAAGGGAGATAGAATATTCCTATTCTTCCTCGTTTGCAGGTAGAGAAGATCGTTAAGAGAATTAACTTCGAACAATTCAATGCTCGATTGAAACAATCAACAAGGGGTACTGTGAACACAAATGAACGCCGCTTATATACATACGCATTGCTATTTTCAACAGGTTGTTCCTAATGTTTCTATTTTAGCGAGGTCAAAAGAGATCCCATTAGTGGCCTACTGATTTTGCTCGATTCCTTTTGTTTTTTTACACGATTTTTCGCTATCTGCAAAGAGTAAACAGAGTATTGCGACTCTGTGCTTGTTTGTAAATAGAGAATGAACCAAAGAGAACAATCAATCAAATGGAGAGAGAAGCAGGCACGACGGATTACAAAGGGGGAAAGGGCTGCGTTAACTACCCTTCACTATCTGCAAAGAGAGAGTACTCCTAATAGAAATGAGGGGTGGGGGGCAGCAATCAAAGCAGATCAGTGTGCATAAACACGAAAAAAAAAATTCTTACCACGTACTTGACATTCGACAGCTTATGATATTTGCTATTAAAAAACCATTGAAATTCACTGAAAAAACCATAGGTTATAGACCATATATAGTTAGGAATTAGCATTTACAAAACCTTGAAAATTCACTGAAAAAACCATAGGTTATAGACCATATATAGTTAGGAATTAGCATTTAAAAAACCTTATTTTACTCACACAAAACCATTGAAATTCCATATATAGTTAGTTGCACTAACTATATATTGCGCACCCGCAATCCACTGCTGATGATGTCACATATTACATCATTCATGACATGGTCAGTGACATCACTGATGACATCACTGATGACATCTCAAATGACATCACTGATGACATCACTGATGACATCTCATTTGACATCAATGACCACATCACTGATGATATCATTCATGTGACAATACAATGCATCTCCTCACATTTTAATATAACCTCTGTTTCACCCAGTGTTAAAAACAGAGTATAATTTTTGAAACCATTGACACACCAATACTAGTTACTACATACGTACTCACTGATTCCTACGTCTACACACACATTCACTCATTCACCCATACAATCATTCATACATACAATCACTCATGTTTACAACACAATCATATGCACTCATACACCTATACAGACACTCACACTCTGCCACTCATCCATGGAGTTACTCACACACCTAGTCAGTCCTGTAAAGAATCAATCACACTTCCATTTTCTACTCTATACAGTTAAACATAGAGCACCTTACGTTTTCAACCATATACTAACACATACTTACTCTCTTATACAATCATTGATACAAGTACACATTGATCTGTACAGAGTCACACACCTCCCAGCCAGCCACACACACACTCAGTCTCCCATGCAAATACTTGGGCAATCAATCAATAACCCATATAGTTACTCATATAGCTACTGATCAACACATGCAGCAGTTTACAGAACAACAGACATAATGATGCACAAATTAAGACAGTTTAGTCACTAACCCATGCACTCAGTGAGACACATTTAATCACTCACTCATACATTCAGTCATGCACCTACTAAATCCTTCGTCCAGACACTTATACATCCACTCATTCTTCAATATGTAAGACATATTTTAACTTTACAGAAACATAGTCACTGGATGTTGTCATCAGTGATGTCATCAGTGATGTCATTTGAGATGTCATCAGTGATGTCATCAGTGATGTCACTGACCATGTCATGAATGATGTAATATGTGACATCATCAGCAGTGGATTGCGGGTGCGCAATATATAGTTAGTGCAACTAACTATATATGGAATTTCAATGGTTTTGTGTGAGTAAAATAAGGTTTTTTAAATGCTAATTCCTAACTATATATGGTCTATAACCTATGGTTTTTTCTGTGAATATATATATATATATATATATATATATATATATATATATGTATTACGCTGCAGTTATTGTTAGGTTTACCAGAGATAGGAATTCCTCTGGTTATTTACCATTAATACATTTTGCTGTGATTGCTCAACCGGGGGTGCAAAATGTAGAGTGAAAACGACTGAACAGATTTACATGAAATTTGGCAGGACTAAACATTATGGTGAGTTGATGATCCTGTAGTGTACCTCAGGTAAATAAGGTAAGTATTGTTTACATTTTAAGCTTTTTTAACTTAGTGATATTTGTTGTTATTGTATTTTCACAAAAATGTCGCAGTTTTGCTTGGAAGAACCGCAGTACATAGCGATGACAAGTCATTAGGTCATTGGCTAATGACTGCCTTACAAAAGCTAAATGCAGCCGTGTTGTTTTTAGGTACAGTTTGGCTGTGTGATGCCTTCAGATCTAAGTAAGCACTGCGGTTGGTATTTCCCCCCTACCTACTACCACTTTAGTAAAGTGGTAGTAGGTAGGTAAAAATATTTATAAGGTTCTATAGATTTTTTTATAATGTGGGAAGTCCAGTGGTACCGCCTCAGGATTAACGCAGTATCAAAAATAAATGAAAAACTTAAGTAGGTAAAAAATGTAAAATACCCTATAATACACAAGATTTTTCAAATATAGTGTATTAAAATGTATTTTCTCTTTATAACATATTTAAATATGCACAAAAATGCCTGTGAAGTAGTCTGGTAATATCTACAAATTACAGTGCTACTTTTTTTTGTGCTAAATACCAATATTATCAAAAATCGAATTGTTTGTGTTAGCAGCAGCTTGCACTTTGAATAACAGACGGCTCGCTGTGCTCAAAGGCTATGAGTGTGTGCTTACAACTGTTCTTAGTGCTTTTAGCCTCAGTTTGCATAAGAATCAGATTGGGTTCGGACAATATCTGCTTGAGTGTTTTCTGAGCTTTGCTGCATGCCACGGAGCTGGACGCCATGCTTATTTTTAATTTATTTTACACTTATAATGTATGTTGCATATGTTTGCAATGAATAACAAGCATTAGGAATGCATTAGGGCTCTGGTTTGTTTGAGTTAGAGATAATGGCATTGTAAATGGCAATGTGTTTTAGGCATGTGTTTTGGAGTGGAAGCATGTGGTGTGTGTTGGAGATATGTGTGTTGGATTGGAATGTTATCAATGGTGGCATGCTGCACTTTAATGCATTATCTTTTTTTATATATATTTCTTTTTATTAAATATAAACAAAAAAAAAAATACAAACATAAACATTGCATCGGGAATACTTCGTCATTAATACAACAGTGCTAGGAGCAGAAGAAGTCTCGCCAACAGGATAAAAACAAAAACTGTGGAGACTTGGGATCAAGGGGAATCCAGAGTGTCCAAATCACTTCGCCTGGCCGGGGGAACACAAATGTCTCCCCGGTACACATTCCACGGCCCCCATACCTTCTCCGGGCAGCCCCTAGCAACATATACAGCACCCTCTCTAAACATACACCAATCAAGGTCTTGGGCCCATTTGGCGCACTGTGGAGGGAGAGTGGCACCCCACAATTGTGCTATATTGCGCTTGGCAATTATACAAGCCAGTGTAACCCATTGCTTTAGATATTGATTAAGATCCGTGGGTTCCCAAACATTTAAGAGACACCTACGCGCCTCCAATCGTACTTCACAACCCAGGACATCTCGCAGAATATCATGTATGTCGCGCCAATAGGCCTGCACTCTATCACAGTGCCACAGTATGTGAAAAAACGTTGCGACCTCTCCACATCCTCTCTTGCATTCACCAGTTGTACTCCATCCCATCCTCACCAACCCCGGACCAGTAACATAGGACCTATGTAGAATCTTCAATTGTACCAAACGCAACCTCATCTGTACAGCCACTACCTTGGGGGAGGATACCGCATCCACCCAGTCCTCATCATCCAATTCTATTCCATCGGCAACCCAAGCCTCTCTAAGAGATCTCAGCGGGTCACCCATGTGATTGATTAGCTTTCAGTAAATTAAGGAGATGGTTTTTTCAGGCAGATGCCCATCCAACACACGATCCTCAAGTGGGGAGGCTTCGGGGAGGGAATCTCCCGGCGAAACATGGGACAAAAGGGCATGTCTGACCTGTAGGTATCGAAAACGTTCATTGGCATGAAGGATCTTTAAAAGGTAAAGTGCAGCATAGTGCGATAGGTACAATATTAATTGGTGGATGCGTTATCAATTGGTGTGTGCACTGATGGGTGGTGGATGTGTGTGCCTGTAGGAATTGTGCAGTGATGGCTGTTGGTGTGTGTGTTTGGTGGAAGCGTGTAGTGGTGGCTTGAGGTGTGTATGACTGGTGGTAGCGTGCAGTAAGAGCTGTTACTGAGTGTGGCTGTCAAGCGTACAGAGCTGGATGGTAATGCTTGTGGTTGTTGAAAGGGTGCACTGACAGCTGTTGATGATTGTGCCAATTGAAAGAGTGGCTGGTGCACTGTCAGCTGTTGGTGTATGTGTGTTTGGTGAAAGTTGCACTGACATTGTTTGTTGTGTGCGTGGGTGTTTAGCGGCACTGATGCATGGTCGTGTTTGTTTTTGATGAAAGCGTACATTGATGGTTGTTGGTGTTTGTGCCTGGTGAAAGCATTCATTGGCGGCTGGGGGGGTGTTGTTGTGTGTGTTGTTTTGTGTGTAGTGATGAGTGTGTGGTGGTGAGTCTGTGGGGGTGAGCCTGGGGGGGTGAGTGTGTGGTGGTGAGTGTGTTGTGGTGAGTGGTGACAAGTGTGTGGTGTTGAGAGAGTGAGGTGTGTGTGGTTTGTGTGTGTGGTATGTGTGTGTGGTGTATGTGTGTGTGGTGTGTGTATGGTGTGTGTGTGTGGTGTGTTTGTGGTGTATGTGTGTGTGGTGTGTGTATGGTGTGTGTGGTCTTACGTGTGTGGTGTTATGTATGTGTGTGGTGGACTTAGTTTGAGTGTTTGTTTCCTGCACACTCACACACTGCCTCTACACATTCACACACTGCTCACCCTGCACACTCATACTGTTCACCCTGCAGAGTCACACACTGTTCATCCTGCACACACACCCACTGTCGCCCTGCACACTTACACACTGTTCACCCTGCACACTCACACTGTTTACCCTGCACACTCACACTGTTTACCCGGCACACTCACACACTGCGGTCACTGTCACTCTGCAGTCATTGTTCACACTCACTCTGCAGTCAGTCTGCACTCACTCTGCACTCACTGTCACTCTGCACTTTCACTGTCACTCTCGCACTCACTCTGCACTCACTGTCACTCTCGCACTCACTCTGCACTCACTGTCACTCTCGCACTCACTCTGCACTCACACTCACTCTCGCACTCACTATACACTGTTCACCCTGCACACTCACGCTGTTTACCCTGCACACTCACACACGCAGTCACTGTCACTCTGCAGTCACTGTTACTCTGCAGTCACACTCACTCTGCAGTCAGTCTGCACTCACTGTCACTCTGCACTCACTCTGCACTCACTGTCACTCTACACTCACTGTCACTCTGCACTCACTGTCACTCTCGCACTCACTTTGCACTCACTGTCACTCTCGCACTCACTCTGCACTCACTGTCACTCTCGCACTCACTCTGCACTCACTGTCACTCTCGCACTCACTCTGCACTCACAGTAACTCTCGCACTCACTCTGCACTCACTACACACTCTTCACCCTGCACACTCACACTGTTTACCCTGCGCACTCACACACTGCAGTCACTGTGACCAGTGCCTATGTGTGCGTGCAGTGCTGGTGTGTGTGAGCAGCCTGTGTGTGTATGTAGTGCCTGTGTGTGTGAACAGTGCCTGTGAGTGTGAGCAGTGTATGTGTTTGTGAGCAGTGTCTGTGTGCGTAAACAGTGCCTGTGTGTGAACAGTGCCTGTGTGTGAACAGTGCCTGTGTGAGGACAGTGCCTGTGTGTGAACAGTGCCTGTGTGTGATCAGTGCGCCTGTGTGTGTGCGCAGTGCCAGTGTGTGTATGTAGTGCCTGTGTGTGTCAACAGTGCCTATGTGTGCGTGCAGTGCCGGTGTGTGTGAGCAGCCTGTGTGTGTATGTACTGCCTGTGTGTGTGAACAGTGCCTATGTGTGCGCACAGTGCCGGTGTCTGTGAGAAGTGCCTGTGTGTGTGAGCAGTGTCCGTGTGTGTCAACAGTGTTTGTGTGTGTGAGCAGTGCCTGTGTATCCCTGCACCTAAAATCAACCTACTTGTCATGAGGCCCACGGTTAGACACACAAGCACAACTGTTGCAACACGGCTGCTCGGACCCTCCATGCAGAAACACATTCCTGCTCTCGGAGGTTTTTGTTTTTTTGCTGAACAAGACATGAGCCCCTTTGATGAGATGAGGAGAATGCGGCAAAATGTGGGACTGTTCGTAAGCCAGTGAAAAGAATTCCGTTTCGTACCTGGACGTTACTGTCTCCAATACAAACGCACTTACATACTTTGTGGGGTAATGAAGACTGCGTGTCTCATTGTCGGCGCACGACCAAGCCAGCTCTTCAAAGGCCAACACTTACACATGAAAGGATGCAGACGAACGCGCGCCCACCAAACTCACTGCAGACTGGTGAACGCGCCCCGAACATCTGGGTTCAATTACCTCGGCACCCTGACAGCTCGTAATTGACAATTTATTGCACTCCCCTGCGCGTAACCGCACAGAATATGCAGGAAGTGCACAAACTAAAATCCATATGGCCTATTGCGTGAAGGCTACTAGAAACACAGCACTGCGAGGACCAATTAGCATGCAGATACCAAAATAAACTACGGAAAAATCTCGCGCAGTGAGGAATTTTTACTTCACTATTCTGAGCCCCGTAACAATACGGCTCAGAGCTCCGCCCCACTTCTGACGAAGTGGTGACGTAGGCCGAGCCCTAAAAACGCATGCTTGATGGAAAGAAGTGGCCACCAGTGTACAGGTGCCCAAAGAAATATATTTTCACACTCCCCAATTGTCCTGCTATGAAGGAACTCTGCTGTTCCCGTAATGGGCTTTTTATATGATAAAAAGGCTGAAGTGCCTGATGGAACACTATTTACGATTACAAATGATTTTCTTTTTGAAACAATTTTATTTTGCATTTTCGAATGATAACAGTTACTAAGACGCATTGCGCAGAGTCAAAGTCTGCGATGCATCTATTAGTGGAATTATGCAAATATTGGACATAGAACGGAGACCATCTCCTCAACCTCACTCAGGGTGCTATATTCCTGTTTTTTTCTGGGCTTGTACACATTATTATAGTAAGAATGCTATAATGAACGGCTGACTTTTTGGAAGACCCTGTCTGTAACTGTGGACTTACATTAATCTTTTACACAGCGGATCTTCACCTTGTTGGAAGCCAGCATTGATTACCAGCAGATTCGTTTGCAAGTCATGTTTACCAGTGTCAGCTTGGTGTTAAGCTGCTATCAAATATGCAACGCTGCTTGCATCAACAGGACCTTTCCCCCGTTAGTTCAAATCTAATTCCTGCTTCCTGCTTCCCAAGGCATTCTTTCTATCCGGGTGTTTACAGAGCAGATTAGATTGCAGCAGCCTCTGCAAACTGAAGATGATGTATGTCCACAAATTCTAAAAGCATTGTTGTGTAAAGCAGATATTTAGTTTCTCGACATGCAGAGAAAAATACATTATTCACTGACCAAACTGTAGACACAGTGTATTTATAGGATGACTTGATGACAATCTATAGTAAGCAAACACAAAGTAAATGCTGCTATTGAGAATGAAAATGATGTATCGACAATTTTCTTTCATTCCGAATATCATTCCAATGTCTGCTGGCTTGTCAGTCGCTCACCACGGGTTTATAGAGTAAAGCAGATGTAGTGGCACGAAAGGCTTTGCCACATGCCTCTACATTGATACAAGGTCTTTATTGTGGTTGTAAATGTGTGTGGAAGGCCCATACAATCCAATAAAAGGCGCCTAATGACCTGGCTGAATGTTTTTTTAAAAACATTTATACAGAAATGAATCTCGTGAAAAATGCAAAAACTCAAATCGTGAACTATTGAGATCAAATTAATATAGCTGACAATAATTGTGCCTAGATGCTATAGTTTTTCCTGTGGAATATCTAAAGGACAAGCACCTAGCCACTCCAAATAAAGTGTAAAGCAAATAATGCCCTGCCCACCCACTGACAGAAACGTTTAGGTACCAAAATATTTGATCAACCTAGACACGATGCTTATTTGATTACTTTAAGTCACTAAGAAAGTGGTGCTACCATAGTGTTTATCTATTTAGTAGTCGCATAGCATATAGTGTCTCTGAATTTTTAAGAAAACTTCAATTTGCTTTGCCCACTATGTGAAGGACACTGGAATTTACTAGTTATGTGAATAGAAATACTCATGAATACAGATGACAGGCCCCTACTCCTATTCTCTGCAGTTATGCACCATATAGGTACCCTAATATAGGCCACGGTAATATCATACAGCTTCACCTACATTACCTCCCCTACACTACACAGTAACAAGCCTTTTTGGATTGAACCTTTACCTAGTTCTAGTCCTGGGCACAGAAGGAGGATTTTGCCTGAACAATAGCGTTCTATAACTTCATCAATAAAGTCACATAGTATGAATGAATATTCATAAGGGTTCTTGGAAACCAGGCAGGGGCTCCACCACCTGCATAATATCTACGTACAAGGTTTATCCCATACGTCATCCTCAAATCCAACAATGGCTAATACAAGAAACAAGGGACAAAGGAGCCCTAGATACTTTCTGTATAAATACAGCACATCTTGCTAGTGTTAGCTAGAGGAGACCGAGACTTCCAGCCGCCACACTGACCAGAGACGATGAGTCTCCTGTATGCAGATGCTCCAGCTGACAGTGGTCTTACACATCCCTCGCGGGGTGTCCAACTCGAGACCAGGATGGGGTCCCACACTCTCTCATTTCAGGTAATGGGGTTAGGCTAAATCCTAGAGGGATTCTTGGCTTCACACCTACTCACATGCTAGGTACACTTAGGTACATCTAGATAGGTATGGTAGGAGTATGTGCTTTCTTTTTATCATGCATTTTATATTCATGTATGCATTCATGACTATTGCAAGATGGTAGAACTGTACTATCCTTTTATATTCACTGTAGTGCTGATCATATATATCTGCTACTGTCTAACGGTTGATGCAGCACATCTATTTGACACTAGAAGAACATCTGTGCAATGAATTCTTATTGTACACACTCAACTTTTTCTTCCGTGTAACTCTCTGAGACCGAATAAGTGAGCATGAGTGACTGAGCAAAAGGTAGTACAGTGTTTCCCCGATTCTGAGGGATCAGGGTTGTAATGTTCTGAGGTTGCCAGAAACTATTCTCTCCCCGATAAGAGGAGATTCTAGTGCCACTGAGAGCTAGCTAATGCAAACAGGTTAACAGTCTTTGTGGAGGTGCTCGGAACCATTCTGCCACCAAACCCACAGTTTATGTTACCCAAACGTGCAGATTCTGTAGAGGAATATATAGGAACTACACGACACGGACGCACATTTGTATATCTGATTCAGTGCAGGATGCTATGTTATATTATGCAAATTTATAGAGCACACAATCACCCGGGAGGGTATCCTGGCACCAAGCAAGTGTTAGTTTACCCACACTGAGGGGCTTATTTACGAGCCCCATGTGCTGTTGAAACTTTACTTTTTGTGATGCTCCTGGGGCGCATATTACCGAATCATATCTATTAGGCCATGCAAAGCCACCATGTATGCTTTGTACCGCCTCATAGATATGGAGTAAAGCAAGCCAGCGCAAATGCTGCCTTGCCTTTCTCTGTGTTTAGTAGGCATTCCATGGGCGTTGCGGTGGGGTTTCCATTGAATCCCCCATGTATTTTGATGCTGCCTCAGATTTACAAGCTTATTTACACCTGGGAAAGCACCAAATATTTACGCCTCGTGAAGTGCAGCGTAATAAGGAGAAATTTATTTATTTCTCCTCGTGTTTTCCTCTTTATATGTTTGCTGCATTCTGGGGACGCACATTGCCTGCCTCATTACTATTCATGAGGCAGGTGCTATTTGCGACCCCATTAGGAGTGGCAAGCACTCCCAGGAATGGTGGCCTGCTGGGGTTAGCAGACCACCCTATCTTTTACTGCTTTTTAATAAAGCAGTTTTTTTTTAATCTAGCCTGCTTTCCTTTAAAAAAAAAGGAAATGTTTCTGTTTGATTTTTTAAGAGTAGGCAGTTGTCCCTGGGACCATTGCCTGCTCTTAAAATATTTTTGCACACACTTAATTTATCATCAGAGACACACCTGTATTTATCCATTTTACTCAAGAAATATCCTAGGAAAACTTCTGGATCTGAGAGCAACAATAGAATATCATCTACCTAGTGCAGACTGTGTGCTCCTTATCAAACAAAGAAACATGCTAACATTAACAAAATTCTTAATGAAGCCACCAAAGTCTCATTATCTACATCAAACAACCGAGGAAAGAGTCCAGCCTTGCTGGATTCCACTTGAAAGAGAGAAGGGTTCAGACACAACTTAATAATAACCTAGGCTTTAGCACCTTAATAGAATACTGGTATTAATGGCACCAAATTCAGAGGAAAACCAAACCTCTTGAGTACGTTCCAATTTGTGTTAGAACAACCATCAAATACCTTCTCTGCTCACCGTAATAGGTTTGATGCTAAACCTATGCAGGACAATTATTTCCTTTAAAGGATTTATATTTGAATGTCCATAATTACCTTAGATCAAACCTCTTTGCAGGTCCCGAGATTTTAAAATATATATTTAACAAGGAAATAGGAAGGTAATTCTACCAGTAAGATGGCTTCTTATCCCTTTTAAGGATAAAATAATCACAGCCTTCAAACCTGTATGAAAAAGGTCCATATATATATCTGAACCAGAAGCAGAGTAAGATTCCTTGAAAACTTACCATAGAATACCAAAGAAAACGTATCTTAACCTGAAGGTTTGCACGCTTTAGGAACCTTGAGATTGCTAAACCTCCTGATCAGAAATATGAGATGACAAAGTTTCCATATCGGCATGCCAATATTTGATAAAAAAGGGTAAATCACATCAGCGTTCAAAGTTGCTTCGGCTGAGTACAGCTGTCAAGAAAAGTTAGTGAAACCTCTATTTATCTCTTGGTCAGTCACCACAACATTCCCTGAGCGTCAATTATTGAATTTAATATGTGATTCTTCCTATTTTGCGAGTGAATGCTGTTTTTTTACTTTGCAATCTACTTAAGGCTTCAAATAAATAATCACAAATATGTTCCCCAATTTGTAGAGCATATAAATATGCTACTGATTGAAAAAAGATGTATTTACATTCCTGAGAATGTAATTGTTTTAACTTGTAAAACTCAATATTTGACATCTTATTCTTTGCAGAGGAGTACCTACATAAAATGTTTTGGGCACCTGAGACTATTTTTCAGTTACATAGATGAGACAGAATGCCAGAGCTACTCCAAGGAAAGCGAGAGGTGTGTGCGTAACTGTTTCTTCAGGGATATCTCTTTAGATGAACATATATCATTAATGAAATCCCTGAAGCCTACTGATGGTGATCTCTGCCTATGGTGTGCAGTCAAGTTCCCATTAATATCAAGTCCACCATTTTGAACATTATGGACTCAGAACATTGTGCTCTTCTCGTGTAGTTTGAGATTTCAACAGTCGTCTGGCATCCTCAACAACTTCAGACTACTCTGTCTGTAAAGTCAGAGTTATTGTGGTATAGGAGGTGGTGGAAATGATGACTGTTCAACCTGGCTCACCACAAAGCTCATATGTGTCTCCACTCCTTTCTAATATATACACTCAACCGCTACACTAACTTCTAATTAATATGGGTGCAACTTTTAAAACTTAAAAATTATATTTCGGCTGACTAATGATTCTAATGTAATCAAAAGTGGAAATGGGTGTTTTTTATTCTCCGTATTATTAATGAAAACTGAGTTCTTGCTTGTGGACACACATCTGTGCTTATAGAACAACAGTGCACATCATGTTCCTTCCAGGTGGATGAAGCTGACATAGCATTCAAGGTCAGAGGAGTCTTTTTAGATCATCAGCTTTCAAGGGATAGTCATGTTATCCTGGTCATCCACTCTTTTAATTAATCTCAAGATCCTGCTTAAAATTCATTATCTTCTGGCACAGAATGATTGAACCACTATTACTAGAGCCATAATTTGCTCAAAAATTGATTGTGAAAATGCCTGATTGGCAGTGACAACTAAAATTAATGTTAATGAGCTACGGATGTGTCAGAATTCTTCAGAGATCAGTACATGATCTGTCTACGTTTCACCATATATCCGCTTCATGTGGGAAGTTGCACTAACTCCCAGTTTTCATGCAAATCAAATTGAAGACAATCCCTTGACACACACCAAATGATGTTTGGAATGACACCTGGGGACATGTCAAGGATTTGTAGCAGGTACAATCAATAAGGGCCCTACCCTATCAGGGAAGCATATTTTGGTGCTTCTGAAGAATGCCCAAAAGAAAGCTGAGGGTAAATCATTTATGGTTGTGGATTTCTCTGCCAGAAGTATCTCAGATGCACATAACAGCTACGTCCTTTTAGGAAGGCATTAAAAACCCATGTGTTTGATGAACTTTCTATTCTCTCTGCTGCTAGTTAGCGGCTGGGTGTCCACTCGGTTATTGGTGCTTTATAAACAAATGGGACTGAACTGGACTGGGATCCACTGAGTTCGCATTCAGATCTAGGAACTGAGTGATCAAATCTCTGTTTTTCATGTCACTTACTAGAATCAAGAGACGAGTAATTAGCATGATAATAGGCATGGTTTCAGCATTCCTATTATTATCAAACTAGGAGCATATTATGCCAGGAGCATATATGCTCCTGGCAAGTGGAACTTTCTAAATGTGGTATGTAGTTCCTATTGAAAGCAAGAGAGAAGGTTGCTACTACAAGTCAAACATGTCCTAAGGGGTCAGCAGGGAGCACAACTCCTTAGGAGCAAGTGCCCTTACTCACCCAGATGCATGTCATGCTTCATCATCAGGCTTTTGCTCCGTGTCGGACCGGCACTGCAATGCCTGACGGGCACCCTCAAGGGGCAACTTTACCAGAGATCTGTTATAATGCGGTCTGTGAAGGCTGGATGTGTGGCTAGTAGTGTATATTGGTGTATATTAGTGCGTAAGTGTTAGTGCAATCTAAAAATAGAACAAGGGGGTCCTCTCAAAAAAGACTTTTTAATGACAGTCTACTTGGCTATATTAAAAATATTGATGCTGTCCACTAGAAATAATCATCTAAGACAGCAACTGGGAAATTTCAGCTTTCTTAGCCCCATGGTATTTTTGTCATATATTAAGAGACTGCTGCCACAACTTTAGTGATGCAACTCACAACTGCTAGTTGTACTGCTTCTGGTTAAAAACACAAAAGACACACAATTGATGGACGGAATGCAGAACAACTCAAGACATTCACCCCCAGTCAAGAGATCTGGGTTAAATCCATCCTTCTTTTGCTCACCATGCCACCCCAGTTTAGACCTTGCCATACGCAAATCAGTCTTGACCCTGTACCTCATAGGGAACAGTCCAGCCCGAACTGCCAAGCCAGGTCCTCCCTGACACTATCCCTCGTCGCTGAGGGGAGGGCCTCAGGGACCTTCGCTAAGCTGAGGACGTCATGCCCACAGAGCTTAGACTTCCTTAGACAAGCAAAGTCCAGCTCAGGCAGCCAGGAGCCTGCGCTAAATGCGCATGTCTTGCTCCTAGCTGCTGCAACTGAAAGAGAACAGTGTCTTTCAGGCTGACCTTTGTACAGCCTGACAGACAATGTTCATGTGGGGCGAAAGGTGGAGGGGCGTGGCCCCTCAGCCCCAATGGGCCAGCTGCTCCTGGCTACAACAAGCTCTACAATAATGAGCATAGATCATGAATTTCAAATCAGTGCCCAGGCAGAGTTTGTCTGCAGCATTAACACTTCAGCATTTTCTTTATTTTAAAGACTGAACACTATGTCTAAGAAAATACACTTCATAGAACACAGAGACACATCACATAATCGCTATATTCATAACAGATTGTCAAAAGACAGAAAAATCCATTAAAACCCGAGAAACGAGAGAGCAACTAAAAAGCTAACAATTATAGCAACAACTGTGATAAACAATCAGAAAAGCACAATTAATTCTATGCAATACTACACAATATGAAACAAAGACTAAGAGAAACATCTATAAGGTAATCACTGTTATTGAGAATAACCTTCCCTGTTTAATTTTCTGTGATACATTCCATACCAACCTTTCACATCTTGCCAACAGTCTCAAAACCATGGGCAGTATTACAGATAAAGCATTGGGGGTGCAACGGATGTGTGTGCGGAGCTTTTGCACCCCCAGGCACTTTGGTGTTACAGAAAAGGCTGCAGATGCTTTTGCGACCCGTTCTGTAATACTGATAGTGAAAGCACACATATAACGCAAGCATTACCTTCAGAGGGTGTTCTCTCATTTGCACGGGGGTGGCTCCAAGCAAATGAGGTATCACTTTGACTCTGTGTCTGCGTTGTGTTGCACATCCATTTAAAGGTGCAACGTGACGCAATCAAAGACACTGCGCCCTATCACTAAAACGGCACCAGGTGTACCTGAAGAAAGATCCCCAAGACTACAATTATCTTTTTGTTTAAATTAAGAAAATCACAATTTTGCCAAATTAAGACAAATATGAGGAAAGATAAATAATATAATTGCAGACCTGCCAACCCACATGGTGCTATCGTGTGTTACAAGATGTTGTCTCCCTTCACATGGTCACCCAGTGAGGAGATGAAATCACACGGTGGCAGGCATGGAAAATGAGCTGAAACGACTGTAAACAGTTGCCTTCCAGTTCGTTTTCAAAGGTAGTAAGCAGCCGATGTCCATTAAAAGGTGTGAAAACACGCCAGAACATTTGCAACACGCTCGATGACCTTTTGTTGTTGTTTAATTATTTTGGAGGGGGTGGGAGGGCTTGCGTTGGGCAGAGCGCCTCTTATTTAGCTCTCAGCACCAGGCCCGCCCTCTCCAAAGACCTCTCACTCCATACACAGTGATGTTATTTTGTAAATTGGCACGCATGTATTAGGAGTGTTTTTGTTTGAATGTTTTTGGCTAAATTTAGTCAAAGGAAATCAGACAAATTAAGACAAAGGAGAGGAAAGTTAAGCAACATAAGAGGAAGGATGAAAACTGTTAAAAGTGATATATATGTAAGCGATCTAATCTGAGCTAACATTTAAGGCACCTTCCTAAGCCAATAAGGAAAGGTACAGCCAGCCCTGCGACCTCTCGGCAGAGACTACAGAAAATCATGTGAGATCTTTAAGAAGCTACCAAGTCCAGGGGAGCAACACAAGACCCTGCACTCCCGGCGCAGAAGGGGAGGGCGTGGCACCCCATTACCCCCCCCCCCCCAGCCCATAAAGGCCTCCCCCCATTTAGGCCAGAGTCAAAGGATATCTGTGAGATCTGGCCGTTTCAGGGTGCCCTTATTATCATTTTGCATTACTCCAATGCCCAAGACCCTTTCCTGGCTGAGACCAATCAGCAGAGTGGCACCCCGGCTGGGAAAACATGATAGGACTATGAACCATGAATCAGAAAAACACTGCTAGGCAGCAGATGACATGCACAGTGTTTAATTACACCATCTTACTCATATCAAATCCAGTAAATCCAGCCTAGTCATAAAACAGTTTACACACAGAATGTGCATTTACAAATTGTTCGCAAATGTAAGGGTCGTACTAAACGGAATGGTCTTAATAATGAGTGCCTTTTTTCTACAGATTTTTTTTTTTAAACCAGATGTCATTGATTTTCTAGGTATTCGCATCACATATCTTTATGCATTGGTGTCAGCTGTGCATTCTTATCTTCATGTGAACTGGTTCTTTCAATGGTAACTTAGAACTATCCCTTCCCTCCCCTCTCCACTCCTTGGGTTGCACTCGCTTTTGCTGGTCCCATATTCAGGTAATATTCATACGCCCCAGCTTCTTCATGTGTCTTGTTTTACAGATTTTGTTGTTGTGAATGTGAAACTAAGCTGCTGGGTCAGGAGACAGACTGAGTGTGTGAAGACCATGTACCTTCTAAGCACTAAGGGTAAACTTAAAGTGACGGTGGATGAAGGATAGCCATGTGCACAAGTTGTTCAGTACAATGCAGGATGTTCAATTTGTGTATGACTGAACTAGTGGTCCCTTGTGGACCCACCGAATAGTACAAATCTGGTTTATTTTCTAAATGAATAAAACATTATTTAAAAAAAATCTGAAATGTATTACATGTTTTTTAATCCAAATAAATTCATCGTGAGTATCCTAAAATCTGGGCTGGCTTTTTATGTCTCAGCCACAGAGGGCCTTGGCTATCTGTTGGCGGTTGTATTGTTTTCAGTACACATCAAATATTGAGAATGGGCTTTGGGTCTGCCCCTCGTTCCTGATTGGATGGCTTTGTTGTTTACCCAATGTGTCTACCCTTGATTCTATGGTTTTCCTCCTATTTCTAGTGTGTTGTCTTGCCTAGGAGCATTTGTTATCTCACAGTGTTCAAATTGTTTTAGGTCTAGCCTACACAGTGTTTTTTGTCTCAGCAGCCTTATGCAATAAAAAAAGAACACACACATAATACATGTATGCAGGCATGTGTAATGGGGCTTTGGATCAGCCCCCTTCAATAATTGGTCGATTGACTTGTTTTCATTTTGCTTCCAGCCACCACAGCACACAGCATATGGCAACGAGTCTTCCTCCTTTTGCCACTGACTCTGTTGTCCATGAATGAAGACATTATGCTCGATCACATGTGCCTATCCTCTTAAAAAGAAGTGCATTTTAATGCCAGGGCTTGTAGCTAATAGTTTACTGGTATTAGACTGCAGCATTCCAGCAGCGCTTTTTTCTTTAATTTCTTTAGAATATTTTTTCTTTATTTTTTTGTTATTCTTGTGTATTTAAACTGCATCTTCACGTTATAGTAATTCTACGTTAATTGTACAATTTCTTTGCACGTTTACACCAATGAGAGTCATATGTTCCTGTGATGACATTAAAACAGAAAAAGGTTTCTATCCCCGGCGAAGCAATGGGGAGTGGGCGTGGTGATGGAACAACAGAGGCATGCAAGAGCATTCTAAGAACTGCAAGGCGACCCACCAACAAATGGTGGTTTCTGTGCCCTCCAAAGAGAGAAAAATACAAATGACAGCATTTGGTTTGACCTCATGAGGGAGGGGAGCAACAGAGTGGGGATTAAGTGGAAGCATGGGGAGTGTTTGAAGAGGTAGCAGGACACAAGAAAGCCAATGAAAACTCATGCACCCTCTTTGAGTGTTTCATGAAAAGGGAAAAGAGTTCCAAACATCTGAGCAGTGGAAGTATACAAGTCAACCCATCAAAAGGACAATAAAGAGGTTTGCGCCATAAGGGGGACAACACATGAGGAGGAAAGGTAGCCACTGAATAAGAAGGAACAAAATGAGAGTGAGAATAAAGCCAGCCAATGGTAAGCAATGGACATATGCTCATATTTGGTCATGTGCATATTTGGTACTGTCCACAAGAGACTTTTGCTTTATGACAGCTAGAAGCTCTCTGGAAGATAATACCTAAAAAGGACCAGCAAACCAGTTTGACAAGGGCAGAAGTAATGGTTTTGCCAATGCTTGTTTTTGTAACAAGCAGCAGCACTCCATGGGAGTGCATGTGTTTCCTTGCCCACCCGTGCACCTTGTTTTTACTCCACTGCTACCCTTTTCAATTTTTTCAATGTATTTATGTATTCTTATGAGAGCTTGACAGCTGCAAACCTGCAAATTGTTGCTGGATCTCTGCACGCTTTGGTTTTACTCCCCAGCTCCCTGGCCCACTCCCATAATGCTCCCCATCCTGCAGGTCATCTTACTCACCATTGGAATGCTTTTTAAAGAGGTACAGCAGCTGCAAAAGTGCTGCTGGTCTTCTTGTTTCCATTTTGTGCAGTGGAGTGCAGGTAGCATTGGTTCCTCCACAATGGTGGAGGAGCATCGCCACACTGGCTCAGAGCCAGCAACTGGAAAATAAAACAATACTTTAATATTGTTTTATTTTTCAGCCTCTGGCTCAGGCAGCATGTGTAGGGCGGTTAGGGGCTATGATCCTGGGGAGGAGCGATTTGGCACTTCTAAGTGTGCATGTTTGTTTGGCAGGCCGTCTTAGGCCGGCCAAATAGACATGCGCAATTAGGTTTCTCTAACCCAGCTGTAGTGGAGAATTGTATTTACACAGAGACAAGGGAACCCATAAGGTATGCCATAGGTACCTTGGGCAGTATCATATTACACAGGAAAGTGGTCCCTACTTATGGACAGAATAATGTTCAGAAACAATAATCATACACCTGATAAGTGTTATGTCTTTTGTCCAGCCGGACAAGAAATTTATTTTGGCTTTCTAGTCAATTAACCACAATGTGAGAACAATTTAATAACAAGTGGGCACAGCCGTGACCCACAACATTCAAGACAGAACAACGAAAAAAATAGCTAAAAAAGGGCAAAGCAAAAGTATGTCTGTGTACTTGTAGTCAGTGTTACAGACGCAAATTCTTATAAACACACCATTGCAATTTTCAATATTACATTATCTTATTGCATATGGGGTTTTACGGTCGACGACGTTTCAAAGCCTTTTTTACATGTGGGGCATCATCATCAGGACAAGAAATGTCATCATTGTTGTCTTTAGACATTAATTATTTACACTATGCCTTTTCTCACATTAGTGCATGATTAAGTTGTGGACTCAGCAGTTCTTGATACGATTAATAGTGGCTGGATGACATATCAGTCGAGCCGCGTCCAGAGCAAATGTTGTCTGGATCCGGTTAGGTGCGAGCGTTATAGCTCAATTTGGCAAAGCCGTGAGCGCTGTGGCAGATACGGCAATCTGATGTTTGCCACAGCGCTCCCGGCTTTGCCAAATTGAGCTATAACGCTCGCACCTAACCGGATCCAGACAACATTTGCTCTGGACGCGGCTCGACTGATATGTCATCCAGCCACTATTAATCGTATCAAGAACTGCTGAGTCCGCAACTCAATCATGCACTAATGTGAGAAGAGGCATAGTGTAAATAATTAATGTCTAAAGACAAAAATAATGAAATTTCTTGTCCTTATGATGATGCCCCACATGTAAAAAAAAAATTACAAAAAGGGAGTGGTGATGAACAGAGTTTCTGAGTTAATCAGAACACTCCTACCCAGTCAACAGATCAGGGCTTGATCCATCACCGTTTTTTAGCTCACTGCACCATCCCAGTTCAGAACCTGGCTATATGCAAATTAGTCTGTCCCTGGCCCAGTGCATCATGGGAACAGGGCAGACCAAACTACCAAGCCAATTCTCCACTGGAAAGGAAACAAGCTTCCGGGGACCGGTTTCTGGCATTACAGCCTTCTTCGGCCCGGCTTGCTTGAATCCTGATGGTGCAATGAGCAAGGGACTCATGTCTGAGCATACCCTTCCACACTCATGGTGGCCAAAATAATTACAAAAAGGGAGTGGTGATGAACAGAGTTTCTGAGTTAATCAGAACACTCCTACCCAGTCAACAGATCAGGGCTTGATCCATCACCGTTTTTTAGCTCACTGCACCATCCCAGTTCAGAACCTGGCTATATGCAAATTAGTCTGTCCCTGGCCCAGTGCATCATGGGAACAGGGCAGACCAAACTACCAAGCCAATTCTTCACTGGAAAGGAAACAGGCTTCCGGGGACCGGTTTCTGGCATTACAGCCGTCTTCGGCCCGGCTTGCTTGAATCCTGATGGTGCAATGAGCAAGGGACTCATGTCTGAGCATACCCTTCCACACTCATGGTGGCCAAAATAATTACAAAAAGGGAGTGTTGATGAACAGAGTTTCTGAGTTAATCAGAACACTCCTACCCAGTCAACAGATCAGGGCTTGATCCATCACCGTTTTTTAGCTCACTGCACCATCCCAGTTCAGAACCTGGCTATATGCAAATTAGTCTGTCCCTGGCCCAGTGCATCATGGGAACAGGGCAGACCAAACTACCAAGCCAATTCTTCACTGGAAAGGAAACAAGCTTCCGGGGACCGGTTTCTGGCATTACAGCCGTCTTCGGCCCGGCTTGCTTGAATCCTGATGGTGCAATGAGCAAGGGACTCATGTCTGAGCATACCCTTCCACACTCATGGTGGCCAAAATAATTACAAAAAGGGAGTGGTGATGAACAGAGTTTCTGAGTTAATCAGAACACTCCTACCCAGTCAACAGATCAGGGCTTGATCCATCACCGTTTTTTAGCTCACATGTAAAAAAGGCATCGAAACGTCGTCGACCGTAAAACCCCATATGCAATAAGATAATGTAATATTGAAAAATGCAATGGTGTGTTTATAAAAATTTGCGTCTGTAACACTGACTACAAGTACACAGACATACTTTTGCTTTGCCCTTTTTTAGCTATTTTTTTTGTTGTTCTGTCTTGAATGTTGTGGGTCACGGCTGTGCCAACTTGTTATTAAATTGTTCTCACATCGTGGTTAATTGACTAGAAAGCTAAAATAAATTTCTTGTCCGGCTGGACAAAAGACACACTTATCAGGTGTATGATTATTGTTTCTGAACATTATTCTGTCCATAAGTAGGGACCACTGTCCTGTGTAATATGTAGTGGAGAATTGTGGCAGACTCCCTGTGCCCGAGTGGAGCATTTAGGCAGTACAAAAGGGGGTGGTGATGGACGGAGCATCTGAACCAATCAAACACTCACACCCAGTCAACAGATCTGGGTTTAATCCATCGCCGTTCTTTAGGCCACTCTGCCACCCCAGTTCAGACATGGCCATATGCAAATCAGTCTGACCCTGTGCCTCATGGGAACAGTCCAGCCTGAACTGCCAAGCCATGCCTTCCCTGGACCGGAAACAAGCTTCCTAGACCGGTTTCTGGCATTACAGCCGTCTTCAACCAGGCTTGCTTGAATCCAGTGGCAAAGTGAGCAAGGGACTCACGTCTGAGCATACCCTGCCAACTTATGGCGAACAAAGCAGTACAAAAGGGGGTGGTGATGGACGGAGCATCTGAACCAATCAAACACTCACACCCAGTCAACAGATCTGGGTTTAATCCATCACCGTTCTTTAGCCCACTCTGCCACCCCAGTTCAGGCATGGCCATATGCACATCAGTCTGACCCTGTGCCTCATGTGAACAGTCCAGCCTGAACTGCCAAGCCATGCCTTCCCTGGACCGGAAACAAGCTTCCTAGACCGGTTTCTGGCGTTCTGCAGCGTTTAAGCAGCCCACTCAGGCTAATCCCAGTGCTGCTCTCATAGTATGAGAGAAGTGTCTGGATTGGTTGGGGAGTCTGTTGCAGGGACTGTCAGGAGCAACAGGAGAAGCACGAGGCGGCCACAGGATCTAGTAAATTGATTTTTTTTTACTGAATCCCCTCCGCTGCTGTCCTGCCACTCCCTCATCCCCCCACTGAATATTGGCAACAACCATGACTGGTGCAGGGTTGAACTGTGATGGAAAATAGGCCTGGGCACCAAAATAAAAGTGCCCCCATTAGTGAATTAGAAAGTTGAAATGGTGGTCCATGTTTGCAAATTGAAGCAGTTTTGACTTCTAAAACATGCTGGATAAGTGTTTTGCAAGATATGGAAGACTGCATGAATTTGAGCTTGTTGAATGCAATGATTCTTTTAATATCAGTGAAACCAAAAGTAGAAACCGGCCCGGCAGACCATAAACTGGCCAACAAAAAGCGGTCCAGCCCAACAGGCACCACCTGATTGCCCTCTAGGCCAGTCCAACCCTGCTTGGGTGCCCTATTTCTCCCCTTTATTTTTACTTAGAATAGAACATTTAAAGGGGCCCTGTTCCGTCATAAATCATGAGCGCACATGTGTTCTGACACATGCATGCATCACAATCCATGTCTGCACATGCGTCACAACGGCCACGTCACATTCCATGCATTTTTGGCAATTTTGGAAAAACCCACTGCAAGTTTGGTGGCCAGGTGTGCACAAGTGTCATGATGCACGCAGTAGCCTGCGAAGGGAAATAAAAAACCACTGGCAAAACCAATAGCTGGGGTCTATTGATTTTGCCAATGCAAGTTTTCTGTATTGTATATTTTCAAGCCCAGGCAGAGTGGAGTGGAAGCATAACATGCAGCTCAAGAGTAAAGAAACGTTCACTTTAATCAGGACAGGTGATTGAAGAGCTCATAACAAGGTAACATTCATGTCAAATCCATTGTGAAAGAGAAAACAATAATACTATTTCCGCTGATGTAATTGATGCTTTTATGGGCGTCTTGATAAATGGCCGCCCAAGCGTGCTGCGGTTTTAGTGCACGTTTAATCGGGTGCTTTGTTCAGTAGTTAAAAGCCTGGGAATAACCAAGGACTGTATAAATCTAATTAGAAACATAAATAAAGTGGCGCTCAACATTTAAAAAAATCCATGCTGGGAATTAAGAGCAATAAAAACATTTACTCAAAGTCAAATAGCTTGATGTGCTTCAATTACTAAAAGTGAACGGGCAGTGCGTCCCTGCTGGTTTTCTGCTGATCTACGGCCCGAAAGGACACGAGTTTAGAGGAACGCAAACGGTTCTGTTTAAGGTGATATATCGTTTTAGCAACTGCCCCACCAAAGCTGCAATCCAGAGCCCAGGCCTCTCATGAATGGTACTCACATACATCAGCTCACTAGGAAAAGAGACAAGAAAGGATTAGCAGAGAGTCCCTCCAGTGTCTCATGTCGATGACACTGGCAAGCAGGACAGGAGTATCCCAAAGTTGGCATGTTTTCCTTACATTTATTGGGAATGCTTCAGGGCAGAGCTATTTTTTTTCTTTCCAAGATTTTACATCTGTGATGTAAAAAAAATGTTTCTTTTTCAGATACCTAAATACCTAAATACTTCCATACATGTACTGAACTGCTCAAGACGCATCTATTTCAGTCCAACAGCACATAAACGCTCGGATTAGTACTATTTAAAGCAAATCAGTTCTTGCTGCGCTGCCTCGAGTCAAAGGAAGAGAATAACATCTATATAAAGATATGGTGCATGTTTTCTTTCCCAGTGCGCTGGGGCACTTTTTGTAGCCATGCAACAATGCATGCAATATCATTTATACTGGAAGGGGACTCGTCCACAGCTAATCTTGGTATTTAAGACTTTTCCCACTTTTTATATGTAAGCACACATGCGAAGTTGGTTATATAAGAAGAAATGAAAACTATTGTCATCGTTACTCCTACCTCAAGGAGGCATAAGGTTTTGGTGCATATCTCTATGTTTGTTAGTAGATAGTGATTTGTGCGAAAACCTATGGGTGGTAGCACAGAAATACCCAGGTCCTTTCCAAGGAGCACCTCCTTGACACAAAGTAATGCGAAGTATCACATAACACAACTTTATGTTACTTTGGTGAACTTTCCAATGCAAATTCTGGTTTGCGTTAGGTGTTAAACCCCACACCAGCGCTTTTGTGATGCATGCCCGATGCAAAGGGTTAATAAATCTGGGCCTCAATATTAGGTAACCCAAGTTCATAAAACATGGTGCTGATACCAGAAATCTAGTTAACTAGTCTTTTTCCAGAATGTTTAGGAATATTTTATTTAAGATAAATTATGCACTCTAGAAGAGAAGACTTATAGTAGACAGTGCTAAACAACTATAGGGGCTACGACGGGGTAAATCAGACATCGGTCCCGTTCCTTTAGAGTTAGCTCCTGTTTTCCAGGAAGTGGTGCCAGCAGGGAGCTAGAAACTGACGTATTCTGCACAGTTCTCCTTGAATACTAGCCCACTGAGCCATGTAAACACCACGTGCCATATTTAGACCCGGCTTGCGTCGCTTTGCACCACTCAATGTGGTTCAAGAGTGGCGCAAACCTTATCTCAGATTTTTGAAGCCATGCAAATTCATTTTGCGTGGCTCAAAGAATCTGAAGTAACGCAACCTAAATCAAATGGCTGCATTGCGTTACTCTGCCCTGGTAAGGCGTTCCATGTGTGTTGCGTAGGTGTTCTCACGCAACGCCCTTGGTTTGTGACACATTCCCAGATTTACCAGAACTGGTAAACCTGGGAATGTTCCAAAAAGTTATGCCCCCCAGTTGAGGCATAATGAGGAGAAATATCTTTATTTCTCCTTGTTACTTCCTCTTTCTATGTGTGCTGCATTTTGCAGCACACGTAGAAAGAGGAATTTGCCTCTCAGGATTGTTTTTGTACAGAAAGGTGTCCTTTCCTGTACAAATACAATCCTGTCTGCATTGCTGGCACTCTTGCACCATGGTGCAAGGAAGCCTGCATTGACACTAGACTGCCAAAATGGCATAAGGACAAGGACAGAATTGCATCAAATTATTTTAATTGCAGAATTCCATGCCCTTTGCCTGTACTGCAGAACAGCAAGGTGACTTGATGCACCGCATTGCCTTACTTTGCAATAAATATGACCCCATGTATCTATAGTTTCTTCCCTTTTGTATTTGTGTTATTTTTTCATTTTCAATCCTGTCCAGCCTCCATCCATTTTCAATAAAGAAAATCTTGGACGCCATACATACATTTCTGCGTGGAAATATTTTGCTGATCATGCCTCTTTGAACTGCAAAGATGTGATCACTTGGGAAAGAGCACTTCACAAAGTTGTTAAGCTCATGAATTATGCACAACAGACATTTTTGCAGAAATCTAGTTTTCATGTCTATTTCAGCATTTTGGCCTTAACACTATCTGACCTGACACCTTTTGTGAGCTACTTCACAAGCTCTGCAGCAACAGAACCTCCTAGGCTTCCGAAAAAGTCTAAAGGGCATATTTGCAAAAAATGTCGGAGGGCGCTGTGACACCAAATCTGGCAGTGCCATGCTCCAACATTTTCAAAATGCAGGGATTCATAATGGTGTCAGGGCATAAGATTATCAATGAGTCATTTAAAACATTTCTAAAAAACATAAAAAATTCATTTAAAAACAGTTTCAAAAAACAAGGAAAGAAAATGTTCTTTTTCAAAGTTTGACTTTCGTAGTAAAGTTCTGCAAATCACAGGTCTAAATTAGTTTGATCACACAAGTTGAATTACTGCAAGTGTACTGAGAAGGCCATGCTTAGTTATGGAAAGTGTCAATTTGAAAAAAGTTGTTCTTTTGAGAAAAAGGGGAAAGAAAAAGATGCACACGGTGAGCCAGATTTAGATAAAATGTCCTGGCTGGGAGACATAACATTATCTCTGCCTGCTGCCGCAGGGGACAAACATTGTAGTACCTCGCATAGCACGTCAAGAGTGCACAGATGAAATTCTGCGCTGCCAACAGCAATTGGAGAGGCAGCCGGTGCTGTAGTCGATACCTCGGTGCCAATGGAGGAGCTGAAATTCAACTCAGTTGAAAAGGGCACTTGCGGATCCTCGAGGAATGCATTTGTCAAGATGGGAATTCGCTGAGTACAGAGTTGAGCATGGGACCGCAGTGGTTCCAGCCTGGAGTCTAAGTCCGGTGGCAAAACAGGCATTCTAAAACAGGTACGATGCAGTCTGAACGATAAGAACCAAGAAGCACTTAGTTCTCGAATGTGCGGTGCACCCAGATGTTGTACCAGGCGCTCATGGTAATATCTCTCCAGGAAAGCTTTTGCAATCTCGCTGGCGGTTGGGCCGTCAATTGCGTAGCAGGTAAACAACAATCGGGATTCCAGCTATTGTGAGTAGGATCAGAGGTAGACCCCCGATTATGCTTCCAAATACGGAGTGTATAAAGTTAGGATTAACTCCGAGAATTGTTCCAAAGGTGCTAAGGAATCCTGCCCCCATGGTCTTAAATAAGTGTACAATACCACTGGTATCTGACATATTACCGATATGACCCACCATTTCTACGAATTATATCAGGGGCAGTTAGTAAGTTTTAGCGCCTTTATCTCTGTCGAGGTCCTTGCAACTTGAAGTTCAAAGGTTTCTCGAGCAGAGGTTAAGGGTACGGTCTGCTGTAAAAGCATGGCTTTCATTCTGCTTAAAGCATCAAACTGAATAAAAGAAACATTCAGTGAGGGCCATACTGGCGCCTCCCTGACTGTATTTGGTGTTTACGGTGACCAGATGGGCAATGCCCGGAGCATCCCACAACAACCTTGATCATTCAGCATCAAGTAACTCCCATTAGAAAGTAACACAAAAGCTGGCGTGATCACGGCAGCTAGAGTTGCTTTCATGTGGCAAGACAGATTCGCAATTGAACCATTACAGGCTCCGTGCAAAACAATATCTTGGCACATTAGAGAACTGCTTAAAGCATTCTTGCAGTTTGTACCACTAAGAAACACTTCTCGATCCCCACTCCAGCATTTAAATCTATATGGTAAATCCCAGGATTTCTTAGTGTATTCTTTACCCAATTTTTCATATCGGCCTGCCTGCCTTTGCTCAAGGCAATAGTGAAACTGAAAGGTCGTGACTGGGAGAGTGATTTGGCCGTGAATTAGCCATTCTGTTGATGGTTATTCAGCCACTGTGAATGGTAGCCTATCCAGTTTTTCCAATTTGCAGCATTGTATATTTAGCTCCTCTTTGTGCCATTTCTATCTGTGTATCAGTTAACTTGTATTCTTAAAATGGAGATGTACTGTTTATAAATTGCCAAGGCACAAATCCTGCACGCAAAGATTGCAGCGTCCAGCTCAATAACAAAATAGAACGTAACTGTGATTGGTCGTGTTGTAATATGGCTAAATTCTGTTCAAGTATGTCAATAGCAGAAGATACAATGTTGCCCAATGAATATATTCTGGAGGTCAAAGTTGTTAACCCATTATCTACCACAGCAAAAGCTTTTTCTAAATTTATCCGGTCTATTTTCCTGTATTCTCTCTGCGGATTCTTGTTGGGAAATCTTCCAGTTTTCATTATAGGCAGCACAAATGCCTGCATATATGAAACATTTTTGGCGTCGTTTCCCGGGTCCTTGTAAAAAGTCCCTAAGATCCATGTCTTGTGAGAGTAAAGATAAGTGTTGTCTCACTTCTGCAAATGTTGAGGTTTCTAGCCAATCTAGGCACAACTTCCCAACACTGCAGGATGTCACTACCCCTGGATGTTTTCTCTGTACATAACATGGGTCTGTCCTATTGATACTGAGTCCCTCTGTGATTTTCAGGAACCGTTTATGACATGTGTTTGTGTCTGAGGGCCAAACCACCCACTCCTTCTAATTTTGGTCTGATCTATTGTACTTTAGTATGTCATCATCTGTTGCCCCTTCCTTTATAGAAGAATTCCACCGCCCATGTGTTGGTGTAGGAAACCTTGGAGTGTTCAGGTCCTTTATCTTGGCTATTCCAAGACATGATGTCTGTTGCACAGTCTCATTTAAAAGATCATCTGCTGGGGAATGAGGCATGCTCTAAATAGTGCCTCTGTGCCCTGGACTTGCCAGTCCCTCGAACCCCAAATTGATTTTGAGTCAATTTTGTCTTTCCATAGGTTGAAACCCGGTTCAGACAATTGGGCCAAAAAGGAAGCAGAGTAAATCTGTTTAAGACTTCCAAAACTTGGTCAATTTCCCATTAGCATCAATAACTTTGGGGCAAATTTGCAAGCTCGCAGCACAGGTACCCTTGCTACATGGGTGTAGGGTGCCTGCGCTGGCGGTAGGCAGCTGTTATTGCACCACTGCTAGGGGAAACAAAGGGGTGTGCCGTATTCTTGTGAATATGGCGCATCCCTGCATTTTAAAAATGTCGGAGCGTGGCGCTGCCAAATTTGGTGCAGCTCTATGTTCTGACATTTTATTGTAAATATGCCCATTTGTCTGGTCTCTCTCTCTCTCTCTCTCTCTCTCTCTCTCTCTCTCTCTCTTTGTTTATCTCTTTCTTTCTCCCTCTTTCTCTCTGTTTCTCTCCCAATGCCAGTCTTCATGCCAAGGGACTCCCTAGTGTTAGTGCGTCATAGCAAAGTCTTTGTAACATAACATACCATAACATAACATAACATAACATAGGATAGCATAACATAACATAGCAAAGCATAACATAACATAGCATAGCATAACATACCAAGCATACATAACATAACATAGCATAACATACCATAGCATAACATAACATAGCACATCACAGCTTAACATAGCATAGCGTAACATAACATATGTAGAACTGTAACATGTAAGCTAAAATGTTTTTACATTTATAATGAGAAGGTATGGTTCTCTTAAAATCTAGGTCGCTGTGTCCAAAGTCAAAAGAGCCACCAGGTCCTTAGCATGATCATGGTGAGCATAAATTGACTTATCTGCCGCTAAGGATTCAGATCAGCTACTGTTTTTCTGGAAATATACAATTTGAAGACAAATTCCATTGACATTTTAGGATTAGTACCGTGGGTGATCCATATCAAACATCTGCTTATATCGTGAATCGGTTCTATTGTGTCCTGTTTAAGAACCTCCAAGACTCCATCAAGATCAGAGCTGCGGGCATGAAGCATTGTCAATCAGTATAGATTCAAAACTGTCATGCTTTGGCCCTGCTCCTTGCAAATCTAGAGCCTTTTGAGTATTGTTCATTCCTCGTGAAGCTACTGGCAAAGGATGGAATCAATGGCATTGATTTGTTAAAAAAAATCCACTCAGATATTGTCTTACCAGACTTTAGGAACAGACAGCAGATGTAATCCATAAATCAACCCAGCCATTAATGCAGCTATTGTGATGGAAGTAAATTGGTCATAAATCTATCATGTCAGGCAAGGCCTTGTATTTTATGAAAGTAATGTTTTAGCAAGCTAACACTATTTTATCTACCGTGAGCTTAAACGTTGTAGCTTTATATTTACTCTCATTGTATGCCAAAAAATCTTAACTATTCCATCTGGGGCAGATAGCACTGAATGTGGCATTTATTTTTGACAAATATACGTTGTACACCTGATATAACTTTTCATGCATATTTCAGGAAATTTTTGTGACTTTCAGAAAGCCGTAACCCTATGCTTGCTGCTTTATTTGTGAATTGAGCAAATTGTGTAATTGGCAAAGCACACTTCTTGTGAATTCAAAATGTGCATAAGGCTAACGCTTAAGAATGTGCACCTTGGTCAGTCGGCCTCAATGGATGACCTGTTGGATATGTTTGGGTGAAACTTGCTGTAGGATGGCTTCAAATCTGTACTCTTCTTTGACGGGAAACATCCTTTACAACGAAACTTTTACAACGCAGTGTTTTTACAACTCAGGTTTTACAACAAAAACCATTACAACGCATTGCGCTGGGGGGCGCTCTAGGATAGGAAATAGATTTAATTTACTATCCAACACCTTCCCTAGTGTCCACGGGGACTGGA
Source organism: Lissotriton helveticus (assembly GCF_964261635.1). Classification (NCBI taxonomy): domain Eukaryota; kingdom Metazoa; phylum Chordata; class Amphibia; order Caudata; family Salamandridae; genus Lissotriton; species Lissotriton helveticus. Next base: position 616,941,708 of record NC_136063.1, on the reverse strand, counting down.
GTTGGAATAGTAAATTAAACTATTCACTATCCAGCACCCCAAAGCGCTATGCGTTGTAAAGGTTTGCGTTGTAATACTTGCGTTGTAACAGCATGCGTGGTAAAAGCATGCGTTGTAACGTCATACATCCTTCTTTGACACATACCTGAAGTTGCAGAAAAAACAGTGGACAATCCTAGCTGGAAAAAGGTTTAAAAAAATGCGTTATGTTTTTGCCTAGGTTCCCACCTCCTCAAAATAAACGTTTCCAGAGGATAGGCCAAGGAGAAATCCACCACCTGAACAGTAGCATTTTTAAGGCATCCCTTGTGCCCAACCACCACCACCCTTACCTATAAAAATGCTGTATACAGTTTCAATGTGGCTTCACAGCGAGAACTTGATTCCTGCATTCCAAATGAAAGAGGCAAGATTCAGTTTCAGCATCCCCACTCATATCTGTAATTAGTGACTTTTAATTGGCATAAAGTCCCACATGTGATTGGTTGGAGGATGCTAGTTAATTCTATATCAAGAATTAAAACATATACTGAAAATGTGTTTACATGTTAAATAGCTATCAATACTGACAGCGATACTGACTGTGTATTTATGCTTCAAATGTACTTGAGATGGAAAGACATTTTTGTTTTGCTTATAGCTATGGCACACTGTGATGATTTTGCGTGATGTGTGATACTCTTTTAGCCAGCTAAATGTCAGCATGCCAAGTTTTATATACATGTATCAAAGGCGGAAAAAAAGGTAAGAGGAGAGGTCAAATAGAAGAATTTACCATTCAAGCTCCCATAGAAAATGTTGATTCTCCCCTACAGCAATAACCGCTGAAAAGATTTACACCACCACTGACATGAAAGTAAAACTTTCTTTACGATGTAAATGTGTTTTTTTGCATTTGGTTTAAAGCCGTTCATTAGTTGTTTCAGATATTTGCTTTTGAAAAAGGTGTCAGGCAGCTTGAAAGGGTTAGCACTTTTGTGTACCTTACGAATGTAAAATGTGTTACTTCTGTTAATCATGTTAATCATATATGACATTTTCTTGAGTTGTGACTGGCTGATGAAGAGCTTCAATTATATTTTCCCACTTTCATGACATTTGTGAATTTGCCAACATTTATGAATTCCACACTGTGATAAAAAAACAGAGAGGAAGGGAGACATGATGATTTGTTTTAAGCACCTGAGGTGGGTAGAGATGAACACAGATGTGGAACAATTGCATCAAAAAGAGTGAAAAAATCATATAGCTTATAGTAGACTTGAAAAATTCTAAACGCCTCAAACCTGAGACTGCTTATATTGTTCTGGGGAACCAGGTACCTATTTACAGAGCTTGTGAATTCGTACAGATTTGTGAATTTTGTTAAGCTCTAAATATAACAACACTTACAAAACACATCTGTAAGCCATTTTGAGAGACAAGAAAGTGAGGTTGTATGACAAATGGCACATAAAAATCATTAGCTGAACATATAAAACCTGGTATGAAGACCGGTAAATAGTGAACACCCACAAACGAGGAACCACAGATTCAAGAGTTAGAGGAAATTCATGAATTCTACAAAACAATAAAATGAAAAAGGTTTATGATATCATGGTTGCAGCTGGAAGAAGGGAGGAGCTGGAGGCAATTCCATTTGTACAACCCCTGCCGTTCATGTTAAATATATTGTGGAGCAGATGAGGTGGCTCGATTGTCCTGACCTGTATACTAACCCCAGGCCTTTACGCCCAGCAGATATTAGGAATATCAAACATTTGTTCCTGACCAGGCAGCAGGGGGTAAGAGAGGGTAAGGAATTAGCTAAGCCCATGGTGAGAAAGTATATCACACTGAGTTTGAGCCCTCAGGTGCAGCCTTATTTGTTACTGGTCACTGACGTGCACCATCGCTTTGTGTTGAACCAGATTCAGACTGAATCTTATACACTGGTTATGAGCCTTTCCTAAAGGCTACATGAAGCCTGGTGCTTTAAAGTCATGTCCATGCTGCAATTTTTCTGATTAGAACACTTTTTATGACCCCCTGCGTAAAAAACAATAATCTCCCACTCCTTAGACCCAGACAATTTGTTCAAGTAAGGCCTCCATTATTATATTTACAAATGTTTTCTTCCCCTATGGTTTGTTTTGGGGTTTCAAAATTCTTTACAGGGGCCTTAAGACCAAGAAAGAAGTTGCTTATGGTGTAGTTAGTTTAAACTTGTCTAATGCTTTCTGGGGAATATATGCGCCTATTTCTGTGTGTGATATGGCTTGACTATGTAGCTCATTTACCCTGCCTCTGCTCTGCTGCGTTTGCACTTTATTTGTTGAATTTTATATTTAGAGTGGCATTTTACATTTGTTTTTAATAATGAGCTTTTATCTCTATTCGTCTGTATACACAGCCCTAGATAAATTAATACGGGATAATCGGATTTTCAATACATGTATAGTAACTCCTTTAGCTATTGTATTTTTAAGTGTTTTATCTGTGTACTTTTAGTGGCAGAATAAAGTATTTTTGACTTGACTTGCATGCACCAAATGCATTGCGTATTCAATCACAATATTTATAACAATAAATGTGAGGACTTTGATCTTTAAATTATAGAACAAAGAGATCATACTGTATCAGTCATCCTGTAATTAATAATATTAATTGTAAGGTCATGTATCATGTCACTAGCGACATCATTTATGTTATTTGTAAAGCCTGGTAAATTAAGGGCAATATCATTATCACCCCATTTGACGTGTGCGTTATAGTTTGCAAGGCAGGTGTGTGTGCTTTGGTATGTGGAACTGATCAATACTGGTGGGAGGTGGTTTATTTTGTAATCAAAACTGCACTTTAGCTATGGTCATTTAATGGAATATTTACATATGTAGATAGATAGATAGATACATAGATAGATAGATACATAGATAGACAGCTATATAGATACATAGATAGATACATAGATAGATACATGGATAGGTCCCTATGCATCTGTAGTAAATGTGCGACCTGAATAATGATAGCTAATGTTTAAATGAAGAATGTCTTAAAGGATATAGTACCCTGAATGATCAGAATTCAGCAATAGTCCAGCTTCACGTCCAGTTTCAGCTCCAAATTTAGTTCCACCACAAACTCTAGTTTCTAGTTCAGCATCTGCTTCAATTTTGGGTGAAGTTCAGTCCAAAATTCCGCCCAGTAAACTAGAAAACTCATGGATGTGAGTAGATTAAAAGTTGAAATAGAAGAAAATATTCGGGGAACACTTAGCCCTTCAAGGCTAGATGCTTACCAGGAGGAGGAATTATTTCTTTGTAAAGACATTACATGTTAGCAAAATTGACACATGAGAGATTGGCAGAATTGGTTCAGAAATATGGAAAATATATTCAAAATTCTAAGATTTGTTGAAAATCGTACAGGTTAGACAAAGATGCTGTGAACATGAGGGCACCAGGAAAGAAATTGTAGATAAAATAATTAATCGCATTAAGTCGAAAATGGGAAGAAGGAGAAAAGTGTGAAGGTAGATGGTAGAAAATGAAGGAAAAGAAGCTATTTAGGGTGGAGTCACCACCTGATGTTTTTGATGAAGCGTAGGGAAGATACAGATGCTCCCTATGAAAGAAGTACCTGGAGGAGGTTACGTCCATGTACCTTGGACAAGACCTGACATTTTGTCATTAACAAATGATTTCCCAAAGCTGAGAGAAAATCCAGTGGAATGGTACAGACAGATGGAAAAATTTGGGAAGATTCTGAAGGTTTTGTGGATTGATTTAAACACTTTGTTTGACATCGGAAACAGAGTGACAAAATGACTCAAGAGCTGAAAGAGTCAGTGCATACCTATTATGAGAAATTGATGCAAGCTTTCAAGCAGTATAGTGGATTGGATTGTATTGCAGACAAGTATGTGGGACATTTTGTTTACGGATTTGTGCATGGTTTGAGACCTGAGATTTGAAACAGGACTTGACAGCAGTTACTTTGTTGGCAAACTAAGCCAATGGACGAGATTTTGCGTTACGCAAAATATTGTGGCGCTGAGAATTAGATGAAGCACCAGAAGCTTAAGGAGAAGCTAATGATTGCTCAAATAAGAGCCATGCAAAAAGGTAACAATCAGATAGGTTTTGATAATACAGTACAAGTGCATGGAGGTTATAATCAAGCTCCGTCAATACAGGGTGTCAATGGTTTTCAGCAGCAGAGTTTCCCATTGCAAGGTAGAGGTGGTGGTAATCCTGTAGACCCCAGAGATGGTGTTGATGTGTCACTTTTGAAGATAACAAATCAGCGTTATGCTTGCGGAAAATTTGGGCATTGGAGACGCTAGTGTAAGTCTGTTATGAATAATGTAGGAATTCAGATGCAGAATGTGGAATATGCACAGTCTCAAGTAATTAACATGGGACAGACTCAACAGGTACAAGGACAGAGAATACAGAATTCTAATGTATCACAGCAAATGCAAACGACCGAAGCTCCGATGCCCCAAATGAATGGTCAGGTACAAAGATTCAATGCAAATCAAAACCAGCAGATGAAAAGAAATTATTTCCAGAACCAAAATGTAGCACAGCAGTATTTGATTGAATTCAAAAACATTGACCGGAACCCGTTGGCATGACGGTACCTAAGATGGAAGGAGGACTGCATGCTTGGCACAGCTTTAGAGGTAGACTGGAGTTGTTCCTATGTGGATGGGAATCCTGTCACATTACTTGTCTACAGTGGTCCCACCCCCTGTACTGCAAGAATAGCAGAGGTTCCTAACCTACCCCTTTCGGGAAAATCTATCCAAGTTGTAGGAGTTTCAAATAAAAAGTTGCCTGCTCTAATTTCAGAACCAGTTACAATCAGAATAGGATCCTTAAACGACTGACGTTAATTTGTTGTGTGTGATACAAGTCCAGTGAATCTGCTTGGACGTGACCTCTTATATAAAGTAAACTGTTCAATCTACTGCATACCCAGAGGTATTGAATTTCATCACAATGATGAGTATGTTTTCTTTAAACTTGCCCAACAGAAATCAGATGTGGGGATGTAGACTCTCTTGACGAGTGAGTATTTGTCCATTGAATTGAGAGGATTAGTATTACCTGAAGTCTGGTACTTTACAGGTAATGATGAATCCAACAACACAATTTGTCTCCAGATATTATTGCTGGAGTTTCTTTGGGATTGACTCATGATTGAGCAAGGAATCCTGAAGGAAACAATGGAAAGTCCATTTAAATCCCCCATTATGGGCTTGCAGAAGCCGAATGGCAAGTATCGTATTGTGCAGGATTTGCATAGGATAAACTCTATTGTTGTTCCATGTTGTCCTGTGATACGGAATCGAGCTGTGATTTTATTGCAAATTCCATGCAAAGCTGAATGGTTTTTAGTTAATGATTTGTGCCAAGCCTTCTTATCCATTCCATCGCATGCAGATAGTCAAGATCTTTTTGCTTTCCCTTTCGGTGATAGTATTTTGGCATGGTGCTGAGTCCCACAAGGGTGTATGGAGAGTCTCTTACTTTTTAATCAGATACTCAAAAATAATCTTGAGTCTCTAGTAATGCCAAATCACTCAGTGCTTGTGCAAGATATTGGCAACCTACTGGTTGCATCAAACAAGAAGGAGGCTTGCAAAATTGAACCATCTTTCAGAGAATGGACATAAAGTATCCCCCACCATGTTACAGTTTTGAAAAACAGAAGTCCGGTACTTTGGATATCTCATTGAGACGGGAGCTAGAAAAGCGATTCGTACCATGAATCCTCCAGCTACCCAAAAGGAATTCTGCATGTTCTTAGAAATGGTGAGCTATTGTAGAAAGTGGAATTCAGAGTTTTCATTAACAGCAAAAGCTCTACAGAGGTTGATGCAGAAATACTTGTCTGATCCGGTACCCTGGGATGAGAGTTGCATGACTGCCTTCACTGAGCTGCGTGAATGCATTTGTAGGGCACAAGCTTTGGGAATGCTTGATTATAAGTGCTTTGAGTTATTTTGCAGTGAGAGAGAAGTCTGTGCTCTTTCAATTTTGACACAAATGCATGGAAGCAATCACAGGCCTATCGTCTACTTCTTGGTGCCACTTGATGCCTTTGCTGCTGCATTGCCTGGATGTTTGAAATTGGTTGCATCTACATGTGTGAGTCATGAGCAGTGTGAATGTATTGTATGGGTCCCCCACTGACAGTATTCGTGCCCCATTCAGTGGGGATACTGTTGGCTCATACTCAAATACAGTACTTGACTAATAGTAGGCATGAAAAGTATAAAACACATCTTACTGGGTTCAGAGAATGTCACTCTTAAAAGGTGGCAACTATTGAATCAGGCTACTTAGATGTCATTCCCTGGAAATGAGAGTGTGAGTGATGTATTTGATCATGTTTGTTTGGATGTGACTGACTTGTGCACCAAGACCCGTCCTGATATCTCACACGAATACTGCCTGAATCAGATCATGTGTTGTTTGTGGATGGTTCATGTTTGAGAGAAAATAAAGGAAATTTGAAAGCTGCCTATGCTGTGTATACAGTTGGAGGTGTTGTGGAAGTGTCATTGTTGCAGGAAGTGTTTTCTGGACAAGTTGCAGAGCTGTACCATTTCAGAACAGCTCAGAGTTAAAATTTATACAGATAGTCAATATGGCTTTGGAGTCATACATGACTTCCGGCAATTGTCACAGCGTGGGTTCATGACGTCCTCTGGTTCTCCCATTAGAAATGGAGAGTGCATGAGGAGTCTTGTGAAGTCCCTACAATTGCCTGCAAAAAATTGCTGTTGTGAAATGTGTCGCTCAGTGGCAAGGTACCAACTATGTAACAGTTGGAAACAGGTATGCTAATGAGATGTCCGGGTTTTGTGAATTAAATGCACATGCTTTTTAATGAAGAAAGACACAGCCACCATCACAGATTGTAATTGTTATTGTCAGCTTTAGACAACTGGGATGAGGTTAGGAAACTTTAGGAAGAGGTGACAGAAGCAGAACAGCATGGTTGGGTGCGAGCAGGTTGCACCAGTAGGGAAGACGATGTGTGAGTTTACACTGATGGAAGAGCAGTATTACCTGACAGCTTATTGTCACCAATGGCAAGAGCTTATTGCGGTCCTGCACATGTTAGGAGAGATGCAAATATGTGCCTGTTTCAACAAGTTTAGTTCAAACCCAGATTCAGAAGAACTGCAGAAACACTGTGCCATCATTGCCTGGTATGCCAGCTAGATTTTATTGAACATCAAGTTCTGCTACTTGTACTCTGTGCAGCTGTAGCAGAAATTTTGGTCTGCATAATTCTAGTTCGACTTAACTTCTTCAGGAGGTTGGCTCTTCCTGTTGTAATTCTTAATTTCTACAGCATGATCTTGAGAGTGGTGTAGTTAAACCTGATTTCAAATGTGAGTTAGCTGTCAATGTATGGTCCTCATTGGACACCTGACATGGTATTTTGGCCACCCTAATTTCCACCACTGTTATCGGTGGAGAAAGATTCATCGGAGGATCATTGCCTCTGTGCTAAAGGAAAATGCTGCATATTGTCTATTCATAAAGGGCCCAGTACGGTTAGAGAAGTAAGGAGAGTAAGAGTGCAAGAATATTTTTAGCATTCTTGCGCTGCAACACCGCTGCATATGAATTGGAAGAGCCCAGGGCTGAGCTATAAGCCAATTGTCCACCTGAGAATAGGATATATGAGGACACAGGTATAGCGCCCAAATTGTTTGCCCTCTCTGTCCAATAATGTGTACCATATCAAGACTCTTTTGACTCTTCCTCTGAATTCCTTTTGCATAGCTTTCTGCGATGACACTTCCTTCAACTTCTTTCGTATCAAAAGTAAACGGTTATTGTCTATCAGCTGCAGGGTGGTACTGCTGAGAGGGGAACCTTCTCACTAGAAAAGCAGAAATGTTATGCATGCCGCTGTCCTGGATAAGCTCATTTTAGTGCCAGCACATGGATGATGGGAGAGATTAGTGCTCTTTCTACCTGAATGACAGACCATGACTTACACATCCCTTCCTACATACACAAGTCAACCTCGATGCCTCCCTGTATTAAGAATGCACTAACCTTAAACTGACAGTGAGTGTGAAAATAACTTTTTACAGAGATACACATTGCTAATGACAATTTAAAGAGAAAATGAAAAGGACTAGAGCCGTTTTGAACAAGAAATAAGTAATACTGCAAATACTATCTCTAAAACCAAGCAGTCGGCATTTGATATTCTCGAACAACAATTTAAGGGGTGTGCCAAGAGGGCAATTATCAGGGGCCCCCGTTATCCGAGGCCCCCCTGGGTAAGTAAACTTTCTCTCTTCTAGCTCACCTCTATTTCCATATATCAATCTATCTTCCCTTTGCCTACCTCTACCTCTATAATTCTTTGTCCAGTGGCATAAGGATGTTTGGGTCTCCTAGAAAGACATTTTTCAACAGTTTTTGTGTGAACCTCAAAGTTTGTGTGGCGCCACCTTGCAGAAATTAGGTAATACAATTCAAAGTTGTTACGAGCACGGGGCCCCAAAAATCCTTAAGACAACATTTTCAACCAGTAATAATTACAAATCTGGTGTGATTCCCAGTTGATCTACTGGGTCAGATCTACATATCAGTTCACAGCTCCCTAACCTGGAACTACATCTGAGACAGTCTTTTTTGCTCTCGTAAGCAAGAACAGAGCTTTAGTCATCAGATTGCATTAAAGTAGCTTCGTTTCCTTTGGCGCAGGTGTGTGAATGCCTTGCAATCTATATCTGCTTGGCTCTCTGATGTGCCTTGTTCTGGTCTTTGCTTTAGGCCCTGCCAGCGTGTGCTTTGTCTCGTTCGCGGCTGTTCAGGCCGCTGCTCCTTGACACCTGCACCAAAGGCAACAAACGTACCAAAGGTGGTCCAAGCAGGAGGGCGGCTAGGCAGCATCCTATCAAGAAGGGGCATCGGAACAATGCCAGGCACCGAGGGGAAGATGGTGGGCGAGCAAAAAAAGCCCAAAATAGACAATCAAGGATCCCCATCGAAAACAAGGGGCGAAACAGTCACGCTAGAGACCATTTTAAGGAGAGTAAATGAAGGCAATGAAGTGGGGAGAGAGACGAAGCTCAAGGTGGAGAACATGCAACTTGAGATGGCGGCTATAAGAGCAGACCTTCACAGAACAAACACAAGAATGGAAGCAGCAGAAGGCCGAATAAGCTCAGTGGAAGACGAAACAAGTAAGAACACCAAGGCCATATCAGAACTGCGAACAGCCACAAAAGCCATACAAAAGCAGCTAGCGGAGAAGGACGACAGGGCAAGAAGAGGCAACGTAAGGATCCTGGGCGTACCGGAAGGGGCAGAAGACAAGGCAGGTTCGTGTGCAGCCATGCTAGAGGAAATGATCCCCCAACTCACAGGCATCGCTTTCGAGAGAGGCTTCGAGGTGCAAAAGGCCTACAGAGTATGATCAGGAAAACCACCTACAGGCAAAGGGCCGAGAGCAATAATATGCAACCCACTGAGACTAAGCCAAACAGAAGCCATCTTTGCCTATGCCAGGAAAAACCAGAATCTGACGTGGGCTGGAAGCAAGATAGTGCTGACCCAGGACTACTCGAAGCCAACGGTAGAGTTAAGAAAAGGATTCTTGGCCCTCAGAGAAACCCTGCGCAAAAGAGGCGCCACCTTCAGCTTCGTCAGTCCTACCAGGTTCAAGGTAACAGACAAATGGAAAACAATGTTTTTTGAATGCCCAGGAGATCTAAGGCGCTACCTGCAAGGACCGCCGGTGGAAGAGATGGAGGAAAACAAAAGCCCCGGAGCAGCGAAAAGAAGTGCCTCACCAGACGTGAGCGAACAATCGGAGTAAGACGCACTACGAACTCCAGCTAACGAAACACAAGACATCATATCTACCTCACTACACAGAGACAAGCAAGCCTCACCAGCAGACAGACTTTTTTTTTTTCTTTTCTCCAGCCTCAAGGCAACACCGAAGAAAGGGAACAAACTCTACCTCAGGGACGATGCGGGCAGAGGAACTTTGTCGTCGCACACCCACTCAGCAAGTAAGGGAGGGAGGGGTTGGGAAGGGGGTTGGGAGGGAGGGGGGCAGGGGGAACAGAGGGGGGGCGGGGAGTATATACATGGGCTTACTTACCATCATCTTCTCTTCCACTACTATTTCTCTCTCTATACACTCATATCTAGAAGGAGCATGCGCAGGCGTAGAGACATGGATCCACACACAACCCTTAGACCAGAAGCACACAGAGAAGGGCCACTTGTGCTGCGAAATACAAAGCAGCATAAATGATAGACAGCAACCAGAGCAGCATCGCGGCTGACATCAAGATAGTGTCCCTAAACGTCAAGGGTCTCAACAGCCTGGTGAAAAGGCGGAAGGTGCTCGAACACCTTAAGAAACTTAAAAGTGACATATATGTGCTCCAAGAAACGAGACTAGAAGAAGCAGACATTAGACGCTTAAGTGCCAACTGGATAGGTGAGGTGGTGGGGTCACCAGCTCAGAATAAGAAAAACGGGGTAGTAACAATAATCAGCAAAAGCTCCAACCTTGCAGTGGTGGACTCTCAAGCTGACACCCAAGGAAGAACACTTGTGACCACTCTTAGAAGAGCGGGAGAGACATATCACGTGGCAAACATATATGGTCCCAACAACGAGGACAAACCATTCTGGGAGGGGGTAGGAGCACAACTACACACCCTGCCGCTGGATGACCTGCTGATCGTTGCAGGAGATATGAACCAAGTTCTTGATCCAGCGATTGACAAGCACCCTAGCAGACCACGCCAATCAACAAACAACCCCAACATCCTGAAGAATCTATGCTCCAAACTGAGACTAAGAGACCCTTGGCGCCTAAGCAACCCAGATGCCAGGAAATACACATTCTACTCCAACCCACACAACTCTAACAGCCGAATAGACTATATACTAATGTCAGGATCACACACCCACCTCATAGACCACACGGAGATAGGACCTAGAACAGTATCAGATCACGCGCACATAAGCCTAACCCTGTCAGGCAAGCACAACGAAAAGCCAACCCGTAGATGGCGGTTCGATGACAGCCTACTCCAACACACCTCTGCGAAAGCAGAGATAGAGGGGGCGATTAAAGAATACTTGCTAATGAATGATACACCAGAGATGAGCAGGGAAATGCTATGGGACGCACTAAAAGCCACTATCCGGGGAACAGTCATGACAGTTAAGGGCAGGATGAACAAAGAAAGGAACAAGAGAATTGCAGATCTAGAGAAAGAGATTAAAAAGGTGGAGAACAGCCACATAGCCAGAATGGAAGATAACAACTCACTCACGAATCTGACCAAACGGAAGTACGAACTTAATAGAATACTGAGTGAGAGGGCAGGGACCTGGATTAATAAATACAAATCGATTAACCTCTGCACTGCCAACAAAGCGGGCAAAAACCTAGCATCCTATCTAAGGGGGAAACAAAACCAGCACACGATAGGGGCCATCAAAGACAAACACAGCAAGTCCCAGACCGCCAACAAGGATATCCTAGAGGTCTTCAGAGACTTCTATGAGGGCCTGTACACCAAGGATGATACGCTAAAGGAGGACGGGGGTGAAGAGCTGCTAGGAAGCATCACCACTCCCACACTATCAGACCGAGAACGTGACATCCTAGAGCTGACCATAACGGAAGATGAGATAGGGAAAGCCACAGCAAGCCTCAAAGACAATAAGGCACCGGGGCCAGATGGCTTTACAGCTGGCTTCTACAAGCAGTACCTTCACACTCTAAAACCCACAATGAAACAGGTATTCGAGGAGTGTGTCCACACGGGACGCATGACACCCTCAATGGCTGAGGCAAACATAATTGTCATACCAAAGGAAGGGAAGGATACAATCGAGGCGAGGAATATTAGACCGATTTCCCTAATAAATGTAGACTGCAAGATATACGCGAAAATTCTTGCTAATAGACTCAGCGCATACCTACCCAAGCTCATACACAACTCCCAGGTTGGCTACCTCAAAAACCGTATGTCCCACGATAACACGAGACTGCTATGCCATATAATTAACCACTCCTCCCGAAGCAGCGATGCAGCAGTCATGATAGCCCTGGACGCTGAGAAAGCCTTCGACAGGGTCTCATGGCCATTTTTAGATCAATGCATGGGGAAATTCGGGCTAGGGCCTAACTACAGGAGAATGGTGATGGCTCTATACAGTAGCCCAAAAGCGCGGGTGGTAGTCAACGGAGGCACATCGAACATACTCAACCTGGGCAGGGGAACGAGACAAGGCTGCCCACTCTCACCAGCCCTTTTCCTATTAGCCATAGAACCGCTCCTGACGATGATCAGAACGAATGAGGACATAGTGGGTATACCAATAGGGGGGGAAACCGTCAAGCTAGCAGCATACGCGGACGACGTACTGATAATCACAGAAGACCCAGAAAGATCCATTAAAGCACTGACTGACACCATAGAAAAATACGCCCAGGTCTCGGGGTACAAATTTAACAAAGATAAATCAGGGTATAAACCCTTAAACATCCACACAACAAGAACTGTACTAGGGACGTCAGGCCTATCATGGCAGCAGAAGCCCATAAAATACTTAGGCATCCTCTTTGAAAGGGACCTAAGAACGACACTAGACCACAATGAACAAGCAACAATCCAGAAGATTAAGGATAAAGTAGATGGGTGGTCCCCCAAATTCACAACATGGTGGGGAAGGGTAGAAGCCATAAAAATGATGCTCACACCGATGGTCAACTATATGCAAACCATGCTCCCACTGACCAACACAGAAGACTTCCACAAGAGAGTAGACAAGATACTGAACAACTTCCTGTGGAGGGAGAAGAAGCCCAGAATAAGCCTACACAAGCTTAGACTCTCAAAAGATCAAGGCGGTCTGAACATAACAAATTTCAAGAGATTCCAGGTAGCGTGTATAGCCAGACAGGGGCTACACTGGCTGGACCCAAGACAGGAATGCACCCCAGCTTGGCTAACACTCGAGCGAGGGCTACTAAAAGGCATGAACCCCATTACCCTCCTCACCGCCACCCGACACCCAGAAGTCAAGGACAACCCCGTCCTGAGAAACACGAAAACAGCTCTCCTGAAGGTAGACAAACTACTGACAACAAGTATCAAGGGAGGTCAATTTGAATCCATCTGGCACAACCCCACCTTAAGATACAGGGATAAGGTTCTAGACATGCACGAATGGTACGGACATGGTATCTCCATTGCCCAAGACCTTCAAAAACAGGGCGCGGACATAACCTTTGATACCCTAAAAGATGCACACAACCTACAAAGCATAGAACTCTACAACTTCCTGAAAATCAAAGTAGCAATAAGGAAGGCAAACCTAAACAGCCGGACACCATCGCTCATACAACTCGCAGCCATTCTCAACACACTAGGACACCAAGTAGCACACCTATTCAAAGCCCTCCGCCCCAAAAACACTAAACTCAACGATAAGACAACAAATTTCTGGGGAGCTTTAGCAGGGAAGGAACTAAGTGAGGACGAGAGAGCAGAGTTATGGTGATCTACCTCTAGGAAAAAGATAACGGCAACGCTAAACCAGACCAAATTTTGGCTAGTGCACAAGGCATACTGGACACTGGCCCGCCTGGCCTCCTTGGGAATCCGAGAGAGTGATGCGTGCTGGAAGTGTGACAAAGGGAGGGGAGACTTGTTATGTTATTTTGTTATGTTATTTTGTGGCTTTTATAGCGCACGGCTACTCAAAGAGTGTCCCGGCGCTTTATTAACATCCTGAAAGCAAACATAACACACAAAGAATAAAGAAGGGAACAGAAGGGAATTTAAAATCTACGAGGCAAACAGCCATGTTTTTAGGCCCTTTCTAAAGGATAGCATGTTGGAGTTGCTTCGTAACGCGAAGGGCAAAGAGTTCCAAAGCTGAGGAGCCCGAAGCATAAAGGAACGACCTCCCAGTCGGGCCCTCCTCACACGAGGAACAATGGCGAGAAGCTGCGATTCTGATCTCAAAGATCGCGACGGACAGTATTGCTTAAACCTCCTCTGCAGATATTTAGCCCCGGTGGAATAAAAGGCCTTATGGGCAAGAGTCAAGGTTTTAAAAACTATCCGCTGTCGGATAGGCAGCCAGTGAAGTGCCTGTAACAGGCCAGACACATGCGCTCGCCTGTGCAGACCAAAAATGGCGCGAGCCGCCGCATTTTGGACCACCTGCATCCGCTGCAGGAGGTATTCGGGCAGGCCAAGATATAAGATGTTAGCATAGTCCAATCTTGACCCAATCAAGGCCTGCACCGTGATCCTCCTGTGATCCTCTGAAAGCAGCGGAAAAAACTTCTGCAGCATGCGGAGAAGTCCAAAGCATGTGCCTGTAAGGGTGAGAATCTGAGATCTGAGGGTCAGGCCGTTGTCAATTTTGACCCCCAGATTCTTCGCAACCTGCGAAGATTGGCTCGGGGGAGACATGTCCGCCGGCCACCACATCTGCCAGTCCGGGTCGGATTGACAGCCGAAGAAGAGTATCTCCGACTTATCAGAGTTGCACTTGAGGCTGTTCAGTTGGAGCCATTTAAAAACAGCCCCAAGGCACTCACGGATACTCTCTCCGTCAAAATCCTCCCCTTTCCGGCAGGTGAAGAGCAGCTGGGTGTCATCCGCGTAGGATACGATCTGGGCACCATAGGACTCCGTCAGAGCCGCCAAAGGGGTCATAAAGATGTTAAACAGAGTCAGGCTCAATACCGAGCCCTGCGGGACTCCGACTCCCAATGGCGGCATCCCGGCGGAAGCCGAGGAAACCCAGACCGACTGTCGGCGACCAGCTAGAAAAGATGCAAACCATCTAAACACCGTCCCCCTCAGACCGATCTCATGAAGTCTGAGGAGGAGACCCTCATGGGGGACGGTGTCGAAGGCCGCCGACAGATCGAGCATGATCAACATCGCTCTACCACCCAGATCTAGCATCTCCTTGATGGCCTCAGAAACCTCCAGCAACGCCGTCTCCGTACTCAGATTAGGGCGAAAGCCCGACTGAGTGGAGTGAAGCAGGTCGTTGGATTCCAAAAAGTTGGAAAGCACTCTGTGAACATGCTTCTCCAGGGTCTTGGCTAAAGCCGGAAGAAGAGAAATCGGCCTATAATTAGCCAAGACCTCAGGAGCTAGACCGGGCTTCTTAATCAAAGGGATGACCATGGCCCGCTTCCATGCTAGAGGGACCTCACCTAGGCTAAGGGAACGATTCAGGAGAGGGTTGACCAGCGGGTTAACTACCTCCGCCATCCTCGCCAAAAATTTGGCCGGGCATGGATCGAGCGGTGACCCAGATTTAAGATTGGCCAGCAGAGCCAAAGAAGAGGCAACGGATAAAGGCGGGAAGTCTGACAGGACAGGTCCCGAAGAAATCGAAGGAACAGAGCCAACAACGGGGCCAGGCAGGACAGCCACCGGCCGCGGTGGAAACGACTCCTGTATCGTCTTGATCTTCGCGGTAAAGAAACAAGCCAGATCCGAGGCCCACTTCTGAATGGGAACGGACTGGGCCACGTTCGACCGTGGGGTGATGTATTCCCTAACGATCGAGAAGATCTCTTTACAGGAGTTCGAGGCATCCTCGATCCTCCTGGCAAAATAGTTTTTCTTCTCGACCAGAATCGCTCGATGGTAAGCTTTGACCATAGTTCTATATTCGAGCTTGGCTTCTGGATTGTACTGGGCTCGCCAAGTCCTTTCAGCCTTAGAACACCTTCTGCTCAGTTGCTCTAAGATTAGGGATTTCTGGGAAAAAATTGGAACACTCATCAATGAGATCACAGGAGTAGCCATACAAATAGACTTCCCAAGTCTAGTCCTAGGCTTTGCATCCCATTCCATCACAACGACAGAGGATCGTGACCTCGTTGACATATTGTTGACGGCCGCAGTCAAAATAGTCCTAAGCAATTGGAAGGACACATCGAAAGCTGCGCCCCAGGCATGGCTCAACTGGGTCACGTTCCTAAGGGGGGCAGATAACATCACGGCGAAACACTCGCCGAAATCTCACAGGCAGTCAAACATGTGGGGACCCCTAGACCTCTACCTATCATCACATAAACCCCCATAGGCGCAGAACCCAGACAACCACGAGAGGCACACTCTGCGGATCCACGCGCTGACAAAAGGGAACCAGTTTGCAAGGCTCTTCACCTCTTTCATTTCCGACTTCTGTCCTTCTCTGTCCCCTCTATGGTCCGGGGCGTGGGACAGGAAACCAACCTAGCATTGAGAAGGGGGGCAGCAAGACACAACGACAAGCAGGACTTGGAAATCTGACATCCAAACTATTCGAACTCGACCTATCGAACTATCGAACTACCGCAAAGACACGGAAGATCAGCGGCCAAAGGCCAAACACCCCCCCCCCCCCGGGCGCCCCCCTTTTCTTTCCTTTTTTCTTTCCTTTTCCTTTCTCTCTTCTTTCTTTTTTTCTTCTTCCACTCATGTATATTCCATGCTCCATGTAAATATATATTTTTTATACACAATAAAAAAATACAGAAATCAAAAAAAAGTAGCTTCGTTTCGTTGTTGTGCAATTTAAAATTTGACATATAACCATATCGCTTTGTACAAACTTGGAGGTATATTCACAAGAAAATGGCACAGCGTGGCACTGTGGCAAATGTTGCAGCGCCACACTGGATCATTTAAAAAACCCAGGAATGCGCCGTATTCACCAGAATACACAGCATACATGTATTTTCATTTGCGCTCTCACTAAAAATAGCTGCCTAGTGCCAACACAGACACCCTTGCATCATAGTGCATAGGAGCCTGCGTTACAGGGGTAATTTTCTGCAAACCAGGCCCCCTTGCACCATGGTACAAGGGTGCCTGCGTTGAAGAAAATCATCCCTGCAAAGTAGGCACCCTTGCACCATGGTCAAGGGTGTCTGTGTTGCAGGGAATGATTGTTTATGTGCAGAAAGCATCACCTTCCTGCGCTTAAACAATCTTTAAAGGTAATTTGCTATTTCTATGTGTGGTGCAACACATAGAAAGAGCAAAAACGAGGAGACATAAAAGTATTTCTTCTTGTTGCGCCAATCTAATACCTTCTTTTGCATGGGATTAGTGTCTGACGCTGCCTCAGATTTACAGATCCTTGTAAATATGGGGCAGCGTCACAAAGCAATGAGTGTTGTGGTGAAACGCCCACAGCAACACCCATTGCACGCCCTTTTCACGCAGATATCTGCATTAAAGGGTACCATATTTACAAAGCGGCATTAAACTATGCAAAGTGGCTTAACGCTGCTTTGTAAATATGGTCCAGGGCACTGCGCCACTGGAATGTCTAAAAAGTGACGTTCCAGTGGCACAATCCCCTTGTAAATATGCCCAATAACGTTTAGACATTTTGCACACTTTCACAAATGCCACAAAAGACCGTCAACACTATAGTCAGAGGGTTATAAATCGACTGAATCCTTTTTTACATAATGAAGCAATACCGGTTTCATTAATATATCTTTATTGTTGGTATATACTGAGGATGCAAATGTTAAAGGACCTGACCTTCTCCATGATTATCAATAATCATTATTATTATTTATTATTTATTATTTAATGGTTTTGTAAAGCGCGTAGTAACTCAATGAGCATCCCAGCGCTGACCTGTTTCTCCTGGGGCTTCCAGCCATCTGAATGAAGTTATGTTTGCGGGAAAAGGAGGGTCTTTAAGGATTTCCTGAACTGGAGATGGTTTGATTCTGTCCTCAGACTTCGTGGTAGGCAGTTCCAGTGTTTGGCCGTGTGGACCGAAAAACGACGGCCACCGGTTTTGGCTTTTTTGACTCTGGGAACTGAAATAAGATTTTCTCCATTGGACCGGAGGTCTCTTTTCACTTTATAGGGGATTAAGATTTCTTTGAGAAGGGGGGGGCCGTTGTTGTTGAGGGTCTTATGGGCCAGGCAGAGGGCCTTGAAGATGACTCTTTCTCTGATTGGCAGCCAGTGCAGAGACCTGAGAGCTGGCTTGGCGGAGGATCTTGCAGGTGTGCCCGTGAGTAGGCGGGCGGCGGCGTTTTGGACTTTCTGCAGCGCATTTAGGGTGGCTTCAGGAGCTCCTAGGTAGATGGCGTTGCAGTAGTCCAATCTCGCTAGGATTAGGCCCTGAATAAGGAGCTTCCTTGCGGTAGCTGGGAGCAGAGGGAAGATCTTCCTGCAGGCTCGGAGGAGACCAAAGCATGTCCCTGCTGTTTTTTTTGCCTGGGTTTTAAAGCTCGTGTCCTTATCAATCCACACACCTAGGCTTTTAACCTCGTCCTTGGGTGCGGGGGGGTCGCCCAGGCAGCT
The DNA here is from genome assembly GCF_964261635.1 of Lissotriton helveticus. Lineage (NCBI taxonomy): Eukaryota > Metazoa > Chordata > Amphibia > Caudata > Salamandridae > Lissotriton > Lissotriton helveticus. The sequence continues at coordinate 616,923,344 of NC_136063.1, read as the reverse complement.
GGGCCAGAGATGAGGTGGAAGGGCAGGGCCCGTGTGACCTAGCAGTAGTATCTCGGTCTTTGATCCGTTCAGCTTTAACGATGAGAGATTCATCCATCGGTGGACTTCCGAGAGACAGCTGTGGAGGTCAGAAGGGGCATGATGGGGATGGGAGAGAGTGACAACCAACTGGGTGTCGTCGGCGTAGTTGATTAAGGACACGCCGAACGGGGTGATCCTCTTCTCCAGTGGAGCCATGTATACGTTGAATAACGTAGGGCTCAAGGATGAGCCCTGCGGTACTCCACATCGGAGGGGGATGATAGGTGAGTGGCTGTCATTCTCCCAAACCTGGAAGGACCGTCCTGTTAAGAAGGATTTTAGCCACTTCAGGGCCATACCTTTTAGTCCAATTTCTCCCAGTCGTTGGACTAGGGTGGGATGGTGTACAGTGTCGAAGGCCGCACTGAGGTCCAGGAGGATCACTGCCACTGATCCTCCCGTGTCCAGAATGCTTCTGGCCTTCTCTACTGCCGCCAGGAGGGCGATGTCAGTGCCCTGACCTGGACGGAACCCTGTCTGGGAGACCCCCAATAGGTTGTTGTTTTCTAGGAAGCGTGACAGTTGTTTGTTCACCAACTTCTCTGCGATCTTGCTGTTTCCTGGGAGAAGGGAAATGGGCCTGTAGTTGGAGAGGTCCTTCGGGTCTAAGGAGGGTTTTTTTAGGAGGCCTTTGACAGCTGCCGCTTTCCAGCCGGGGGGGACTATACCCTCCGAAAAGGAGGAGTTAATTAGAGCCGTGAGGGGGGGGATGATGGTCCTGGACACTTTTTTCAGGAAGCGGAGGGGTGCAGGGTCGAGGGGGGAGCCACTTTTGATTGAGGCCATCGTTACCCCTACCTCCTCCATTGTCACTGGGCCGAAGACATTCAGAGAGGGTTGAGGGTTATCGGCCGGAGGGAGGGGATTGGAGATAGTGATGGTGAGATTCCGATCCGTGTGGGCCGGTTCAGGAGGGGGTATGGCCAGAAGGATTTTTTGGATCTTCTCGTCAAAGAATGTGGCTAAGTTAATGCATTTGCTTTCTGCTTCCTTGGGGTCGAGAGCTTTGAGTGGGGGGTCGGGGGCATGGAGGAGTTCTTTGAGAACAGAATAAGTTTCGTGGGCCGAGCAGGCAGCATTTTTAATTCTGCTCTCATAGAAGCGAATTTTGGTGTTGCGTAGCTCCTTTTTGTAGGATTTTATGGAGGTGCGGAATGTTTCTTTGTTTTCCTCTGTTTTTCCTCCACAGACGTTCATTCCTTTTACACGTCTTGCGCAAAATGTTAAGTTCAGGGGTGTACCAGGGTGAGGGGTTAACTCTCTTGGTATGTTTTAGCGAGTGGGTTTTAGGCAGGATGGAGTCTAGAGATTGGGTGACCCAGGTGTTAAACTCTATGTCCCCAGTTATGGGGTCTAAGAAGGGGGGGGGAACGTGTTCCCTTAGTTTGGCTGCCCATGTGTCTGGTTCTAGTTTCTGCCATCGTCTGGTGTGAGTTTTGACTTTGGGGGGTTGAGGGGGCGGAGTGTCGATGTCCCACACGAGGGGGACTAAAAAGTGGTCCGTCCAGGGGAGGGCGATGTGGTCAAGAGTTGTCAAGCCAGAAAAGTTTGAAAAGATGGGGTCAAGCAATTGCCCTTTTTCATGGGTGATTTGTGTTTTTTTTTAGGTCCAGGCCAATAGAAGTGAGGTCCTGAAGTAATTCACTGGCCTGCTTGTTGCCTGGGTCCAGGAAGTGTACATTAAGGTCTCCCAATAGTATGTAATTGGTGGAAGACGTACACTTAATGGAAGTCTGATCAATGATTTTATTTGGAAAGTCTCCTAGGCTGCCCGGTGGACGATATACCAGCATTCCTGATAGAGAAGTGACTGGGGAGATTTGTATAGTGAAGTGACAACTTTCGTGCCCCTTGATGTTGCCATCCGAGGTTCTGCAGGAGAAGCCGTCCTTAAGGATTATGGCTAGTCCACCTCCTCTGCCTTCTGGTCTATTCTGTGAGCACATAAAGTACCCGGGGGGAAGTGCCAGGACGATGTCGGGGCCACTGCTAGGGGTGAGCCAGGTCTCTGTCAGAAACAAGATGTCTAGGACGTGATTTGTGATTAGCATGTTAACTTCGTGTGAGTGCTTCACGAGCGACCTGCAGTTGAGTAAGCCTAGGTGCAAGCCCTTGTGCGCCGGGTTCAGATCTACAGGATTGCAGGTGTTGCATCTGGCGAGATGGTTGTCACTCTTCAGGGTGCGCGTGCTCAAGGGATGTGTATGGGTGTTTAAGGCTAATAGCTCCTCGCGGGAGTAGGTTCGGGCGTGCCTGGCTAAAAAGGGCAGAGTAGCAGGGCCTGGGGCCGGCTGGGCCCGGACGGGCCCAGACGGGCTTGCCTTTGGCGCGCCTTCGGCGCGCTGACGGCGCGCCCGCTGCGCCCGTCCGCTGCGCTCCCGGTGTTGACACATGATTTATGGAGGAGGTTCTGGGCGTTGGGGGGGTGGGCGTGGTCACCAGGAGTGGGCGTGTCCCGTGGCTCCTCGAGGTGAGTGATGGCGCATAGTTGCAGCATGGTTAATAGTCTCCAATTAACACTAGATGCTTTGGAAACCATCTTTTAAACAATGCAACGTGATATTGATTATATTATTATAAAATAATGTCATATAGTGATTGATTTTAATATTTCAAGTGTGTGTAGAGTAGCGTAACAACAATAATATTAGCAGCAACTAACTCGTCTTGCTTCATATTTTATGAATAATAATTACAAGGGCTTGCACCATTTTCCAGTTGTATACAAGTCGAGAGCGCATTTTTGTAATATCCATAAATATTATAAATGCTGGTGCCAGCAGTAGTGCTGTGGCAGTCCATGACCCATGTTGTGGAGGCTTCCTTACCACTCAGTCGATAGGGCCTCACACTGAAGAACCTGCTGAACTCTACATTCATCCTCTCACCAGTTGGGTGGGTTGGCACTGCCAGGTTGGTGCCAGTGCAGGTGAGCGTTGGGGGAGTGGCGGGGTCTGGCCTGAATGCACCATGCAGTTTACATTACTGAGGCTGTGCTGGAATTTGTGTGTTGTGGTTCATTGCAGGTTCCCTGGAAAGGGGTTGGGTGCAGTGGTTAATTTGTAAAATGAAATAGTGCCGGGGCTCTCGGCAGGAGACAGCTTGCACCATCTCATTTCTCCTGTTAGCGCCGGCTAAGGCAGAACTAACTACTAACCATGAAAGTGGGGAGAGGATGTGGCATAATGATCAGAGCTGCCAAATTCGGAATTGGGGAACCAGGTTTGTGTCTCAGTGTCAGCTCAACGTCCTCTGATTTTGGGCAAATCACTTACTCTCCCTGTAAATAAATGCGTCCTCGACTGGTGGTCATGAAAAGCGCTGGTGTTGATGATTAAGTGCTGGTGCTGAGCACTGGAAACCACCAGCTCAAATTAAGCATTGGGTGGTTGTTATCTTGTTGCTGGAAGCAAAACTCGCAACTTAGAATGGGTGGTCTGACTCAAAACAAAGTCTAATCAACAACAATCAGCCCAAAAAAGTTTATAAGACATACGCACTTGCCCAGCAATGATCCCGTGATTTGGACCTGGTGCTTAGCTGCTCTCCTCAAAAAAATTATTGGACCCTTGTAAATATAAGAATGCATCTTTACATTTGTCCTTAACCTTGATTTGCCTATTATTCCGCTTTTTCACAAAGCAAAATACAGGTTTCTGTTGGAAAGCTTTTTTTAACATTGAAGCTTTTCTGGTATAGTCTTTTCTCTCTATCTTTGGGCTTGCTGGATTTGATAAGGCACAGGGTCAGACTGATTTGCATATAGCCATGTCTGAACTGGGGTGGCTGAGTGAACTAAAGAATGGTGATGGATTAAACCCAGATCAGTTGACTGGGGGTGAGTGTTTGATTTTTTCAAACGCTCCGTCCATCATTCTCTTTTGTATCGCTTTGTTCGCCCTAAGTGTGGCAGGGTATGCTCAGACGTGAGTCCCTTGTTCACTTGGCCAGTGGATTCAAGATAGCCTGGCTGATGAGGATTATGAATCCGAATCCGGTCCCAGGATGCTTGTTTCCGGTCCAGGGAAGACATGGCTTGGCAGTTCGGGCTGGACTGTTCCCATAAGGCACAGGGTCAGACTGATTTGCATATAGCCATGTCTGAACTGGGGTGGCTGAGTGAACTAAAGAATGGTGATGGATTAAACCCAGATCAGTTGACTGGGGGTGAGTGTTTGATTTGTTCAAACGCTCCGTCCATCATTCTCTTTTGTATCGCTTTGTTCGCCCTAATTGTGGCAGGGTATGCTCAGACGTGAGTCCCTTGTTCACTTGGCCACTGGATTCAAGATAGCCTGGGTGATGAGGATTATGAATCCTAAACCGGTCCCAGGATTCTTGTTTCCGGTCCAGGGAAGACATGGCTTGGCATTTCGGGCTGGACTGTTCCCATAAGGCACAGGGTCAGACTGATTTGCATATAGCCATGTCTGAACTGGGGTGGCTGAGTGAACTAAAGAATGGTGATGGATTAAACCCAGATCAGTTGACTGGGGGTGAGTGTTTGATTTGTTCAAACGCTCCGTCCATCATTCTCTTTTGTATCGCTTTGTTCGCCCTAAGTGTGGCAGGGTATGCTCAGGCGTGAGTCCCTTGTTCACTTGGCCACTAGATTCAAGATAGCCTGGCTGATGAGGATTATGAATCCAAAACCGGTCCCAGGATGCTTGTTTCCGGTCCAGGGAAGACATGGCTTGGCAGTTTGGGCTGGACTGTTCCCATAAGGCACAGGGTCAGACTGATTTGCATATAGCCATGTCTGAACTGGGGTGGCTGAGTGAACTAAAGAATGGTGATGGATTAAACCCAGATCAGTTGACTGGGGGTGAGTGTTTGATTTGTTCAAACGCTCCGTCCATCATTCTCTTTTGTATCGCTTTGTTCGCCCTAATTGTGGCAGGGTATGCTCAGACGTGAGTCCCTTGTTCACTTGGCCACTGGATTCAAGATAGCCTGGCTGATGAGGATTATGAATCCTAAACCGGTCCCAGGATGCTTGTTTCCGGTCCAGGGAAGACATGGCTTGGCATTTCGGGCTGGACTGTTCCCATAAGGCACAGGGTCATACTGATTTGCATATAGCCATGTCTGAACTGGGGTGGCTGAGTGAACTAAAGAATGGTGATGGATTAAACCCAGATCAGTTGACTGGGGGTGAGTGTTTGATTTGTTCAAACGCTCCGTTCATCATTCTTTTTTGTATCGCTTTGTTCGCCCTAAGTGTGGCAGGGTATGCTCAGACGTGAGTCCCTTGTTCACTTGGCCACTGGATTCAAGATAGCCTGGCTGATGAGGATTATGAATCCGAAACCCGTCCCAGGATGCTTGTTTCCGGTCCAGGGAAGACATGGCTTGGCAGTTCGGGCTGGACTGTTCCCATAAGGCACAGGGTCAGACTGATTTGCATATAGCCATGTCTGAACTGGGGTGGCTGAGTGAACTAAAGAATGGTGATGGATTAAACCCAGATCAGTTGACTGGGGGTGAGTGTTTGATTTGTTCAAACGCTCCGTCCATCATTCTGTTTTGTATCGCTTTGTTCGCCCTAAGTGTGGCAGGGTATGCTCATCCGTGAGTCCCTTGTTCACTTGGCCACTGGATTCAAGATAGCCTGGCTGATGAGGATTATGAATCCGAAACCGGTCCCAGGATGCTTGTTTCCGGTCCAGGGAAGACATGGCTTGGCAGTTCGGGCTGGACTGTTCCCATAAGGCACAGGGTCAGACTGATTTGCATATAGCCATGTCTGAACTGGGGTGGCTGAGTGAACTAAAGAATGGTGGTGGATTAAACCCAGATCAGTTGACTGGGGGTGAGTGTTTGATTTGTTCAAACGCTCCGTCCATTATTCTCTTTTGTATCGCTTTGTTCGCCCTAAGTGTGGCAGGGTATGCTCAGACGTGAGTCCCTTTTTCACTTGGCCACTGGATTCAAGATAGCCTGGCTGATGAGGATTATGAATCCGAAACCGGTCCCAGGATGCTTGTTTCCAGTCCAGGGAAGACATGGCTTGGCAGTTCGGGCTGGACTGTTCCCATAAGGCAGAGGGTCAGACTGATTTGCATATAGCCATGTCTGAACTGGGGTGGCTGAGTGAACTAAAGAATGGTGATGGATTAAACCCAGATCAGTTGACTGGGGGTGAGTGTTTGATTTGTTCAAACGCTCCGTTCATCATTCTCTTTTGTATCGGATTTGATTGCTGGCAGATGATATGCTGGATTTACGGTTATGCACAAGTTGTGCAATATATTTGTAGTTTTTCAAACTTTTTTCTAAAAAGGGAAGCACACTTAAATCAATATTTTGGTCTAAATGGATGGGTATTCCAGGAAAGTACCAGCAAATCTTTTGGGAATTTTAGCTCTTTGACCTGTAATTTCTATGTTCCCTCCCCTTACTTGGATTATGCTAAGTAATATTTCAACACATTATATTCTAAAAACCCTGATTCTATCAATTACTTTTCATAGCCTAAAAGGAAATTGTCCAGTTTTGTCTTTATTGATGCACAAGAAGCAGCCAGTCATTGACAAAGCTGTGGCTGTAGCTTGCTAAGCTAAAGGTATTTTACAGTCTGTTGCCAGGCTATTCTGTGACAATCACCAGGAGAGATGCTTTGGTCCTGCCCACATGTTGGGAGACTGGAGTACAGGATTTGATTGGGCAGAGGTTGGATGCTTCCTCTGAAAGAGTGCTTGTATTGTAATCCTATCGGCTTTTTGAGGGTTTTCACTCGCCTAGCATGGCGGCATATTAAAACGTGATGATGCAGCAGCACGCAAAAGAAACCTTTGATACTGCTGCAAACACATTTGTTTATTTTACAATGCTTCAACCATTGTTTCAAGATTGTGTGTGGCATGCAGCTTGTCTTATTTTTGGATACTTTCGGTAGGCCCTGGCTTATTTAAGATGGTACTATCACAAAATAAAATGATGGATGTACTTTTGAAACTTTTCAAACACTCTCCCAATCACAGATCAGGGTTTAGTTCATCGTTATTTTGCTTGCAATGTCACCACAGTTTGGACCCATCCATATGCAAATCAGTCTTGACCCTGCTCCCCATGGGAACGGTCCAGACCGAACTGCCAAACCAGGTCTTCCCTGGACTGGAAACACGCATCCTGGGACCGGTTTCAGGTTACCACTCCTCATCAGCCATGCTTGCTTGAATCCAGTGGTGCAGCGAGCAAGGGACCCACATCTATGGATGGGTCCAAACTGGGGTTGCATAGTGATCAGAAGAACAATAGATTAAACCCAGATCTCGTGACTGGTGGTGAGTGTTTGAAAGGTTTAACACTCCGTCCATCAACTTGTTGTGTTTGTTATTTAAGATGGTGGCTTCCCTGAAGCACATGAAAGCCAATACCGTAATGGAACATATTCTGCGAGTGGTCAGGGAGGAGGAGGGATCATAATAAATAAGGTGGCCTTTCACTGGAGCGTTGATGGGACCTCAGTTAATTCTAGTACACTGCACAGAATTAAGTATTGCTGAGTGGCTGTGGAGTTGAACCTGCATGAGCCGTGCACAAACACTGCCCAAGAGACCCGGCACCAGGTGACAGATGCATTGCAGTCTGGTGCCGGCTGGACTTTACTGCCAGACAACTTGAAGTACAATTTGTGCCTGAGGCAGGAACTGCTGCTAGCTCAGCTCTGGGTGGGATGGGAAGCAGATGGGAAGGGATATTCCCATTTAAATGCAGTCGCAGCAGCGTGGCATTTTGAAGCAGAGTTGACTAAGGTTGAAGAGACTGATGGTCGACCTCAGTCACAGACCCCAGCAGTGACAGGTTAGATGATGGACTGAACAATTCATTAATTATGATAGCCGGCCCGACAGTGTTTTATTGATGTGTTGTACTAAGAGTGAATCATACCTGCAGTTGTGCAGTATACTTGATGAGTCACTCACTCACATATAGGGTGCTCCCCATTGCATCTGTAGGCTGTCTCTTTCCCATACAACTGACCACAGCATCTTGGAACATTAAGATAGGACTGAGTGACACTCCTCTGAGCCTCGGACCTGCATATTAGCAGAGGACATATTCGGTGGCAAGCAGGCTTCAGGCATGCACTGCAGGCTCTCTCTCAGCAAAGGTGCTGTGCTGCTGCCAAAAAGTCAATGGGTTGTAGATTTCTTCTTTTAATATTCTCTAGTGAGTCAGATAAAGCTGTTACTAGAACATTAAAATGTGATATGTTGTCACGGAAATAATGAACGTCACATGGCCCACCAATCAAGTCCATCTTGACTTTCATTCAGGAATGTTACCCTTGTGTTGCATCTTCCTCTTTAGACAAGGGATCATGTTCTCTTAACAAAATAGTTTTTATTGCTATCAGTGCCAGACTGCAGTTTGTGTGTGTGCCTGTGCTCTTACCTGTGTGCCTGTGTGTCTGTGTGTGTCTCTGTGTGTGCCTGTGAGTGTGTCTGTGCGTGTGTGTCTGTGTGTTTGGGTGTGTGCCTGTGTGTATGTGTGTGTTGATGTGAACGATTTAGTGTGTGCGAAAGTATCAGTAAATGATAGAGGGAATTTGCATATGTGAGAGAGTCAGATACAAAGTGATTATTAAACCGTGCACACTTGTGCTTGTGTTGGCATAAATGCCTGCATATAGGTAAGCAGCAGTATAACACAAGGAGGGAGAGAAATGGGGCGTACTTATGAGTGTGTGTCTGAGAGTTTACATTTGTATGAAAGAAACGAACAACGAGAAAGAGAAACTGATATGCAGAGAGGACGATTGTGTTTGAGTATATATTTGTGTGAGTGCAAGTGTGTGTGCCTGGGTGTGAGTGTACCTACTTGCGGAAGAGAATGGGTATGTGAGAATGTGTGTGTTTCAGCATATGAGACTGAGTAAATGTGAAATCAAGAGTGAACATTTTCTGTTGGCTGAAAAAATTGATTCACACATAATTCAGTGTATGTCTAGAAGATATTTTCCCATTGTTTGACCCGGCTTCTGGGCACCAGGGAACTCAGGGGTAACTGCGCTCCAATTGCATCAACTGGAGTGTTCCCCCACTGGTGTCCTGGGGCCTTAGTACTAGTGGACCCAAAACTGGATAACCAAGTTCTCCCCTCCTGCACTTGACTCTCTCAGGGTAGAGAGACAGAGCAGTCCAAGGCTTACTCAAGGAGGTGAGGTGGGGTTAAACATTCAGAATACAGTGTAAACTGTACCACCAGCTGATAAACTCAATGTCCAGTCAGTGCTTTACTTTTTATAAAAGAAAAGCACTTTAATACCTACACGATAATTATACTACACATAAAACTAGGATAAACAGTGAAAACCAGATGTCTCTACAACCCTCTGGGACAGAGTTCTGACCCCAAACAGTATTATAGTGCCTAGACGCCAAGCACTACAAAAACACAGTTAACATGAAAACACACAATAAGCATTGCATATTACAGACCATGTTACACAGGGCTGCTCTCCTTCACTAGAGCCTTGATACCAATCTTTGGATTGAAAGGATATAGTTTCAGCATATTTTGTGAAGTCAAATGTTCTTGATCAGCCCCATAACCCCCCCCCCAAGCCACAGAAGTGCCCTCCTGTCGTGAGTGAGGACGCAGCTCTAGGGGTGTCAGGGATCAGATCACAGGTGCCAGATGTCTTGGCACAGTTTACTGGAGTCCCACTAGTCCAGTAGCAACTGGCTAGCTGTTGGAGGGTAGTGGCTGGACAGAGTGCCAGTTCACCCTGATACCCTCAGAGATCACAAAAAGAAAGGTGGGAGCCTGCTTCACTGGCCTCTATTCCCAGTTACTGCTTGTACAGGCTCCCACAGTGCAAGGGCGGAGCTTAAAGGGGATTTGATCTCACCTTCAAAGACTAGAATCAAGATTCCTCATCTCTGGCTTTTCTTGATGGGAAACAAGTGTCCTTCCACCAGCCTCTGTGATGTGCCGCAAGCTTCCTTCCCACCCCAAATCCCTTTGATGTGCTGTAAGCTTCCTTTCCACACCTTGGGCAGCTGTCTGTAATTTCCTTGGTCAAAAGTGCACGCTCCTCCGAGCCTCACAGAAACAGCTGATCCTCAATGTTGCTGATGCCTTAGTTCCAGACGCAGTGACCAGAGTCTTATCTCCTACCTTCACACTGCGGGTCGCGCCTGGCTATCTTGAGACGGACCTGGTGTGGCCGCCTCTTCAGTCATATACCAGTCTTGAACAACAGCTGACCACCCAGGCCAGACTTTTATCACCTCTGATTGATAGGCCCATCCAATCAGAGGGTCTGCTACTTTTGAATCCTGAATAGACTCCCAATCACAAACCATTCGTGGCGTGTTCAATGCATGGGTTAAGCATGCACCAGGTCCCTTCCTGGTATCAGGCTGTACAACTCCCGAAAGAGGAATTTAAATAAACTCCAGCCCAGGAGGCCCTGGCCAGTGAGGGAGGGTCCTCTTCGCAGTGCAGCTAAACCCAGATAAGAGCTGAGTGTCTACCCCAGCCCACCAGGCCTTTCCAGGGAAATAGGGAGGGGCACGGGGGAGCTGGGATGTCCAGCAGAACAGCTCGCATTCCTCACACTGGCTCAATCACCATTCTTCCTCTGTACACCCAGGGGCTCTCAAACACACATCAGGCAGACAAAGGCAACAGGCCCACAGGCATGGCAAACTGCACGGCTTGGTCAGGAGGGTGCCTGAGGATTCACCCCTCCTGACTATAGATTTATTGCAGTCACGACTGTCAGTCTACCACAGGCTTAATAGAGAGGGCAGTAGCCACTCTCTGAAAAATAGGGGTACACTAGGCATGCCCCCTCGACCTCAGAGACAAGCTCTAGGGTATCAATCCATGTAAACAGGGAGATCCTCAGTGGGCATGTATGATTGTCATGCTCACTGAGATAGGGATCTAGAATCCATACAGTAGCTTTTGAGTGACTTGCCTGGAGATTAGCATAACGCAGAGGAAGCACTCTCTCCAGAGACATGCAGGAGACTTCCCGTCCCAACAACCATCTTATGCTCTTCCACCCTGTGCCCTTATACTTCTCTCTCTTTCTTCCTGCCCTCTTCCATTTTGTTCTTGTCCTTCGTTCTGCATATTTTCTGCGCTAAGAGTGAGGAAAGTGTTTGAGTGAGTGCAGATAGAAGTGTGTGCCAATGTCAGTGCATGGCAAGAGGTGTTCTGGTGTGAGTCAAAGGTGGGAGGTGTGCCTCTGTGGATGCAAGGTGAGTTATTTGTGTGTGTGAGTCAGTGCAGGATGACAGGTTTTATGTGAGTGCAGATTGAGAGGTGTGCCTGCTCTGAGGATGCAGGATGAAAAGCGTGCCACTCTGAGTTCAAGATAAGCTATGTCCCCGCCTGAGTGAAGGTGAGCGGTGAGCCAGTGAGAATACAGGTTAATAGGTGCGTCTCTGTGAGTGGAGGGTGCATGACAGACCAAGCCCATTGGCATTGCCAATGCTTGTTCCCTTTCTGTGTGATTTGCCCATGGTAGTGTGGAATTTGTAAGACTTCAAATTGTCAAATTGTTGCAATTTTTTTCGCTGAAATGCCCACGTGTAAATAAGCTCTGCTGAAAATTAGTTGTTATAGAAATATGATTTATGTAACTTGTCACTTATCTCAGGCAATCTTATTTGTGGCTTTCTTTTAAATCACATCGATCATTCCCTGATATAAAACACGCATTTCTATCATTAACACTGTTCCAGATTCCTGAGAAATTGCATACATGAGTGTTTTCCTCCATGTTGCGCTATGCAAGCGTCTTTAAGGCCTGACCTGTATATATAACATAAACTTTTTAAATGTCCGTGCTTGTTAACCGTTTGTGTGTGACACAAGATAAGGTAATGCACCGTTTTTGGTAGAACATTTTTATTACTGTTTTTAATTTTAGTCTGAAACCAGTTAATTGATTGAGACAAACATATCCCCGTTTCCAGTTAATTGTGCATATATGACCCCGGATTCTCTGCCAAGCAGAGGTTTGTGTCTGTGACGTAGGGTGGTGTGAGCGAGCAGTAAGATATCCGGTTTTATAGTAAATGGATGGTAGGTGGATTCGTTGCGTGTTCCGTGGGGGTCAGACGCTTGTGTTTCATAGACTGGAACTGAGTACCCCTTGTCGATGCAGAACAGAACTGGCCCCATTGAGACCAACAGTGCATTATTATACAGCTGCACAGCTGTCCAAGTCATGAATACAAAATGGAAGGCCTGGTTCTCCGAGGCTTCTGCTGTGCAGCTACTGACTCCACAAAGGAACGTACTTCTGTTGCCGCTGTGTCTCTGTGGCGCTGGCATTTTTTCTACATGTCTGTATGTGATTGGCTACAGCAGAGATACACACCAAACAACACCGACTGCGCTCTTTGTGGTGGTTTGTCATAGTTCCTAAATCTATATACAAATGGCATACTCTGCAGTGGCAGAATAAATGTTAAAACGTGCGCTGTGTGAGTTACGACACATTTTTCTACGCAAATTGCGCATCACTTCATGGAAATACGGCCATTGGATCCCACCAGCCCGGTGACTGGTGGAAACCACATCACAAATATACCCAGCTACTGGCGTGAACTTGGGACACGGGCGGAAAAGGCATAGCTGGACTCAATCAGGGCCCGTGGGGAATGCCTCCCGGGGGCGGAAACCACACCGCAAGCCTGCAAAAAAAGGGGCGCGCCGGATTGGGCCCGCCCAATGCTAGCCAGGTTAACTAGCCCGGCGGACATAGTATGGTCAGAAATGATAGCGCGCAGGGCATGGAGGGGAGCCGTAGACCAGGGTGGGTTTGAGAAGTCCAGACGCAAGCTGAACATCACCATTGCGAAAATATGCAGGGCACATAGCAGGGGTTTCGTAAGACACAGTCTGATCACTCTGAGGTTCCAGGGCTACCACTTGGAGGATGGGGTGCACCTGACTGGGTAGGCATGGACATGTTCACACTCAACATAGTGGCGGTTCAGGAGCAACTGGATTTCTCTTGAGCAAGGGTACGAGAGGTGGCAAGGGGGGAGATGCCTCCGATCGTTAAACTGTCAGCAGCATGGTGGAAGAAACCAAGAAATAGATCCAAAGGGGAAACTATCACAGGTAGAAGAGATGCTGACACAGTGTCCTTGGGATTCAACATGGCAGGGACACCAAGGAGCAGGCTAGAGGCCAGCAAGGGTCCAGGGCAAGCGGAATAGCACTTGCAGCCCGGGCCGGTCCTAACGGATGCCCACAAAATCGGTAGCAAGGGAAGTCTGGAACCATGAACACTGAGGTCTTGCACAGGGGGGCACCTCGAACAAAGAACAGGGCCGGACTGGGAATCAAAACCGGCCCCGTCAAAGTGCTCGGCCGGCCCCCTTGGGGGAGGTTGGGGTTGCCACCGAGCTCTTTGCCGGGCCGGTTTTCGGCCGATTTTGTTACAGGGCCGATTTTTCAGCTATGCTGCATAAACGGCCCTGTAACAAAACGGCCCCCAGGGGCCCAAAACCGGCCCCACTCTTGCGGCGCACCGGGAGATTGCCTGGTGCCCGCAACGGTCAGTCCGGGCCTGAGTGCTGACAAAAAAAAAGTACAACGCTAAGCATAGGGAATGATACATAATGTAAATTGACATGAATGTTTATGAATGACCAACCAATAAGTTGTCAGATGTATAATCCATGTGTTGAATAAACTGCGGCTTTTCCACACACCATATTATGACCTCACTGGAATGATTTATGGGGGAAGGGTTGCATGCGGGTAGGGGCTGAGAGGAGAGGGGTGAACTCGCCCTCTGGGAGGGGTTATGATCGCAAGTTATTCTCGTCTTTCCAAGACACGGTAAAGGTGGAGGAAAGACTATTCAGTAATTTTACTAATAATGATTTATGGCATTATTTCCAGATTTAGGGGAGAGCTCTAACTGAGCCCAAAGTGTAACCAAACCGTTTACTCCTGCTTCAGCAGTGATGAGGTGGCATTGGGACAGTGGTGATGTTTTTATGTTTGTGACGACTGCCGTTAACATGGTGATGCTTTAGCGGTCCTCTGATAGCCCTCAACAAGTGAACAGTGTGCACTGTGAAGCCGCCTCTAAAGCTTTGGGACGCGGATCTGTGATACTGCTAGTAATGCAGGCCTGATACCTGACACGCAAGAAACCTTCTTCCCTCTGCTTCCCACTCAAAATGAGGTCCTTATGTTTAAGTAACTTTTTTGTGTAGAAACAAAATATCAACTACAAGATTAAAAGAATTACAAGTAAATAAATTGCTTGAACTTTTAAAATGAATTTATAAAATATAGATTTGACAATTGAGTAAAGATAGATTAAAACTTCCATGAGGAATTTACACACAGACATTTTGGTTAGTAAACGTTTGCAAGAACGTCCTAAAAATATAGTGAGCTTCTCGATAAATTGATGATCTTTCGAGAAAAAGCAGCACTTTGTTGATTCTTGAAGGTTGATTGCCACAATAAATGATACCTGCAAATACTTTTTTTCTTAAATCCAATAAGTAGAGGCATACGCATCTGATGTACCTGACTGGCCCATCTACATAGACGCAAAGACTACATTTCCGTGAGGATGAGCACTGCGTATTCAAATTGAGCAATAGGGATGTATATGTGTTTGAATCTTAAGTGCTTGATTTTTCAGGTAGTCTCTAAGCAGGAGTATAGTTTTTCCTGATTTGCATACTAATAGCTGTCCATTATTTAATTGGGGTGCTTATGTGTCCGTAGCCTCGACAGATAATTTAGTTTGATATTGGTTTTCAAAGCTTTCTGTATGAACACCTTACACTCTGACCAGGCCATTTTTCTAAGGGCAGCTAGCAGCGGAAGCTGGTTTCCAGTAATAGTCATTTCTGTAGCTGGTAGGCACAGGTCTGTGGTGATTCCAACACTTTCTTTCAATTCATCAATGTTCAGGTTTTTCAAGGAGTGTTCCTTGGCTCAGTCGCATTTGCATATAAAGTTTAACATTGAACCTATATGCAGTGTTGTCAATAAGGTTGAAGACAGTCCAAGACTTATTTTACAGTGCAGAGTGGATGAGCGTAGGTTCAATAAAAAACGTATTTCTCATATAGGTTTTATCTAACTGATTGTCTTAAATTTGAAAACTAAAGGAGCGTATATAAGTGATTAAAAAAAGTTTGAGTTGATTGCAATGGTTGATTATCCGATAGCGCATCTCCATACATGCTTGAAAACCTTTTTATCGATTTACTAATGATGTGTGCTTTCACATTTCTGGCTGAAATATGGTCAGACCGTGCTAGCTTATCATTAGTGTTTACTCCCAAGTAATTTTATTTATTTAGTTGTTTAATTTGTTTATCCTCTATTTTCCACAGCGACCGTTTGGTAGTTTTGCTAAAGGACATCACTTAAGTTTTCACTAAGTTTATTTTTAGGTACTTTTTGCAGTGTATTCATGTAGCTTTAAGAGTTGAGATTGCAAACCTGATGGAGTTAACCATAAAATGGTAATATCATCCTCATAGGCCAAATAAGTGATGGGTGGCATACCTAATTTTGGTGGCTAGTCTGTGACACTATCTAGCTACAATGATAGGTCATCATCTTTGGTGAAAGAAACTTATCAGTCAATTTAATTTTGAACCAAGTTACATAATGCTATAACATTTTTAATAAAGCACAGTCAATTCCCCATTTTCTCACAGAGGCTGCTACGGTTAATTTTGTCAAAAGCTGAGCTGTAGTCCATGTAACACACATACAACAGAAGGTTTTTCTTTGTTGTTTCCTTCCCTAATAGTTTAAGGGCGATTATATTGTTGATAGTGGAACAGCCTGTTAGAAATTCAGATTTGTTGAACTGAAGTAGGTAATTAGTGGTTGACCAAGCATAAAGTTTGTGATGGCGAATTTTCCAGATACCTTTCCTTCACAATCAACAAGGGCTACTAAGCAATCGATTTGGGGTTTATTGCCCCCTTCCACAAGGGGGAGGAATGAATGTGCCCTGTTTGAAGTACTTGAGAAAAAAATTGTGGTTGGATTTTAAAACGTAAATAGATATTCTATTTGGGCATGCCGCTCGTGAAGGTCTGCATTTTTTAAATAAAAAACATGACTTTTTTGTGTGGAATTTTTAAGCAAGTGTTTGTATAAACCTGCAGGGAGAAGGAAGTTGTCACCTTACTAGAGTAGAGGTTGATATGTATCACATTTGGTATAAAATAATATTTTGCTGTTCTGTGTGCCCCGGTTCAAAGGCCAACCAGGACCCAGAATTATTTTGCGTTGATTGATTTGATTGCCCCAATCATTGAGGCCAGGCATCCCCTTGACATCTCCTCCTTATATCTTGTGTTGTTCTCCTGTAACTAGCCTTTCCATGTTTGATCAGAGAATCTCAATATGAAGTTTGTGGAAGCTTTAAATCGAACCTCAATTGATTTCCCATTGTCTTTTTCACTAAAATAATTAATTTGAGAATGTCACCTTGAGGAGTATGCCTATTGATGATTTTAGTAGAGATGAAGTTGAAAATCATTTTTAACAATGTTTCCCAATTATCGCCATGGTCGGGTGGTGATAGATCATAATTCAATTCATTGAGTTGTGAGGTGATGAACTCTTGATTAGCTAGCAAAGATAGATTGACATGAAAAGCCCAATTCCATGTCATTACTCTGCAGTTTATCGGAAGGTAGGCTGCCTTTTGTTAGAGTGTTTATTTAGCTGCTGAAAGGCATGGTTAAATTTTAGCATTATTTGCTGGTGGTCACAATCATTCTCTTTCCTGGAGGTAACCTAGAAATTCTTGCATAGATGGAATTTGGTATAATCGAGCAGGGTAAACATATATCATACTGACCCTCATGTGTTTTATCCTTCCTTTGATTATATTATCCTTTCAGATTGAGGCTTAAAGCCCAAACTGAACCTTGGTTTATAATGTAATCTCCTCCACAAAGCAACATTCCCCCTTTTATATGGCATGATTCTGAGAAGGGTGCAATAGGGTGGCATATGTACCGGGTTCCTTAAATACTACCTGCTCTGAGTTCCCCCCTTAAAATGAAGAATAACATACAGATTCGCTGTTACACTAAAACCCAGCATGTTTTGCTTTTCTCCAAGTATGTCCCAAGAGAAATTTCACCAGGTTGTATTTAGAGAAATGTGTCAGGGAAAACAGCAGGGCTGTTGGAATGATTGTACAACTCTGACTTCCAGTGCCAATTCTAAACTCCTGTTAGCAGAGGGATGGGACTTTCAACCTGAACTTGGAAACAGGGGCTCAGTCTTAAACTAGTGACAGGGTTCTGTGGCTGAGCATGCACGGTAGAGATTTGTGTTCACACTTTGTTATTCTGTTGATGCTGAATCAACCTTTCATTCAACTAAGGGTGATAAAATGCATATCACGAGAGTTGTAGTATAATAAGATCTATAATAAGTATCACTGGACAATTGAGATTCTGCATACTTCTTAAACTGTATGCTGTGATTGATTCACTCTGTTAGTTGTGGGTATGGGGACACAGTGCTAACATTCTAGAAGCAGCACCTTGCAAACCTCGGGGACAGCTCAGAATTTTGAATATTTCCCTTACAATATCAAATGTATGCACAACATTTTCAAAGGCGAGTGAGTGGGTAAGCTGCAGAAACTGACTACCTTAGTGTGAGAAAAGTGTTTTATTATATGGTGTGGTTGCGGAACCTCAATGAGTAATAAACTCTCTAATTGTTCTTGGGCTCAGCCAGGCTCAATTGTAAAACCTTGGCTCAACCCTGAGTAGTAGTATCTTTGACCAGTCAGACTTTAACAAAGGACAAGTACAAAACATTTAGAAGGAACAAAACAATTGAATAAGAAAGAACCTTGACACAAAGGAAATCAGACACCAATTTATACTTATTTTTATGAATTCTTATACAACAAAATGAACAAAATCCACTGTGGCTGAGAGGGTGGTGGCCGAACTTGTCCTTGGCAGAGGGTGGCCTCCACTCAGGTCTAAATAAAGGCCAAAGTGTCTCACCTATATAAGTGCCCTATCAAAAAATGCACTCTCCTTCAGTTAGGGAAAGGGAAGTGTGGTAAGTGTATTACCTGTTAAAGTAATAAAGTCAATGATGGCCCTTGCACTACTCATGAAACGTACTTTGGAAATTAATGAAAGTGGACAAACAAAGATGCTTTTAAGCCTATCTGGTCTTTGATTCTCTTCATAACCTGCAACTAGCCACCGATTTATGACGGTGTCAATTATCGCACTTCACATCATCGAAGTGTGTGTGATGGGGGTTCTTTCTGTTGGGGAACTGTCAGAGCCTGCCCTTACTTTCCTTTGCCTTCGGGTAGGACATGCCCAACAAACCCACATCAAACTTGTACCTGTGCCTGACACTCCTTTCTGGAAATTCCCATTCCCATCTTTGAGGGACGCCTCTCCTATTCACCACTTTACCACACTCAACTCAGGACACCTGAGACCTTATATAGAGTTTGGCTGTGGTGAGTGCATAGGTAATAAGGCATTTGTAATACCTCAGACGTGAAATCTCCCATGTTTGTGTCAGAGAATCCTGTCCGCTATACTCTACATAAAACCCTATGTTCTCTTGGGCTTAACCCCAGTGATTAGTAGGTTCTAGTAGTGACGTAGCTAGACCTGAGACAGCCCGGGCAATACCTGCGTTTGCCGCCCCCCAGCGAGACTCCTTGAAAGGGGGGCTGGCGAAACCACGGATTGCCGCTCGCAACGGTGCCACACTGAAGATAGGTGAGAGATGGGGGAACGGAATTTTGCCTTTTTGTCAACCTCCCCCCCCAACCCACCCCCCATCCCCCCAAAAATGACACCCGGGGCCGGGCGGCCCGCACCAACTGCACCCCCTTCCTGCGCCACCGGGTTCTAGTCTGTTACAATACTGTGGCACCACAGTTGACAAAAAATCTGGGATACAGATATTTTTGGACATCTTTAAGATTTTTCGTGGGTGCACTTAAGCCCTTGTAAGGGTAGCTTGGTAATTCCGATGGACCTGGTAATAGGAATTTAATAGGCCAATCAAAATCCTACGATTTTGTATTTCATGTGGAGGTTTAGGCTGCTACCAGGAGCTGAACCTCCGTGTGAGAAACAGTTGGAAATATACAGAAATCAGAATGGACACACCGGTTTTCACATTTTAGTCTCCAAAAACGTGCAATTCTTGTTATTTCTCCGCCTTCAAAATCATCAGTAACAGTAATTCCTGGTGGGGAAATGATTGTATTTTTTTCTTAGCCTCTCAAAATCGAGGCCATACTGTTGAAATGTGTCTGTTTTATCAGCAGAGGGGACATAATTGCTTCATATGAGGAGTTGAAAGGTTTCTATGAATTCGTCTTGAAGCCGTGGATTAGTTTGATAGTGTCTCGTCTCTGTTATACGAAAAATGTGGGTTGATACATGACAGCAGCTGGGATAATCAGTGACAGCTGGAGTACATTTAAAGGGGCTACCACTGAGGACTGTGTAAGGGGGCGCTTTGGGATGGCGCTTTCGAAAGTTCTGATTTGTGATGTAAAATGTTGAAGCAGTGGGGTTTTAGAAGAGTATTTTTAAAAACCATCGAAAGGTGATTCCAAACATTATTATCATGGGTTAATGTGACTTTGTACAATAAGATCAATTAAAAATTATTGGTTCACAGAATTTTTTTTTTTTGCATTTTCAAACTATACAGCAAAAATGCATTTTTCAACATTCGCTGTTGTCATTAAAGGTGAAGTAGGGTACAAGCTAGAATAGTCCACTGGCCCCAGCAGGCAGACCTCAAATTGACACAATTCCTTTTCATAATGATTGAACAGCTTCTGGGTGCTAGTGAGGTGCAGTCTGGCGCGGTGGGCTTTCCTTCTTTGTCATGTAGAGAAGCCTCGAGGGTACGGGTTACTGTGGTAGGATATTTTGTTTGAAGGGACGCCAGAAGTTCGCTGAGTATGAAGCATATAGAGTAGGCTGTCGAGCTTCTATTTGTGATTTTATAAGGGTGCCTACACGCTTTCAATAATGTAACATTAGTGATTTCGAGACTTCCAGTATAACTAAGTAGCATTAGATGAATGCTCGCAATTGCCTTTTACTTAATGCAGGGACATTCTGACAGTTAGCAGAATAAGGCTAACTTGTTCAAAAAACCCTGAACACATTTAGAAAGCTCTTAAAACATGGCTGTTTAACAAATAAGTATCTTGTCATCTATGTAGAGTTGTGTTTTTGTTGGCTCTTTTACTCAGTCTTGATAGCATCCGGCTAACGTCTCTCATTCTTTTTCTTTAGCGCCAAGCAAGTCTTGATAGAGGAAGGAGAGCAATATAAATACCACAAATAAAATATAAAGAAATATGGCAACACCACGGTTCCTTGTTGAACAGTCTCAGGGCTGTGAATCCTCTCTAGGGATTAAATAGTGGAGATTATAAATGTCATCTTCCCTGTCTTTGTTCCTTGTCAGATACACCAATGATGTAAAGTACAGGAGACTGGCATTTAACTTCAAACCTCCTTTTGGTTTCCCGTGAAGTGTTCTCAGGTTTTGTGGAGTGTTTGTCCTATTGGAATCTCTAGGAGTAAACTTAAAGGGAGAGGGGCACACATTGGGCCACAGATTAAACTGATGGGGCTGCCTACAAACAGTGGCGTAGCAAGGTCAGGTGGTACTAGGTGTGGAACATTTCTTGTCACCCCCCTCCGCCCACATTGAAATTATTAAAATAAGGAAAAAAAAGATAGTTACACATATTATTGCCATTTTGTCACCCCCCTCAGTGTCATTTTGTCACCCCCCTCAGTGATGAAACCCGGGGCGGCCCGCACCCCCCTTCCTATGCCACTGCCTACAAAGTTGAATCATAAAGAGTGTGTGAATTTGCTTAAACTGTCTAAATATGATTGCATGTTTGTGTGGATAGCTAGACACACATAAAAAAGTAAAAATTTAAACATTGTAAACAAGGCTTCTTTGTTTGGACAAATTAATGTGCATGGCAAGGTGCAGTTTCTCTTTTTTGTTGCCTCCTGTCACATTTAAGAGCTGTGGTGGTTGGGCTCAAAGGGGGTAGGGGAACAGGACAAACAGCAAACAGAGCTGGGCCATGGGACCAGTCTGCACTCCAATCCCCCCTCCCTCCCCGAGACGCCAGTGGTTGCTCCTATTCCTGATACTGATGCTTACCAGTTAGAGCAGTATATCGGGCTATCAGACAAAACCAGGGAAGGCACTCTGGGTAAGTAACAATACCAACGGAACCTAACCAACACTATTTGACACATAAAACCACTTGAAACTAGCAACAACTGACATTTTCTTTGTGTTCTGTTTGCTGGTAGAAGTTATTGTTGTATGATCTGACAGCTAATAGGAGGGAGTATTGCATGTCCATAGTGCTTATCTCTTTTTTCATACATATTTCATATATTGATGTTGTCTTTTTTATTTGTCTGACTTTTTATTTGAGTGACTGATGCAGTGTCAAGCGGCTGAGAGAGCGGTGGAGAGTCTTTAACATGTCTTAACTATTGAAAGGAGTGCAGAACTTTACATGGAATGAAAAATAGAATTGGTGCTAACGTGCCATAAACATTATCTGCTGGCGGCCATGGCCTAACCAAATGTTGGTGTGGGCTTGGAAGTGTAAGAGACTAAGGAACCTTTTTATAGATGTTAATAATAGTTGTGACTTATACGACTAGTGGAGTGGCCCAAAAGATTTTTCATGCGTCTTTAAATAATTCATTATTAAAAATTACCTTAATTTAAAGAAGTATATGAAATAAGCAAACCATAAGTTATGTATCTCTTGTTCTGTATTTTCGTCTTCTGTCTCTTTCGTGGGTAAATCTGATGACAAAAGTTCTTGTATCCAAAATGAGTGCGGTGCCCACCACTAGCACAATTAAACACTGGGGACTTTAGGGACCAGTTATGTCTCAGGGGCTTGATAAGGGGTTCTGATGTAATGATCTTGGAAGAGGTGAGTCCTCAGGCCGTTCCTGCATTTAGGGAGGTTTATAACAGTTCTGATGTTTATTGGCACATTTTTCAAGGTCATGGTTACCTTGGCTGTTTCATCTTTTTTACTCAAAGCTCTTTCTTTCCAGTCTAGCAGTGTCCTTGCTGTGGGTACATCATGATTTTCCAGACACTTAATTTGCCTGACAGGCAAGGGTACCTTTTGTGGGGCATTTCCTTAGGGTGAACGTTATTTATTTCAGCTTCTGATGAAGCATACTATGGCCCACAGATGCCTTTCAGGAGGCCAGTGATGTATAGGAAGCAGAGAAGCAGAACATGACCTCTATCCAGATGTAAAATTATAAGGTTTTATTAGGTTATAAACAGCTTGTATGGAATAATGATTTAACTTTTTTCAAAATCAAGAACTGTTACCTATCTGTTTTAGCTTTTGGTGATGTAGTTGTTGAGGGGGAGGTTGGTAATGATGTGAATCCAAGTGGTTTGCTGTTTGAAGGTTGGAAATTGAAGCCGTTCAAGTTCATGCCTATGAGCCAAGGTTTGATTAGTTGTTATGAATAGAAACTAGGGGCCCGATTCACAGAATGAACTTAAGACTAAATCCTAAACTTACTACTATTTGGTATTCACAGAATGCACTTACTACTTTCGGGATTCACAGAGTGAACTTACTACTTTCGGGATTCACAGAATAAACTTACTACTTTCGGTATTCACAGAATAGATTTAAGACTACTAACTCTAAGTCCGAAATCGGGGAGTAAATTCCGGCCCGGAGGCGGAGCTTACGGCCCGGAGGCGGAGCTTACGGCCCGGAGGCGGAGCTTCCGGCCCGGAGTCGGAGCTTGCGGCCCAGAGTTGGAGATTTCAGCATGGCAAAAATCCCCACCTCCGAGCCGGAAGCTCCGCCTCCGGGCCGGAAGCTCCGCCTCTGGGCCGGAAGCTCCGCCTCCGGGCTGTAAGCTCCGCCTCCGGGCCGGAATTTACTCCCCGATTTCGGACTTAGAGTTAGTAGTCTTAAATCTATTCTGTGAATACTGAAAGTAGTAAGTTTATTCTGTGAATCTCGAAAGTAGTAAGTTCACTCTGTGAATACTGAAAGTAGTAAGTGCATTCTGTGAATATCAAATAGTAGTAAGTTTAGGATTTAGTCTTAAGTTCATTCTGTGAATCGGGCCCTAGGTCTTAGTGAGGTAGACTGTCAATGTTTGAGTCACTGATTCTTGAGAGCAAGGGAAAGGACATTTTCATGTTGAGTCGTGTGCTTGTGGCATATTGGTAATTTAAGCCATTGCAGTTCAGTAAGTAGTGTTCTAAGGAGCTCTATGCTCAAGGTGACGAGAACAGGTTGGAACTCTGGGGTACTCTGTAGGCGATGAAGTGCTTCGGAGATCTACAGATGCCCATCTGCATGATTTAAAGTTGCCTAGATAAAAAAAACAGGAGTACCAGCTCAGCACAATGACACCAAATCCCATTGGGAATGTCCAGGGTATGGTGTGAGGGTAATGAGGGTGGGATGGTGGGGGGTGTTGAAAGCAGCTGAGATGTCCACAAGCATGAGTATGTCATCTGTGGTGAGAAACACATTATCTACTAATAAAGAGACAGCTTTTTTCTGCTGTGTAATCTGAAGCCTGATTGATAATTATATGAAGGAGATTATTGGTGTTTGATATGTTCTTGAAGTTGGGTGCAGAATGATTTGTTGATGATTTTGCTCATACACGAATTCTGGGTGATGAGACAATAGGTGGTGTGGTATTCAAGTTCTTGCATGAGTTTTTTCTGAATAGAAGGATTGTGTCAGTCTTGAGATCTTCTGAGTAGAAGCCTTGGGTCAGTGAGGTTATGATGATGTTGAGTATGGGTGAGAGAACAGCTAAGGGGAGGGCATGATGACCATTTAGGATATCACCGCAATAGAAGGTAGCTTTGAGTGAGTTGACGATGTTGATGAGGTCTATGACTGAGAGGCGGATGAAGAATGACCATTCAAGTATGTTGCGTAGTGGGCATTATAGGTGTAGTGGGATTGGTGATATAATGGTTGTAGGCTTGGTCCTGCTGAAGACAAATTTTCTGTATGTTCTAGCAGAAGAAGGCTTTGCAAGTGTGACACTTCTTGATTGATTGTAGGATCAATGTGTCTGGGAGGGGTTCACATGATGTTTAATCATCTTAAAGATTGTTCTGCTTTTGTCACAATTTTGTTGAGTGGTGTAGTATTTTTATTTAGCTGAAGTGAGGACTTGTCTACATGTGCAGCATTAATCAAGCAATCAGGGAATCTGCTTTTATTCTGCCTTCTTTCCAGTTTGTGGTTGATGTGTTTGCTGTTGGTGAGGTATTTGTAATTCTAGGGTGCAGAATGTTTTGATTTGAAGTTTAGTGTTTTCAGGGTGGCATGCATGCTTACATGGTTTTTAAGGAATAGGATAAAGTTGTTGAGAATGTTATTGCATCAGGTGATATGGTTATGTAGGTTTGACTGTGTTTTGTAGGATGTCAATGGCAAAGTCCTCGAAGGAGCAGAAGCTATGTTGTTCTCACTTTGGTTGGACTCACTGTGGGGACTGGGCATGTATTTGGGTGAAAGTGTTGGCAAAGCGGTCAGTTCAGTCCATGGTGTGAATGGTTTGCAATGGATGGGTGGTGAGAACGAGAGGACCAAACTGAGAATGCGGCCTTGGGGAATGATAACATGCTGCACCATGTTGAGCATAATAATGGTGTTAAGGGGGTGTCCCTTATTTTGATTGTACTTGTGGTACCAGGAAGGTTAAAATGTACAAGGAGGATGCTGTGAATGGGTCGAACGGTTGAGGTAGTGAGGAGGTCAGACAGTTATGTATGAAGTCTTTGGCTTATCCAGGGATCAGGATGCTTGTAGATGGTGTAGAAAGTGGTGGTCTGGTTTACAGAAGTGGAAACGGCATGTGAGGAGTTCTATAGATTTCAATGTTGTTTGTTCACCTAAGATGTGGGGCAAAGAGGACTTGTGGCTGATGACAAGGCATCCCTGTCGTGTGTGCGCATTCTTTGCACACAAGTCAGTAGGTAATAGTCCAACAAGTAAGTATGGTAAATAACCCATTTTAAAAATAAATGTTGCGAGGAAGTCACAGCCTTTATCGGAGAGGAATACAAATTAGAGTCTGTATATGTGCTAACCAAGATTCTCCAACACCAAGGCTAGCTATTCACAGACAGGACTGGGTGTCTCAACTGGTTCTGCTTAGCAAAATGTAAAACATTCATGCATGGATGAAAGAATGAAGTAATCAACTAACACAATGCGATATGTTTATAAAAATAGAATGGTAGGTTCAGCCAAATATATTTATGAAAAGCAAAATGTATTAACTGGAGACCACTGAATGCTGGAGAATGGAAATAGCAACACTTGAGATAAAATAAGCTTAAATACAAAGTTATTGTGCTTTAGTGTCAGCATTAATTTGAGATTTCAAAGCATCATGGAGGTATTGTTGTGGGTGAACCATATTCAAGGGACAGCTTAGCCTACAAGAGGACATGGTAGTGATCAGGCTTTGATTTTGACTTTGGATAAGATTGCTTTCAGACTTATAAGAATTCATGGAGCTAATTTCAATAGAGAGCTGGGAACATCTGAATGGGTTCTTATTCTTGGATCATCTCAATGGATGCTCTCTGTGAAAAGGCTCGAAGGAAGGCTGGAGGAGGTTGATGTTGACACATGCTTCTCTGATCACTGAGTATTTTACTTCAGTTGGTTCTCCAATGATGAACATTCAATGCAAGGCTTGTTTGAGCAATTATTTTCTCGGATTAGGTTAAATCAGATTTCTTGCTTTGTACATAGCTTTATTGAAGAGCTCTTGGAACAGCTTTAAAACAGGAATATTTACAAAGTGGAATAGGTTTCCAATTAGAGATTGCACAGTATAAATCAGGAAGTGGTTATAAGTTTCTGTGTCAGCTCAATGGAATTCAGTACTTATCTTAACATTGGTGGGGTTAGTTCAAATTTCAGCTTACACTCTGATTAGTTAATAGGTTCTAAAGTGAATGTATTCTAAGCTTCAAGGTGCTCTTATACTAGTCACAATTACAGTTGAACTAATACAATGACCTTCCCTCTTGGCCAAGGATACTGCATCTTAGCTATTGCACTTTAGGCATCCAAACACTTGGCACAAACACTCTGACACTCAATCGTCTTGTCTGAATCAATACTTGACTCCCCAAGGCAGTCATTGCATGGGTGCACGGGTACAAAGGCTACATAAAATCAGCATGTGCTTAAACCTCTTCAGGCATAACCAAATTAAGCCTGCCATGAAAGACGGCTGACTACCAGCTGAAGCACTTATATGTACTCAAGATTCTCAGCACCGTCCACAGATCTTACATGAGAAATGTCCCAAAATACCCTCAAAATCTAGCTCCACTCTACATCCCAACTTGGAGCCTCTGCTCATTGTCTGCCCAGTTGATCGGATCAACATTCTTTCAAGAGGATGAAATACAGAGGCTGATCCCTGGCATTCATCTCATGAAATTTCTAGGATTCGTGGGTTTCTTGGGATCTCCTTCATCTTGTTCCTCGACTGCTTTTAAACTCTCTCTGATAGGCCACTTGCAGAGCATAAGCTCAAGGTAAACTACATGAATGCATACTTCCTAACAAAGCATACAAATGAAATCAATATCATAATCAGAAACAATATTGACATATTTTTATTTACTGAGACTTACCTTACTGCTGTTGTAGTTGTGGAAATCACAGTGATGTTTTTAGGGTATCATCTCTTCAGGCATGATTGTCCAGAAGGCAAGCAAGAAGGTTAAGTGGCTGCAACAGTCAAAAAACTCCTTTTCTTTCTCTTCTCTTCTTATACCTTTTATTCTGGGGCAAGAGGGCATTTTACTGAATACCTCCCTAATATTCACTTTCACGCTCTCAATGCTGTTAACCTATAGCCCACCTGAAACTACTTTTGAACTTTTCTATGACCTTCTTTGATATCATTCGTATTCTCGTGACTTCCAGTTAACATTTAATGGATAATCAATGGCTAAACCAGATCATCCTCTTTGCAAATTCATGGAGCCTCTTATCTTGCTTAACACCTTGCAGAGGGCCTCTGCTCCTGTTTATTTTATTTATTTACACATTTTATAGAGTGTATACATATTCCTGAGGGCTCCCTGGCACCAAATGACATACAGAGCTTAGGTGCAACATATTAGCTAACAATAACTAGGTATGAATGCCTTCCTGAAAGTCAAGTCATTGTTAGTCAGATGAAGATCCTTTGGTAAAGAATTTCATATTTTGGCCATTGCATAAGTGAATGCACAGTCACCAATATAGGTTCCTCTGGTTTTTGACTCCACCAGTAACGAAGAAAAAGCAGAGCAAAATATCCAAAGAGACAGGTTGAGAGAAAACATGTTCCTAGCGAATTCTGGGGCTGGTATGTGACTATACTTATGACTGTTGCCTTGGCTTTTGAAAATAGAACATTTCACAGTAGGTAGCCCAGGGGAGCTTGTTCTACTACTAAGAGATAGGGACCGGGGTAGCAGACTTAGTAAAGGTCTAGCTGACAGTTTAAACATTCTTGGGGAAGAGCAAGATAAATGGCATTGTAGTAATCAATCAGTCGATGATTTAGGGTACCACAGGAAAAAGAGAACTAGTTGGGAGGAGTGGAAGAATTTTACTTTAAAAATAGTTAGGTGAAATAAGCTAGTGAGGTTAGTGATCTAAGCTAGGCAGTCATGTTTTTCTTTTTTTTTTAAAGTCAAGATTACAAAGAGTAGAAACCAGAGTTGGGCATGAGCCCAGGGAGGAAGGCCACCACTGATCTCACAAGTCAGTAGGAGATCAGCCCAATTCCAAATCCTTAGTTTTATCAGAGTTTAATTTGAGAGAGTTCGATTTCATCCATCCGGCTAAATTTGATTGAGCAATCAAGGTGTTAGGTCCAATCTGGGAATTATTTAGGTATTATCAGTGTAGGCCATATATTATGTAGTAAAGAACCATATCAGCATCAAAATAGGTGCGGCACAGATATTAAAGTTGTACCAAGTGATGATCCCTGTGGCACACTGTACGTCAAAGTTTTAAAAGACTATTTGTAGGTAGGGATATTGACTACTTAAACACACCACCGAAGGATGGATGAGAGACAGTCTAGGACCTTGCCTCTGATGCCAGCCTCGTGCAATAATTTGTTAATAAGAATTGCATGAAACATTGTTCCAAGCTTTGGCCAAAGACCTGGATTTGCTGTGAATCACTGCCATACCCAAATCCTTCTGTAATTATTTGAATTACTCATGAGAGAAAGGAGGGGATATTGGGGTAGGACAAGAGAGCTTGCTGTGGCGTGGCAATGTTGGCGAATAACAGGGTGGAAATATCAGTTGCTACCAGACTGGTACACTGACGACTGACTGTCAAGCAGGAGGTGAAGTGAGTTACTAACCAAGATGATAAGTGGCAGAAAATCACTTTATATGCAAAATAAAGTGTACACTTCTACAGCATGATGTCTCTGAATATCAGGGTGAGCAGCTTGCCCTAATCCAGGGTGAGCAAAATGTTGTAACAACAGCAAATAAATCTGGTGATCTACAGAAGGGAGAAAGAACTGAATTATCAAATCACGCAGACAGTGCCAGCACCTAAACATATAAAAAAGAGTAAAGCAAAGACCTTTGCGAACTAATTGGATTTCCATCAACTACCATGAGAGGTCAGTGTCATCATTTGGACATCCTTTCTTCCTCCCACTACCCCTGTAGATCACAGAGGAGGGTCATGTGGTTCAGATTTCGACCAGGTCACAGAATTCTCGACAGGAGGAAGTGAAAGCAAAAAAGAGAGAGACCATTTGTTCACCTAGTAGCAGGCCTCAACGATGGATATTAGATGCTTTGGGTGATGCAATTATAAATGCAGTGCATGTGAGTGAAGTTAAAAAGGATTTAGAAGAGAAAAAACGACTTTTAATACAACTATCTCTGCCAATCCGAGAAAAAACTACTTTTAATACAACTATCTCTGCCAATCCTACTTTAAAAATAGTGCAGAAGCAGCGTTGAACACATAGGCCGCTTCACAATATGGTCAACATGTTTCAGCCTAGTAGGCAACTTGCCCAGGTTTCTTGAGGACTAAGCATGGGCGGATTTTGCGGATCCACTATTCGCGGATTTGCGTATTCACGGATCGTGGATCCGCAAAATCCGCGGATTTTGCGGATTTGCGGATCCGCGGATTTGGGGCGGGGCTTCCATGCGAGTGCACATGCCTCTTGTGTGTATAAAAGGTCTGAGACCGATCAGAGCAGCAGATGAAGATACAGAAGCTCCTGGCCACAGGAACAGCACGAGGATTGCGCTCGTGAAAGTCAAGGATGCAAAGGCCTCTGTCCAGCATCACAGCTGATTTTCGATGGTATATTTGGGAAGAAGGCACATCTGCCCAGCCTTGACAACGCTCACGATTGTTTTTTGGGCCGATGAATGAGTCACTGAATTTAAGCTTCAACTAGGGCACATGCTTAATTGATATCTGTAAGTGCTTCCGGTTGAGGTTTAATTTTTGTGCCAGGACCATCGTGCCAGAATGAACCCGGCCCTTCATATTTATTCAAGAAGACGCCACCGTTTTGTGCCATACCTCTACTCAACTGGAGTACTTTATACTGGATAATCAGTAAGTGCTACCTCGTTGGGTAAATGTATAGTGCTTTTACTACAACTGCCTAAAGTGCCAGAGAGTTGTCTACAGCGACCAGGTGTGTGTTATTATGCAATCGCGCCAAAGGGCGCAGGGGTCCCTTGAGTGAGCTATCATAGTGGGTAAATGGCGGGAACACGGTGCACACCGCGAGTGTGTGGGCGGGTCCAAACGGACGGGGCTTCCATGCGAGTGCACATGCCTCTTGTGTGTATAAAAGGTCAGAGACCGATCAGAGCAGCAGATGAAGATACAGAAGCTCCTGGCCACAGGAACAGCACGAGGATTGCGCTCGTGAAAGTCAAGGATGCAAAGGCCTCTGTCCAGCATCACAGCTGATTTTCGATGGTATATTTGGGAAGAAGGCACACCTGCCTGGCCTGTTGTAACTATTTTACGATGGCGCCGGCAAGCTGCCAGCGCCATCCTAAAATAGTTACTAAATTAGCTTCAACAGGAAGCTCTAATAGATAAAATAAAGCAGGTGCTCGAGCACCTGCTTTATTTTATCTATTAGAGCTTCCTGTTGAAGCTAACTTAGTAACTATTTTAGGATGGCGCTGGCAGCTTGCCGGCGCCATCGTAAAATAGTTACAACAGGCCAGCAAGGCTTGAACTTTTGCCCCCGGAATCCGCCGCTCGCGGATTTGCGAATTCGCGGTAAATTCGCGGGAGTTCGCGGATCGCGAATGTACCGAAAATTCGCAAAATCCGCGAGCGTAACGGATTTTACGCTCATGCTTATTGAGGACCTAAACAACAAATTGTATTGCTACTGCATTACCAATTTGGTCATTGAACTCTATTTCTTTACGAATAAGAAAACGGAACACTTTATTCACAAAAGCATTATTAATTATTAGACGAGGACATCATGGCACTGCAATGAGCACATGATTTTAAAATGCAAAATGCGCGCACTCTATTTATTTAAAAATTAAGAAAACGAAACACTTTAAGCACAAAAGCAATTATGAAACAAGGACTTCATGGCACTGCAATGAGCACATGATTTTAAAAGGCAAAATGCGCGCACTCTATTTATTTAACAATAAGAAAACGTAACACTTTGAGCACAAAAGTATGAAGGAAAATGAAGCTGACTAAGAGGGAGGAGGAGAAGGGAGGGGTGAGTGAGAGCAGAGAAAGAGGAGGTGGAAAAAGCAATTATAAAATGAGGACATCACAGCACTGCAATGAGCACATGCTTTTTAAATGCAAAATGCGCACCCTCTATTTAACAATACGAAAACGTAACACTTTGAGCACAAAAGCATGAAGGAAAAGGAAGCTGACTAAGAGGGAGGGGGAGTGAGAGCAGCGAGAGAGAGGGGGTGGAGGAGCATTGTAAGGCTTAATGAGCCATTACAAAAGCCATATGGCAGCTGTGCACGTCCACGCGCGTTTACCCACACGCTGGAGGCCGGGAAAAGCCTTTGGTAGCACTCTGAAAAGCCAGTTACTAAATGTCTCGCAGAGCAGCGGTTGGGCTGGCTCAGGCGAGACCTAAAAATATATATATATATATTGCTTTATTAAAAAGTAATCACAGATATGGTGGTCTGCTGACCCCAGCAGGTCACCATCCCGATGATTTTTGGGATTTCCAATGGGTCACAAACTAAGACCGATCTCACGAATATTAATGAAGTAGGTCTATTTGCGACACCCTGGGAATCGCAAACTGTGTCAAAGACACATTTGTAGATTGGTGTTTGCGATAACCAAATAGTAAATCACAAACATTTGCTATTTGTTATCACAAACTATTACCAACGTACATCTGCCCTAAAAATCACAGAATCAGACGTTTTAACAATGATAACTAGCAACTGTGGTGGTGGCAAGAGAGGGATTGATGAGTGATATAAAGACGGATATTTCCACATCCACACTAAGATGGTAAATATGTGGAGGGCAGGGGTCCAAAGGACAGCCTCGTTTTCTAGCTAATATGCTGTCCTTTTTCTGACGATGCTATATGGTACTAAGAGAATGACAACTTCTGGTTTGTCACCGTGAAGAAAGAGGATCTAGGGGGAGAAGTACCATCTGTAGCATCAAGGGTCACTTGAATATTGACAATTTTAGAAATAAAATATATAGTATTTTCAGAGCTCTGAAGAGGAAGTGCTTGAGGAGCTGCAAGAGTGAGGACTAGCCAGTTCTTTAAAGGTTTTATTGATGTCTTCATAATAAAGATGGCTTCATTAATAGTCATAAAAACTAGCACCAGCAGCCTTAATTTTGTTTTTATAGTTTGCGATGTTTAGTTGGTCCTCCAAAGTTTGCAATGCAAAGAGCCATGAAGGTTCTTGTAGACCCCTTAACCACCCTTAACTACTAATTGGCAGAGGGGGTAGCTTCATTGTAAGTGATTTTTTTTTAATGGGCAAGAGTATGCACAGCACTGGTGAGCCAGCTCTGTATCTTCCGAACTCCATCATTTAAATCTATGTCTAAGGAAGTAGCTTCATTTGAAAGAAACTAAATTACATTTTGCTTACGCATTTTGAGAAGTTTATTTTATAAATTGTTTCACCTGCATTCCTGGAGTCATGTATGTAGGAAAGGAAACATGATAAAAAAAAATAGCATGGCCAGATCTGGCAAGCTCATATGCTTAACTAGATCAGAAGAACTGAAAATAAGATCAATTATGTAACTGGTCTGGTGAAGAGAAAAGTGATCAGCTGGGAAAGTCCTAGAGAGGTACACCTATCTAAAAGGAATTTGATGGGGATAACAGATGGATCATCAACCTAAATATCAAAAATGCCAAGGACCAATCACAAAGTTGACAGCTGAAAGAGCGAGGGAAGAAATTACATTTTCAAACTTGGTTACAAAATCTGTTGTCAAACCTGGCGGACGACAGACAAGAACCCCAGTAATGGACAAGAAATAGTGGCTGCACTAGAGCAACACTGTGAACGAGTCTACACATCCACGAATACCACCACTGTCCAGGAGGCACTCGCATTCCTTAAAGACATCCACATGCTGAGGTTCCCGACTCAAGAAACTGAGGGTCTAGAAGCAGATATTACTATAGACGAACTCAAGGCGGCCATCTCAGGGATACAATCTGGTAAAGCCACTGCTCCTAATGGCATCCCAATAGAACTATATAAACACACAGTGGACAAGATAACCCCATATATGCTGAAAATGTTCGAAATGAGTCGTACTGCAGGAACACTCCCCAAAGATCAGCATCTGGCCACCAATGTAGCCATTCACAAGCCGGGCAAGCTGGCGGTGGAATGCACATTATACAGACCGATCTATTTAATCAATACAGAAGCAAAAATCTAGGCCAAAACGTTGGCGCTTAGGCTACCACCCCATCTCGTCAAACTGGTACACCCGGACCAATCGGGCTTGATATCGGGCAGAAACACAGCCTTGAATCTCAGGCGCCTGCATGGTTTACTGGGTCGGAAACATACAGTACAGGAAGACTGCGGTCCTCTTGCTGGACGCAAAAATGGCTATTGACTCGGTGGAATGGGCCTTCGTATTTGCCGTCCTTCAGCATTTAGGGTTTGGACCAAAGTTCTGCTCTTGGATACACTTACTCTACACCAACCCTGTGGAGCATGTAGTCACCAATGGACACATATCACGGGAGATTACACTAGGTAGGTGAACACAACAGGGCTGCCCATTATTGCCCTTATTGTTCGTATTGGTCCTGGAACTGCTGGTGGCCTGAAGTAGGTGGGATACCATGATCCAAGGTCTAAAATTGAGAGAGGGATGGGAAGATTGTATCTCCCTCTACGCTGAAGATGTTCTACTATATATAGCCTCACCCATGCGATCCCTCCACGCACTACTCAACATCTGCGCAGTGTTTGGATCGGTTTCCGGGTATGCCATTAATTGGATAAGTCCGTACTCTACATAATACATGGATGGCCTCCACGTCTTTCAAAGGGATGCAACGTCCAGATAGTCACGGATAGTTTCAAATACCTTGGCATACACTTGACTTCAGATCCGGACACATTCATAACACTTAGCTTGCAGGCCCCACTACAAAGGTTGATGCGAGACATCAAGCATTGGAGTGCACTGCCACTCACCCTATTGAGTAGAGCGGCTCTTTCCAAAATTATGGCCCTGCCCAGATTTTTATATGACCTACACAACACGCCCTATCCAGTCCCCGACTAATTTTTAGAACTGTAAATCTGGAGGTCGCTGCTCTTCTATGGGATAACAAACCGGCAAGAGTGGCAGCGAATAAACTAGTCAGAAGCTGGTATGATGGCGGGATAGCCCTACCTGATATCAAGGCGTATTATTGAGCTTCGCAACTCACAGTCATCAATCAATGGATTCATGTACCCGACACAGACCCTGTCTATCGCCTAGACAAAATGACCCTCGGGAAAGGAGGCGTTAATGGGGCACTCTACGATAAACGGAAAGTCCGTGACTTATGGGCCCAACGGCACACGGTTACTAAGCACCTGGGCTGGTCAGACAGACTGGCAACTTGAAA
The DNA here is from genome assembly GCF_964261635.1 of Lissotriton helveticus. Lineage (NCBI taxonomy): Eukaryota > Metazoa > Chordata > Amphibia > Caudata > Salamandridae > Lissotriton > Lissotriton helveticus. Next base: position 616,889,007 of record NC_136063.1, on the reverse strand, counting down.
CCACCGGATAAATGATGTGTTCAATGGATACCTTCTACAATAACAACAACTGCTGACCAATGATTTGTACTCTAATCTAAAGAATAAGCACTGTCAGTAATCAATTTATAAGCATGAATGTGTGATGATTGATTGAAGCTAAATACATAGCTCAAGTCATTTTCTCTGATAGATGCATAATGATCAGTTTTCTCTCTTTTTTATATTGACAACTATGTAAAAATATATAATAAATACATATTTTTGTACTTTTCTATAATTTAGTGTCACTATTCCTTATTGTTGTATTATTTAGCATCTATTGAGCTTTTTATCCATTTCAAGTTGCCCGAGTTTATTTACAGTACAGACAGACTGACACAACAGATTCTGTGGGACGCAGGCAAATTAGAAACATTGGGAAAAAGCAAAGGGTTTCAAAAATGGGATCTGATAGGAATCTCCCGGCTGGGGGACCTCTGGCACAATGGAGAGGTCGTCAGTTTAGCCTACCTACAAGAACAATACGCGATGGCTCCGGGCGAACAATTCCGATATATGCAAATTAAACATGCAATAGATGCAGCCCTCCCAACAGCAGAAACACTCCCTGAATCATCCCCTTTAGAGGACTGACTGCTTACCGATTATCTACACAAAAAAGTGACATCACTCACCTATAAAAAAATCATCAATAACCGAACAGACCCACTTGACTGACTTAGGGCACTCTGGCAAACGGCGTTGGAGACATGGACGACCCCGACTGGCGAGAGCCGATAGCATGCCTAAAGAGATGGCAATCTCCTCTAGACTGCGGTTGGTACAGTTTAAAATATTACACAGGACATACTATACGCGGGTAATACTGCACAAGATGGGAAGAACTCCTGATCCGTACTGTTTGCGTCTCTGTGGCGCCAGAGGTACCTTTTATCACACCTTGTGGGAATGCACAAAGCTTACACCATACTAGGCGGCAGTGATGGGAACCATCACGGAGGTCACTGAGAAGCAAGCCCCGCCTGTGCCTAAATGCTTACTCCTCAACATTTGGGGACCAACAGACCTTAATCACGCTGAACGTCAATGGGCAACGACAGGTATGGTGATAGCCAAATGCAATATAGCACAAAAATGGGGATGTGACGTTCTGATACACATGGACCCATTACATGGATTCAGGACTGCGGCTGACAAGCGCCATGTAACCCGTATGTGTGTGAGCTCTATAGAAGAGCTATCTAAAATGACCCTATCAAAGAAGCACCACAATTTGTAAGTAACATATGTTTCTGAACAATGAGGACATATTTCATTTAACAGGTAAATAAGTGGGGGATAACTGTTAATGTAATCCTTTGAATTTACCCGCTAGATTTAAATATTTTCCCTATAACCCCTATTTTTATTTAAAATATGCATTCCACATAGCACTATTAATTAACATGTCACATTGACCCATTCTCCTTTTTTGATTTAGCTTCCTGGAAAGTTTTAGCTAATGTAAATCAAACGTATTAATTAACAGGTGCACAAAAGCAACATTTTGTAATCAATTATGCATCACAACATTTCGTTGTTTATTTGTGCTTTCAACATGTCTAAACAAAAATGGAAAAAGGAGATGAATGGGCCTCACAATTCATCCCCAGATACTTAGAGTTATTATGGTATAGATTTTTGTCCTGAAGAGACATTTCAGAATGTGTAAGTGTTTCTAAACTGCATGCACAAACATGATCAGTGAAGGTCAGAAGTACAATACTGGGAACTCATGAACAATGAAGTTGTCATTGTGAGTTTATAAAAACAAATGGATAGGCAACAAAGGTGTTATTTGCCAATGTCAGGAATTGTTCATTGCTTCCCATAAACTGATATATTTAGATTCACTATCCTTGACACATTATGCTTTTCAACCGAAGTTAGAGTCAAGTAATAACCGGAATCCAGTTTTAGGTTTGGCCTCCAGGATGTCACCCAGCTACACCAAGATGCTAAACATTGCCCAGATGTTCCCAGAAAAGATTACAGTGGATCGGTGCCAGGTAAATGGAAGTTCCGTTGCTATAAGTTCCATTGCTATAAAGTGGACACAGGCGTTTTAAGGCGTTGGTAACATAGGCCGTTGCCCAGGTCTCTCGCCTTACAAGGGGCTTGCTGGAAAAGTGAACTTTCTCTCTATTTGACTTCTGTCTGTTCTGCGAATTTCCTTAACTAAACCTGTCTGCCTACCTCTGACTTTGCTCTCTCTACACAGCATCATCATAATCAATCAATCAATCAATCAATCAATCAATCAAGGGTTTGTGAGGCACACTACTCACCCGTGAGGGTCTCAAGGTGCTGGGGTGGGGGCAGGGGGGTTTGAGCAGCTCTGTCTCAGCTAAAGAAACAGTTCTTGAGGCTCTTCCTGAATGCTTGCAGTGTAGGGGTTCGTCTGATGCTGAGGGGGAGCTCGTTCCAGGTCTTGGTTGCAATGTAGGAGAAGGCTCGCCCCCGCTGTGGCCCTGCTGATGCGTGGGATTTCGGCCAGGGCAAGATTGGCGGAGCGGAGGGTTCTTTTGGGTGCGTAGGGATCAGGTCACATGTAGGGCATATTGCAACTGTTTTTGTGTGAGAGACTGAGTGAAAGTTTAACACATAATGTGGTATTGTTGACAGCATGCTGGTGTGAATTAGCGGGAAATGGGTAATAAAATTCAAAGTTGTTTCAAACAGCGCCCCCAAAATTATGCTGGGCAAAGGGGCCACACAATCCTTAATATGACACTGAAGTGGAAGGAAGGCAGAGACGCAACTAGACCCACACTTTGGGGGGAGGGGCTAACACTCCCAGCTAGGGCTGGCCCAGGACTGGTCGCACACAGTGCAACAGTCTTTTTTGGCACCCCCTCCCCCATTTCCTCCTTCTCCATGAATTCCCTCACTACCACTCACCAACAATGCACCTCATTTCTCATGCTTGTTTCCGTTCTGGGAAGGACATGGCTTTTGCAGTTCGGACTGGACTGTTCCCATGGAGCACAGCGTCAGCGCTGATTTGCATATCGCCATTGTCTAACCTAGGGTGGTGTGGAGTGGAAAAACGATGGATTTGGGCCCAGATCTTTTGACTGGGGTGAATGTGTGACATTGATCCACATTCTGTCCATCACTGTTGTGTTTGCAATTACCCCTCATTTCTCTATAGCACCTTTCTGACAAACATTTCATTTTTGTATAGCGCTACTTATGGTTTATTCACGCTCAGTTCTGTGATCTGCATGATACATGTTCTGTATAGTAGGCACATTAACCCTCTGTGTAGGTGGCAGGCGTGCCCATGTGACTGCACAGTGAGTGATGTGACAATGAGAGAGTAGGGTAAGAGGAGTGACTGCAGGGTGAGTGAGGTGACCATATGAACTTGGGTGCTGATATAAATGCAGTGTGGGACAATTTCATGCATGGTTAGTGATGGGCTTGTTTGGGTGAAATTGCAGGTTGAGCAGTGAGGGGGACAGATGAGTGAAGTGTCACATGCGTACAGGGTGAGTAGTGTGCTCTTGTGAGTGCATGGTGAGGTACAGGGTGAACAGCGCAAGTACATTGTGAGTGCATTGTGATCGCAGTGAGTGAAGGGTGAGCCTGAAAGTGAAGGGCGAGAATGAGGAGTGAGTTGACTGAATGCAGGGTGCATTCCCAGACACTTGAAGTTACGCAGCATGTTATTGACTGTGGTGCCGGGTTTCATGTAAGTTAAACTATTGCTATTGTGCAGGGCTTTAAGTGGGATGGAAAAACAGGGGGGTCTCTCCAAGGGATGTGGCTGATATGATTAATGCTGTGGCTTAAAACATTTATGCTAAAAATCTGTGCTCAGCATAATGTTCCGCCTGACTGGTATTTCGCTGCTTCTGTTATTGCCTCCATATAAGTAACATTACACTTACAACAAGCCAGGTCTCCTAGCTTTGTCAAGGGTTGCTAGTTGCATAAGATAAGTGCATACATAAAACTATGGCATTGTTGTATATAATATTGAAAATGTTTTAGTCCTTGCTCAAGAGGTTGGGGCCTAATGACTAGATATGCCAACTTTGGAGCTGAGGAAGCAGGTTTGAGTCTCAGTGACGGCTCAACATCCTGTATTTATGGGCAATCACTTAATCGTTTATGACTAACAAAAAATAAGTGAAGGTGTTCAGGTTGGTGCTCATGTAAAGCACTTTGAGTTTAGCAATACAGAACTGAAAAAAATAAAAGTTACATCAAAACAGTTAACTGCTGCAGAGTTAAGATTTTGTTTTCCATTCTGAGTGTGAGGGTGAAAATGGAGAGCCAGATAAGGAACCGTCTCGGCACCTGCTGAGCACCCGCAGGACCTGTCCCACTTCAAGCCCTGCTATTATGGCATAATTAGGGATTGAGGGTGGAGTAAAAAATAATGTGCTCATCCTGCAACAAACTTCCAATCTTATGATTAGGGTTGCCAGCTCATTATTTTAATGTCCCAGACGGTACAAAAATAAGCAGTCACCTAAAGCCGTATTTTCAGCACTTATGTGTGCATACTTTGAACTACAAATATAAATAAAAGCACTTCTAATTGTGTTCTAGGGCTGCCAGAATGATCCATGACTGATAATTAAAGGGAACAAATACAGAGAAGTCACATTACAAATGAATATACACTGTTTTATTTATAACCCTATTTGTTATGTTATGTTAAAATTACTTGTAAAGCGCACGTACACCTGTTGGTTTCTTGGCGCTATATGTAGGAGTGATCAAAGTCCTAGTAGTTATTCAAGAATTGGGGGACAGCAATGATTAGAGATTACTCATATGCCTTGGTAAACAGCCATGTTTTGAGAACTTTCCTGAATCTTAGGAGATCTGTACAAGATCTAATATCAAGGGGCAGGGTGTTCCAAAAGCGGAGAGCCAGTACTGCAAATCTGCTACCCTCTAACCGTTTTGATTTACAGTATAGGGTGACCAGTAAATTCATGTGGTCTGATTGCAAGTTGTATATCTGAATAATATTGGAGATAAATTCTGGGCATGTGCCATGTAAAGATTTGAAAATGGGACAGCCGATTTTGAAGGCGCAGTGTTGAGATACGGGGAGCCAATGAAACTTCTTCTGAAGAGGGGAGGCATGTTGCCATCTAGGCTGATGAAAAATCAGTCTTGCAGCCTGATTCTGCACGAGTTGCAGTCTCCTTACCAGATATAGTGGCAGCCCCAAGTACAGCCCATTGGGCATTGCGCGCCTGAAGGAAGGTGTGCTTACTTCTGTAGTTCAAGGGTTTAAAAAGAGCTTCAATGTCACCTTTTGCAGCAAGAGAAGAAAATACTATTCCTTTTAGGAAGTCTTGCAGAGGAATACAATAGACGCTGGATGCCAGCCGATAGAGCATCCACAGTAAAGCCCCTCTCAAAGCACCCACAGACCCACCTGCCCCTTCACCATCCAGCCAGCCGAGATTGCCCGTGCACCACTTACCGTGTTTCACCACCCCCTCCTAATTGCTTATTAGCAAATTCAAAAATTCAGCAAACGAGGGTGGGGCCTATGGCGTGCAGAAACCCAAGGGACCCTAGCATTTCTTCTGTTCCTGGAGATGGGTATGTTAGTGACAGTACCTTCTTTATCAATGGCAGCAGCAGTGATGAGGATGAGGTGTTAAGGAAGAACAATGTGGCCTGTACATAGTGGTGTGTATGTCCCCGTAGACCATTTGTGTTGCTGCATTGTAACCACATTACGAGTGGAGTTCTGGACTTTTTTGGTTCTTCTGTCCAGAGGTGTCAGGGACAACACCCGAAGACCCCGGAGTTCAACCTGTCTTGGTACACAAATAAACAGAAACACGGGCTTCTCGATGGTGGCGTCAAAGACCAAAGGTTTATTACTGCAGGGACACAGAAGTCACAGAAACTACACATGGGCAGTATCTAGGAGCCTGTTCGATTTGTACAAAGAGGATTGTACCTTATATACTAAATATTGGGCTTCAGGCAAATTCTTTACATGTTACCACAGTTCTAAACATTCGTGTCTTATACAATAAATATTTGGCGTTGCACAGGAATCGTCAACAGTATCTGATGTCAAAACATTACAAATGAGGGGTTCCCACTAGTCCATCATAATCCCATGTCAATTCTTCATTCAAGACCCGGACCGCCTCATCGTAAATTTCGTTACCTCCCCCTAATAAAGGCCCAGAAGGAAAGGAGCAGAGCCAGGTGTAGAAGATAGAAAGACAGGATAAGAAATGTTTGTGGGTCGTAAATGGGCACGGTTACCAGCTTCGGCCGCCTAATCATGATCAGGCCAATGAACACAAGAACCAGTATAGCAGGACTGGCCTCAGGCTGGGGAGGCAGTTCTTGCCGAGTCATGCTGCTACAGCGTTGCTGGCCTAAGGTGCACGTGTCATTTGCAAGGTGAATCGCCGGCCAAAGCCTACGTGTCATTTAATGAAAAGAGGTCATTGCGTGTCCATTGACTATGTGAGGGCAAGGAATACAAAATGGCTTCTGTGTTCTAAGATGGATGCCATGGGTAGATCACAAATGTGTTGGTAACAGGAGTGCTCTGGCTCGTAGCATAGCGAAAACACCAGGATATACTAAATGGATCGTTTGCGGTTCACCGATACCAAAATTATGTATTTACGACAATGTTACAAACACGAGTAAAAATCGTCACGGAACCTCAGACCCTCCTTTTGCCCTTACATAGGCAATTACTCAGTCTATATCAGAGTCAGAGTCCATTTCTATGCTCATCAGGTCAGCGACATGTCGTTGTATCATCATCCTGCCTCGTGCCTTTTCTCCTAATGCAGGTGGTTTCCTGAAACAGGTTGCAGCGCAGAGACTACACAGAGCGGGACCACACTGGATAATAAGACAGCACGAGAACAGAAATACTAGGATGACACCAATAACCATCAGAACCTTCCATCCCCACGCTGATACCAGAGTCCAAAACCACTCCATGAAGGACCAGTTTCCCTTATTTACGTGTATAGAGTCGGAAATCTTATGTAGCTTAGAGATCGCTTCATAGACTGTTGGAGCATTATTTGGAATAAAGACACAGCAGCTCGATTGGATCATTCTGCATACCCCACCTCGATCTGCAAGTATTACATCTAGAACCATACGGTTCTGCAACGTCATGAGACGATCCGCCTGAAGCTCAGCTGTTAAGTTACTAAGAGCACCTGCAGTTTCTGTAATAGTAGATTCAACTACCCGTGTTAGTTGGCGAAGATTTCTACTATTGGCCATAGGCCCCCAAAACGGAAGGAAACCCTTGAAGAAGTCTCCAGCTTCTTGACCAGCGGTATCTTCCTTGCTGAAGACACCTCTTGCTACTCTGGTTTTGTGATAATCTGAAGAAGCAGTGTATGTCGGAGGTAACAATCGAGCAATATAACATGAACCTGAAAAGTCAGCAGGCAGCCATGTATATGCTCTGTCCTGACAAATGAAGTAGGTACCCCTAGCAGTCAGAAAGGCAGGGGAGGAGTCAGACGGAAATACGTAAGTCTCAACGCACTCACTCTTCCCTAGCTGAGCTCTCGGATTTCTCCCATTTCCTTGCAAACAGACCTGACCTCGGTGAGGCACGACCCAAACTGAAGTGGAGCTTTTACGCTTGCTTTCTCCCAAACTAAGGCGATACTCTGTAGAGTTCCAACTCAGATACACTAGTAATTCATCTCTAGGATAAGATGGGGTATTATTGACGTCTTTAATCATATCAATAATTCCCTGGACTAAAGCTTTGTTGGCTGAGTTGTATTTAGTGGACCGTGGTGGACGCGGAGGATAGGTCTCAAGGGCATATGAAAAAATGGTCTGAAAAGCCTGAAATGATCCATTATAGCTGAAAGGCAAGACTAGATAGGGAATGCCTTTATCCATAGTGTGAGGTATCAAGCCACACACCCAGCAGTTTGTAGTATTAACTATCAGTTGGTGTTGATGCAAGAGCTGTACAAATGTATTATTAATAAATTCTGAGCGTCGAGCTTGTTCGTGTTCAGGAAATGAGTGAAAAGAATGCATAGAAGAAACCGTAGAAGTAGTAGGATCAAGGGGAGGTACTGTAGCTATTGGCACAAAAATCAAATGTACGCCAAAGACGATTCCACCCACCAGCGTCATCAAAACAATTAAAAATGTAACTGCACATTGCATTAGAAAGCATTTGCTGTGTAGTATTCTGTACAGTCTATTTCTGCGAACATAAATTACATTTTCTCGTTGTAGCTCAGGAAGCTCCATCTTCTACGACCGTTCGCGACCACTGATGATGTGTACGTAGATGAAAATGCCTCTATCAGCCCTGGGAGTTCCCAGAACTAACAGAAAGATCGACCTTGTGTCAGACCCCTGCAGATTCAACTAGGCACACAGCCACGACCCTACGGCTACCCAGACGGCAAGGCAATTTTAAAACAAAAAGAAACAGTACAAAGTATTAGCAAACTTCCTGGCTGGAGGCAATGTATAGAAAATGCAAATCTGAAAATAGGCAGTTTTCTGCTTTATTTGTCCATATCGCGAGAACGTAAGTTGTATCTCAGTTTTGCGGGAGCTGTCTGATCTGGAAACAATGTATTTTCAGCTGACGTGGCAATGTTCACGTTCGCAGATGACAAATGTTCTTTTGGTGCAGAAGGCAAATGTTCAGGGTTCAAAAGAGCAGTTTCAGGAGGAGAGTCAGAACTTGGTGAATCCGTGATTAGTTCTGCATCGCTGAAAGGTATGAACCTGGGGACTTGTTCCGTTTCAGAGGCACCGATTCCTTTCTTTACCCAGTTGTCGTAAGGAAGTGGCAGAGGCACACGTTTAGCATGAGTCGTATGGATCCAATTCCTTCTTCCGGCCACACGAATAGCAGTTCTCGTTGCTAGCAGGACCTGGAACGGGCCAATAAATCTGGGCTGAAGATTTTTTGTTCTTGCAAAATTTCGGATGACCACCTGATCACCCGGTTTCAGCTGATGGCCTGGACTCTCCGATGGCTTTGGCAATGCGTCGAAAACCTGTTGGTGAATAAGACTCAATTTAGCAGTCAAGTCGAAAAGGTAATCAATTAACATTGGGTATTCCAGCTGCTTAAATTCTTTCGGTCTAGGTACCCCCCAAACATTTGCAGGACGACCGAAAACTATTTCGTAGGGACTAAGCCCTACTCTAGAATGTACAGTTGCTCTTGTTGATAGCAAAGCCAAAGGCAATGCGTCTGGCCAGGACAAACCCGTGGATGCTTGTATCTTAGCGAGTTTCAGTTTAAGGGTGCCATTGTAACCCTCGACTAAACCCGCGGACTGGGGATGATTCGCACTATGAAATTTTTGCCTAATCCCTAGGCCGGCACACACACTCTGCATAACTTTCCCTACGAACTCACTTCCGTTATCTGACCATACAATCCGTGGCATTCCGTATCGGGGGAAGTATTCTTTAAGAAGAATTTTGGCAGTGGATAAGGCAGTATTGTCCTTTAGTGGGTATGCTTCGATCCATCTGGAAAAAGCACAAACTACCACTAGGACGTATTTCAGGTTATTACAACGGTCCATGTGAATGAAGTCTAGCTGGATCACTTCAAAGGGGCAGGAAGGAGGAGCGAAGTGACCTGCAGGTGTGGGGATTCCCTTGCCAGGATTATGCATCAAGCATACCATACAATTCCTCACCACTCTCTCTGCACACCTACTAATCCCGTCATTCTTCCAGACCGGAGCCAACATCTTACAAATCCCTTTTGAACTGATGTGCGCTGATCCATGCGCCATCGTCACTACTGCAAGCACATACGCATCAGGCAACATCCAACGCTGTTGTTCCGACAAGTCAATCCAACACCCACTCGAGTCCAATTTACCCGTGCTCTCTCTCCATGCACGTTTTTCCTCCTCAGTCGCCTCTTTCTGAATTTCTTTCACGCTTTCCACTGTGTCTTCACACATTCCAGACTCAGAAATCCATCTTGTAGACGTTGCAACATACATTCTACTCATCATCTTTCTAGCTGTCTGTTTTGCAGTCTCATCAGCAAAAGCATTCCCACGACCAACATCATCCGTGATTGCTTTATGAGCACTGCATTTCACAATCGCAACTTCAGTAGGCAAGGTTAGAGATTCCAATAAGTCATTAACTAGCTGACCATGTTGAATCTTAGTCCCATGTGACGTAATGAAACCTCTTTCTTTCCACAAACGGCCAAAACTATGGGCCACGCCGAACGCGTACTGACTATCTGTGAACACGTTCACTCTCTTTCCCTTAGCTAAAACGCACGCTCTTGTTAGCGCGAGCAATTCTGTAGCCTGGGCAGAATTCTGACTCACTCTTGCAGTCTCCACAATCGTACTCAAAGTCGTTACTGCATAAGCAGCAGTCACATCACCATTCTCCAATTTGAAGCAAGACCCATCAACATACAACGTGCCATCTGGATCTGACAACGGAGTATTTTTTAGATCGATTCGTCCTTTTGTTTCTTCCTCAGTTCTGAAACAACAGTCGTGTGGTTCGGAATCACTCGACTCTTGGCTAGTCGGCAACAATGTTGCTGGATTCAATACATTGCATCTTTTGATCTGAATATGACTAGCTAATAGTGTCAGTTCATAGCCTGATAATCTAGCACTGGTAAGGTGTTGCGTCTTGGTTCGGTTCATGAGTGTATCCACAGCATGAGGAACCATGACTACTAGCATGTTGTTCATTACTAAACCAGCAGATTGTCGAATGGAAGCTGCAGCTGCGGCTGTAGCTCTCAAGCAACTAGGCAATGCTCTAGCTACTGGATCTAATGTTGATGAAAAATACGCACAAGGGCGTTGTTTATCACCAAATTTCTGCGTCAAAACACTCAATGCACAACCTTCTCTCTCGTGGACATAGAGCGTGAATGGCTTACTGTAGTCGGGTGTACCCAATACAGGTGCTGAACACAGTGCATTTCGTAACTCAGAGAAACTCTGCTGACATTCAACAGACCATGGTACCGGACTTGGAACACCTTTCTTAGTCAAGGCTACTAATGGTTTTGCTAAAAGAGAAAAATTTGGGATCCATTGCCTACAATAGGAGGTAATACCCAAAAAGGCACGCACTTCTCTCTGCGTGCTAGGAACATTCATCTGTGTAATTGCTTTTATTCTCTCTGGGGTCAACTTCCTTCCCTCCTTTGACAAGAGATGACCTAGGTAGGTCACTTCTTGGCAGCAGTATTGCATTTTTGAAGGTGACACCTTATGATTCAAATCTGATAAGTGATGCAATAAAGAAATCGTAGCTGTTTTGCAAGTTTCCTTGTCATCGGCAGCCACTAGAAGATCATCGACATACTGTACTAAAGCAGAACCACGAGGAAGTACGAAGGAATCTAACTGGCTTTTTAATGCTTGACTGTAAATGGATGGGCTTTCACAATAACCTTGTGGAGCGCGTTTAAATCTAAAACTTCGTCCTCCTAGAGAGAAACCGAAGATATCTCTGCTTTCCTCGGCTATCGGAATGCTGAAAAAGGCATTCTTCAAGTCGACAACCGAAAACCATGCTGCTGTAGCAGGAATCAACGTTAACAATGCAGTAATGTCTGGAACCACAGGAAACTGTGGGATCACAATTTTATTAACCTCTCTAAGATCAATTACGAACCTGTATACTGGAGGCTTTGTAGGGTCAGTTCGTTTCAAAATAGGCAGTACAGGACTATTACAGACATTACCTCTAGTCTCTTCTACAACATCTTTCTTGATCAGGTCTTGTACTATCAGTAGGAGCGCACGCTCACCTTCACTAGAGATTCTGTATTGTGGAATTCGTGGAAGTTTGACATTTGCTTTCAAAGTTACTACATAGGGTGGAATTTCCAAGAGACCTACATCATTAGGACCAGTCGCCCAAAGAGTATCAGGGAGTGAACGCAGCTCTGGTGGAAGCGCATCCATCGACAAGTACATCGGGGAGATGATTCTTTTACCCAACGTAAGCTGTACACCTGCTGGAGAACAGTACAATGTCGCGTACAGGCGTTTTAACAAGTCTAAACCAAGCAGATTTTCGTTACAACCTGTCGTCAAAATCAGGGGTGCTTTCAATTGACGGGGTCCAACAGAAATAGACAAAGGACCAGAAACAGGGTTGTGAACAGGGGCGCCCGAAAAACCTACTGAAACGTTTGTTGAGCCAGACAAAGGTGCGCCAGGGAGTTTTGCATGTATGATAGAACTTTTTGCTGCACCAGTATCCAACAGAAACGGTTCGACTATACCTGATGTTGCTACCGCGACATAAGGCCCACTCTGATCTACTGGTACTGATACTACTCCCTCTCTCTGTCCATGGCTGTCCTAGTATTCACTTTGCTGACCTTCCTCACTAGCTTCATAATAGTCTTCAACATGATACTGTGGAGACCTATTCTGTTGGGCAGATTGTCCATCACGCTGGTCGAAATAATTAGAGGGGCGATCACTTGTCTGTGGAGGCATAGCACCTCGTCCTCGACCTCTAGAGTTTTGCATAGAACTACCACGACCTCTCTGAGTGGCCGCATCATTATTTTGCGCCCGAACTGGACACTCACTTTTGTAATGACCTTCCTTTTTGCAATAAGCACATTGGTTCCATTGATATTGTGGCCTTTGAAAATTATAATCCGTTCTTTGATATGACCCCTGCTGCATATTAGTTTGATTCATGCGAGGCGGATAAGCTTGTTGTAAAAGTACTTTAGTTTTTAAATCTTTCGTCTTTTTATCTGATTTTTCCTTCTCTTCTTTATCCCTATTTTCATAGTACTGAGCAGTCGCAAGTATTTGCGCAGTCGTAGAGACAGCCCACGCACTTTCAGAATTCTTTAATTTACTACTAAGTTCTGGCAACAGATTGTGCACAAATTTATCGACAAATAATCTCTGGCCTCCTTCTGTGCTCATATCCTGACCACTATGATCCACGAAAGTCTCCTCGAATCTTGTGAAAAAGTCGGAGACGCTTTCGTCTTTCTTTTGTTTGCACGCGGACAATTTGTCCCAGTTAACGCGTAATGCAGGCATTAAGGTTTTCATTAAATCTATTTATTCTACCAGGCAAATTAGCAATTAAAGGTTCAGGTTTGGAACCACCTATTTGTTGACCATCTGCTGCAATTATAGCTGCCCAATCACCACCTAGGGCAACTGGATGATTCTCTTTACGAATTTTAGCCCAAATTGGTTGCGGTACTACATTACCAAACAGCAGATCTATGTCAGTTAAATTTAATACACAAGCGTCAACTGTTTGAGCTAACTCTTTGTAGTACCCTGCAGGATTTTTACGCGGATCTGGCAAAGCCTGTTTTACTGCTAATACTTCAGCTCGCTTCCATGGAATATGTATCCATACTCTCTGGAATTGGGCCGGAGCGGCTGCAATACCAAGCGGTGCATTAGCTTGCACAGCTTCACGCCAAATTGGTGGAACCTCTCTCATTGGATATTGACGATTTCGTTTCGTACTACGTTTCTCTAACTCTCTCGGTGAAAGAAGGGATGAGTCGGATCTATAACTTAAAACCAGTTCCATCGCTTCTTTTATATTCTGTCCAACTATCATACCTGTAGCAAACTCTTTCTGAACATTAATTAATTCTCCTAGATTTGATTCAGGGTCATCCTCTTCCAATTCCTCACGTAGAAGGAAACACATTTCATCGAACACATATCGTTGTGTCGGTTCGTTCCATTGCATAAATGTATCTAATACATTTTGTACATTATATCTTCCAACTTTCGAAACCCATCTAAGAGCAGTGGAATCTAGTATTCCTCTTTCTTCAGTACTGGGAAGCTGACTACGTCTCTGCACAGAGTCAGAGGTAGGAGTCTTAATCAGAGTTTTATAGAAGGGAGATAGAATATTAGAGACAGAATCAGTGATTCTTCGACGAACAGAAAGCGGAGTCATAATATTAGCAGAGGCAGTGAATAGAGTAGCAGTTGGAACAGATAGATCAGGAACAGTAGGAGTAGCTTGAAAATTAGCTTGTGAAGTAGCAGGTGTGAGCGACACAGGCATAGGTAAAGAAGTCGGCAACCCTAGAAGAGGGGTTGTCGAAGGAACATTAATATTGACCACAGGAGGTACAGGAACTTGATTCAGGGGAGCGAGAACAGGGACACCAGGTTGTCCAGCAACCGGTAATTGAACATTCGGTATAGGCGGAGCCGTAGCACCTTGTGCATACGGTGGGGGTGATCGTAACAAGTAAGACAACAGGGGATCCTTTTCAGGGTCCTCTACTATCTTAGCCGTACTCGATGGTAAAGCAGGATAGCACTTGTCTATCGCTAAATTACGCTCTCTATCGGCCACCTCCATCGCTTTCTCAGACTCGTTGAGTTGCAGCTGCCTAGCAGACTGTTCTAAAGTCAACTCTTGCTCTTTCTGTTCTTTCTTCAGCTTTTTAATTTCTCTCTGTTTAGATTCTTTTCGCCAATAACGGAAAGAATCAAACATTGCCGGCCGGGCTTTCTTCTTAAACAACCTTCTTTCTAAATTATCGAGAACTTCAGGTTCGAAACTACCATGTAGTGGCCAACTAAGGACACCGTCTTTCTCTGTGTAGCGGATCCATACCTCATTATAAGAGATAGGGCCCACACCAAATTTGCAATATAGATCATAAAGGGGAGTTCCAATCGGAGGAACCAAACACGAGTCCTCCAACCGGGAATCACTGTTGCAACTAAAACAAGACAACATACAATTTTTCCGACTTACCATTTTATAATCCGGAACACAAGACAAACAAGACACAAACAGAAAAGATGCGCACTCGAACCACGAACTTAGGCCTACCAGAACTGACAAATGTATCGATACCTGAACTGAACAGAATGATTATCGTAACCAGAATAACCAGTGATAATCTTACAGAACTGAACTGAACTGAGAACTAAAAGGATTATCCAAATAGGAGCAATCCTCACAAAATATTTAACTAGCAACCACTGAATACTTAACTGAGGCACTGAAGACGTCACCAAGGAGAAACCCGTCACGTTTCGCCGTACTGAGGACTGTACCTCGGGTCCAAGACAGGGCGACGGTCAAGGCAACGGAGCACTGCAGCCGTCTGAACGGGAACCCTCGTGGAAGAGGACGTCGGGGTCACTTTTGCGATATGCCGGGATCGATGAAGTGGGGCGCCTCCCTCTGAAATCTTCACACGAAGCTCCTCGAATTCTTCAGGCTTTTGGACCGGTACCGAATGACGTCGCCCCGAGTTGGGCGCCAAATGGAGTTCTGGACTTTTTTGGTTCTTCTGTCCAGAGGTGTCAGGGACAACACCCGAAGACCCCGGAGTTCAACCTGTCTTGGTACACAAATAAACAGAAACACGGGCTTCTCGATGGTGGCGTCAAAGACCAAAGGTTTATTACTGCAGGGACACAGAAGTCACAGAAACTACACATGGGCAGTATCTAGGAGCCTGTTCGATTTGTACAAAGAGGATTGTACCTTATATACTAAATATTGGGCTTCAGGCAAATTCTTTACATGTTACCACAGTTCTAAACATTCGTGTCTTATACAATAAATATTTGGCGTTGCACAGGAATCGTCAACAGTATCTGATGTCAAAACATTACAAATGAGGGGTTCCCACTAGTCCATCATAATCCCATGTCAATTCTTCATTCAAGACCCGGACCGCCTCATCGTAAATTTCGTTACCTCCCCCTAATAAAGGCCCAGAAGGAAAGGAGCAGAGCCAGGTGTAGAAGATAGAAAGACAGGATAAGAAATGTTTGTGGGTCGTAAATGGGCACGGTTACCAGCTTCGGCCGCCTAATCATGATCAGGCCAATGAACACAAGAACCAGTATAGCAGGACTGGCCTCAGGCTGGGGAGGCAGTTCTTGCCGAGTCATGCTGCTACAGCGTTGCTGGCCTAAGGTGCACGTGTCATTTGCAAGGTGAATCGCCGGCCAAAGCCTACGTGTCATTTAATGAAAAGAGGTCATTGCGTGTCCATTGACTATGTGAGGGCAAGGAATACAAAATGGCTTCCGTGTTCTAAGATGGATGCCATGGGTAGATCACAAATGTGTTGGTAACAGGAGTGCTCTGGCTCGTAGCATAGCGAAAACACCAGGATATACTAAATGGATCGTTTGCGGTTCACCGATACCAAAATTATGTATTTACGACAATGTTACAAACACGAGTAAAAATCGTCACGGAACCTCACGAGCATCGCTCGCATACAGAGGTAAGACTCTCTGTGTTTAAACACCAACACAAGCAGCATTGCGCGCCTGCCTGGTATTAATTACTTCTCCCAACCCTCCCCTCTAGGCTGCCATATCCGCTTCACCATGCCACATGCTCCGTGGCTGGCCAAGCCTGTTTTCTATCCCTAAAGACGCCGCACCGTGTCTTGGTAACTACACATTTACCATATTGTGGTCTCCAACGGTAAGCTTGCTTTAGCCGTATTCCTATTTATCCTCATGGTTTCCCATTAACACCCAGCAACCATTCCTTTTCCCTGCAGGTTAACACATGTCACCTGCAATCCTGCTACTTCATAGTCTGCCCTCCAGCACAGGGCCTTACTGCAGGTACTGATTTTAATGCGCTTTGCGATCAGCCTCTCTACGGCTGTTACCACTCATTCCTTCATTGGAATGCGCATTGTTCAGAACACCAAATGGGCAGGATGCCTTGGGTTCTAGGATTGCCCCTTGGGTTCTAGGACTGTTCACCTTAGGCACCGAACTCTCCATATGCATGGAAATGGATAGCACCTCCATAGATATTGTGATTAATTGAATGGTTAGAAATGCCATCTCTTACGCACAATCCTCTTCAGCTATTGACACTCAAGTCAAGCATCATGCAATTTAAAGTGTGTAGATTGTTAAATGTGCTTTCTGTATATATAACCCCTAACTCACCACCTTGTATATTTTCCCCTTTTTCCTTTTCTCTCCCCTTATGTTTATAGTTAATGTATAATAATTTGCGGGCAACTGTTTCAGGCACTTTATCCAATAGTCCTGATGATGATCCAATATCTTACAGTTAAGGATTGAAACGCCGTCGACATAGTTGTCAACCTTATTTCACAGTGATTCCCCCATTTGATATTGTGTAAAGGTGACCTTGGTAATTGTTGTTTCACAATTCATATATTGCTTTATAGAAGCAACCACAAACTGCCTGAGCCATTTTACTTTGTTCTCTGTTTTTCATGTGGGTCTAGAGATACAGGCTTGTATCGCACTGTCATTGGACCTGCAATTCTGTTCTATTTTCTTAAACTATTTTGCATATTAAAGCTACCTTTATCCGGTTGGATACTGGCATAAAAATAGCATTTTCTCGGTCTATATTCATTTTATACACATTCTTGATTTTCCCAGGGACCACTGTTTCTTAGAAAAAGTTAGTTTCCAAGGTCGCTGACTGATCCTAATTGGGTTCCCTTGTTTTTGTTTACACGCTGCATTGTAACCAGCAGGTCTCCTTACTCTCCAGAATGACCCAATGATCCAAAATCAATCCTCTCCAAAACTTCAAATGCAATCAAACAAAATTGCTGAACATATCTAAGAAAGGCCAAACTACTCACCGCAGCAGCGGGTTTAACCAGTCATAAGGACTCACCTCTCTTTCAGCTTTGGTCCTAGAAGCGGAGAGTGCCGATCTGAAATGTAATAAACAACAACAAATGGCCAGACAGGTTCTATGTTACACTCTATACCGCCTAGTTTAATGAATTACTAGGTTGGACAACAATTTTGTTAAACAAATCTGTAATTTTTATGAGATTATTTTGCAAAGGATTGTTCTTATGTCATCAAAAACAACACAGTAATTGACACATATATACATTCAACAAAGTGAAACAAAAATAAAACAATAATATGTCAAATATCACAGAAAATCACATGAACAACTGTAAAATGCCTCTAATAAATTGTTTATGTGGCACCAGTCCTTGGTAGGAATACAAACAGACAAGTGGACATTCTAATTGTTGCTCAAGCCTACTTGTCTACACCAACCTAAGACTTGTATTTTCATTCATAAGGGGTGCTACTTATAGGGGTTGAGCGCGATGGAATATGCAAGAGGAATACATTGTTTTGTCCCTATATAGCCCCTTCTATTTTATGTCTTAGGCGGAGAGTCAACGCGTTTCGAACCCTCTATCGTTCGGCGGGTTCTCCTCAGGACACGGACTGGGGGTCGTTGTCACTTTTGTGGCCCAAAGGGGTCATGGGTTGTCAGAAATCGCCCATACGTCTTCTTTTTTATTGAGAAAGCTGGTATGGACAAGCGGAATGGACACAGGATCGGTGATCCGGACTTCGGAATTCTTTTTACTCGGAATTACCGTAATCTTTACGGGATATGAATCTCGGCTGAACTGCGGGCGGTGTCAGGCGGCAGCTGCCGCACGCGGTTGTCAATTGGAAAAGTTTGTTCGGCTCTTATTTTCCGGCATCCATTTTCTCACTGTGTGTGACACGTGATTGAAATTTACACAGCATCCAAGCACAAATGCATGCAATGCCAATAGCCATACGCTCATACATGTGGCCATACGCTGATAGGGAAAGCATTTGGAGGACGAAATACAGTCCCTGCATGTTTTTATTTTATTGGAAAATTGAACACATGCATTGCTATGATAAATTTAAAGAAAGCTGATTAGGGGTGAGAGGTGGAGAAGCGTGGCTCAATGGTTAGAGCGGCAGACCCTGATGCAGAGGTCTGGCCCGGGACCAGGGTTCAATTCCTGCCTCGGCGGCTCTTGGACTCAATCTCCCTGGACCTGATAATTCTCGCCTCGGTGCCTAGTCTAATCATGGGTCCCACTCTGTGACTCTGGGCAACAGCTTGCTTAATCTCCACAATGGCCCCAGCAGCGCTTGGATGCCTGGCTTCACCTTGGGGGTGCCCAGGAGTGGACATTTCACATGGAAAAGCCAGGAAGGGTTCCACAGCGGTATGAGTGCAGCGCCGGGAGGCCCCGTCGCGTGGGCAGCCGTGCGCTTTACAAATACAACACATTTACATTTACATTTACTGAGAGCCCATCACCAAGCACTCATAACTCATTGTGCAAGAAGATTACAGCCTAAATTGCCCATATAAACTCCTCAGTGGCCTCACATGGGGATTCATTTTCGAGGTTTATCTGAAAAGTATTTCAGGAACAGGTAAAATCCAAAGGCATCTAAATCCATGCTCCTCCCCAGATAGTAAAAAGCAGAGCATGCATGGCTGAATCTTACACTGCCATCGAAACCCAGGTAATTCACTCATAACTTCGTATGTATGTATTTATGTGTGTAGGTGTTTATGTATGTACATGTATGTATGTATGTTTGGGGTACATGTATAGGACAAAGCTAGCCAAAAGGCAGTGATACACTATACAGGGTCAAAGGCAAAGAAAAAGGTCAACAAATGATTGAAGAGGAAGCTGACTTCTTTGATCAGAAGTGGACTGTTAGTGCATTGTTATGCAGTGATCTCTAAATATGTGCATCTTCACCTCTTTCCTAAATTGGAGCTAGGTGCGGCCTCCCTGGTGAATTGAGAAGAATTTAAAGTTTCCAGACACAAAAGTATCCTCCACTGACTGGGGGGTTCGCTCTGCAATTCAGTCCCTCTCCACCAATGAATGTTATGGCTAAATCCTTTATTGTGCCAATAAAAACACCCATTGCCTCACCAGAGAGATGAATGTCACTAACATCAGCCACTCCGTGCCCCACCAAAGTTCATGGTGGAAACCTAGACATTTAAATTTCCAGTTTGCATTTAAAGTGCTCAAGGCCTTACGAATCATCTAAGGCCATTCAAGAATAGAATCTCGAAAGTTGGTTGTTTCAAACCTATGGAGCCTTTGCCAGTCCAACTGATCAAAGTCACACTCATAGAGATGCAAAGCCAAATAACATACCATGGGTCCTCATTCAGAATCAATGCCATTGAAGACAGCCATGCATAGGTGGTGTAGTCACAAATAACTAATCATCAGACAAGAGAAGGAGAGACTGTTACTTGTTGCCAATTGTCACTTTGTTGGGTCCCAAATGTGCTTGTCACAAAAAACATGGTTGTTTGGGTACACATTTCCTTTGACGTGGCCTCTGCTAATATTCTACTTCTTTAACTTTCTCACTGCTCTTGGAACCTTTTTTAATATCATAATTAGGGCTCCCAGTTTTATGGTATTTATTTTTTTACCATTTCCATCTGTATTTATCCATATTTCTTTTTTGCCCATCTTATTGTTATTTATCCATATTTATTTGATGTTTTGAGACTGTATGGAGTAACAAAATGGTATATTTTCTTCATTTATTTAACTTATAAACGTACTCATACTTTGCTGCCTGTCGCGTTTCAGCAAATTAAGCCCTTCCGTGCTCGCGTCGGCCAATGGCCGACGCGAACACTCCCTCCATGGTGCTGCTCACGACCGTTGGCCGACACAGCCCCGTCCACCCTTTAGAACGCCCGCACCGTGGAGGAATGTTTGCCGCGGTAAACGGGTTAAGCAGCCAAATATAACAAAACACTACACCTACATGTAAATATAAGCATTATAATACAAATCTATGTTACCATACACCTGCATTTAGGGAAATCTCAACCTATTTTTAACTCCCCATGCTGCCTATCTGCTCAGCTGTTGTCCTAGAAATCATGAAAAAATACCATGAAGATTCACCCACAAGAAGCACAATTTTCTGTATTTTTCTGCTTTGAAAAATAAATACAGACAGGAAACACTTTGTTTTCTGTCTGTAATTATCTGTAAAAATCAGTAAAAATGGAAAACCGGGAGCCTTTATCATATTATCATAACCATGAGATTGAAGATGGAGTGGTTTATAAATGTCACTGGACCCCTGAGATGGTAATAAAATACCATACTACAGATGCTGCCTCTTTTGTATTTTTTATATTACATGTTTGTTTTGGGGGTATCCATCTTTAAAAAGATGTTTTCTTGAAATTGCACCTTACAATGGGCACTGGTTACAATTAGAATATTTAGGTTTACCATTCATGCTTACATTTTTGCTAAAATACTGCACATTGGTGAGGGCAAAGGATGTATGCAATTCTGGGGCTACAGCATTTACCATATAATTATAGATTTACTGCATTTACCTAAAACATTCTGCATAATTTGAAGTATATGCAAATTTATGAACATTTTCTTTCTCACTAACATGGATGAAAATAATAATGATGCCAGAGACTGTGTGCATAATTTGCATTTTATGCACATATAAAGAAAGCTTTTCTGCATAATTTGGTCATAATTGCCACATAATCCTAGTTGCGCGAACAATAGAAAAGCTCTGCAGAGTAGATTTGGATGTTGTCATTATGATGATAAAATCAGTAATTCCCAGGAAACCATGAGATATTTCCCATATTCCATGGTTATTGAGAAATATGGCATTAAACTGTCCATGCTGTTTGGCTTACACCTTCGTTGTGGGTATAGGAGTGTCGCGAAGCACTAACATATAATGAACATCAAGCTTCCTGGTTAACATAAAAGAAGGAGTGTATGATGCCACATCAATATCTCAAAGTCGATGTTAGAACACATTTTTCAGATGTTTGGTGCACAGGCACATAACTCATAGGTTCTCATTACGATATTGGCGGACTTGCATCTGCCCGATACCGTTGCGGGAAATGGACCGCCCAACCATGGGTCTGCAGTTGTTTAATCCCAATTAGGCTGCAACAGCCCATAGGGCCTCATTACGATGTCGATCAGAATGCATTACGATCAACTCCGTGTCAAAATCGGTTCCGACCGGCTCGGGTTCGGCGAGTTCGACTGACTGATTACGATGTTTCCGAACACCGTTCGGTCGGATTCCCATTGACTTCAATGGGAGCCTGTGTTCCGACCGACAACACAGGCTCCGATTGAAAAATGTGGTGGTTGCGGAAAACGTTGCGCCCTGTCGCAAGCACCCCATGGTGCCTGCCACACTGTGCATGGTTGGAAAGAGGGGTCCCATAGGTACCCCATGGGCCCCAACTGGATGCCGCCGGGTGAAGGGGGGCCTGTTACCGGCACCCAAAGTCAGTTTCCGACAGTCGTTTCGTGTAAGACAGACAGATTCGGAAAGGCTGTCCGAAACTGACATCGCAATACATCGGTCAGAAACACGGTCCATTGACCTGTACGATTCAGCTCTGACCGACTCGTAGTCTCCGAATGCCCATCGGAACCGAGTGTTTAGCTTCTATTATAATCAGTCAGTCGGAAATGTTTCCAAGTCGGTCTGAAACATGGGTTCCGAATGCCATTTGGAGCCTTTACAACCAACATCGTAATGAGGCCATAGTGCGGTCAAAAACGTCAATTTTTCAATGAGAGCTTGTGCGGCTGGCTGAAAACTCCCACAGTACAATCTCCCATTGAAAAAGGTGCCTGCCACACGGTGCAGGAATGTTGAGTGGTTCCCCCCCCAGGGCAGTATGCGGAGAGCCGGGGGTAATGGGGCTCTGCTTGGGCCCCCCAATGTCACTTACCGACAGCCTGTCCATGTTGGAAAGGCCGCCATGGAATCGCTGTTGGAAACCACCATTATAATCCTGACGGCAGAAACTCAGTTCTCAAGGGATTATGCTGTCTTTCCTACTGACTAACGGGCTCCTTGAACCCGTCAGAACCGAAATACCCTGCAGGTTTAAACTCCGACTGCCATCATCCTAATCATCGTTTAAACCTACCATGACAGGGGAAAGCCTCCGACCAGAGGTCGGAGGCTTTCCACCCAACATCTTAATAGGGCCCATACTCTATACAGTGCAGAGAGCATTATCACTAATGTCAAAACGAATCCTGATAACAATTCCAAATAAATGAACTTCAATAAGGTGTGCAATGGTAATTAGTCCTCCAAATCACATTCTGCATTTGACAGTAACATAAAATCTTGTATCATTTTAAGGGCTAACTCAGCGCCATTGTGGATTATATCCTTATTTATTATCAGTGCTGTATCATATGGCCACTGAGTCTCACTTGTGTCAGCCATCATACTTTTACCTGCCAAGTGGTCCATATGATAAAAGGTGTATCTACTCTCTTAGAAAATGATGTATGGACTGTATTTACTCTCCAACTCTCTGTCACATAAAAAATATCAAACAGTAGTGTCAAATTATATGGCATACAACAGCCCCCTATACCATGTTAAGCAAAGTTTTCACAGAAAGATTGTTTTTTATTTCGCTAATAACTTTGATGCTGTAGGATGAATCTGTATGAAACTTTCCAAATAAAAGTTCATCAAACTAGTCGCCTGGGTTTCGTGCTGATCTGGCATTCAGGGGCCAGGAAAAAGGGGGTGTCCCAAAAAAGCGATTTGCAATGTTTGTTCCCATTGGAATTTTTTTCCCCAAAACAGAAAAATGGCTGAACAGAATTACACAAAATTTGGCAAAAGTTACAGCTTTTCAGAGAAAGTCTGCTTTTTGTGATTCAGTGTAAATAGGTTTGCCAGTATTTGAGAAATTAGCATTTAAAGATGGGCTCAGATTGGGCATGAATGGGTTAAAAAAAGAGGTATATATGGACTGTATACAGGTATGCTCTGATTTGACAATTTAAAGGGGACTACCCTATACTGATCAGCAGACCAGAACATGAACAATATGTTGTGGTGGCGATTAGAGAAGCCAGGTACATTATCCCTGCCACCTGAAAAAGAATTTAAGATAACATATAAGGGGTCAGGTAGAGTACACCCTGATTCTCATGAGGCATAAGGGGGATGTCACAGAGGGCCCCCCTCCCCCTTCCATGGCTGGCCACAACATGCACAACATGTTGTGGCAGCCATTGCAGGACTGTGGGTCATGATCCCCATTGAAATACGCGGTAGCAAAAGCCTGTTTTTGAGAGTCACAAAAAGGAATACATTGGAAGGGGTGAAAATAGATTTTAGTTACAATATAATCATCTGTTGGTGGCATTATATTCATTTTAGGAATTCTGGTTAGTTTTCTGGGAATTTTACCGAGGGAAAAATGTTGGCTCTGTGATGGGATTGGTATACCATGTTTGAGAGAAAACTGTTTTTTCTCATGATATTCTCACAGAGCTTATTTAAGGTGCTAAAATGAGAACATACTTTGGGGCATATTACCAAGCTATAGCGATAATTATCGCTAAGCTTGGTTAGCGGGTGGAATAATATTGCCGCGCTCCGACGATTTTTATCGCTGAGATACCTTGATATTATCAAGGTTTATCTCAAAAGCGGTAAAAATCGTGGGAAATGCATGAATATCGCTGTAAAATCAGCGATATTCATGCATTATCGTGACAATGCTCTGAGCCATGTTATCCACCTTCCATTGGATAACATGGCTAAGAACTGCTCTGGGCAGGCGTTAGCTTTTGGAGATAATCGCGCTTAGCGCGATTATTTCCAAAAGTTGGTAATAGGGGATAGCGATGTTAGCGACTGTTTCCAGTTGCTAACATCTTGGCACGCCCACTTTGCATGTCATTAGCGATAATTATCGCTGACATGCAAAGTGGGCCCCTAAATGCCCGCTATCGCCTATTAGCTGTCGCTAACTGGTGTTAGCGACAGCTAGGTAATAGGGCGATAAAATTATCGCCGCTTTAGCGGGAAAAATTCCCGCTAAAGCGGCGATAAGGCCCTTGGTAATATGCCCCTTTATTTCACAGCCACTAGAGAACCAGGTGTGATATTTGAGTAAAACATGGACTTCCAACAACAGCAACAACCTCTCAGTTGATTACCCTGTGTTTCCTGCAGCTTCCCACAGTGTTTTATTGACAACTAGAGCGCTAACATTCTGTATTTATGATAAAAGTGGGGCACACCAGAATGTCATATTGATGGAATCAAAGCTGTAAAACTGACAGGAATTTCATGCAGAGGATACTGCAGTGAATTAATACATTGAGGGATGTTTTTTGTCATAGAAATTATGATCAGTGCTCTAGAACACTAAAATTAGGACACATTTTCTGTGAATTCCCAAATATCTTAATACTCCATTTTTGCAAAACATTCTGCCATGCAGAGCGAAGCATCTTCTTCCAACATCAACAACAGGATGTCAGTTAACTCCCCAGTAATCAACTGCAGCATCATCACAAAGCTCTGATAAACAACTAGAGCACAAACTTGTATTCAAGACAGAAATTAAGCAGTCCCGAGCTCCAATTTGTTGGAATAGGAGCCGTTGAATGTAAAGCTTTGCCTGAGGAGTGGGCAAAAGTAAATGAGCATTCAGATGTTAATGCGGGTCTGAAACCAGTGGGTAAAAAACATGAGTATGAGACATAATGTATTTTAAAGGGGCTATAAATAGACGTCTGCATTAGTACAGAATCCCCTTTCCATGTCTGTTTACTCAGCTTACCCATTTTCTCAGTCCTTTAACAGCTGCCTAATTTTAAAGTAGTGAAACTTTGGAAGACAAATAGATATATATTTACTGAAAAAAACAAAAGTTAAAGTGATGTTATAGTTTGACTAGGTGCTAAGACCTTAACATGTGTTAAAAAACAATTTTCCTTGAAAAAACAACAGTTAAATTAACATTATTTTAAGTGTTGAAATGACACAAACTGACGTTAAAACCCCTAAAATCTGCCAGTTATAGTTTAGTGAACTATCAATAACATGCACCTCTATCATGCACTGCTTATGACCTCACATATTACATCACCATTGACATGTTGAATGACATTAGTGATGACATCACTCAGGATACCTACATCTTAGCCTCTGGCCAGACTCTGCATCCATTCCACATCAGGACTTAAACTCAGTACCTAGGCTCCAGTAATGCTGTACATCACATCTACACTGTACACAATTATCAGAGATACAAGCTTGACACAGGGCTGAACTTGTGGCAAGGGTCTGCATCCACCTCCTCCACAATGAGAAAACCCGGACCATGCACAGAATTTGCATGTACACAGTGGAGGTTGTCTGCAAGACCTGGTGTCACACCAAACCCTGCATCCAACATACAGTAAGGGTAGAGCAGTTGGGTTTCATATGTCCAGACCTTGCGCCCAACCATCCGTATGTTGTCAACCACCGCTGTGCATGGCCCCCACCCCTCCATTGTTACCTAGCACTCTTCTTGGTCAGCTTTCAGCCCCTCACAGCAAAGGTTGACCAAACGTTCTACTGTTCAATGATGTTCAGCTGCCAGATCTCTGCAAGTGACCTGCCCCCACTGCACAATCGGTTGGGAGAATACAAGTAAACAGAATGTGGCATCTATCAAAGGTGATTCCCTTCCAAAATATTCAATTTCTTCTGTATCTTTTAAATGTTTACAGACAAGCTTATATGACTCCAACCATTGATTTTGGTTGTTGTAGTAATCCACATTCACAAGCCTAGAACACAGTGTCAGACTCATTGGTTGATCTCATTACTAACTTCAACAAGGTTGTTATTTAAATATGATCACTGATGTCATCTATCATATTGTTTAACAAGTCATGAGCGATATAATATGTGAGGTCATGAGCAATGAATGAAGGGGTGCAAGTTATGGTTAGTTCACATAGACCACGCTTCATTCCAGAACCTAACTATAACACCATTGCAATCATTGTTTTATTTTAGTAAAAAAGTATATCTATTGGTTTCCTGGTAAATCCCCATAATTCACAAAGGTAATGGCTGACCACATTATCCACACCTGAAGCCCATTTTCAGTTGCCAGAGAGGCTCATTCTATCAATAAATACTCATGCCAATTAGTAGACTATAGTGAACTCAACCTGACTGGCCTAGAACACTTCAATGTTGCCTACCTGGCAACGTCTACATTTTCTCAGTATCACCTTGTCTACTTCAGGGAAGTGCTTCAGTCTCTTTACCAATCCATCCTGACTTATATGGGGAGTTAGTGCTAGATAGGGCAGGGCTTTGTAGTCTATGTAAGGCACCAATCTGTCTAGTTTGATCTGGAGACCTAAATGGACCTATACTCAACAAGAACTTTCTGGGTATTACAATATTGTTTTGATTGTTATAAGATTATTGTAACATATATGAGAGAACAAACTTGAAGAAAGCAATCAGAGGTAGTTAAAAAGACCCCTCGGTGTCTAGAGGCCTTTGAGACTAACATTTGTTATATTTCTCAACTGCAGCAAGAAACATGTTTTTGCAGATGATGCTTTTGGCCATTGAATTTGAGTGGTGCTAGCTCTGTTCAATGAGAATGAGGAAGGCAATCCTCTTTACGTCATTATTAGCCTAGAGAAAATAATTGGACCACGGTTGAGAGGAAATCTTTTCCTGTGATTTGATCCTTGAAAAGAATGTAGATTTATTTGTTTCACTGCTGAAACTGCCTGCATACCCATAAAATGTATTATGAAGACGAGGCTTAGACATTGAATCAATAGATAGACAGCATTATACAAGCCTATCTTAAGCCTATTGACTTTGTAGGAGTTCTAGATTCCTTAAGTAAGAAGAAGACTTGTTCTTTCACGTGTCCTGACTCGAGATGGGGAAGCCAACACCCCAACTCACCTTTCGTGAGGTGCTCTGCGTACCTGCTTGAATTTTGAGCCCCTAAATGCCTAAAAGTCTCTGAGGCTTAGAAACTATGAAACCCCAACAAGGCTGCAATGGACACCTATTAAAACGGTGAACCCAGATGTCATTAGCCATGTCTGTAGCTTTTTAAGGGATGATTGAAAGAGAACCCTTTGTCTAAAGATCCCTGCTTTATGTGCAAGAATCGAATTTAGGAAATAAGCCATGTATGGAATTCCAGTGTCCACTGTTCATCAATGCTGAAATCAGTGGCATAGCAAGGAGGGGGGCAGATGGGGTGGTCCGCCCCGGGTGGCACGAGTTTTGAGGGCAGCAGCCTACCCCCTGCCTGTGGCCAGGACCAGGACAACGTTCCATCATCAGTTTGGGAAAGAAGCAACAGCCCAAGACTCTGGCTCAGCCTGTTCCAGGTTTGAGCTTTGGAATCATTGTTAACCTCTCTGCTGTAAGCTCCAGCCATAGCTAGTGAAGACCTTGTCCCCCACTCAAATTCAGCCTGCCAGCCTTGCTTGCTGTAGCTAGAAAATGGCCATAGATCCTTCAAGATTAGAACTGACTCAGAGCGATCGGATAGACTAGGACGCACATGCCGACAGGCTGGTAGCCAGACATTTAAACGGGGAATGAATGGAAAAGAAGAATTTTGAGAAGGAGGATAAATCAAATTGCCCTGATGAAGTCCCTAGAAGGGATGTAACTCATCAGCTGGGTCTGTTTTAATTGGGATGAATTGGATACTTAATAAAAAGAACTTAAAGGAAAAAAACACCAACGGCTGGAAAGTAATTGAAAAATGAAAAATGGAAAGTTATTGAAAATAAAAGAGTGAGTCAAGTCAATGTTTTATTGTTTGATTAATTAAAATCATTACAATTCTCCCCCGATATGGATAAAAAAGACATAAAAATGTATCGTTACATTTTTAAAATACACCTAATTTGGACACAATACCGTAATTATTCAACAAAAATACAAACACTTTTCTTTAAAAACTCATGTATAGCTGTTCCTACTTACAGAGTCATTCTCCTAGCATAAAAACCCTGATAGCTCTTTAGTTTATTCGGTGTAATCTCTCCTCATCTCCTGAATAAAAACACAGAAGATGGACTATCATTTTTGGCGTGACATTACAACTCCAGTAGGGGCTACCATTTAAAACTTGGAACAGTGTTATTAAAACTATGGGGACCCGTTAAGGAAGACGATTGTTTTGATAAAGCTCCTATTCAAAACTCAAATGTTCATGAGCATCTATTTGCGCCCTACAGCTAAGCGAGGTCATTTGATGGATTTTCGTACCGTCCGCTTATTAATATGATGGGTCGACTGTTGTGTGGTGACATGGATCTTACTTATTTTGTTTGCTTACCATCGACTTGCCATAGGAGTCTTCTGACCGCTGTCATATATTTGACCCCCCGGCAGGCCAAAATGATGGACGTGCCCTCCAGCCAGCGTATCACCGCTTGCCTGCTTGAACGAATCTTCAGGTCGTTGAAAATGAATTTTAGATGCTTTCTCCGCTGGTCCAGGACTGCTGGACAGGCACATAATATGTGCGTTAAAGATTCTGATTTAAAACCACATAGTCGACAGTTCGCAGATTGAAAAAACTTTTTCCAGGTTGGATGCAGGTCTTTTGTGTCGTGCATGCCCATTCGAAAGTATGTAAAACTCTTTTTTAAATGCAAGCTGAAGTGAACAGATAGATATGCATGAGGCCTTAGTGATCTATACGAGTTAATGACTGTCCACCCGTGCCGGCGCTTGGTAATTGCTTTTATGTCAGCCAGCAGGGATTTCTTTTTAGCTGCGATGTTTGCGGCTATGCTGAAGCTTACTCTATCGTCCCCGTTTTCCCATGCTGTTTGTAATTCCAGTTCGGCCAAGATGCTCTCAGGAAACTTCCCCAAGAGTTTGGTGTTTCACAGGTCATCTGCTGCTTGATTTCATCCCAGCATAATCTGTTCAGGGTGTCTGGGTTAGAGAAGCGGAATTTATGACAAAGTTTGACGAAGCCGCACATTCTCCGGAATTTTTTGTGCTGGAGGCCGAATTCCAGTCGGACCTGAGAAGGAGAGGCGGTTTTTGGTAGATCAAAAACGGCCTTGTAGATCCTTGTCTGAAGCTCGTTCAGTAAATCCGCTTCCTTACCGCACCAGGGGGCTAGACCATACGACAGGCTGGGCTGTATTTGAGCGGCCATAACTTTCAGCAGATGAATATAGTTCGGACAATCCAATTTTTTACGTAGTAATCTATACGCGAAAATCAGTGATTGGGCTTTAGCTTTGAATGCCAATCTTTGTTCCTTATGAGATGCACCCTGCCCAATTGTTACGCCTAGATATTTATATGAGCGCTGCTCTTCCACAGGTGCCCCTTTAGCAGACCATTTGAACTTAGTGTTTTTTTGGGATCCACTAAACGAACAAGTTTTGTTTTTTCTTTGTTTAGCTCCAGATTTTCCTGCTCCAAGTAGATTGCTAGACTATTTATAGATCTCTGTAAGCCAATAGGGGTTTGGCTCAACAAAACAATGTTGTCTGCGTATTGTAAGATGGCGACTGGCTCATTTGCCATATTAGGGGGGTGACAATCGGCTTTTTCGATGTGCGATGCTATGTCTGATAGAAACAAATTAAAAAGGCTAGGGGCTAGAATGCAGCCTTGTTTCAAGCCTTGCTGCGTATGGATGCTTGGGGTTGTGCTGTGCCCATCGCCCAGCTTTACTCTTGCCCAGGTATACGTGTATAAGGTGGTTATAGCATTAAGCATTACTCTTGGCAGACCCCAAGCCTTAAGTTTCTTCCACAGATGGCTCCTGCTTACTCGATCGAAGGCGGATTTAATATCCACAAAACATGCAAATAACCGGGATTCCTTTTTTTGTGCTTTTTCGATTAGAGTGCTAAAATGGCCAGGTTGGTTGTGGTGCCCATCCCTTGCCTGAAGCCCGTCTGGAACTTGGGGATTATATTCTTCTCCTCCATCCAGTCTTGGAGCTGGACTAACAGACAAGAAGCGTAAAGCTTAGCCTCTACGTCTATCAATGAGATCAATCTGTAATTGCACGGCTTACGGTGGTCTCCCTTTTTGTATATGGGATGGATTATGTTCCCTTTCCAAGAAGCCGGGATATTTGACTGTGTATAGATCTCATTGAAGACGGGAGTGAAATACGAGGAACAAAAGTCTGGGTCGTTCCTAAAGATAGCATTGGGAATGTCGTTTGGACCAGCCGCTCCCTCGGTCTTAAGTTTTGATATCATACCTCTTAGTTCCTTTGCATTGGTCAGGTTGTTCTGCTCGTTGCTAAGTATTTCTGAAGTTGTTACTCTGCCTTCCGCGGGTCCCGGGTTGAGTATTAATTGTTCTACCTCTTGCTTGAGATGCTGCCCATGAGGCTCTTCAGCATGACCAATTACAGTGTTACTGTACAGGGTTTGCATGTGGTAAACCCACGTTTCTACTCCAATTCCTGCTTCTTGCTGTAATGTTGGGCCAGTTGATAGTTTGTTTATTATTCCCCAAAAGTCACTGCTGTTGGACTTTTTGCTTGCGGCCAATAATTGTATCCAGGTGGCCCCCTTGTACGCTTCTTTCACACTCCTCAGGTTCCTCCTGTAGTTGCTCCTTAGTTGGCACAAATTCAGTTTGTCTGGTTTTCTACCTATTCTTGCTGCTCGTGATTGTAATCGCACCTCTCTTGCGATCCCTCTTTTTTGTTGTCTTAGCTCATGATTGAACCAGGGCTCTCTTTTGGTCGCCATCCTTGAAGTGCTACCCAGTTTGGCTGGGAATCTTTGGACTAATAGCTGGGCCAGCTGTTCCCAAGTTTTGGTGCGATTGTCTTCTGCTTGCGGGCCCTGTTTGCCCAGAAATTCCCTATCTGTCTCCTGAATGGTTTGTGGAGCCACTCCCTGCCATTTCAATTTCCGAAGATTGAACTTTTCAGGGAATTGTACGATGGACGTAATTTTTTGGGCAGGCTTTGCTTTGATGTTCATTCTTAGGATAAGAGGAAGATGATCACTTTTGACTCGTGGGGTGATTTTAAAAGTGTCGATTTGTGAGAGCAGATTGTTGCTGACGATGGTAAAGTCTATAGTTGAAAACACTTTTCCGCTCAGATAAGTAGCGGCTGCTGGAATGTCTCCCGGGCTTTTCCCGTTCAGGATTGTCAGACGGAGAGATTCTAGTTCATTCACTAGTGTTCTGGCTCCCTGATTATCTTGCTTTTTACTTTCGTGCAGGGTTCTGGCTATGAGGTTGCAATTGAAGTCGCCTGAAATAACTATTTGACAGTGCTGATGACTTAACTGCATTGATTTTATTAAGTTTATTAGGATTGTGTATTTTCCATTCTGCTTTTTTCTTTCAGGGTGGATGTAAACGTTGATTAATAAAAGTTGGCACTTGCATTCGTCGGATGAATGTTTACCGCTTAATTTGGTCACTTGGACCCAACTAACCCCCGTATCCAGTTATTCAGTTGACCAGTCCAGTTTTTGTGTGATGTAAGTTGAAAGGCCCCATCTTGGGTGCCCAAAGCGTGAAGATCTTTCAGCCAGGGTGTGATATTCTATGAAACCTGAGATTGAAGTTGGAATCAGGTTCCAGGTTTCCTGGAGCAAGATTATGTTTTGTTGAGTTAAGAGCGTTAATGTTTCGTGGTCCTGCCCCATATCTTTGAAACCATGGACGTTCCATGAGCAAAACGAAATGATAACTGGTCGCTCTTCTTCCATGTTAGGGGCCAGATTCCTTTCTTCATTAGGTATACTTGTTATTTAGTATTCTGGGCACCCAGGACCAATCCCTGATTTCCTGCGGTCTGCCCTCCTTGTTTCCAGGGCTTCCCAAAATGTTAGACGTGTTCT
This sequence comes from Lissotriton helveticus, assembly GCF_964261635.1. NCBI lineage: Eukaryota > Metazoa > Chordata > Amphibia > Caudata > Salamandridae > Lissotriton > Lissotriton helveticus. Next base: position 616,856,465 of record NC_136063.1, on the reverse strand, counting down.
TGTTGGAGGGCGTAGCGGGAGAATTGGAACGTGCACCGCGTAAGCATGTATTGTGATTTTTTCCCGGTATGTCCCCCTCATTTAGGTTTTTTAGGAGGGGATGCAGGTACCTTGGGCGTTTATGAACCTTCAGCGTAATTCCTCAGTCTCTTAACCTTGCGCTCATTGAGAGTATTTTGTCCACCAAGTCCTTTGAGGACCAGGTTGTCAGGGTTTCTTCAACTCCCATCCTTGGGGTTTGTTTGAATTCTACAGCTATTAGATCTCAAGAACGAATTCCTTTTAATTCTGGGATTTCTTGAAATAGCCTCAACAGGTTCCCTCTGTTTAGGGTGTCTTGTCTTCCTTTGGTCGTATATTCGGGAACAAATTACAGTTTCGATTCAAACCCCTCAGACTGGTTTTGATCGCTAAGACTGGAGTATGAAGTTTCCTTGCTTCCGGGTTCAAGGGTAATTGTTGATGAAAAGACCTTTTTGGATCTTGGTTCACTCTCCGTACGGACATCGTTTGCCTCCTCTGGTGTCCGTTCCGTCGTTCCTGGTTTTCTAGTTGTATTTTTCCCTATTTGCACCGGTTCTAGATCCGAATGTTGGAGCTTGCAGTGACGGGATGTTCCAGTTATTGTAACCTCTATAGGGTTGATGAGATTATGTGCCTTGGGTGTTGTTAGTACCAGGGGCTTCTTGGCTTGGGAGGCTTTCCGCTTTTCAGGTTCTTGCCCTTGTTTCCTCTCCTCGTGAGGGAGATCCCGTATTTCTATACTTGAACCTCTGTTGCATCTGAGTTCTCTTTTGCCTGATGGATCAAATGTTTTTCCTCGCCCCTCTCCTTTATCAATTACTTTGTTTCTTTCTTGCTGCTGCGCCTCCAGACTGGATTTCTGGCCAGCTTTGACTGAGGAGGAGGATCCAATATCCATGAGGTGGGCTTGATCTATCTTATGTAGTATAGGGGTAGAGGCCATACTTTGGTGATCTGAATTGAGAGAATGAGTGACTTTCAGATGGTCTGTATCAAATTGTAGTGCACCACGAGGGGGGGTTGTTCTTTTTCCCTTGAGATGGTATTGTTGTGAATGACGGGAACATTTTCTACAGAACTGGGCTTGGCTGTTTGTTATGTTTAAGCCGGGCCTTCCTCGCACGCTTTCTTTCCCCTTTTTGTGGGTTTAGCAACCGCCCCTGACTTCAACGGGCTCTGTGAGGCGTCTATTTGGACGAGTAGTGTTTCCGGTTGGTCCTGGGGCTCCACTTTCTCTGTTTCATCATTGGCGGTACTGTTTTCCTCTGTTATTAATTTGGTGCGTTTTGTATTTTCCTCTGGAGCTGCTGTTTTATGGAATTTTTTGAGCTGCTTGCTGTTACAGGATTGTTTTACTACCCCTAGGATGTCCTTTAGGATTTCGGGGAGGGTTACTAGTTTCTCTATTATTGAGCCGCAGCCACAGTTGGGTGGTTGTTTGTTGTTGTCTGTTAGCTGGTCCGTATTTCCCCTGTGTGTTAGTAGGGATGTTATTAATTCCATTTTGGTGTTTATGCCCGAGATGTGGCCAGCAATTAGATTTACAAGATCTATTTGAACATCCATTTTATCTGACTGGAAGTTCAAAACCCTTATTGCTTGTTCCAAGGTATGGATCAGGGTTTGAGTCCATTGTGTGTTAGGATAGTCTTCGTTGTGCTTCGCCGAGGCCTCTGACCCTAGATCTATCCTACTAACGGATGAAATGGTTATTGGTGGTGAAAGGTTTATTTGCTTGACTCTTGTAGGACTGTGACTGTCCCCCGCTAATACAGGATGCTGATAAACTGTCTTGCCTAGTGGGCTTAAAGGTGTAGATGCAGCCATTTTGGATCTACTCTGTGGTGTTCTTTTGCTTGAGTGATTACAGATACATGCAATTCGAATTTGAAAGTTCAATGTGAAGAAGGAAATTAGGTGTCCCTCCTAATATTGTGAAAGCATTGACTCGGAACTGCCTTCCACGTCACTCTACATCTTTGCATTAAGCATCAGCTATCAAGGGGGATTTGCACCTACTGGCGTTTTTCACCCTTTTGGTTTTTGTCCATCACAAACACTGTCCCCGTTTTTCAAACCTTTTGACTGTTCTTTCTGAAATAGCCTTGAGGCCTCGCTCCAAATGAAGTTTTTTTTTTTTTTTGGTTTACATTTTTTTATTGAAAATAAAAATCAACAAAAGTAGAGTCCGTGTCCGCTAGAAGCATTACAATACAGTATCAAATAAATTTGGCAAATACAGAGAGATATCACATTAAGGATCATTACATCATCTCGATTCAGCCTTATCCATTGCCATTTCCACCGATGGGGAGATACAGAGTTCACCTCGGTAGGCATTCCAGCGTCCCCATTTGTTATCCCATTTCTTGGGGCATCCTCTGACCTTGAATACAGATTTTTCAGCCAGCATGCATTTATCCATTTCTGCCACCCATCCCACCAGGAGAGGCCTCTGGGGGGCACCCCAGTGCATCGCCACCGCTCGCTTCACCAGCAAAAAACCCAGGGCCACCCATTGAAGCTCCATCTCAGCGAGGTCAGTTGTACCCCATACATTAAGAAGTCCTTCCTTAGGGGAAAGAGGAATGGGTTTTCCCACCGCTTCTGCCATTTTACGCACCGCCCTGTCCCAGAATTGTTGGATAACTGGACATTCCCAGAGGACGTGGTAGAAGGTGCCAGGTTGGCCACAGCCGCAGAGACACCTCATCAGGGCGCCTCCCCAGCCTGGCCAGGAGAGGGGCAGACATATATGTTCTGTGTAGAATTTTCAGTTGGATCAATCTGAAACGGTGATTTATCGCCGTTTCCCTAGGGGACATGAGTGCCGATCTCCAATCTTCATCGTCCAGGTTTCCCACATCCTCTTGCCACCTAGCCCGCACGGCCTGGAAGGAGTCGGGCATATTGTTGCACAGTTTGCGTTAAGTACACGATATTGCCTTAGTCTGAAGCGGTTCTGAAAGTAGCCTATCTTCTAGGGGTGAGGCCTCCGGAAGAGAGGAGAGGTTTGGTACAGAGGTTGTGATCGCATGCGTGATCTGGAGGTATCTGAATGTCTCAGATTGGGCAAGATCGTGCTTCTGTTGAAGTTCGGCGAAAGTCAATATTTTACCCCTATGGATCAAGTCACCTAGAGTGAAGATGCCTATCGTGTCCCAGTTGTCAAAGCCCTTAAGGTGACAGAGGGAACCTAGCCTTTGGGAAGCCCAAAGCGGAGTGGCCCTGGTAAATATGTCAGACCAACTCATACTTTTAGTGGCACGGTGCCAGATAGCAATAGTTTGTGTCATGGGTCCTACAAATCGACTTCGGGGAAATTTACCGTATAGGGCACCCAAGTAGCCTCCCCGTCCTGTCTGATAGCGCTCAAGATGGAAAGCCGGATTGGTAGGCGACCCATGGATCCAGGAGTTGGTGGCCACCAGTTGGGAGGCCCAGTAATAAAGGCGCATATTTGGCAAGGCGATACCCCCCTCGTACCATCCCTGAGTTAGTTTATGTAATGCGATGCGAGGTGACTTACCATCCCAAAGGAGGAGCGGCAAATCACCCTCCAAATTACGGAAACAGGAGTCAGCATTCGGGTAGGGACAATTTTGAAGGACATACAAAAAAAACGGTAACGCCAACATTTTAAAAAGAGCTGCTCTACCCGGGAGGGACAGGGGCAGTGTGCGCCAGTGGGAAATGTCCGATTCGAGTCTTTGGAGCGGGCCCTTTAAGTTGTGCTCGTAGAATAGCTTGGGGTTGGGGGAAACAAAAATTCCCAGGTACTTGAAGCCGTCTTTGGCTACTGCAATGGAGGACCCCCTTGGGAGCACGGGCGGAGGACCGTGGAGACAAAACAGGGCCGATTTGGACCAGTTGATTGAGAAACCCGAGTATTTCCCAAAGTTCTCGATGACATGAAACAGACTATTAATAGAAGATTTGGGAGAGGAGACATATACGAGGATTTCGTCCGCATATAAGGATATTTTGTCAATCGTATCGTCGTTCCATCGCAGCCCTTTAATGGAGGCATCTATACGGATCCACTGGGCCAGAGGTTCCAGAGTGAGTGCAAATAGAAGGGAGGAGAGGGGACATCCCTGTCTGGTTCCTCTATGTAATTGGAATTGTCTGGAAGTGTGAGCGTTAACACGTACCAGTCCCAGCAAGTCGGTGTAGAGCAGCCGGACCCAACGGATAAAAACCGGGCCAAAGCGCTTCAAGACCTCGAACAGGTAAGACCATTCTATTGAATCGAACGCTAAAGTGGTATCTAGGGATGGAATCACCGTGTCCTCTCGCAGGAAAGGTTGTCTGCCTAGTACATTATGGAGCCTGCGGAGGTTTAAAGCCGTATTCCGACCTGGAAGGAACCCTGATTGACCATCGTGCACAAGGGAGGGGAGGACTGTAAGGAGTCTGGTGGCCAGGAGCTTGGCCAGAATCTTGACCTCAACGTTGAGTAAAGATATTGACCTATAAGAGCTGCAGTCCGTAGGTGGCTTATTGGGCTTATGGATAACCGCTTTGAAGGCCAGGCGTTGATCCAGTGGTAGTGTGCCACGGTCCAGACTTTCCTCGAACATGGCTTTCAGGTGAGGAATTACTTTTTGAGCCATCCCCTTGAGCAATTCAACGGGGACACCATTCGGCCCCATAGCCTTGCCCGAGTTGATGGCGAAGAGAGCGCTTGTAAGCTCCTCAGTCGTGAGAGCAGCGTCTAATTCCTCCCTATCAGAGTCGGAGATAGTAGGCAGTCGCATTTCCCAAAAAGGAGGCGAGACTCGTCCGCTGAGTAGTATGCTTTCGAGGAATATACCCTTTCGAAGTGGTCCGCAAATGCCTCAGCTATGTCTAGGGGGTCTGTGATGCGCGAAGTATCAGGCCGAATCAGTAGCGGAACCCATTGATATCCTTGTTCGCGGCGTTCTAGCCAAGCGAGCATTTTGCCTGCCCTGTCTCCCAGCTCGTAAATTCGGTGGCGGGTTTGCAACAATTTTGCTTGAGCTTTTTCAAGAGTCAGCAATCTGTATTCCAAATGTTTCAATTGGAGACGGCAGCTGTGTCATCGGATGGGGTAGTGTTAAGGTCAGATTCTAAGTCGCGCAGCTCCGACACAGTTTGAAGCAATGTTTTGGCCTGTTTGAGCTGGTATCCAGATTTAAGGGCAATCGCCCTCCCTTTAATGACTGCTTTATATGCTTCCCAGATTGTAACGGCCGAGTGGACCGAGCCAAGGTTTTCTGAAAAATAATATTCAGTATGCTCGAGCAGGCTGTCTCTGATATCCGGGATTTTTAGGAGCCAAGGCTTGATAATTATGGGACCTCTGGTCACCTGTCGGTGGTAGGTGAGTTCTACAGCGAGGGGGGAGTGGTCTGAGATGCCTCTGGGGAGCCCCTTTGGATTACGAAAGAGGCCGACATCTGTCGTGTGGCAGAAAATATAGTCGATGCGGAACATACTATTGTGGGCATTGGAATAATGTGTGTAGTATGGGGTATCGGGGTGAGATGCGTGCCAGAGGTCTTCTAAGCCCATAGCGTGCGTGAAGTTTAGGAGGTCTGAGCACTGTTTATGGGAGTTACGCTTAGGGTGCCTATCAATAGCGTCGTCCATAGTCAAAATAAAGTCCCCACCCACAACCAGTGTACCTTGGGGGAGGTCTAACAACAGGTGTTCCAAGGTCATCAAGGCGTCTTTGCTCAACGCTGGTGGGACGTAGGCTGAGATAATGTTTAGATGTCGTCCCTCCCATGTGGTCTCGGCCACAGCGAAGCGGCCCAAGGGGTCAGCCCACGTTTTGGTACATGCTAGGGGAAGGCTTTTTTTAGAAGTATACCGGTGCCCCGGGAGCCAGAGGTGAAACCCACATGAATCAGTAGTCTGTAACCCCCTCGGTGAAGTGCTCGACAGGTATTGCGCATCAGGTGTGTCTCCTGGAGTAGTACCACATCGGGAGCATGGTGTTTAAGGTATTGCATCGTCACCCCCCTCTTTATTTTACTACCAAGTCCATTGACATTCCAAGTCATAAGAGTGAGGGTCCTAGTAGTAGAGTGCGTCATGGTGGGTTGTATAGTACAGGACGTGGGAACAGGATTATGGCCCAAAGCTGTGTCAGCAGGGAATGAGGACAAAAATCCGTGGCTAATAGAAAGGCAAACGAGGCTGGATGGCTGTGGCTAATATGCCCATATGTAAGGAGGACTCTGCGAAGTCTGCATACAACAAAAAAAATTAAAAATGACCAAAGAATGTAGTAAGAAACCAAAACGGAACCCCCAAGAACACCCTTCCTACCCAACCCAACCCCCCTCCCTGCCCTCCTGCCCGCGGACTTAGAACTATCAAGTCCCCAACTAGGCAGAGTGCCTGTCGCCCTCCCAAACATTGGTGGGGTGTGTGGAGAGCCAAAAAGATGCCCCCGCTGCAGATGTACAGGATTAACTAGCCTAGTGCATCTTAGAACAATTTACATCAACAATAACATTCACATCATACAGAAAAACATTGAAATGAGCAGTACGCTCCATATTATCCGGACCAGGAAAAAAGGATATGAGTAGATCAGGATAGGCATCAGTCAATAAACTTAGTCCGGTCAGAAGAGAAAGGTCTCCATATCTCAGGGCTGGTTCCAGGTCGGCGACCCGGAGTAGCAGCTGAAAGGAGCGAGCAGCTGAAAAAGTCACGCCCAGGAAGTCCAAGAGGAAGTAGTCCAGTGCAGCTAAAGTCGATGTGGACAGCCACGACAGTATTAGTGTCACATTAAAACAAGGAGCGAGCGGAACATAACACAAAAGCCATCAGGGAAATCGCATAAAAAGCAGGAATGAGTAACAGGCAGTCAATATGTAGACAGTCTGAGGAAAAAGCGCTCCAAGCGAAGTGGCAAGTCATGGAGCATACGATATTTCTCTCGGCATGACCTGTGGAGTGAGTCCAGATGAACGAAAGCCTCATTGGTCACCCTGAGCAGCGTCCGTGAACAGATCCTGTCTTTCAGGTAGCGCTTCTGGGCCGGAGTGGTCCGCCGATCTCCTGCAAAGATTTTGAGTAGCCGCAGGCCGACGCCACCCCTCCAGCCAATCCCACACCTCAGCAGGGGACTCGAAGAACCAAGTCTTGCCATCCGACTCAACACGCAGCTTGGCGGGAAACAGCATGGAATACTTGATGGATTGAGCTTGAGTGCCTTCTTTACTTCAAGAAAACTGCTCCGACGAGCCTGAACCTTCATCGTGTAGTCAGGGAAGATTGTGATGTGGGCATTGTCTAGTCGCAGTGGTGGTCCCGCCCGCGCCGTCTGGAGGATGACATCCCGGTCACGGAAGTTAAACATCCGGGCAATGATAGGGTGGGGGAGGGCGCCCGGCTTCGGCCTACCCCCGGGGACTCTGTGTGCCCGCTCTATGGAGACGTAGTTGGACAGCTGCTTTGGCTGGAGATGTTGCAATATTAAGTTTTCCATAAAGCGATCAGTAGCCAGCTCCTCCAGGCGCTCCAGGACACCTAGGATGCTGAGGTTGTTGCGCCTCGCCCTTCATAGTCATCAAGGAGCACCCCCATGTGCAGCTGTTGCTTTTGGAGTTGAGCCACTTGTTGCTGAAGGGTGGAGGTGTCATCAACAAGTGCCGTGGTTTTGATTTCTATGTCTTTCACTTTAGTGTCCATTTTGCGAAGGTCCGCACGTAGCAGCGACACTTCAATGTTCACAGAGTCTATACGGGTCTCCAGTGAGGACCGGACCTCAGGGATCGCCTCCATCATGTCTTCCAGGGTGGGGGGCCTCGTTGCAGGAGGAGGAGTCGCAGTTTTAGATACGGTATCCGGGATAGCATCTTTAGGCTCACCTTTAGAACCCCACGATAGTTTGTTAATCTGTCTCTGGCTGGAGGGATTATTTCCTTTACTAGAAGCCATCATGAAGTCCAGTCTGCACAATATGCCCCACTGGTGCAGGGTCGAGGAGTGCGCAATTAGGGAGGGGCCCCCCGGGAGCTGTGGAAAGGTATGTGGTCCCCACACCTGTTGGAACAGTCACTCTGGAAAGTCTCGGGATCTTGTGGGGTCGGGGGAGGCGAGGACAAGCGACGGTCTCGCGAAAAGGGGGGGGGGCAGGTGCTCTACTCACGATTGCGCAGATCTCACTTCTTGGCTCTCTGCACACCGGCGGGGGGGGGGGGGCCCAGCCCATCCGACCAGGAGGAATGAGGGGGATGAAGGGGCACCTCGGGGCCAGCCCTCCTCGCGGAGCGCCCAGGAACCGCAGGAGAGGTTGTATCGTCGAAACGCCGGCCGACATGGAGGCAAGCTGTGCCCTCTATCGATTCCAGAGCTAGGCCCAAGGCAGCAATAAGCCGGCACCGGGGTATAGCGTCCAGGCGGCACTACTGACTCAGGGAGGGCCGGACACCCAACAGAGAGAGACACTCGAGCTCCAGCAGGCTTCAAAAGCTGAGGTGGGCACAGGACTCAGACACCATGCTGTGGAGAAGGAAGGGTGAGCGCTGCCCTCAGCGCCTCTGAACAGGGCCCAGCTCGAGTTGGGGCCCCACACCGAGTGCGGCCCCAGTGAGGCGCGAATACCCTCCTGATGGCACCAGCTGCACGACCAGGCGGCAAGAGGTAAGTCGCCAGGTGGTTCACTATGCCCATAGGCCATGTCCTGTACCGGGAGGATCAGGTGTCTCTGGCCGTCTGAAAGCGGTCCCCGGCGGTAGGCCCAAAGCCGGGGACTCGCGTAAATATGGTCACGGGAGTCAGGGAGGGCCCGATTCCGGCTAGACTGTCCGTCGCTTGTGGGGCCCAGCAGGCTGCGACCAGGCGGAATTGGTGAAGGATCGCCCCCCAAGCCCCGACTGGGCCGTGGAGAAGGATCGGTGGCCGCTAGATGCCTGTAGCGGCTCCGGAGTGTACAGCAAAACGGCCGCTGGCCGTGGCCGCCATCTTGGGCCGAAGGAGAGCCGGTCCTCGGAAGCAAGCCTCAGCGTCCAGGGGTCCGGAGACCAGCGGGGACGGGATAGGAGAGCCCAGGTGATCAGCGGAGCATTATCCCCAAGTCTGGGGCAAAACAAAGGCACTGGCACAGGATTGACGCTAGAGATAGCAGCGAGGGCAGAGGAGCCGCTTCAAAGGGCGACCATTCCCTTTGGCTGCAAGCCAAGCCCCCCAAATGAAGTTTAAACCCTGTAGAATAGATTCAGTCTAAAAGTAGCTCTCTTCACTGACCATACCTCACCATTACCCATTAGCCCAGGCTCATTACATGCACAGACACCGCAAGCCCTTTGGCTGCGCCAAGCTGCAGCACTTTCAAAGCACAGGAATGCAACATATTTTCAATGATATGTCGCATTCCTGTGCTCTCCCCTGCGCTGGCGCACAAACTGCAGCCATGCACCGCCGCAGGCACCCTTGCACCATGGAGCAAGGAGGCCTGCGTCATGGGGAGATTGTTTTTGTGCAGGAAGGGGCACCTTCCTGCACAGAAACAATCGCTACAGGCATTTTCCTCTTTCAATGTGTGCTGTAGAATGCAGCATGCACTAAAAGAGGAAAAAAATTAGGAGAAATTAAAACATTTCTCTTCGTTGCGCCTTGCAACGCCACCCCTAGGGTGCCCTAGCATACTGACGCATTTCCAGATTTACGATTCCTCGTAAATCTAGAAATGTGTCTGGTCCCATGGGTGTTGCGTGGGAATGCCCCTTTCACGCAAAGTGAGTGCTGCGTGTGAAGGGGCCATATTTACAAGGACAGGAAAAGCCAGGCGGGGTGGCTTTTCCTGTCCTTGTAAATTTGGGGCAGCAGTGTAATGTGCTGCCAGTGTGTCACAAAAGACGTACTGGCAGCGCAAGGGGCTTGTAAATCTCTCCCACCCCCAGTTCGCATTGTTACCTGAATTTTCCTAGCTGACCTGCTGATAGGTCCTGAAAAAAAGAAACTAAGCATACAACACTTGCTGCTAAATTTAAACAGGGTTCTGGAACCTGAGAATGAATACTTTATGCGCGTCTCCCGCCCTCCCTGGTGCATAAATGCAATTCACAGCTGCCCGGTTATGTTATTATTTTCTCTAGCTCCCCATAGCCCCATCGGTTTGCTTTGAATTCTCTGCACCATTGCCCTTAGCAGCACGCGCGTTAATGGTTTAGAGATTGTGATGTTGTCGCCTGAGGCTTCTCGAAAGCGGAACCCCGCCACTTCCAGCCACGCAGCCGGCCGCGACTGCCAGCCTCACTGCGCAAGGTCACACGATGGAGACCACCCGGCCCAGCTGCGCCGAGAACCCCCCTCCCGCAAGGCCCCTTGCGATCCAGATAATTCCTGGAGCCAGGATGTGTGTTTATCTTTTTTTACCCTGAAAACTGTCAAAGGAGCTCGTCAGCGTCTACGCCGTCTCGTAAGTATCTGGAGGCGCAAGGTCAGCCTAGCAGGCGTTCGCACTAGTTGGTATCTTTTCCACTCCGGATAGCAGGCATTAAAATCAGGCAGCGGTGGATGGTGGAAGGGCGAGATTTTGATCGATACCTTATCACTATTGATCTAAACCCCGATCTGGTCGACTGAACCTTTGTTGCCTGTCATTGAAGGAAGAAAGTGCCTCTGTTACCAAGCTAGTTCACCCAATAAAGGACCCCGCTCCAAAAGATCACAAACAACTTCTAGCTTTCAAAAGTTTATTGTAAGGATAGGATAAGCTGCAAATACAGGCATCTCAGAATGAGATTCACGAGATACACAGGTCCAACTACATACATGTGCTCTCTGAAAGCCCTCAGACGAGCAACGGAAATTACTAACACAAGTTCTAAGAATAATAAAGCTATCAGCATTGACGCATATCTCTCCTTCATTTAAGTTGGAGGAAAACACACAGGTTAGGCTGTCCCTACCCTGCTCTAGATGGTATCCCTACTTAACCAAATCCCAACCTAACAAAGGTGTCAGCAGTGAATGACCCCCAAAGGAAGTCACTCACTCTTAGTCTCTTGGTGAAAACCTATAGTTCTCCAGTCATGACCCCTCTCTGCCTACCCATCCGCTCTCTAAAGGGTCCTCAGGCATCTGCTCTAACTCCACCCAGGGGTGCTGTCCCTAATACAAAACAGTCAACAACATTTGAGACGCCCCTCATGAGACGCCCCTCACGTGGTGTAGCTTCTGGCTTTTTCCATGCTGCTTTGTATTGGGCCTCATACGTTGGAGTTGACCTTGCTTCTCAGACTCTTCTCCGGCCCGCTGATACCCCTTAAACATTCCAGAACCCTCCTCCATGTCTGGGCCGTCTACTGAACAGACCTCTATTCATATTATTTATAATCGGATCCTCCCTTTCTCTTGCAGACAGACATCTGCAGCCAAGAACCCAACTCTCATAGACTTCCAAAAAGGTTTGCAACATTTCTCGGCCCAGACATGTACGTGTAAACCAACGTTAAAACATTTCAGGCCTACAATATTTCTCATAATGATTATAGCATTCAACTTCTTCATTAATTAAAGCATGTTAATACTCTTATTCTATTATTCAGTAAACACATCTATAAATCATGGCCCATTAATGCAATGACCAAAACATTAGTTCATCTATGTCGTGAAAAGAAACACCTTCCCCTTCCCTTCTAGCACTGGCCCTGAGGCCTACCACATTCTGCGTTCAACCACATGCCATCTTACATTTTAACAGCTACACAACATGGATTCAGGAATAATCACATCTAATAAAATCATATAGTGTCACACATTTCTGTATTAGTTCCACTTCTACTTAAATCTCTACATTAGCTATACATTCAGAATATAATTGCAGATACTATTAGCACTCATGGCATTTCTCCTCATGATTTGTGCTTACTACAGGTAAGTGTGATGCACTCATACATTTAGGTCAGTTTGCGCTCTCTCAGTTCCCCCCTTTGATGACCTCTCGGGGTCATCACTAACATTTAAACTGCAGTTATTGCTAGCATAACTTGTCTCTGCGCTTCCAGAGCCCTCAGACTCCTGTACTGATTATCTTGTATGGCAGCCAATCTCTGCAGCTGCTCTCTTTGGGCCCTTTCTGACCTTCTTGCTCTGTACCATTTGAATACCCTCACCAACCCCCACAATACGATCCCACAGATCAATATTATGATGATAGGTTTTAGTATATACCACACAAAGCTTTTGCCTAGGGTGGAGATCCACCCTCCAACTTTACTCATTCCGTGGCCCACCTTTTCCCAGACATTTTCTCTACTCAAGTCTTCGATCTCCTTGTGAATATCAGTTATGTTCCTAATAACTTTCTCAAGGGGCTTTGAATTGTCTGGAATGTAAGTACAACATTCCTGGACCTTCAAAGCCTTACAGACTCCGCCCTCTTTTGCTAGTAGGACGTCTAACGCAAGACGGTTCTGAAGAACCATAGCCCTTATCGATTGCATCTCTCCTTCTACCAGCATTAAGGACTGAGCAGTGCTGGCAGACAACCTGTCGACGACTGTTGCCAGTCGTCTAATCTTAACATCATTAAGGATTAGTCCCAAAAGAGGGAACATAGCTCCAAAGACATCTCCAACCATTTCTGCATCTCCTATATCTCTCCTTCCCCTCGATGATGTCTTGCCCTCAATGATCTCTAAGTCTTGTGCATGATATATTTTGGGGAAGACAATTGCTAGGTAACATGATCCATACCAGTTGTCAGGTAGTCTCACGTAGGCATTTCTTCCACATACAAAATACACATTTGGAATCACTTGCATTCCCTTCAGGAAATCTTTAGTATAGTACTCTATATTGAAAGCATGTTCACAGTCGACTTCTCCCACGTATACATTTTCATAATACGTTTTGGCTCGGTGAAGACATAGCTTTCCTCTCTGCGTCTTATCTAAAGCTATTGGACCACTACTACCCTTTCTCTTGTGTGCCTTCTCTTCCTCGGTCCAATCTGTTTTCCATTGTCCTGATTTTTTCAAAATCTTTTGTCTCCTGTAACGATCATCCACCTGCCCTATGAACTTCTTCTCGACTTCTGACACTTTGCATGTCAGGTTATTTCTACGGGCATGTGAAGTATCTAAGGTAATCCAAGGAATGAAGAACTTGGCCAATCTGTCTTCACTCTTCCAGTAGTCCCATTTGTTCATCTGCTTATAATTTGGGACTTCTGGCAACACTGAATCATAGTTGGAGAAATAGTATTCAAAACTATCTCTCCCATAAAATATACTAAGCAGTAAGCTACATGTAATGCCATATGTCAGCGGGAGGTGATGATATCTAATGCCTTCATCTACAGACGCCGGCAACTGCATGCAGACGTAACAGTCCTTAACCTCCATGGCATCCACGTATTCATATAAGAGTTTAGCATAAGCATTTGACCTAAAGTCTCCTTGGGACTCATCTACGTGTAACCTGCGGGCTTCTGCAGCTAATAACGCTTTCTCTTGAGTGTTTTCCCTTTTCTCACCAGCAACAGTGGGTGTAAGCGTTTCTACAGATTTCACATCAGTTACCTTCGCCTCTTCCTCATGTCCCTTTACATAAGAAATTGTTACCACTAAAGCTATTAATATTATCACTCCTACTATTAGTGTACCTATTATACATTTAGCTCTGCGGTTCTGGGTGCCGGCTTCCATTTCGTCAGACAATATGGCTCTCTCTTATCTTAGCAAAAAGTTCTTTTCTTCTCGTTCCTTTACAGTCTCTTTTTAATCCTTTTGTCTTTAGAATCCACACAACTGGAAGCTGACAACCTTCTTCGCAAAAGTCCTTTAACAGTTCAATAAAGACAACCCTAGCCCTTCTCCATCAACTCAAGGGAAGTTCCCTAATATTCTCTGCTTCCTGGGCGCTAGGTAATCTTCTTTGTTTCTGCTCGCTTTATTTACAAAGTCCTTTAAGCATCTACTATCAGGTTTGTACCTGCAGCTTCGATAGCAAAGTTCAGTATTTCCAAACGAAGATTGTGCTCTTCATGGGCTGTTATCGTTGTACCAAAGTCGGGGAATTGCAATTCTGAAAGAAACATGTGTTTTAACTTGCTGAGGCGGGGAGGTCTGGGGAGCATGAATGTTAGTGACCCTTCTTGTTCGACTCCGGGTACCAACAGTCGTATTTCCACGGTGACGATGGGCTCAGAACTGGACACCACCACCGCTCGGATCCTCCCTGTCTCCTGTTTCACAGACATTTGTCGCCAGATATGTCCACTCAGGGGTGGAGTATCTTCTGCTAGGCACACGCACTCTTCTTGACCTTCTTCGGTCCGGTGCTTCAGCGCCCTGAACACCTTCTTCCGGGTCTGAGTCTTCTGATATCGGAGGAAGGGTTATCTCTGGAGTTGACCTCAGGCTAGAGCTCCTTCTTTGCGGCCAATTAGCTTCTCCACGTGCCCTTCTACTCCTTCTCCTTCTTGTCTGTTCTCGCTCTCTGTCAGACCTGTCAGTGTCTGACTCGTACTCCCAGCTACTTTCTCCTTCTGTAGCGTCTTCTGTTTCGCTGTTGTACTGACCGTCCTCAGCTTGGTCAGACTCGTTCCCTGCTTCCGCTGGCACCTCTACAGCTTGGCTAGCCCCCTCTATGGCTTCTCGGTCCTCTGTTGGACGTCTATCCGAGAGAGGAGCTGTTTCTTCCAGAGGTGCTGGAACCCTTCGCGTATGTGACGCGTGGATCCAATTGGGCAGGCCTCCCACCTTCACAGCCGTGTTCGTGATCAGGATGATCTGGAAGGGCCCATGCCAACGAACATCCAAGCAGCTTCTTCTCACATGTTTTTTCACCAGGACCCAGTCCCCAGGGTACAGGTCATGGCACGGGCCCTGGCACGATGGAACCTCGGCAGCCTGCACCTGAAGGGACACAGAACGAATGGCGTCAGACAGCCCCTTACAATAGTCCAGGATCATATCATCTGTGATATTTAACAGTGCAGTAGTTGGGACAGATGGCAGCCTCATTGCTCTCCCCATTAACACCTCATGTGGTGACAACCCCGTTCTTCTGTCTGGGGTACTACGAAGGCTCATGAGGACCAATGGCAGGGCGTCAGGCCAACTCAGGGTCGTTGAGGAGCACACTTTTGCAATTCGGGCTTTGATCGTGCCATTGATCTGCTCCACAATTCCTGAAGCTTCTGGTCGGTAACTGCAATGCAATTTCTGATCTATGTTCAGAGCCGCACAAATCATTTTCACAAGCTCGCTGTTGAAATGCGTTCCCCTATCTGATTCCAAAAAGGCCGGCACCCCGAAGCGCGGAATGAGTTCCCTAAGCAGTAACTTGGCCACTGTGAGGGTGTCGCACCTACGTGTAGGGTATGCCTCAACCCATCTGGAGAATACACAAACAACCACCAGGACATAGCGGAGGCGGTTGCACCTCGGCATTTCAATGAAATCTATCTGCATTCGATTGAATGGACCTCCAGACCTTCCTATGTGACTCAGTGCAACTGGTGTTCTTTTCCCTACGTTCAGCTGCTGACAGGTCACACAACGCTGGCACACTGCTTCTGCTGCTATTCTAAACTTAGGATTGTACCAGGTCTGTCTAAACACTCTCAGCATAGCATCTCTCCCTAAGTGTACGGGACCATGTATGAGTCTGGCCATTGGACTCACCATCTCATTGGGCAACACTGCTCTGCCGTCTGCTGAGACCCAAAAATGGGACTCACCCATTACACATCCTGCCTTTTCCCATGTTTCTTTTTCAAAATCCGGAGCATTTTCTTGCATGTTTGACAGTTCATCCCAAGTATCAACAGTTTCCAATATCATGGCTAATTCAGTCCTTACATTTATTCCACCCACTTCCACCTCTGTGAAAGAGTACCCTTGCTCCGCGCAATACCGCGCAACTTCATCAGCATATCTATTGCCTTTCGAAACGAAGTCCTCATTTCTGGTATGTGCGGTGCACTTTACAACTGCGATACCTGCTGGGCATTGCAACGCCTCTAACAACAGGCGCACAAACTCTCCATTGCGAATGGGAGAGCCTGAAGAGGTCATGAACCCTCTTTGAGACCATAACTGCCCGTAATCATGAACCACCCCATAACCATATTGGCTGTCGGTGTATATGGTGACTCGAATTTGATTGCTTGCCAAGCAAGCACGTGTCAAGGCAATAATCTCGGCTACCTGAGCGGAGTGTACTCCTTCCAGGCATCCAGCTTCCACAACTCCAGTAATTGTACAAACAGCATAAGCTGCTCTCAACTGCCCAACTTCGTCTCTTACACATGAGCCATCGACAAAGAAAATTTCATCTGGGTCGGTCAGTGGCTCATCTACGATATCGGGTCTGGGTTTGGTGCATAGTTCAGTCACATCGAGGCAGTCATGGTCTGTACATTCATCATCATCCTCGATATCATTTGGGAGTGGCATCAAGGTGGCAGGGTTCAAAACAGAGCATCTCTTGAGGGTCACATTCTCTGCAGCAAGAATAACTTGCTCATAGCGCGTGAGCCTGCTGTTGGTCAGATGCTGTGTTTTGGTCCTGGTCATCAACAGTTCAACAGAATGGGGCACGCACACCTCTAACGGGTGCCCCATGACGATATTTTCACATCTCTCAATGCTGACACCCGTTGCAGCAACGGATTTGAGACATCCGGGCAACGCTGCGGCTACTGGGTCTAAAGTAGCCGAGAAATAAGCAACTGGTCTACGGGCATTCCCATGTATTTGGACTAACACAGACAACGCGCAACCTTCTCTCTCACAACAGTAAAGCAAAAATGGTTTATTGTAATCAGGCATTCCCAATGCCGGAGCACGACACAGGTCCTCTCGCAGCTGTAGGAATGCCATCAAACAGTCTTTGTCCCATGGTACCGGATCGCTCACCTCCTTATGCGTCAGTTTTTGCAAGGGCTTTGCTTTCAGTGAAAAGTTCGCGATCCACTGTCGGCAATAACCCACCATCCCTAGGAACATCCTGACCTCTCTCTGTGTCTTAGGCGCATTCATTTTCATGATCGCCTCTATCCTGTCTGGTGACACCTTTCGTTTGCCTTTCTCTATTCTGTGTCCCAAGTACTGCACTTCTGTCAGGCAGTACTGCAACTTTCCCGGGGACACCTTGTGCCCATTGGCAGCTAGGTGGTTTAACAAAGCAATGGAGTCCTCCCTGCAAGCTTCTTCTGTTTCTGACGCCACGAGGAGGTCGTCTATGTACTGGACCAGAACTGACTTCTGGGGCAGCACTAGACTTTCAAGATTTTTCTTCAAAAGCTGGTTAAAGATCGATGGGCTCTCTGTATACCCCTGAGGAATACGACACCATGTTAGGACGCGACCTTCCAGCTTAAATGCGAAAAGAAAATGGCTTTCTTCGTCCAGAGGGATCGAAAAGAAAGCCTGACAAAGATCAATCACAGTGAACCACTCAGCTTGGAATGGAATCTGAAACAGTATCACTGATGGATTCGGTACCACTGGACAACACGAAACGACTATGTTATTAATCTTTCGAAGGTCCTGTACTATCCGAAATTTCCCATTTGGTTTCTGCAGACCCATAATCGGGGAGTTGCATGGACTACCCACGATTTCTTTCAGTATTCCCTGTTTAATCATGGACTCGATCACGGGTTTTATGCCTGCAATCGTTTCTGGAGTCAATTTATATTGGGGTGTTCTTGGGAACTCAGCATGCGGTTTCACTACAATTTTCACTGGGTCCACCCCTTTGACCAATCCTATCTCTTCCCCAGTGAAATCCCATACTTCTGGTGCCACTGTCTCTCTCAAGTCCCAGGGGAGCTCATCTACTGTCAAAGTAGGGTACAGCTCCACGCATATTCTTGAGTTTGCAACTTTGAAGTCTGCGTCATCATCATTGGTCAATACCTCCACTCCCTGAGGTGTACAGTATATAGTACAATTCAATTTACACAACAGGTCTCTACCTAGCAGACACACAGGACTTGAATCGCAAACCACAAACTGGTGCTCATCGCTGTACTTCCCTATTTTCACCTGTACTGGTTCTGTCAATTGGCTGGTTATTCTCCTGTTTGCGACCCCCACCACTTGTATGGTCTCTCCAGACATAGGCAGGTCTGGAACTGCAGCTGATCTGATCGTGGATCTAGTGGCTCCTGTGTCCACCAGAAATGTCGTGGGGCACCCTGCTACTTCTGCTTCGACATAGGGTCCCCTCTGGTCCACCTCCAAGGCTGCCCCGAGGGTGCAGTCTTCTCTTTCCACTCTCTGTCCGGTTAATGGGTCCACATAATAGCACTCTTCTCCTTCTACAAACAGGGGCATCTGTCTATAGGTCTTACCCATAGTCCCTACTCGAGGAGGTTACGGGAACTGGGCTCGGGGAGGAGCCCCCCCCCCTTTGAGCACCTTTCCCTGGTATGGCGTCACCCCTCTTGTAGGCGCGCTCTGGACCTCTTCCTCCTCTATCTCTTGTTCTCCTATCTCTACATTGTAGGGACACTCGCGTTTCCAATGCCCCACCTCGTTACACTGGTGGCACCTAGTCGTTTTCTTCAAGGCAGCTATGTCTAATCTGGGTCTAAAGGTGGAACTCTCCTCATTGCCCTTGTTCTGACTGTACTGCTTCTTTCCTCCTGTACCTATTCCTTGCTGCTGTTGCTGCTGTCCCCCCTTTCCTGCTGCCTGCATCTGTACCACCATCAACTTTTCTTTTAGTTTCTTAGCCTTGGAGTCTATCTCATCACAGCAGTACCTGGCATACCTCAGTATTTCGTCTAGGGGTTTACTTTGCCAACAAATCGAGTGTTGCTGAATCATTAAACTAATATCCGGTCTCAGTCCCAGGACGAACTTGGACACGAATTGCCCTATGTCTTTTGGATCCATTACATCCAGGCCGCTATACTGTTTAAACGCCTTCAGCAATCTCTCGTAATATTCGTGGACGGTCTCTTTGGGTTCCTGTCTGGTTCGGTCTATTCTGACCCAATCTATGTCTTGCATTGGCACTTTCTCTTTCAGCCAAGTCATCACTCTCTCGAATTTTGCCATCACAATCTCGGACGGCCCATTAGTCTTAGCATCTCTCTCCGGCTCCGTTGTGGGCCACTCAGCGCTAACCTTGCATGCTGTCCACAGATCTCCTGGTACTACAATGTCGAACAGCGTGTTCAGATCTATCCATAGGACCTTTGAGATTTTTACAAATCTCTCGACTTGCTTGTACCACTCCACTGGGTTTTCCCGCAATTTGGGGAAGGAGGTGGTAAAAGCAGCTAAATCTCCCCTACTCCAAGGGACATGCACATAGTTCCCATTGGCGACTTCACGCAAAGGGTATGCTTCTATTCCCTGCAGCCTTCCTGGTGTCATACCAAGCGTGCTTCTCCTGACGGTCCCTTTCTTGGACCACCTCTCTTCCCACTTATCTAGTGCCCTCCATGTCCTTATTCCAGTGATCAGTTCCCTTATGTGCGTTTTCAGCCCAATCGTTCTCCTCTCATCTAGGTCTCGATCTGTGTAATGTAGCCTGTGGTTACCCTGTAATGCTTTGGTTCTTGACAGGTCCACCATATATTTGCCTGCTAGTTCGACTAACTTCTCATGGATTGCTCTCGCTTTTCGAGTGATGTCCTTTGCCATATACAGTATTTCATCCTGCTCATACATTTCCATTCTTTCTAAAGGCAGGGTACCATCTACCATGTCATCCAGGTCTGACCTTAAGCTGGCGACATCGAGTCTCTTAGCTTTTATCTCAGCTCGCAATATGTCTTTCGAAGGGGGCTCACTGGTCTCCCTACCATCCCAACTCCGAGCTCTACGTTTGGGCTCGGGAGAGTTAATGAGTGCTCTCCCTTGCTCCCATCTCTCCAGGTCCCATGCTCGGCCATCCGATCTTGGAAGGTGATGGAACACGGGCCTGTTACCCCCACTCTTGCTCTGCCCACTCTCTTCTTCTTCTCTCCTTTCACCGTACGCCTCTCTGTTATTTTCCCTCTGGTCGCTACTCTCCCTTTGCCTAGTATCGCTCAGTATCCGATACGATCCTTCCTGGTTCCCCATATTCCCTGGGCTGCGCTCATTTCCGTTATCACAGGGACTATGGTGCGACCTCTCACAACTCCCATTCAGTTCTCTGGTGCCGGGCACACAGTGTGGACACTTAAAGCTGTTTCTGTACTCTTGCGCTCTCCTCTCCCCTTCACTGAGTATTGGGCGCGCCACCCCTCCACTCCCGGGGCCCCCGTTTTCCAGGTCCGTTCTATCTCCACTCCGGGCCCAATGGGTGACTCCCCTACTATCTCTCTCTCTCCAGTCCCACTCCGGGCTGCTCTCCCCAGCCCCGCAGTGAGTCCGAGCTCGGCTGTCCTGACTTTCCCTTTCAGCTTCTGCAGCTATGATGCTCTTATGAGCCTCCACTGCCTCATCCCACTTCTTCATGTACTCATTTAGCTCTTGAAAGGATTTTCGTCCAGATCCCCTCAGATCCACTGGCCATCTAGGGCCCCCAGGGTCCCCTTCTGGATCCCCTGCTGTGTGCATCGGGGTGCTCCACTCTCTTGGTATCGGCATCTGACTTGGGGAATTAATCGTATCGTTCCTCCTTGCCGTCCCTGCTCTTTCTCTGTCCTTCCGTACCCGTTCTTCCCCTCTTGCTCTTTCTTGGTCATATATCGATATTATAGGACCTATGGTAACAGGTACCTGTAGTGCATCTGGTAATGCGTAGGATGTGGCGCTCTCCGTTTCCGGCGCTCTTTGTACCACAAACCTCCCGACTACCTGTTGCACCTGACTAGGCTGGGACAGCTCTTTCTTTGCCTCAGGATCCCACTCTGAACTGGGAAGCGGTCCATGCTCTCCTGCATTGCCCCCCTTTTCTCTTTCACTATGCTCGACCTCTCCCCCTGCTCTATTATACGGGGGTGGCCTGTCTGTCAGTAATCTGTTTATCAGGCTGTCCTCTGTTTCGCTCTCATCATCTTCTTCTAGGGGGCTTTTATTACCGGGCACCTCTAACACTGGGTACAGTTTATTTACTTCCATGTTATGCACTCTCCATCTTTTAGCATCCGCATCCCACCTGGCATCCTGCACTGCCCTTACCGATCGTTTCACCCTTTCTTGTCGTCTGTTCATATTTTTTTCATGCGCTG
Organism: Lissotriton helveticus; assembly: GCF_964261635.1. Lineage (NCBI taxonomy): Eukaryota > Metazoa > Chordata > Amphibia > Caudata > Salamandridae > Lissotriton > Lissotriton helveticus. The sequence continues at coordinate 616,835,320 of NC_136063.1, read as the reverse complement.
CCCTAATCCATGCATCAAGGGCTTCAAACTGGGTCGGTCTAGGCAAGGGTCTCATTGAGGTCATGACTGATTTTAATCGATGTAACACCTCTAATCTGAACGTCCCGTACTTCGGGAACGTCAGTTCCTCATTTCCTTCCGTAATCTTACTCCACTCTGATATCCAAAGGATCGTATGCAACCCAACATTCACTGCCATGTAACGAGCCGGCGTACCCTCCGGCGGGGCTTCTTCCCCTTCATACGATCCCCGCTTCTCTTTTTTAAACGCCGCTCTCAGCCATTTAAAACACTTCATAATTATACGCACAATATCCAGCCTCGCTACTCTGTTTACTTCCTGATGACAATCCACCAATCCTAACGCGGCTTTGCTAACTTGGCCTATCGCAGCGCGGTCTTTCTCCGGTCGGCCAATCACAGAGCGACACTTTCTGACGTCTTTGCTAGCTGGCCTATCACAGCGCGGTCTTTCTCCGGTCAGCCAATCACTGCGCGACACTTCCTGACGTCATTTTTCTCCGCTTCGCAGCAGCACCCCTCCTTTCTCAACTCGTCTCCCGGTCATGCATGCGTCCCATTCATACACCGAAAAATGACTACTTCCGACCAAGCGGTCACTTCCCTCGACTGTACGTCCACAGTCTATATGTAATTGTCAACACAACTGACGAAATGTCTATCGTCTCTCTGATAGGTTGCTTACACACACAGTAACCTCCGACCAGCGTCCGTTACTCACGCACTCACTCTTACGTTCCCCCTATCTCGGTCTGTCGGGTGATCAATGGTACCTCATGACCCCCTTCACACTATTTGACAATTACTCTGGGTGTCCGATACACCCGAACCACTTAAGCTCTCCTTGAACTTAAGATTTCCACCGGTTGCGCGCGCTCACAACCTGTTCCACAGTCACTCTACAGACATTCCAACTCCGCCAGACATTACAACATAGATACAATACAAAAACACCGCAATCTAACACGCATGACCCTTTATACTCACTCTCGACCGATACTGCTGCTTTTTCTGTCTCACGTCATCCGGATCTTCTTCGGCGGGCGGTTCTTCCGATCATCGATCTCTAGGGGCCTTGGGGTAAGCTAACCTGGCCTAGGTCACCGTCCTCAAGAAGGCAACCATCCTCTGCTACCAACTGGAAGGGCGAGATTTTGATCGATACCTTATCACTATTGATCTAAACCCCGATCTGGTCGACTGAACCTTTGTTGCCTGTCATTGAAGGAAGAAAGTGCCTCTGTTACCAAGCTAGTTCACCCAATAAAGGACCCCGCTCCAAAAGATCACAAACAACTTCTAGCTTTCAAAAGTTTATTGTAAGGATAGGATAAGCTGCAAATACAGGCATCTCAGAATGAGATTCACGAGATACACAGGTCCAACTACATACATGTGCTCTCTGAAAGCCCTCAGACGAGCAACGGAAATTACTAACACAAGTTCTAAGAATAATAAAGCTATCAGCATTGACGCATATCTCTCCTTCATTTAAGTTGGAGGAAAACACACAGGTTAGGCTGTCCCTACCCTGCTCTAGATGGTATCCCTACTTAACCAAATCCCAACCTAACAAAGGTGTCAGCAGTGAATGACCCCCAAAGGAAGTCACTCACTCTTAGTCTCTTGGTGAAAACCTATAGTTCTCCAGTCATGACCCCTCTCTGCCTACCCATCCGCTCTCTAAAGGGTCCTCAGGCATCTGCTCTAACTCCACCCAGGGGTGCTGTCCCTAATACAAAACAGTCAACAACATTTGAGACGCCCCTCATGAGACGCCCCTCACGTGGTGTAGCTTCTGGCTTTTTCCATGCTGCTTTGTATTGGGCCTCATACGTTGGAGTTGACCTTGCTTCTCAGACTCTTCTCCGGCCCGCTGATACCCCTTAAACATTCCAGAACCCTCCTCCATGTCTGGGCCGTCTACTGAACAGACCTCTATTCATATTATTTATAATCGGATCCTCCCTTTCTCTTGCAGACAGACATCTGCAGCCAAGAACCCAACTCTCATAGACTTCCAAAAAGGTTTGCAACATTTCTCGGCCCAGACATGTACGTGTAAACCAACGTTAAAACATTTCAGGCCTACAATATTTCTCATAATGATTATAGCATTCAACTTCTTCATTAATTAAAGCATGTTAATACTCTTATTCTATTATTCAGTAAACACATCTATAAATCATGGCCCATTAATGCAATGACCAAAACATTAGTTCATCTATGTCGTGAAAAGAAACACCTTCCCCTTCCCTTCTAGCACTGGCCCTGAGGCCTACCACATTCTGCGTTCAACCACATGCCATCTTACATTTTAACAGCTACACAACATGGATTCAGGAATAATCACATCTAATAAAATCATATAGTGTCACACATGTCTGTATTAGTTCCACTTCTACTTAAATCTCTACATTAGCTATACATTCAGAATATAATTGCAGATACTATTAGCACTCATGGCATTTCTCCTCATGATTTGTGCTTACTACAGGTAAGTGTGATGCACTCATACATTTAGGTCAGTTTGCGCTCTCTCAATGGAATAAGATGCCTTTGCCAAGCAATAATTGGCAATGATTTCGACCCCACGTGGGAGTCGTTATTTGCGGGTCTAATTTCAGGAATCAATATTGCAAGTAAAGAAACTGGGATTCCACAATGCCGGCGAACGATATTTCCCTCCTGAGGAAAGAGAACGTGCCGCCAAGTTCACGGTGGGAATCTGTGCAGAGCCTTCGTCACAGAAAGAGGTCTCTATTCGGAAGCCAGAGTGGCGCATTATTAACAACCGGAACCAGTTGGCTTGCTCGTACACACCCACGCTGCTTTGTTTTAATGTTTCTTTTCAGTGTAGCGCTGCAAGCATGCGGGTGACTTGCTTGAGGTTTGCAGAGGTCAACGAGCTGGATCACTTAACATTTTTAATTGGCGCTATTCCATGTGCTCGGTGGTAAATGAAGGAAGTGCTTGCGCTAAACATCTGTCTGCCACCGTGTTATGAAAACCGGTTTCTGGAGGTGGTGAGGTTTGGCGAGGACGTTTGTGAATAATTGTTGTGTAGCATATAGATGAGGTTGTGATGTGTTCTGTTGTTTTTTGTGCTGCTGTGTATTGTGCGTTATTCTAAGGTGATTTTCTTGTGTTATACTGTATTTCTTGTGTTGTGTTCTGTTTTGACTGTAGTGTTGCAGCATATGTTTTCTGTTGCTATGTTGCTTTCAGTGTTTTATTATGTTACGTTCTGTTTTTTTCTCTTTAGATATATGAGTCAATCATGCTACATTTCCAGCCACAAACAGCACGTCTTGAAAGTTGTTGTGACAAGCAAGCCTTTACCACTAAGATGGTCAAATAGCACTGCCCCAGCTCTTCAAACACTTTAAGGCACTGGTTACCCAAAACAGGGGAGAGATTGAGTCTTAGCTAGGCGCTCCCAGTGCTCATGTTAACTCTAGTGAAATATTTGTCAGCCAGTGCATTGGATTTCTGTGTCATTTCTCAGTATACATTTCTTGTACTTTTAGCATGACTCGAAAATGGGAAATATCAGTGGTGTGTCACGGGTCACGGGGGGTCAAAGCAATATGGGGCCCATGTGTCACTTCATTAGGTACTGAAATACCGGCATTATTTAATTGTAGATGGCCCCTCAGACACTATGTCTCAGTTTCACTTAACCTGATGCACTATTGTCAGCTACCTCTCTGGGGAAGATGCATGAAGAAACCGTGTACAGAAGCGCATGAACCCGTGTAAAATACTCTAATACTAAGTGTTGGGAAAACTGTGCACCTGATATAGCTAGCGCATAGGCATGCACTTATTTGCATGATATTACTTGGGGGGCACTATGCAGAATTGTGCATGCTGTTTTATAGTGCTTCTGTCTCCACCAGCTCCACCACACAATGATGAACCAGTAGCAATGGCTCCACTGCCATTTGCATAATTGTACATCCAATAATGGGAGCAGATTCAGCTGCTGGTTCATTTGTCTGACTTTATGGCATGCCACAAGCAGTCTTTACTTGGAGGGGCTGAAGCCCTCCACAAGGGAGTGCAATCCGTGACCATAGATCCGAGGCGTAAAGTTTGGAGGCCAATGGAGAAGAACACAGCCATACAAAAATAAGGACTCGATATACAGATCCTGGTGGGAAGTTCTTGGGGAAGTAGCACTCATACTAGGCCTGCTTCTCACCTTCAGCCTAACACTTCTGCCTGGCACACCCGCTTGCAACACCACCAATGTGGCCTGGTAATTCTACCGCATGCAGACATCCTTCCGACAATTGCTCCCATCTCTCTCCAGCAGCCTTGTGGCTATCCTCTGATACAGGTGCACAGCGCGGGATTAACATAAGATCACTTCGGAGGGAGGCAAGAGGGGCCTCCAACAGCAATGAATCGGTGGGACAAGTTTGTCACTTCATTTCACACGGCCACTCCAACCGCCTCAAAATAGGAAACATTTAAATATGGTGGCAAGGGGTGAATTGGGGGTACGGTTGAGGCAGAGCCTCCGTATCACCTCTATCATGACTTGAAGTTGAGTTGCAGCTATGGTGATGGTGAGCGAAGACTAACCCCCTCATCTTACCACTCTCATGCTCAAGGCATATGTTTATGCTCTGAGCACCATCTAGCAGACTTTGGTACTGGTTCCAAGAGCACCCCAGATGATCCGCCAGAACCCCAGTTAACCTGAAAAATCTTCTGGATCATTTTGACTCGGTTCTTTTTATGGCCAGCCGTCCTAAAAGTATCATTTTCACCCCTGATTATCATTGCACGCTGCTTGCTGCCTGGGGACGACAGAGCCACAATTGCCAGAGTGATTTGATGTGGAAAGTACTCTCCAAATCAGAACCTCTAAGAGTAAGGTCGAGAAGCTGCAAGCTGCAGCAATGCATGAGCGGGATACTCCCGAGTCTTGACCTAAGGTCCTTATTAGAAGGGCAACAGATAAGATCTGCTGTCATATCGCCCCGTAGACCTTCTTGATGCAAGATCTCAATTATTTGGGACATTCCTTTAGAATTCCATGACGTGCATGGAGGAAACCAAGGTCCTTTCAGATCTCCAGGCAGGGTTCTTGGCTGGCACCAGCGTGATTCATTAATCAGTCATCCATCTTTGTTTAAAGGCAAATTGGCCAATCTTCAAAAATATGCATCATTAGGCCTTTGTCGACCTGGGGCCTGCTCGTTGTGCTATGAACAGGTCGAATCTTTGGCAGACCCACCTGAAAGGTAAAGATGACCACTTGTGACAGCTGGGGCTGAATTGTAATCCAGAAATGCGGCAGTGGCATTATTTGTTAGAAATGACCTCCTGATGAACTCTTTTGGAATGTGTTGGGGTTTTGTTTGACATCCAGAGATTTAATTTATATTTCTGGTGTGTAATGTAGATACTACTCGATGGAAAAGCCTACATTTTGGTGATGATGTGGTAATAGTAACAAAAAGGAAAATAGTCTCACCTGCATTTAAGTCCATTCTCAGAATCTTGTTTTGCCAAAGACCTTGAATGCATCCAGAGCTAAGGTGATGAGAGCAGTCGTTCGAACCTTGCAAGGAGATTTTTCAAATATTGTCAACAGTGATAGTGTAGCTACATCAAAAGTTGGGGTCTACATTTTATGCCGTCATTAAATTGTATTGATCAGACAATGGTGCACCTACATTAGCACATGATGCGCAAGCGCTGCTTTCATCTAGATTGGTGGAAAAAAAGCATTTGTTCAAATTTAAGGATCAGCAGAGAATTAAGTAAAGACAATAGTCCATCTGGTAATTTTCAAAAACAAATTCGTTTTAGGTAAATCTCATGAATTGGTCGTGCAAAGTGCGTTGTGGTTCAACAACAGTGTAGAATGGATGGACACAAAACAGTATATTAAAAAGTAGACTTGTTAAAAGAGACGCATAGACGGTTACCCGATACTGTACATAATTCCTGATAGTTACATAATACAAGTTAACATACACAAGTGGGCATTAGGGGCAGCGCATAGTTCAACATCCTAGTGTAGAAAGGGATAAAGAATGACGCACTTCAATACATCCCATGTGAACCATAGGGCTCAACCAATCAGTCAATCAGGGTTCTTACAGAGCGCAGCTGATCACCCATGAGGGTCTCAAGGCTCGGGGGGCTGAAGGGGGGGGTTCTGCTGTTCAGTCGAAGAGCCAGGTCTTGAGGTCCTTCCTGAATTGAGGCAGTGACAGTGATTGCCTGAGGTGCAGAGGTAGGGAGTTCCAGGTTTTCGGAGCGAGGTAGGAGAAGGAACTTTCTCCAGCCGAGGTCTTGCGGATCCGTGGGATAGTGGCCAGGCCAGATTGGTGGAGCAGAGATGTCTGGTAGGTGTGTAGAAGGAAAAGCAGTGCTGAGGTATTCGAGTCTGGTGTTGTGGAGGGCTTTATAGACGTGCGTGAGGAGCTTGCAAACCCTAAAGTTCTCTATGAATTCTGTCCACAATCTCTCTAATCCCTTAATCTTTGTTTCATCTCTGTGAACCAAATATTTCTTAGATTCTCCTCATTCTCATTCTCAGTACCTGTGGTGGAACTACTCCTGAATATAAAGTTCTTTCACGCACATAGTCCTTCCTTTCTTTCACTCTAAGCCTTCTTCTTTTGGGTCTGCCTTCACCCATATATTTTCTACCTTTCTGAAGCAAATAATCCTCACACTATGTTACTCGCCACTGCCCTTCAGGAATGTCATGCTGGGTCTGCTGGTCAGTGAACTAAAGCATATGCTGCAGGGATCAGTGTTTGACCTATTGGTTACCGGTTCATATTGTAGAAGGTCCACTCAGCCTTTCAGGATCATTAAAATGAGCAACACTGAGTTGGATAAAAACGCCATGATACTTTTTGGGCAAACATGTACTTTACAACTTCACATATTATGTTTATGCACTACAAAAATATTTGTCCTTTCTTGTTCCTCTGATCTGTTATACCATGTTCCTCAAACTAGCCATATATAAATCACAAAAGTGTGCTTTTGTAAATCCCTGCACTTACAAAGGGCACTCAGCATGACCCACATGAATCGTTCTCCAAACCAAAAGTGCCCAGACTGATGGTGACACTTGTGACCAGTGAGTGCCAGAGGGAACTTGACTGCATTCTGTACTGTCCATCCATCCTATGAGGTTCAACTTCAGGCAGAACAAATCATTTGTGTTTAAGAGGAGTGTAATGAGAATCAATGAGCCTCAGGTACATTTTCTGTTCCAAAACAAAAGTTGTGCCACATAGACAACTTTAACACATTTTCCTCTGAAGGAAGAAACTCTACTCTCTATCAGTCTACTCTATGCCACTCTATTCTATGCTTCACTCTACACCACTTTACTCCATGTCACCCCTAGTCCACTCTACTCCACGCCACTCCATTCTACTCTACGTCACTTCATGTGTCTCTAAGCCACTCTACTCTATGCCACGTTACTCCACTTAACACCATTCCACTCTGCAACACTCTTCTCTGCGCCACTCTGCTGTATGCCATTCTGCTCTACAATACTCCATTCCACCATACGCCACTCCATTCTACTTCACTCCACACCACTTTATTCCACTCCATGCCACTCCACTTTACACCACTCCACTCTACACCACTCCGTCCCACACTACTGTATGCCATGCTACGCCACTCCACTCTGTGCCACTGTACTCTATGCCTTTCTACTCAATGCCACTCAATTTCACCCTACACCACTACACTCTTCTCTGTGCCACTATGCCCCCTGTCACTCTATGCCAATCCACTGTATGCCACCCCACTCTACGCCATTCCACTCTACGCCACTCCACTCTACACACTTCACTCTACGCCACTCTGTTCCACTCTACTTTATTCCACTCCATTCCACTCTACGCCACCCCGTGCCTCTCTACTCTATGCCACTCTGCTCCACTAAAAGCCACTCTACTCTATGCCACTGCACTCCTCTCTATACCACTCCACTCCACTCCACTCTACACCTCTTCACTCTACTTTGTGCCACTGTACTCTGTGCCACTGTACTCTATGCTGTTCTACGTCACTGTACCCTACACCACTAACTTTTAGCCATGCTGAACAGCAGTAATGCTGATACATCATGACTAAAAGATATCGGCAAAGCCAATGGGTAATTGACGATGCCAATACTTGTTTAAAACTTCTACGTTTAAAAAACATACTTCGCATTGTAAAACCAAGATATAAAACATACATTTGCAAATGAGCATTCGTGTTACATTTCCGCGGGTGAGTGATACACCTGCGTTCTATTCTGCATGCAGTAATTCTGAAAACAATTGTTGCAGTTTTTGCATGACTCAGCTGTTTTTCTGAATTACAAAAAGTGGGAAATATCTTCCAAACCGAAGAGTAACCCCACGAGAAACTATTTCAGACTTTCCCTCATGTGCTTATCAATTGCAGCCCAGGCGTGCCTTCCCGCAGAGGCCAGAGTCTCAACTCGTGCGGTACTTTATACGATTCAGTAACTCTATAGCCAGAAGATAATACAAGAAAAAATGATTTAGGTGCAGCAGCGTGCACGAGATGGCGTGCTCCTACCCATGCCAGATAGAGCAAACAGAAATAGCTTCTTGGAAGGCTAGGTAAGTGACAATTAATCAGAAATTGACAACATAATTAGTATTTACGGCTGTAAAAGTGGAAAAATGTCAACTAATAAATTAGAGAAATTATGGTTCTGTAGATGTTATTCTCGGTATCAATTGTGCTCGTGCTTTGAATTAACACCACCGTGTCTTTGTTCATGGACACGGTGGATACTGATTTTTTTTTAGAGTGAAAATATTGGAAACCCTGTGTGCATTTACTGGGTATTGACAAGAGCCTGAGTGTTGGTAACACATTTATGTGAATGAAGTAGAATGCTTTAACATTTTTCTTGTAGACACGAGGAATATAGATTGCGCAGAGATCCTTTTTAAAAGCCACCTTTTAACCCACCCCTCATGCTCCTGTAAGAAAAACCAATGAATGTGTTGTGCCACGTGCTACAATTGCTGCAGCTGGTGAGGCAGAAACAGGGCTCGTGTCGTCACGGAGGCACTTCTCACTTCCACATAAATCAACCTTCTTGGCTTTCACGCCTGTTTCAATTTCCTAATCTGATTTTGCAACTGTGAATGTTAACTTAAATCTTTTATTACTTAAGATGTGTCCATTTGTAACACAGCCTGGACAGCAACCACTGCCTGTAAAGTTAGTGTCAACATAGCAGGGCTCTATGTCACAGGTCAAGCTTTATCGATTTCTCTACTACACCTCTCTCATTAAACGTGAAAGTGACCTTTTTTATTTAATACATTGACACCAGTTTACACTTATGGATTGAGGTTAACATTTGTTCCCTTTCTTCTATTATAGTGGTACAGTTAATTTTACTACTAGTTATATTAGCTTGACTGAACTTGTCAATGAAAGTGTTTGCGCCTTCAGGGGACAACGGGTAGTGCCACACCACATCTGCACGATTCCATGGTACATCTATGGAGAGATAAGGCTGTGGCCCTACTTCATAACCACACTCCGCGATAACTGAATGTTATTGTGTGCCCACAACATTTCATTTTATTAGCCTAGGACTACTCTGCTTCCTTATGTTTAGAGTCAAATTCTGAAGTTCTATTCATCACCTCTGGGACACAGTTGATGAGAGTCTACAAATTCAACGGTCCCATATAGGATGGGGACAGGAGCTAATTATTGGTGAAATTCTTTTTTGTCCTTGTTTTTGTAAATCTGGAAGAGGAGTTGACGGAGGGCAGAGTAATTGCTCAGTAAAGGAACCTTACCACAGCTTTGGAATTCCCACACTGCCCTTCGGTGGCTTGGATTAAATGACCCTGAATCTCACTAGATTTGTTTGACATCATATTGATGAAAACACAGGTGTGAGAAGTGTGAGAACCAGTTAGAGTTTGAGTCTGGTGTACCTGTGTGTGATTGTTCAGATAGTATAGTTCATAAATCAATTCAGAGCTCACTTTCTCCAAAATGTGTTTGTAATAAGAGTAAGAATGAAAAATATCTGCCCACCTGAAGAAGATTCAATAATCTGCCCATGATGTTAGCCTCCAGCATGAATCTTTGCGTGTTAAGGTAATAACGTATTATTCTTGTGTTCTGAATTGCCAAATAAATTATACTTTGCTCACACCACGAGAATTCTGCAGGTTTCCTAATTTACAATGCAAGAATTGGGTATAAGAACCCTTTGGCTTTGGAGGAGAGCCAGAGATATTCCTGAGCTTTCCCGTGCTTGTATGGATGATGCCCAATTGTCTTATGATTTTTGCTGCCCATTATGATTCATGATATTTTCAGATTTTTACTCTGTATGACTTTGCATCTGAGACCCTTCATGGCATTGACCTTGAATCACGTAACATTTCATTGATCTACAACTCAATTATTGAGTGCACTCCATTATTTAATGCACTGCTTTCACTCTGTTAATTGATGTTTGAGGTGGTGCCTTTAGGTGAGACATATTGCCTCATGAAATTGAGGTTTGACAATGTCTCCAACCCAGTGAATAATGGGAGAACCGAATGAGGAACAGTTTGGGTGTCCAAATTTTGGGTTATGCTTTTGTTTCCACAAATCTTGGTAGCAGAGGATAGTGGATTTTGATGTACGGATCTTCTATAGGGTACAAATGATGCTAAGTCTGTCTCAGAACACAACCAGACTACAGCTCCTCTTCTTGTAGCCCTAGACAGAACCCTTTCTGCTGGTTTGTAATCTGCAACATGCATTGTTAACAGATGTTAGACCCAGCGGTTTCCAGCTGGCTGGGATGCATCCAAGACAGTCAGAACCCCCATCCTAGATAGGATGAGTGTGATACATACAGAACCCCTATCCTAGTTAAGTTGAATATGATACATGTGTCTGATAACCTGTGCTCACCCTTGGGTAGCTCGCACAACACCTCAGGGTCAATGTGTAAAGTATTGGCACAACACCACCCTCGCAACACACTGTGTATGCTACAAAAAGACTCCATACCGTATGTATAAAACACTGTTCTTTGTATTACACACACATCAAAATAAACACAATATATACATTGAAATCAAAATGATCTTCACATTGAATATATACTTTACAGTTATATGCAGTTGTTAAACTTTCCCATTAACAGCAGAATGGCATAACTATCTATGCCCTATTCACAGGTAATCAACAAACACATTTCCAATATCACATACCCCAACATTTGCAAGGGTCAAGAAACCATAGGTCTTTGACTATGCCTCATGACTCAGCCCCTCTAGTCACTAAACGACCCAGCCAATGATACATGTTGCCCCTGCTGGGGACACGTTGATTAGAATATTGTTAACCCCTAAAGCAGAAAGAAACAGTCACTTAAATTCATCCATCCAGGTGCCCGGCGGCACCTGCATGAGGGCAGGATTACTGTCCCGTGTAGACAAAAGGTTATGCTTGGAAGCTGGCGTACTTCCAAGTTTGGTGAAGTTTTTCCCCTCAGGCGGAGGTCCGAGCTGCCGTAGCTCCAGACAGCCAGCTGCAGGTGCCAACAAAACACAATGAAACCCCTCAGCCCCAGTCTCAATGTTCTACACAACAAAGTACCTTGTGGAGTGGATCCAGAGAGAGAGTGAGCCAGAGATTTCGGTTGGAGGCCACGATGTCAGGCACTGTCGTCCTCATGATCTGGAGGTCGAAGACATTCTCAGATCAGGTCCCCCAACAACCCTCAGACACCAAACTCCCTGGAGCCCAAGCTAGCACAGGTGACGTGGTTGCAAGCAGACTCTGCAAGCTTTCCCACACTCTTCAAACTCCTTACATCTTGGCATCTCTGGTGGGCTGCTGTTCTTTACAAGCACACTCTTCTACACAGTGTGATGATGGTATACATCAGGAGGGTCCTTGTCCCAACCGATGAGCACTTTCACTCATTTCTGTCACACTCTGTGTGGTGCTTACAATCTCGTGGAAGCGGGGAGATCCTTTGTGTCCCTGCGATCTCATGGACAGGAGGCCAGCCAACATGCCGTTGGAGAGTTTTTAGGGACCTAGACCACAACGGTTGGCACTTAGCTTCAGACCAACAATGTTCAGGCACAATCCACCAAGTTATCCCGTTTACTGCTTCGAACGTTCAGCGCCAGTGCTGAACGTTCGAAGAAACGAGTGCTGCCGCGTCGGCCGTTGGACGTGCGCAGCACCAGGGAGGTAGCTTGCGCGACGTCCAACGGCCGATGGCAGCAGCGATAGGGTTAAAGTCCCCTTCCTGGAGCACGACAAGCTCCAGGCCACTAGTCTGCAGATAATACAGTTGCAGTCTCTCCTGCCCTAATGATTCCTTGTGTCGATGTCCCACTGTCAAACTACTGTAGTAGGGTTCCAAATCCCAAATTGTCTACTTTCTGAGGCCAGAGCCCCAGTAGTTATACCTCAATGGCCTTTGAAGATACCACCAGTTCAAATGGCCACCTCTGAAATGCACAGGCCCTCTCTAAGTATTGTCCTGCCAGCCATTCTACCCCAGGAGGTTTGATCACTATCTTTAGTGGGGCCAAGACACTGTCCCTTCGAATCTAGGTGCCAATTTCACACCCATGTAACCATCCCAGAGTGGCCCCTCAGAACCAGAGGTCTGCAGTTTCCCTTGAGCCTCTAGTTTTTGGCCTTCTATCAGGAATGCAGAGATGTAGCTGTCCCCCGAACACCCAGATGTGAATTGGAGGCACATAGATCCATGAGCATCCAAATGCCTACTTTTCCAAAGTGACATTCCCACACACATAATGCTGGATACACTCACACTACCAAAGAGGATTCGCCATTACAAACTCATCGATATCAAACACTGCACTGCTACTAATCTGTACTTAGGAAATACTGCTCAATAGCCTGTCTCTACATTCCCTCATGCTAATCCAATGTGGGAAGCAGGCCCCATCATACTGAACACACCATCCAGTGCCAGTCATGACCCTTGCATGTAATGCTCATGCGCTCATACCCTACCTTTTCCCAACACCACTCTCTGTCAGGAGGGAGAACTCCGATATAGCAAGTGACATGCAGAACCTTGACACTTAACTTTTTAAATGCCAAGCTGAGTAACAGTAACCTGCGCACACAGTCCCCACCAGGACAAACCTGTGGGACGATCAATGAAGGACCTCTGTGGATGGCACAACCAGTGCTGCAGGCTCATGGAGGAGCATTCCAGTTAAATGCCCTGGTTATATGTCTTACCCTTAGACAAGGGACTTACAGCTAACTCTAATCAGCCAATCATGTATACACCAACCACCAGTATGTATATGACAAGCACTTTGGCACTGAATGACAGTGTCAAACGCTCTCAAAGTCCTTAGGCCAGCTCCTAGATCAACGAAAAAGCTGGGAAGGAGAAAAGCGAAAAGTCGAGGGAAAGCACCCTACAAAGGGCCATTTCCAACAACCGGCAACCGCGAGTTTTGAATTTAGCTTAGTATCTGCAACAATTAAAAATATACCTTTAACATTCAATCGAATCCTATTAGGTTACATTTATTTCAGTCTCCTTTCATATGTACATCAATTAACTAAATTTCAGCATTTCTGCATGACTGCTTGTCTTTTTCTCGAGTGCTAATTGGCATACCTTTCAATTAAAAAAAAACACTGGTTATTCTTGAAATAAAGTGAATTACCTACCCCAACCTGTCAGATGTTTCAGTCGCTTAATTGCAGATTCAAACCGTGTGGGCTTTGATGCTTTCTGGGCATTCCGCGCTGTTTTATTTTTTTATTTTGGTCTCACATTAAATATTCCAGTGCCCATAAATGCATGTGCAAGGTTTGGAACTCATCATTTCCCAAGGTATTACCTGTAAAACCAACGTGTAAGATTACCACTCCAGTCATCATTGTGCAAGTACTGATGAGACATGACTTTCCTACTGAAAAACACATCTTAAATGATGTCACTTACCCCAAAACCCTTGAAGTCTTAGTTTGTTTTAGGCACAATTTGGTCGATGGTTTTTTTGCATCAGAAAGGTAAATGCACACAAGGAAAGAAAAACATAAGAGAACTGGTAACACAATATAATACCATTTCCAAATTAAACGGTATTGCTGAAGTGGAGATTTAGTTTAATTAAAAGTATTTCGGTTTACCATCATCTGGGCCAATCCCTGCTTTCTCAGGTCCAAATTGATCTTTGCCCGTGTTTTAGAGAATAACAGGACCTGTATATGACAATAAATATTAATCACAATTCAGTCATCTATTTTCAGTCAATAATGAGAGTTTGTTATGAGTTAAAGGGTTTTATTAATCATCAAATATTTTAATAGTTTATTGGCATATCACTAGCTAAATTCATATTAATCTCAATCATCAATATATGACAGAAATAGAAAATCAGTATTGGCTAATAAAAATATATGAATGCATGAAAACAAGTTCCATAGGGGAAGATATCCATATTCTAAGAATGGGAAGAGAAAAGGTGTCAATCAGTACCCAGATAGAGCTCTAGTTAGAGAGAGAGTGAGAGAAAAGCATCAAGATTTAACATCAAATCAGCTATATATAATAAATCAGTAAAGCAAAACTTCCCTTAAAGAGAAGATCAAGAAACTCAGTAGAGTCTCATGCAATGTGGCATAAAGGCCTGGGAATAAATGTATGAAAGTGTCTGGAAAAAGCATGGGGAAGACCTGTAACTTACTTTAGGAACAGCCGCTAATATGGACAACTCATTTTGCAAATGTAACAGCCTCAGTCTTCCTCCACCTTCAGCCACCCAATCATCTCCGATGCTTTCGTGGGAACAGGATCACTCCTCATTTTATCACAGAAATAGAGTAGCCCACAGACAGCAATTTTAAGTTTACAACTACTTGTACCAGCTCTAAGTTTAAGCTGGTTATTCTCCCACTATTTATTTATTTCCCCCACGGTAGACTACATTTCTAACCTTCTAATATATCAAGTTTCTAACAGTGGTCTCTGTAGAAGTCAAAACTTCACTACACTGAAAAGAAAAAAAACATTTAGCAAAGAGAATCAATCACTTTCTTTTTGAATGCTGCATCTTCATTTAACTCCATACTACCCAATTAAAAGACTATTAAAAACATATTTCCAACAGTAATCTTTGTGTAAGTAGAACCATTCTATTGAAATCACTGAAAAAATTAATAAAACTATTATTAATCATGAAACAATATGTTTCTGGAAAGGTCAGGAACTAAGCATTTTATACAGACAGTCTTTTTAGTTACGTGAGCCTGTGAAACAATATTGCTTTAGCCATCTGATGCCTCGTATGAGTAAATAACTGCTTACTGCATGTATTAATTTAACACATTATTTTCCTTAAATCTTACACATTAATTCTGCACATTATTATAAATTGTGTTCATTTTATTGATATTATAAAAATGCCTTCCCAGTATGAGATAAAAGTATTAAATTAAAAATAGGAAGACAAAAGACAGGATCAGTAGTCAAATAATGTGTGATTTAATTGTTGGCCTCTTGATGTCTGATTGGGTTTGAGTAGCCAATGCCTTGAGATAAAGGAAGATATCCATATATTCTTCTTATGAATTTTTATCACCTATGACTAATGTGATTGGTGGTATTGAGAACAATGTTCACATTAGAATGTTGGGGAGAGATGTGGCATTATGGCAAGAGCTGCTAACTTTGGAACTGGGGAACCAAGTTTGAGTCCCTGCATTCGCTCAACACCCTGTGATTCTGGTAAATCACTTCCAAAAAATGACCTTGGGTAATGTAATTGCTACTTTTGTAAAGTGTTCTAATAACTTTGCGTCAAGTTTGTACTTTCTAAAAATGCAAAAGACTGAAAAAAGCAGCAGTAAAGAATATTGGAACATTGGAAAATGGACCCTATTTGTCAACATGAATCCTCTCTGATATCTTCAGATCACACCGCTTCATGATGCCTGTACCAGACTTTCCCTTTAGTCCATTTACAGATTTGTTGAGCGGGGCATCTGGATAATTCTTGTGTCTTTCCCAGGGTATTTGCACTACCCGGTACAGCTTGAGGGTGATGATTTCAGACCTGGCATGATTATTACTTACTAGATGGGGGTCAACCTGGTCTCAATTGTATTTGTTTTTTCTTTGAGTGAGTGATTGATTGGGTAAGTCTGGTCTGTGTAACATGCCAGGTTAGTAATAGTTCCAGTGTTGGTGGACTTGGTTGAGTGTTGTTTGTGCTTTGAGCTTTAAGCATGTACTTGGTATTCAGGCAATACCCTTTACCACTTCCTTTACATTGATGAATAGTTCCTAGTGTATCATGGCACAGGGTGTTTTGATATAGTCATTCCTATGTCCTCTTGGCTTGTGTAGGAATGGTGTTACAATATTTAGGGGATATCTAGACATGATTTAGATAACATGGCTGTTCGGAGGGTTCTCCTAGTGAACGCCGGACCCAGATAGGAGATTTAATAGTTGGAGCTTTGCAATTGGTGGATATAGAGGCTCTTCTTCCTAGTACCTCCCTTCTAATGTGATCTAGGAGCAGCAGGATTATTTGCTTTCTTTTTCCAAGGATTTCTGAAAAGTTTCTTCGGCCTTCTTTGAGATCCCTACAGCTACAATACATTCTTCTTTTGGTTACTACTCTTTTCGGTAGTGGTGTCTGTAGGAGGGATGTTTATCTAGGCACTCGTGGGGGCTGACATAAAACTGGTGGGGCCCATGTACAACAGGCAACAATGACGCATGTGGATTTACAAGTTTGGGTGCTTTTATTGCACAAAATCGGATAGTATAAACACTAATTTTCACAAAGAACCTTCCAATATGTGAATTAGTTCATGGTTCCATGAGAAATATGGGCTCATCATCATAAAACCAGCCCCAGTCCATTACCCTTATCACAGCCACTAGGATTATGCAGAAATGTTGTCTAAATTATGCACCGAAATTCTCTAAATTATGTTGCAAAAAAGGCTATCTGTGTGACACATTCTCTGGCAGTATTAATTTCCCCCATTGGAGCTAAACCATTTTGTGTAATCTGCAAACTATGCAAATATGTGACAAGTATGGTAGATCCATAAATATTCAGCTAATGTACAGCCAGAGAATCACATGAATCTTTTGGCTTTCAATCCTTGTCTATTGTGTTATCAACAATGTATTTGTGAAAGGTAAACCTAAACCTTATAATTCCAATCAGTGCCCATTCGAAGCTACATTTTGAAGAAATAGCTTCTCAAACGAAGTGCCCCAAAATAAACATTCCATATACAAAGTACATTTGAGTGTTCTAGTGACATTTAAATACCACTCAGCTATGTGGTTTATGTTGTCATCAGAACAACCAGATGCCAATATCGACCCATGTATAGTTACCTGTAATATATCCACTCTCTGGCTAGTTGTGTTCTTGTCCTATTAACCCATGACTCCTAAACAATATTAATAGTCCCATGTCTGATTATGCTGCTTATTCCCCCAAAACTCCGTAACTCATGCGTTGATGTCCTGAGACCCCCAAAAATCGTGTCCACATATCTGCTTGGACTATCTCTGGTTCCCAAAAAACACAGACAGTATCTACAAATGCCCAGGGATGTCTTCCACAGGAAGTGCTTCCCCAACATGTGTAACATGGGGTTAGCTCTAGCAGGGTGGTGGTAGGGGGAGAATGAAGTGTCTCCAACATCCCAATCTACAATCTGTCTTTTGGAATGGATAACCCAACATCCCTGTTTTATCCAGTGCCACACTGGGGTGACTGATGCTTTGGGAGAGAGGTGGCCATGTACCATTAAGGGGTTTACTCAATAGGTTTCACATACTACAGGGATCCAAGGGCCCGATGAAGGTAATCTCGATTTACCTACTCTTAAATACCGAATCATACCGATTCGGTATTTAAGAGTAGGTAAATGGGATGTAGGTAATTTCTATTTTTAAATTACCGAATCGGTAAAATTCGGTAATTACCGAATCTGTATTTACCGATTCGGTAATTGCCATTGAATCCTATGGGCCTTGAGGCCCATAGGAATCAATGCCAATTACCGAATCGGTAAATACCGATTCGGTAAAATTACCGAATTTGCAAGGGGGACAGGGTGTCACTTTGACACCCTGTTGCACCCCTCAATTGTGCATGGGTGCACATGTTGCTGACATACATGCCCTTAGGGCATGTATGTCTGCAACATGGCACATTTTTAAAGCAAAAAAATGCTTTTTGAAGGGTTTTCATTATTTACCGCCAACTTCTAGTTGGTGGTAAATAACTAATTCTTAAACCCTTGTAGCACTGATTACAGTGCTACCTACATGTTAAATTGCAGAATCGGTAATTTTACCGATTCGGTATTTTACATGCCCCTACATCTCAATATACAAATACCGGTCGGAAACGGGCGGAAATCGGTATTTTCGGCTGTTTCCGACCGGTATTTGCCTACCTACATCGGGCCCCTAATGCCTTAAAAGGCATAATCCAGTAGGGGGCAGATGCAGTCTTGAAGCTATCAAGGGAAAGAGGCTGGAAAAGATATTAGGAGGCTGGGTCATATAACTTGTCTTGAGCCATCTTTTTTGGGGAGTAGCTGGGTTTCCTTGCAGGAGGCAGGTGGCAGGATTTCCAGAAGGTGGTAGAATAGGTGCTTCCAGGAGGTGGCCATGGTCCTTCAGATTGATTTTTTCAGGTGTAATAACATCACATCCAGAAGATAGGAATGGAAGTAAATTGATTTCTTACCTACTGCTTAATCTAGTTTTATTTGGGTCAGAAACAGGATATGGTCTATGAAAAGAAGGTCAATTTGTTTAGATTTCATGGGGACTTCTGCAAGAAGTGCAGGCCTGTGAGAAGCTGGCCTGGTATATGATGTCCACTTATGTAAGTTGGCACCTTGTACCAACCATACAACCATTATGGTGATTTAAGAGGTCTTAGACAACCTTAAAAAGCTCTTTAAGTGGTAGCTGTGGAGAGCAGCCTTCGGGCTTTGTCCAGAAAGAGTGTAAAGCGGCTTGTTTTTACCAGAATGCAATCTTATAGTATAGATTACGTGTAAAATAGCTACACAGTATTTATAAAAATATGTATTTATTATAGAATACTCTCTAACATGTACAAATATCTCCTACCCGGAGATATACTCAATGCCCACAATACTTTAGCAAAGAAACACATTAAATAGCACAGAATACACAGTAGACCCGATGGTGGGATCTAACCATATACTAAGAAAGTGGTATAGGAACCATGACTCGGGTCAAGACAATGTCGAGAGGATATAGAAATGGTGGGGACCCAAGGAACCACCCAATGTGAGTAGGGAGGGACCCCAGAGAGAGCGTGTGCAGTGTGGGATCACAACTGTGTGCTCCGTACAGCACTATGTGAAGTCGCAGTTGGATTTTTTAAGATTTAGGACCCTTCCCAGTGGACCCTGAAGAAACCCTGTGCAAGACAGAAGGTTGGAGAGCTAACCCACTCGTGGATACCCTAGTACCCACGTTACCTACACCAGGGAAGCCAGGTGCATACATGTTAAGTGGTGTCGGAAACCACAGTCAAACCCAATGGAGGAATCCGAAGGTGGATTCTAGATGAGAGGTACCTGCAAGCAGAGGGGACAGAGTCTATGTCACTCAGGAGTGACCAGGAGACTTAGAAGAGGAATGCTCTCCGATGTCCGGTGTTGCAGGAGAGTTGACGATGACCTTGACCCTGCAGCTGTGAGGACCAGACGATGCTGAGGAAGACCAACAGGCATGTACGAACTGTCCCACAAAGGATGTCAAATGCTGAAGGGTCGGTGTCCAGCGGGAGCAACAACAAGCCTCGGCAAATGCATCCATTGTAGGAGCTGAAGAAGGAGCAACGTCGGGACCAACAAGATCCAGGGAACTCACCACAAGCAGGGGAGGCAGGACAGGCCCAAGCAGTCAGGGGAGCCCAAGAGAAGCAAAGGTGACCCTCAAATGGACCCGCAGGCCGGAGGCACTGGAGTTGCAAGAGGACCTCAAGTAGCTCACCAAAAGGTGCAGACCACGATGCACAAGATGCAGTGTTGCCCAAGATTCTGGTCAATGTAGGTGCTCAAGGTTGGGGCTACTTGCAGCCTGAAGTTCTTGGTGGAAGGAAGCCAACGAGCCTTTGTAGCGGCAAGTCAGCGTGTGCACAGGGGTTCAGTTCCTGCAACTCCCACGAGGGATACTGGCCTCAAAATTGGTGAGAGGGCAGGCCAGGCCTTGAGAGCTGTGGAGAAGCACCACCTGTGTTGTTGAACCTTTCGGAGTCTGTAGGAGCTCAGGATCAGCCGGTGCCTGCAGATGCAGGGAAGTGACACCTTCACTTCCAGTGAAATTCCACCACGTGTCTTGGATGCCCACAGACCTTGGAAGGTTACTGTACTGTGCAAAGGCACAGACGATGCAGCAGTCTGAAAGGGGGACGAAGCCGAACCCAAACGAAGTCCAGTGAAGTCCAGATTGCTCAGATGTTAGAAGTTGAAGTGATGTCTGAAATGAATTGTGTTCTACGGCAAATTTAGGGACCTACACCCATGCCTGCCATTATACCCTAGGAAAATGGTTGGGATGATTCAGGGGGCCCTCGCAGTGGAGGGTCTAGACAGGGGGAGGTTACTCCCAGTCCTTTGTCCAGTTTTGTGCCAGAGCCGGAGCCAACGGCTCCCAGGACTGGTTTGAACTAGATTATGCATGGGGATACCAAATGTGCCCCTCATGCAGACTGAGTGGCACTGGCATGCACACCCACCCCACCCCAATACACTAAATCCTGTCTGGGAGGTGGTCACACTTCTCTGTGACAGGATGCATATTGTTCTGCCTTCCCCTGCTCGAGCTTGGCTCAGCAGCAGAAGGGCAGAATCGTGTCTCTGGTTGGCAGCAACTATTTTGGTTGGTACCGGAAACACTGAGAGGCTCCTCCAGTGCTTGGAATCTACCTCCCAATTCAGTTTTTGAGATGTCATTGCATAATTTTGTGGTGCTCCTCTATATAATATATGACTGCTTCACTGACAACCGGGGAGAATGGACTCCGTAGACTGCAGGGGTGTCCTGCTTATGCAGAGGCACCTCTCACTTTGAATAAAGCACCCTGCCTTCAGGATTGCAAAGGCCTTCTTTTGGGGTGACTTATAGGTTTTAAGTGCAGTGACCCTAGATAAAGGGAAACCTATATCTTTAGTAAGTGGTGCTAGCACCAGCTTACACAGGCTGCAATGGCAGGCCTGTGGTTCCATTTTGAATGGTCTCTCATGGGTGGCATAATACACGATTCAGCCCATGGGAGACCTCAGGTGTACCTATGCCCTGGGTACTTTAGAATCATATACTAGGGGCTTATAAGGGTACCCCAGTATCCAATCTGGGAAGTACCTAAGTACTGAACACAAAAGGTTAGGGAGAAAGCAGATAGGCTGGGGTTCTGATTAGCAGGATCCCAGTCAGACTAGTCAAATACAGTTTAGCACCAGGCAAAAAGTGTGGGTAACCATTGAAGCAGTTCCTACTTTCCTACAAGGCCTTTCACAAAACTATCAGCTTTATATTTTTGCAGATTTTGGAGTATCTAATTTATTTTTCCTATCTATATTTGCTGGCTTTATGCCTTTGCACAATATTCCACTGCTAAACATTGGCATAGAGCCTGTGCTTTTCTGCTAAAAAGGTGTTGTACATTGGATATACCTATTTGGCTCATTTACTTTAAGGCATGGTCGTTAGCATAGAAAATACACCGATGGCATGAAAGTTAAATGTCATATGTGGGTTGCTGTGCTAATTTACACCACGTTCATATGCAATAAAAATATACGGCTGTCAGGAGCAGTACTGAGCTCTGGCTGGGCTTCAGTTTAAAAGGACTGTAATGACACATGAAAATGAAAAGAGCCTTTGCCATGTAGGAAAATCTATTTTTAAATATTAATAGGCCACACTTACTGTATGACTTGTACACCCACAGGGCTGGCTGCTTAATATATAAAAAGTGCCATCCCGTGTATTGAGGAATAGTTTGCTGTTACAGTGAATACCTACCTAAATGTAGTTGTAATTGTGTAGGTTAGGCTGCACTTTCCATGGACAGGCCTAGGTGTGAATAAAATCCTTATATCATTTCTTCATTTGGGAACGCTAGGTAAATAGTTCTAAATTATGTTCACTCAAAAAATCAAATTTAAAGGTGAAAGTAGATTTTTGATAATGTTAGCAGATAATAACGTCTTTACTTTGTGCTGCAGAGCCCTAACTGGTTTCGAAACAGTTTACCACTCTGTCCCACTCCAAAGGCTCTATGCACATTCCTAGATGACAGTTATCAATCATGCTCACAGTGGACAATATCTTGGCCTCTGGACTCAGGAAGACAGAGGTGTTGCCAACAACTGGATAATTAACAGGAATAAGCCATTTAAGAAGAGAAGAGGAAGAGTTTGCAGAAAAAGGACAGTATTTACATTTCTTCTTCTGACTTGGAGATGCCAAATGGGGCACACAGTATGAATCAATTAATCAATAAGGAGATTGTATGGCGCGGATCTCAAGGTGCTGAGGGGGGAGCTACAGATCCATGTGGGCGTGGCGGTTCAGTCGAAGAGCCAGGTCTTGAGGTACTTCCTGAATTGGGTGAACAACGCGGATTGTCTGAGGTGTAGGGGCAGGGTATTCTACGTTTATGATGGCGAGGTTGGGGAAGAATATTCTCTGGTTCTTGTGGATCTGCTGGATCTGCACCTATTCATTCCCTGGGCCCTCCTAGACCCTCCGGCTACAACCCCAGTAGAAAAGAGAATAATGCTTACCCTTATAGAGGGTAGGATACCACATCTAAATAGAGGAGTGGCTAAGGAAGAGCTAGAGCCTCGCCAGATGGAAGAAGAGTTTTCCATTTCGGATTAAGGAGTTCTGGGAATATTTACAGAAAGTGCTACAAAAGGAAGTTAGCATAGGTCGAGAAAGCAGACAGGAATGGATGTAGGAAATTCTTTAGTCACAGACTGGGGCATAGGATAAGACTTGAATCACACCACTTCCCCCTCCTCAGAACACTCCTGGACCTGGGAACATAACACCTGAAGAAGGAAGACTATTTTGGCAAAAAAAGACTATAGTACTTCTGAATCCTGCTGGCATCTAGGAAACTAAAGGATTCACCAAGTGTCAAGTGGCTGATCTCCTGTTTGCATGGTCCAAGGACACACACAGTAGAGGGGCTTCTGAGTTCAAGAGCCTGTCCCAGGAAGTGCTGCAGGGGTTAGCAGACAGAACTTTCCAAATAGTAGAATAAAAGTGGGACATAAGTTTTTTCATCTCTTGAACATCAGACCTAGGTTTTGAGGTTTCCGCAAGAGGTCACACCCTAGACGGGTAAGAAAATCAGGTTTGTTCAGCTGGGGGATTTGTGTTCAGCAGAAAATGGGTACAGCAGGACCTCGCAGTAAAAGATTCCAGTGTTGTAGTGTCCAGCTCTGCCGTCGTTTCCAGCCTTGTCCCACTGAAGGATTTTGAGAACTAAAAAAGTGGCTATGTAGAAAAGTAAAACCTTGGACCAGGGCAAGGTGTCAAGCCTATGCCAGCTGCGAAGCAAACATGTTGTCTCTGAAATCCGAGCTTTGTCCCATTGGACTTCATGGCACCAAAACCAATAGCTTAATTTTGTTCATTTCACCCTTGAAGATTGCACCACTGGACGGCCTAAGAACTGACTAAGCGACAAGGTAAATACTTTGAATGGGATGACCCACTTCATGTATCTGACCATCACTCCATTGAGGTTGGCCTGAAGTTGTGCTTAGCCCTGTACACCCGCAAACTGATATTTTCAACTAAGCATTACTTTTATTTGCGGCCTTTTGGCTTAAAGCTTTACAAATTCTCAGAGTCTTATCCAATTTTATTCATTTTGGTTATTACATTATTCTCTATTCATCTAAATTGGTTTGGAAATTTAATTGTGTTGTTTTCTTGAGTTTAAAACTGTTGGTGCTGCTTGAGCTTAATATCTATTTCTCTGAAGAATTGCCTGTGGCTTGAGACTGGGGTTGAGCAGAGTTTCACTGTGATTTGTGTTGAGACATAATCATGGTGTTTTTATTGAGTTGGGAGGCATTCCCCATTACTGCCATTCTAAATATGTGACCAAAGCTGTAATATACTTTGCATGATCCTTTAAAGACCTTGGAAGGCAATTGGGGCAGTCAAGGAAAACAGCTTCTCTGTGATGTCATTTTGTCTGTCACTGTATTTTAGTGAATTGAAATGCATAGTAGGACTGCAAGCATCGCTGCTTGCCATTTTTCATCTCATTCTGATGTGAGGGCACATTTTGTTCTCCAGATGGTTTAAAATCAGTGTCAGCGTTTTGACACCCTGCTATAAAGGTGTAGTAAGTAATGGACATTGCTCCTCTCTTTCCTCCTAGCCGCAAATTTTTAAAGATCCATTCATTGACATTTGTGGGCCAATAAAACACATTTTTGGTTTAAACAAATCACTTACTGGGCAATTTAAATGACTTCTGTGGAACACGAGCTCACATTTCAAGACAGGTATGGGACAATTTCTTTACACAAACATGAGAAGTCAGTCAAGTTGTTTTAGTTATTAAAATGTTTATGGACAATGGGGATATGTTTGATTACCTCTGCATCCATTTCATTGCCTACCAATACTTTATTGTGCCCGTGTTTACCGTTACCGTGATCTGTGCCCTAATCCTGTCTTCTACCATTACCCTAATGCTAACAATAAAACCTGCACCTAATTCTAAACGTATCTCTAACCCTAAGCCTACATTTTTCTTTTATCCTTACCCTAACTCTAACTTTAATTAGAACATTGGAATGTGGAGCACTCCATTGAAGACAATGGAAGGCTCCGTGCTTCTACGGGCCGGTAAAGGCCCGCAGAGCAACATTCCAATGTTGTTTGCACAAAGGCCTCTCGGAGCCTGCGGGGATTTAAACCCCCTCAAGCCCTCTAATGGCAGAATGTTCTAATAGCCTTATAGCCCTTCGTAGCTGGGCAATACCAGCTATTAAAGTCCTGCTCCCTTGTTAAAGGCCCTCGCCTTTGGCTTGGGCCTTTCACGCTGGAGCAGGCCTTTGATAGCCGGTATAGGCCGATACGGCGGGCTATAAGGCTATAATCTAAACCTTTACATTACCCTGTGCCTATACCTGTCTCTTATATTACCCTCATACTAAGCAAACCACTAAGGGCCTTATTACGAGTTTAGCAATTCATAGGGCGTCGAACCTGTGGTGGTGGTCGGACCAACGCCACACCGCAGGACTGCCCACAGTATTACGCCTGCGGTAGTTGGACCGCCATGAGACCGTCCTCCCCGCCAGAATCAAGGATACTGCTGGGCTGGTTGCCTCTCACTGGCAGAAATATGCTGTGCCCTGCCGTATCCAGCAATGTCTAGCATATTCCGAGTTGCCATTTCAGCACCCTTTTCATGGCAGATTCAAGGTGGCAGAATTGCAACAAAGGGGGTCCTAGCTGGTGCTGGGGGTGCGTACGGGAATGGCACATGTAGTGCCCCCCTGGATTTGCACCCCCATTTCCTGCATGGTGTGGCATATATGCCACACCGTGCATTAAGGTGCAGTCGGCGCTCTGGCAGTGACGGTCTGCATGTGAGACTCTTCTATGAGCTTCACAGAGCACCACTGTCAGACCACTGCAGGACCGTCGGCAGATCAGGATTGAAGTCCTTATCTGGCGGGGCAGCATCATGGCTTTGGAAGTCCTACAGAGGACAGCGTGTTGAACTATCTGCTGTAGGACCACCAAAGTTGTAAAAAAAAGCCCTAAGTCTAAGCATCTCCCTTACCATAACTTTACACTTATCCTCACACTAACCTAACTGTCCCCTAGCCAACACTAACCTCTTAACATATCCATTGCACTTTTCTTACACTAACTCTAAACCATTCCTTCAACTATAGCCACACCTTTACCCGTGCTCAAATCCTACACCTACTTACTTCAAGTCAGTTCAGTCAGTAAAATGGTAAACAGGAGTAAATGTGGCTGGGGTAAAGTTACCAAGGTAATTAATTGTATCTAGTCGTAATGTATGTGAGCTACCTGTGTGCCAGCTTAATTCGTAGAGGTTTCATTCCTGATTACGGTGAGACAAATAACACAATTGGCCCATTAGTAGGGGTGGATGGACTGAGTAGGCTGATGTACAACGGATGTGGTCATAAAGCAATCAATGTTTTTGCACAGCATTGCTATGCAACCCAGTGTGTTGTGCTGCAACAGATGTATTCTTTTGTCACAGTGTAAAGCTTCCCTTTAGGAGTGACAGAAATCCTGTCTCATGTACATTAATGAGGCTGGATTCCCTCTGCCAATCCTTCGAATGACTGGGAGTGCAGTGATGGAGGTCCGCGAGGTACAGCGGACCACCATCCTGCAGTTCCTTTTGCACAATGCAGTATTGCAGCCACTGTCCCCCAAAGGGACAGAAGCTGCAATAATAATAAAATCGACATGGTGTGAAGGACTTCTTGGGGTACATGCATTAGTCTTCTGTGGTGCCAATGCTCATAGCTCATTAACACTTAGTGGAAACTGTAATTCACAGACAGCTTTCCCTTTGCAGTAGACACCACCTCCTTCAGTTTCAGTGTGCCAGCAGTGATTGCAACTGCAGTTGGAAACTGTGGCTACATAGCCTGGCACGTTGGAAAAAAGAGAGATGCCCATTTTGCCCTACGAGTCACAAGGAGTTACAAAGTGGGCATTGTGAGTTCCTAATGCGATTGTCAACTTGTAGTGCTGTGGCACTTTGTGAGTGTGGGTTTTACACTCATGAAGTCTGCCATTTTGCACACCACAGGTTTGGTGAGTGCATGACCCTTTCGTGAGTCTGATGCCCTATATTATTATATGCATTGGACGTGTTACTATGTAGTCCAGTGACGTTCCTCTGGGATGTCAGAATTATTCTAAGGAGAAGATCACTAGTTGCATTTCTGCTGGTTCATTGATTGATCAGAGAAAATAAAACTATTCAACAAGCCAACATTCCTGCCTTTTGTAAAATACATACACACAGACTCATGCAAACATACAGGTACACAATACATGTAGAGCAAGCGCACAGATCAACATATCTACAGAAACCTATTTTCAGAAAGTGCATCTGGACACACGCCTACAAAGATACAGGCGTCTAGGCCAAAAGTTATAAATACATTTTGCCAGAAAAAGGGACACAGTGATGTGCCTCAGAGAACACGGGCTGGTCTGTAGCAAGTAGCACAAGGTGATATACATGAAGGGGCCACAGGCTGATGAGCAGAAGAGGGACACAGGGTGATGAGAGTCAGGGAACCAGTGGGTGATGTGCAGCATGGGAGCGCTTAGGATGCATCTATGGGGGTTGCTGGGTGAAGGGCCTAAAGGCAGTTCTGTGTCCGAGAAGTGCACTGCAGTCGCTGAGGAAGGAGTATTTTGCATCAAGGAAAGACTGGGGGATAGAGAATCCAGGGGTACAAAATTGTGTATAATTGTGTAACTGCATCTGTCGCAGATGCGCAATCCTTGTATTACCTACTGAAAGTCGGTCGCAGTCTATAGACTCGAGGACATTTGACACTATCACCTCAGTCCTTTCCAGTCTGCACTATATGCTGATTGGACAGCCACATTTACACTTGGATACCTAGCTGACAAGGTCCTGTACTAGAACAAAGCTCCATACTCGACAATTCCGTTCAACATTTCCTGTGGGCAAAGAGGCGGGAGCTCTCCACCCTTACAAGCACCGGAACTGAGAAGGTGCAACGTCAACATTGACTTTTCTCAAGGACTGCAAATCATATTTAGAATTCTCGTCGAGTGTATCTAAGGATCAAACTTTCCTGCACGTGATTCAAGTTCAAAAGACATCTAAAAGTGCACCTGTTCTGGTCAAAGTTGAATTAAGGAACAAGAATGCACATCAGTTTTTTCATACCTCAGCAACGGGTTATCCAAACGTAAAGTGCCCTAATGCTTCTGTAGTGGAGGAGCCCTATTTAAATGTTTCAAATAAATATATAATGAAAAAATGTGCTGACGTGCAAGGGAGTACACAGTTTGCATTAGATGGGCACAGGGTGATATCGGAGAGGTCACAAGTTGTACCTTGGAATACAGTCCATTCTCCTCCTTTGCATTCGGAGGCTTGCCATATTCTTACCATTATCAACGCAGGACTAGAGATACCATAATGCATATAACACATATGGGGAACACGCACGGCTGGTGTTTTGGACTCCAAAGACGTGCATTTTTTGTCTTTCTTTTTAATGCTTTTGTGTTAAGGAGGACAGGAAGGAACTTATGAGGAGATGCAATATTGATGTTTTTTACAGGCATGCGTGTACACAGATACACATTGGCACCCCTACTGACATGTGCAATTCACACAGAGAGGAACACATGCTTACATCTTCGGCTGCAAGCGTCCCTGTGTCCTTGTGACACATTCAGCTGTTCATAGGAATTGTGCCAGCAGTTTATATTCGCAAAAGCAAAACTGTAAGTCCAAACATGTAGTATTCAGCAGCTAAAAAGCTGGAACTGGAGGAAAATGTCATCACTAACAACACTTGTCGGTTATGGACTGGGATGTATGGAAAAAACATACATTTAGTTTTTATAATGAGGATTTAACTTATTTTTGGTTTTCTGCTCTTTCTGGTACACATTCTGAACAAAAAACTCCTAATATTGATCTAATCTTACTAAAAATATCCCCTCTTTTGGTTCCCCATGTTACTTTGCAAACCTAGCAAAGATCGGACCTCATGTGCCAGTGTTGGTCACCCTTGACTTGTGTGCTAAAGAGTCCATTTTATGTTTCCTATGCAGTTACGTAAACAGTGGGACTGGACAAAATTGAACTACACCAGTGAAATTTGAGACATTCATAACATTTTTCAAAATGTCACATTATGCAAATCTGTAAAAAAAAATCCAAAGACGAGTGGTTTGCGCAGAAAATATCTCACCAGCTTCAAAGCAGGGTCCTGACTGAATTTTGCATGACTATTCTATGCATTTCTTTGTGTGGAAAACAAAGTCATGTAGGATAATGCTAAATTAGATGTCATGTCAAAAGCCTTATTTTGAAATATTTTATGAATTTCAGAAAAATAAATTCCTACATTTCGCCCACTCTTGGTGAATTGTGACCAGGTGTAAGGGGAATTCATCTATATCTATGAACGGTGAAGTCAACTTTGACTCAATATGTTCCATTTTATTATCATTGTTAAAATTAGTTGCTGCTGTGACCTTGCAAGGTCGCAATGGCCTTGTGGTTTGTACCCCTTACTGGTGCTCGATATGTCGTGCTTTCCTTATGTTGTCCCTTATTGGAAAATATAAATAAAAGCTTAAAAAAACATCAGATGCAAAGGATGCAAACACACTCTTTCCTTTGAACAATGGGTCTGGATAATCACTGTGTGACTTTATGAAGGACCTGACCTGGATTAAATGCATGGGCGTCGGTTCACCAAAATGCCTGGGGTAGCGGGAGTACATCACATTTTTTTACCCCAATGGCATCACAGGATGTGATCAAAACAAAAGCAAACACCCTGCCGTCTCAATAAAACAAGGTCCACTAAAGGATCCTATTTATTTTCAATGAGCAACACCAGGTATAGTCAAAGTCACACAACATATTTATCTTCTGACTACATCAGTTTTTGGAATTTTGATCATTTTTATTTTCATAGTTATTTTTTTCACACAGGTTCTTATATAAAAAAGATTAATACATACTGAAATCCACATAAAAATTCATGACATGTGTAGCTCAAAATGAAACAAACAAGTCCCATACATCATGACATTCACACAACATTCATAGCCACAATCATATCCCAAACAGCTGTGATTTTATGAGGCATTCATTCAAGCATTCAAACCACAATATGAACATTCCATTATATCAAAAGAAGACATCAGGACACAATATTCAACCAATCATTGACAAGGGCGAAAAGAGGGCACAAAGGATGATATATGGGTCATAGATGGTAAAGTTGATCCGGCCCGATGGGAAAAATAACGCCAACGCGCGTTTCGGTGTAGCGGCCTACTTAGGCCACACCTTCGTCAGGGCGATGAGTGACCAATCAGTATGGGACAAAATCAGCCAACTGGTGGGCAAAGTCCCGGGACCTTGCGCTCGAACCGTGGGGAAATTTAGGATTTTACGATGGACCCCATGGACATCTAGAACAGGAGTTAAATAGTCTCTTGCCTTTTAGCAACGTAGGACAGGGCTCCAGGGTCGATTCCTGAGGTATTTGCTGATGAAATCCGCACATAGGTCGACGTCCGGGTGACTCGTGGGCAAGTAGTTTCACGTAGTCAACACATGCAGATGGGTTCAAATAACAACCCGCTGTCGAGAAGAAAGCCGGACGCGGAGAAAAGCCCGATGGTCCGCGGGACTGGGAACCTTAGTGGGCAGGGTCTCGTCAGCAAGGATGTGATGTCATTTAACTTTTGACAAGTTGTCACCCTCCCCTCAGCTGTTTATGATCTGTCTAACTCTTCTATCATCTGTCACTTCTTTATCACCTGTTGCTGACTCTTGTTCCCCCCTCCGGTCTATCATAACCATGTCTTTCTCACTGAGCTCCTTAAAATACACTTTCTCCTCTCTCACCTAACTTTCTCTCCTGTTCGGTCTTGTTTTCCACTCAATTTCACCTTTCTCCCTCCTCTACTACTCCCTTATCTGTCCTTTTTCACCTGTCTATGTCCCAGTATTATCAGTACCTCTTTCATCCCTCTCTGTCTCTCTCAAACATACATCCTCCTGTGTTTGTCTCTTGATCACTTACCCTTCTCTCTGTAGTGTCTTTTTCCTTTTGCTATTTTATCCTTATTTCACCTCAAAACCTTTTACCTTTACCTCCTCTCTTTCTTTCTCTGTTCTTCTCTTCCCTGTATTTCTTACTCTATCCACAAGCGGGACGCACAAAGACGATCCACACCACTTGGAACAATATATTATTATTTTTCACCTTAGCTTCTGTCCTCTGAGGACAGGGGGTCGCAGTGACAGTGCTAGGGGTCTGCGACACCTGGTGACCCCTAAATGACGCCCATGGTTAAATGCACACAATGGCGGGCGGGTTTCCTTTGAAGGCAAACTTCCTTTCTTCCCACCGGAAGCCGAAAGGATCTGGTAGCCGCTTGTTAATATCCGTACTTTGCAGGAATGTAACTTCTCTGATTATAAAAGATACAGTCCTTCTCACGGAACAGTCTGCGCCGAGCAGCAGAGATTAGAGCAATTTGGCTGAAGCTATTAATAATTAGACTGCGCTTCCGGAGACAAAAGTAGATATTAGGGATGGGACCAGCAGGCGCAGTGGGCTTTACTCACGAAGCAGATCAGAGTCCACTTACAATAATTTCATCTTTTAGAATTTCAAATTATCAGGCAGCTTATATTAAAATGTAGTCTTGTATTATTCACAGCCGCTCTCCTTCCATTCCTGTCTCTACGCTGATCCTTAGTTTCGCAGTAGGCTGTTTTTTCAATTGACCCAAAAAGGACAGTATCTCAGTGAACAAACTAGCACTTTGCTCCGAGAATTCACCAGCAATAAAGCCAATACAGCGGACATCATTAACTATGGGGTGGGGCCAGGGTCGGATTGGGATCACAATTTGGCCCGGGCACTGACGAAAAAAGTGGCCCACGTTCAAGGGGCGTGGCCTACAGTTAAGGGGCGTGGCCCACATTCAAGGGGCGTACCCTTTCATGAAACACTATTTGGTTACTCTTTGAGGTCTAATTCGTAGAGAAATATTTAGTAAATTAAGCCTTTTAAAGCTTACAGAGCAAGTAACATTGGTAAAGACTAGGAGCACTGCAGGTCTGATAACTGAATACTTACATGCAGTCTTAACGCCCTGCACAAGGTCGTTAGATACTCTTTCCCAACCAGCTAATCATCACATAAATCAGAAATCTAGTACAAAGTCAAGGAGAAAGGGTAAGACTGGAATCTCTGGGAACAGAACATGTAATAACAAAAGTAAGAATTCACAAATGAGGAAAAGGCAGTCTGGGGTGTAAAGAATGCTGAAAAAATGTATCTGTACAATCTAGTCATAAATTTATTTCACAGCCAGCAAGTGATGTCTATATACAAAAAACACAGTTTTATTCACATCTGTTGCTGCCTTCAAGTCTGGGCCATGAGGAGACTGAGGATTACTCAATTAACCATGAAAATGATATAAAATCTGCAAAAAGGAATTCTAACCTGAACATGCTAGAAAAGTTAATTCTTCTGCACAGAGAAAGAAGTGCCAAGTTTGCAAATTTTGCTTAGGCCTCGAACAAGGCCTAGCATAGAATGATGCTAAACAGCTCTCTTTTGAGAAATCACTTTACATAAAGTCTTAGACATGTCCTGAAATCAACACGCAAACATGTTGCCACATTCTGGCCTAGGACCTAAAATAGAGTGCAGTCAGACCTACACACTACAAACAAAAACGAACCAAAACTTACTAATTAATATGTTTCGCATATAGAGAAATATGCCCCTTGTCTGCATTTTGGATGAGGCCTTTAAAATAAAGTTACATTATTAACTGGCACACAAATGAATCAGTAAATTGTGCAAAGAAATGGTAAACAAAATGGTTCCTACCGGTTCCTTCTTGCTTCAGAGGAAGGGATCGGCTAGCAACACATTGCATTTCTGGGTGCTGGATGTGGCAAGTCAAGTAAACCTTTGAGGAAGACCTACTGAACTGAGTCTAGTGCAGTATTTTCTGGATTCGGTGGGATGACAATTGAGGCACACTCGATGTAGCTTTGAGTACTTAGCTACTAGCTTTACTCAGCCTACTTTGGTCAGCCCTGTGGAGAGTGGGATGCCAAGGGGATTAGATGGCCCCTCTTGAGTTAGAGCTTGGCAGTGTGGTGCATCTGGTTACAAGAGTAACCAAATAGAAAAGGCAGGGTGAACACTCTGTAGTTCTGTATGGGAGTGTCAGGACTAGGGTAACCAACTGGCATGGGTGCAAATTCAGGATGGGGGGTGTAAAAATTCAGGACAAAGGGTTAAAATTCAGAACAAACCTTCTGGACAAAAGGTACGTTTTACAGACCCATCAGAGGAGGTTGCGCATTATTATGTAAGTAAGTAAATAGACAACCATTTAAGCACTAGTCAAAATAAGTTTATATCAGGTTGAACCAATTGTGTACTTCACGGTTTTTCGGTATGCACGCAGCTTTGATCAACTGTGCAGGTCTTTTTGTGATATTTCATATGATAATAATCTATATATATGGTTACAGCACTGGGTTGTCCAGTCTGATATTTTGTTTACAATTCATGGTTCTGAGCAGGCGTGTTTGGTGAGAGAAATGGTCGGGAAGATCTGCCCGGATAGATAGTGTGAGGTGTAAAGTGGCAAGCATAAGATGCCGCTAATCCAGATCCAAACATATTCAACCATTTGCAAACCTATCCATCATGTATTCTTCCATCCATCATTTCACTCATCCATCCCTCCATCCACCCTTTTACTCATCCACCCATTATCCACCCATTCATCCACTCTTCCACCCATCCATCCATTCACT
Organism: Lissotriton helveticus; assembly: GCF_964261635.1. Classification (NCBI taxonomy): domain Eukaryota; kingdom Metazoa; phylum Chordata; class Amphibia; order Caudata; family Salamandridae; genus Lissotriton; species Lissotriton helveticus. Next base: position 616,801,571 of record NC_136063.1, on the reverse strand, counting down.
CATCCATCCATTTACCCTTTCACCCATCCAGCCACCCTTTCACTTACTCATTCATCCACCCAGTCACTCACCCTTAGACACATTCACCCTTTCAGTCATCCACACATCCATCTTCACTTTTTCTCTCCATCCACCCTTTCGCCCAATTCATCTCTTCACTCATCCATCTAGCCATTTGCCCTCTCACCTATCCAGCCATCCTTTCACTTTCTTATCCATCCTCCCAGTCACTCATCCTTCCACCTATTCACCCTTTCAGCCATCCATTCTCCCTTTCTCTCTCCATCGACCCTTTCACTTAGCCATCCATCCTTCCTTCCATCCACCCAACTATCCATCTACTCATCCACTCATGCATCCAGCCATTGACCCTATCACTCATCCATCCTTTCAATCATCCATCCATCCATCCTTTCACTCCTTCACTCATCTATCCAATCTTTTGCCCATGTACCCTCCCTTTCACTCACTCATCCATCCTTACGGCCACCCTTTCACACATCTGTTCATCCATTCACACTTTCACTTATCAATTAATCAATCCATCCATCATTTCAGTCATCCATCCACCGATTCTCTCTCATCATCCATCCATTCACCCTTTCATTCATCCATTCACCCTTTCACTGATCCATCCAGCCATCCCTTCACTTACTCTCTCACCCACCTTTTCACAATAATTGTGAGCTGAGCCTTTGTAAGCAGCGTTGCAGACAGAAGAGACTCATCAGGAACTCACCCCTCGCTGTAGTTCCTAAAGCAAAGGGAGGCGTTCAAGATGCCCCTGCACATAGTCAATCTGAAACCTTGGAAGTCATGAGTCATGCATGATGCACAGTGCCAGGCCCTGAGGTGTCTGTGACATGGTGTTGTTTCCAGGGTTTTAAGTGGGATGACAAAACTGAGGGGTCTCTCCAAAGGGGGTGTTCAATGTAATTATGGGCGTAGCTTAAAACACCTAAGCTACAAATCTGTGCTTAGCATAGTGTGCCGCCCGACTGGTATTTTGCTGCTTCTGTCATTGCGTTCAGATATATAATACAGCAAGTAATGTTACATCTACAACAAGCCAGAACTATAGGTTTTGTCAATGGTTGTTAGTTGCATAAAATAGAAAAGCTGCAACCATGACTTCCTTGAATGTAATATTGAAAATGCATCAGTTCTAAAATGACACCGAGAAAGAACTATAACCCTTTTTTTTTAAACTTCTTGCACGGGGGGTACGGGGGGGGGTTAAGGTGAAGATTGTGCGCTTTCAAAACATCACCTGGCCCCCACAGCCAGACCCATTCTTCCTCGCCCACTGTGCCCTGAATGTGAGGGGCTGTGGGCGAGGTGTTAAGACTATCACTGTTTCCCAGGCGGCGTGGGCCCCAGGGGTGCCATGGTGAAAATGGCTCAAAAGGCCTGAAAAATACCTGGCCCCCAGGGAGGCCGATTCTTGTAAACAATCACCCCCTCCCCAGCCACCCTGAGCGTGATTGCTTTGCAGGGCAGGGGTTGCAGTAGAGGCCACAGCGGATAATCGCTGTATGGCCTGCACAGTGAAGCGCTTTCATTTCTGTCTGTCTCCGTGCTGTGGGCCGTTTTTTTTCTCCCATTTCCCAGTCGACAGAGAGCAGACAGCAGAGAGCACTCTCTGTGGACTGGGAAAGGGGAGAAAAAAAACGGCCCACAGAGGGCACTGAAACAGCGGCCCTTCGGCCGATTCCCGAATGCCCGCAGTGCCAATCCGCCCCTGGGTGGGGCGGTGTGATCACTCTCCAGTGTGAGTTTTTGGCAACTGGCCCAGTGAAAAACTGTACTTTTGGTTTTCCAGAGGATCTTGTAATCTGATTGGGGTCAGTAACAGGACTTCGGGAATCAACATCAATGAGAGTCAGGGCTTTAAGTGGGATGAAAACACTGCGAGGTCTCTCAAAGAGGCGTGGCCAATGTAATTAAGGGCGTGGCTTAAAACACATAAACTAAAAATCTGTGCTTAGAATAGTGTGCCACCTAGGGCTCGAGTCGGGGGTACACGCAGGTACACAGCGTCCCCCCACTCTTTTCACAGGGTGGACGCCCCCCCCCAAGAAGCTGGGCCCCACAGAAATATGCTCAACATGTCCCGGTGTAATTTTCAGACACCGGGACACGTTCAGCACGTGACGTCATGAGGTCATTTGCATACTGTCCGTCCCCCCACTTCTATTTATAGGACTTGTGCCCTGGTGCCACCCGACTGGTATTTTGCTGTTCCTGTCATTGCATCCAGATATATGATACAACAAGTAACATACCTACAAGACGCCAGGACTATTGGCTTTGTCAATGTTTGTTAGTTGCATAAAAGAAATAAACAACAACTATGGCTTGTTGTATGTAGTATTGAAAATGCTTCAGTTGTGAAATGAAGAGACTGGCAAAGAACTAAAACGGGTCTCTTTGAAGTTACATCAAAGGCTTTGAGCAATAATATTGCTGCAGAGTTAAGATTTTCTTTTCTCCCTGAGGGTGAGGGCAAACATGGGGAGCCCCGTAGGGACCCATCTCAGCACTTGCTTTTAAGAACTTCCAGTGCTGATCATCAGCAGGACCCGGCCCACTTAACCACTTCGGCGCTGGTGACGAGCTCAGCTCGTCATCAGTTGCGCCGCTCACACGCTGATGACGAGCTGAGCTCGTCATGTAACGTGGCTTTTTGAAAAAAGCCCCGCAGCGCGAAAATAGCCGCAGCGCGCATGCGGTTAAAGACCTGTTGAGAATGCTGTATTGTAATTCTATGATTAGAACCTTTTTGCCATGTAACGCCATTGAAGAAAAGGTTCCTGGCGAGCACCGCTTATTTTGTAAAAAACATAAAAGCCTGGGCCCTCGTCAGGAGGTCACTACAGCTTTTACCACCAATTGCCCCTGCCAGCCCTGCTAAAACAAAACCACAAACCATTGCACTCCTACAAGTGCAACAAGTCAGACAATACCAGGCCCCCAAAGGTATAAGAATGGCTTGTGCGGGAGGTATTAGCCATTTTCAACGTAGAATTAATTAATAAACATCTGTGTTGTGCTCATCTCTAAATTAGATGGAGAGGGCCACCATGTGGCAGACTGTCATATGTGCTGGTGATGACAATTAAGTGCTGGCACAGAGCACCGGAAACCACCAACTGAGGGGCCTGATGGGAGCTTCACCAGTGGCCGCCTCCCACTAGGTGTGCCAGCCTATTTGTCGTCATTGCAGCTTATGGCTGCAACCTAACCCGCTCAGCCCACGGTGAGTGTTGAGTGGGGCTGAGCTTCACTACATTAAGCAGTGGGGCTGCATGCTCGTGGGGGCCAGTCCTTTGGGTGAAGGGAGGTCCCCTGCCAACGTGGGCAGAGCGGGTGCCTCCCCTGCCTATGGTGCACCTACCTGGGGGGAGCACAGTAACGGAGTGATCAAAGAACGGGGTAAATCTTGATGGTGGCCACCACTCATCATTTAAAAACAGGAGACGCATCGGAGGTCCTGATCTGGATTGGTGATTTCCACATTTCCGGTTGTAGGCAGGCAGGTGGCCCAGAAGCCTACCAGGAAGGTTACTGAGTAATCACATAACCCATAACAAGAGCGCAGGGGCCGCTCTGGGTGGGGTTTCTTGTTATGCTGGTAATTCCTGTACATTATGCCTCGAGCTAACAGCTTTGTGTCCTGCCTGATGGGATGATGTTGCTCATATCTTGCAATTGTCAGGCAGGGGCACCTCTGTGTTAAGAGATGGTGTTTATGCATAATGTTTTTATACTGTGTCGTAACGTGTGCACCCTGTGAGCATTGCTTCAGTGCACTACATGTGTTATGACAAATTGCCCGATAGCAAAGCCATTTATGATCTATGTGACATCATAACAATCGCCTAGTGGCGCAGTGATTTATGTGTTTGTGGTCTAATGTGTTTTTATGAATAATACAAAGGATATTTTTACATAACCGTGTGTGGAGTCTCTTTTTTGTGGTGTGCCTAGTGTGTCACTGGTGTGAGAGTGTGTTGCACAAACACTTTAAAAATTGGCTCTCGGATAAACCTGACTGCTCTGCCAAGCTAGCAAGGGGGTGAGCAGGGGTTATCTTAGGTGTGTAACTCCCTTGCCCTGTCTAGAGTGGTGGGTTCTGCCTGGCTTAGGTGCATACCCTAGCCAACCAGAAACCACATTTCTAACATAGAGGAAATCAAATGAATTCAGATGAAATACATGAGCATAGGTTAGAATATGCAGTAGCGGCTGCTCTTCTTAAGGGGTGGTGTGGTGAGTGCTGGGGAGGTGTTGTGGGGAGGGATGAAATAAAAAAATGTTTTAAAGCACTTACCTGCTGCTGCTGTCTCACGGTTCTTTTGCTCCGGTCAGACTTCGATTCCCTAGGGGCTGGTGCACACTGCCAGGCTCCTAGATGCCAATCACAGCACTGCTCTCACACTGGTAATACAGCATGAGAGAGCAGCGCCACAATTGTCCTGAGCAGGCTTGTTTAAGGCTCATTCACGTCCTAGGACCTTGTGCCTCTACTCTACCCGGCTGTACAATACAGCTTGGGTGCAGTGAGATCAAACTGTGCATGACGGTTTGGCCGGCATTTGACATCTGGCCTAGCTATCATGCACACTTACAGTGTGCACTACTCCTCCCCCTGCTCTCATTATGGCCCCGCCCAGACTTGGCTTGCTGGCTCAAGCGCAGACAGAAAAATAAAATGATTAAAACATTTTATTTTCATTTTATTTTTCCCTCCCTCAGCTGGCTCTCAACAGGGGGCAGGGGATGACACTCCTCTGCCACAGCGGGGGAGCCGCCACGGCAGGTGACCTCTAGATGTTTGAGATTAAGAAAGCATGAACAGAATTATGTCAACTTCATCTTCAATCGTGCAATGAAAGTACTGGATTTATTAATGTTTGATTCTTATCACCAACTCTTTCTCAACCCAATATTCTTTGGGGGTCACCTTGGGGTGGTGACTTTCAGACAAATAATGTTTTCTAGAGAAAATTATAACAGGTTTCTTGACAGGTGTCTACTGCTCAAAATATTCAGCTGTTTTTCCTGACCATCAAACCCACTACTTTCTGCAAGCACGTCCATGAATATAAGCTAGTGATTTTCCTGTCAGCATTGATTTTGGGGGGCTTGTTTATGCTTTCGGTGAGAAACCTGTAGGTTGCTCACCATTGATGTCAGAAGCACTAAAGCCTTTTTTCCAAAGCAATCTTAGGAGTCATCTAGTTTGTCTCCATCCTGTCCCATGCACAGGTTTGTACTGACTTTTTAGAAATCCTGTATGAGAGCTTGGAACACTTCAGAGGGCAGGAGGTGATGATGACATGAAGCCCTATTTAATACACTGCGTGTATGGAGTTTTCATGGCTCTATGGATTATATTAACATCTCTTTGCTGTGAATCAACGTTTGATTACATTATTTAGAATGCAGCCTACGTACTGGTGTCTTATTATGTATCTCACCTTTATTTATGCATTTAGTTAGTAGATTTATACAGTGTTACAGTTTGCCTTTCATCATATATTATCTGATATTTGCACCATCAAAAGAGATGTGTACCATCCTATTCTTACTCACCCCAATCTCAACAGTGATATGCACGTCTAATTCTTACCCACCCTGATCTCAACAGAGATGTGTACCATCCAATTCTTACCCACCCCGATCTCAACAGAGATGTGTACCGTCATATACTTACCCATCCCGATCGCAACAGAGATGTGTACCACCTATTCTTACCCACCCCGATATCAACAGAGATGTGTGCCATCCAATTCTTACCCAGCCAGTTCTCAACAGAGATGTATACTGTTCTATTCTTACCCGCCCAATCTCAACAGAGATGTATACCGTCCTATTCTTACTCAACCCGATCTCAACTGAGATGTTTACCGTCCAATACTTATCCACCCCGATCTCAACAGAGATGTACACCGTCCTATTCTTACCCACCCCCATCTCAACAGAGATGTGTAAAGTCCTGTTCTTTTTTACTCACATTACACTTTCTGCTTCTCTTAAATTATAGCAAAGACACACAGATGATGGGCCGAATGCAGAGCAAATCAAACATTCACCCCCAGTCAATAGAGCTAGGTTAAATCCATTGTTCATTTGCTCACCATGCAACCCCAGTTTAGACCGAGCCATATGCAAATCCATCTTGACCCTATGCCTCATGGGAACAGTCCAGACCGAACGAAGTGAGTTAAAGAACGATGATGGATTCAACCCAGATCTGTGACTGGGGGTGAGTGTCTGAAAAGTTTCAGTGCTCCGTCCATCGTCTCCTTGGGGTGTTACCCTGAAATCAGTCCCAGGATGCTTGTTTCCGGTCCAGGTAAGACCTGGCTTGGCAGTTTGGGCTGGACTGTTCCCATGAGGCATAGGGTCAAGACTGATTTGCATAAAGCTGGGTCTGAACTGGGGTGGCGAAGTGAGCTAAAGAACGATGTTTTTGCTCTCTTAAAGTATAAGCATTGATTTATTGGTATCAAGGTAAATGCAGCTTATTACTCCTTCATGGTACCAGCCTTTCTTGTAGGAGCATGGCTTCCAACTAGTTTTCATCATGAGTCTATTCAATTGATCATTGAACTTAAATCTTGTCCCTACTGTTGAAGTTAAGAGGCTTAATCGAGATCACAAAGTTGGAAGTAGTTGTATTCCCCTAAATGCTTTACTGCTGATCACTCATAGGAAGGAATGTTCCAGTTCACAGTGAAAAAGTGTCTACATTTTTAGGGGTGTCATCTCCGCAAAATGTCTTATGTCCACACCAGCTTACAATGTCGAGAGTTTCCACAGCAGGTTTGGAAGGATGAGGTCCCTCTTGATTAGGAGAAGGCCGTGATATTGATTTCATTAACTAACACACACAACAGATTGAACTATTAGTGGTGCAAGCTTTTTATCTATCACTTTAAATTCATACCAGTTAACATGCCTCTACTACTTTCTTTCGTCATGCTTATCTCATTACCTTTTGTAGATGAAGACAGTATTTCCTGAAATACTTATACCTTCACTTAGAGAGCCTTTCACAAAATGAAGAGGCCAAAGCAGGCCCCAACACACAACAGTAAATATTTCAGTAGTGAGTTCATAGAAATGACATGGAAACAAGGAAACTGGCATGTGAGTCTGAGAAGGCAACGTGCAAGGGGAACATGAGGCTAAAACGATCGGAAGAGTTTATTAAGAAAACTAGGCACCAGCCAAGTGAAATTTTTAATATATTTTAGGCTCTGACTGACCAATCCAGAATCACTGAAGGACACTTCATGTTCCATCCAGCAAAAGTACAGATATCTGCTGTTGTTCTTTACTCAATAATCAGGGAACCATTCTGAAGAGCTCACAGAAAGAACAATATTCACAACATTCAGGCCAGCCCTTCTCACCTTTTGTCAGCTTCCAATGGTAGCAGTGAATGGAATCACAGGTGTAGCCATAAAAACCTAGGCAACAGTCCTAGAGGATTATCATTGCCGTGCTATCTGCATGTAGAAATTCATTCTAATTAATGCATCGCACATGGCTACTCAGATATACATGACCCTAACAATAGGGTTGGTTCATAGTCAGGTAAAACATGCACTCATCATCCCACTTCTGACAGCCAACTTGTGCTAACCAACAATTGGTTTATCTACAACCTCTCATTCCGAAGCACAATTCTGAAAAAGGGGCCACATTATAGATGAGAAATTGTGTAGAACACAAGGCCTGATTATGATGGCGGTAGCACTTTGGTACAACCACCATCCTGTCAGGAATGGGACCGCCCCACTAGCTGTCGATGGTCCCGCCATAGGGATTATGATGCGACCGCCCTCAAGATGGTCGCAATGTGTATGTTTTGTATTGCGGCATATGCTGTGGGCTGAAAGCACATGCCACAGTACAAAAAATACACATTTTGCATATCCCTGCACTATGTAGTAGGCACCATGTGGTGCCTGCCACATGGTGCAAGGATATATAGGGCTGAGAGCAAGGCTGAGAGCAAGGGGCGAAGGAGGACCCGCTAGGGGCCCCCAAAGTCCCTTTCCGCCTGCCTTTTCATGCCAGGTTAACCGTCATGAAATGGCTGGCAAAAAGGGACATAGTAACCCTACAGCGGTGCCTGGGCAGGCACCGCCACTGTTGTAGGGACTCAAATCCCTCCGAAGCACCGACTGGCTCCTTGAGCCCTGATACATGGCGGTCGGTCTCTCCGACCGCCAACCATCTGCCTGCCATTGTAATGCGGCAGGTGGACTTCCACGGTCCGATGGTGGTGGGACCGCCACCGAAGGGCTGACGGTGGTGGTCTCACCACCATCATAATCAGGCCCTCAGTGTTCTGTTTTATGGCCACCAGTCTGGGTTCACTCTCATTCATTAACCTTCAGTAATGGTTCTCCTCCAGTTGATGGCTTATAGTACACTGGAGAATGAAACACTGCTGCTCAAACTTGAAGAGCAGGTAGAGACATCTGGTAGTGTCCTTGAGTGGATCCACTCCTTGTATTCTGAAGACAGACACACAGTTTGCATTAGATCTGCAGAATCATCCATCCAGAAGTTGTATTCAGTTCTTACTTGCCCATTATCACAGGGTAGGGAATGTTGTTCAATTCCAAATGGATGCTAACGACAAACAAACCCACTCCTGAATGGAAAACGCCCACAGAAGCCAGTGAAACTACAAAACACTCGATCTATCATTGGATGAAAGAAGGTTGGGGCATATTATCAAGAACGGCGTTAAAATTATCGCTGGTTAAGTGACAGAAAACTGCTGCTTAAGTGGCGGTAATGGGCTTGATAATATGCCCTGGAGAATTCCAATAGAAGCCCATGTCCACAACAGAACATGGACTTCTATTGGAATTCTCAAGGACATATTATCAAGCCCATTATCGCCGATTTAGCGGCAGTTTTCTGCTGCTAAACCGGCGATAATTTTTAACGCCGTTCTTGACATGCCCCGTTGTTTCTGTATATACAGAGAAAAACCTGGGATTTTGGTACTCTGGCTCTACAGACCCCACAAAACTCCCATTCAACTAACCCCAATCCTATGAACTGCACCAGCACCCTTAGAGCATGTTAGAAACGTGTGACTCATCTTCCATGCGGACCTCTTGTGTGCCGAATTGTAACCATTGATACTTAAGAGCTTCCTTCCACTTCTGCAGATTGAACACTGGATGAAAAACCTGAGGATGCTGCATCTATCCTGATGTAACACAATATACATGGGCCTAGAGCGAAAGCTTACAGGTAGGCTGTAGAGCATTAGCCTTAAACCTTTTAACGCTGCTCACAACCCTCTTGCAAAATAATTTCATAGCCCAGCAAATGACAAAAGTATTTTCAGACATTTATTCTAAACAGCTGTAATATACTTAAAGCAAGTTAAAGAATGCAGTCAGTGACATCTTAAGGATTTCGGGGGGCCTGGGACAAACCTATCTTTGAGGCCCCTGTTCGGAACAGCTTTGACTTCATGATACAAATGCAGCTCTTTCATGCTCTCTTTGGTCAGGTCACTGACAGTGCACAGGCACACTTGTCCAAATTCTGAAATCTGTTTTCATCCAATATTCAGGGATAGTGACATGTGCTTTCAATATTCTAATACAGCAGCAGCTCTCTAATATTCTTCTAATAATCTTTGTGACCCCTCCCATTTCTCAACTGTGCGGTCCAGTTTTGATCTGAAAGAAACCTTTTTTAATGGATGTTGCATGGTGTGGAAAAATAAACAAATCTTTGCAAAATGTCTGTAATAGACTCCCATACATCATAGTAATTAAAAATAAAGTAAATGAAAATTATATTTAAAACAATCTGTTTACGAATTATTTAAGGTTGTCAGGGCAATCGACTCTGCAGAACAGAGCTGTCACTACCAGAGGTTGCTGAACGGCTGGGGCCCTGGGCAGGTCCCACTTTGGAATGGTGGATGGATGGGTACCATTTGATTACCTGGAGATGTTAGAATGTGTTGCCCGGAGTTAGTTGCTGCTGCTCCTGGTACTTAGAGGGTGTGCCCTGTTGTTGGTGACTATTAACCCTGCAATTCAAGAAAACTGTTGCAGATACTTCATTGCAACATAATCCTATTCATGAAATTGAAAATATATTGTAAGGATAGGAATAAAAATGAGTAAGCGACTTTGGAGTGTATCAAAGACACCAATGACATGGTTATCATTATTGCCTCATATTTTGACACAATATCATACATAGGTGCAAATTTGCTCCATCACACGTTGGACCCTTTCAGCAAGTCCTGACTTTGTGCCCAAGATTATTTTGCATGCTGTTAATTTAAGCCCATCCTGATGATGTTAAAAGCAAACCTACAAGTTCTAAAATGCAATGCATGCACTGTTGTCCAATAATTTCACCGTTGCAGTTCTGTTGTTCTTATTTCAAAAGTACACTCAAATCGGTGATTGCCAGCATGCTGTGTGCAGACCTGCCACTCTAAAAGCATTCACAGTATGATCGTTTATCAGAGAGGCGAGGGGGTGAGACGCTGGGAATTGTTTGGCGGTCCCTCTGTGACACCTACCGCTTGCCATGACTGACAAAAGTTGTTACTGATGTACCATTACAGGACTGCTCACAGCCACTCTTTGCTTTCACCTAATTACAGCTGTGTTTTTCATCCTGATGTGTTTCTATGTTCCCCAAGGACATCCTAAATGCTCCTCTTAGCTTAGCCTTCACCCCCCCTCTCCACCCCCTCCCTCCCCCGCAACATTGAGTCACAATTCCAAATTCCAAGCAGTTGGTGGAGGGTTGCCCCCCAGTTTGAAAGCCACTGCTATGAAGACTCCAACACCAGGCTGCCTGGATGTGCAGTAAAACCTAAAGTGTTAAGTCTTGTTCATGCTGATTGATGATGAAAGCCATTATATTTTTCTAAAAATCAAGAAGGAACCTGGAAACCTTGGCCAATAATGTTTATGTGTCCAAAAGCTACTATTGTAACTTTTGCTGAGCGTTGCATACATTGATAACAGAAATACGATAACTTAATGCATGTTAAAATGAGCTTTTGAATTCTATTAATTTTTTTAGGTATGCTTTTTTTTCTGAGAACGAGAAAACCGTCATCACAGTTCCGCATGGCAGGTGCTCTAGAATAGGATCTAGATATAGTAAGCCCTATTTCTGTTGGAAACATAATGATTCTCAAAATCATAGTGCCCAATTCACAAAAGTAATCTGAGGCAAAATCCTAACTTTTAAATTAGGATTTTATCTAACGACCAAAACTTAAGACAAACTTAAGACAAAATCCTAACTTTACTACTCCTAAATGCCTTTTGTGAATATGAAAGTCGTAAAGTTAGGATTTTGTCTCAGATTACTTTTGTGAAGCGGGCCCATAGGGTTTGCAACCGCAAAAGGGATTTTACTATGTATTAAACCCATTTTCACAGTTGTCAAAACTTTTTCAACTCCCTAAATGTATTTTATGAACCATTTTTTACAATTTTTAGGGGTCATGAAAGGGATGTCGGCTCCAAACTGCAGTGACCTGGTGATCTTTGAAACTAGTGGGGCTTAATACAAGCACTAAATTCCAGTGAGGCAATCGAGCTATCTCAAAATATTCTAGACTTTTCTGACACACACTCATTCTCACTCACACTTAGTCTCACTCCCCATCACTCACCGCACTAATTCTAAATCATTCACGGTTATTCTCACTCCACGTTGCTCACTTTCACTCACATGCTTTCCCATACGCACCCACCCTCCTCCCCTGCAAAAACAGTATTTTCTTTTCCTTTGCGGCTGTCATTATTTTAACTGTTGTGTATACCTACGTTAAGGTTTTACATCAAATTGTAATTAGTACTGGGATGTTTGTGACCACCGCTCCTTGTGCTCAGCAGACATGCCGTACCAGCAGGGCCGGACTGGCTACCGGGCGTTTTGGCATGTTGCCAAGTTGGTGGCTGATGTCACTGCGTTGGGGGCTAATTTTGGTTGATGGAGACCTGCTTGTGCTTTGAAATAAACAAAGCAAAACGAATTTTGTTCAGCACACGCAGGTCCCCATCAACGAAATCAGCTCCCAGCTCGGCAGTATGCCAAAACGCCCGGTAGCCAGTCTGTCCCTGCGTACCAGGGACTGGAGGAGCATGCAGTCTGCACACCTCATGACCCACTATCAGGTGCTTTGAGAATCTCCAACTGCCTTCAGCCTCAATTCTAGAATTCTCAATTGCATCTCGTCATGAACATCTCCCCACAACTTGAACTCACCCAGACACATAGAGGTGCACAGTTCTCAGTATGCACCATGCAAGAGTTATATGTTTAATCAAAAAAAAGTTACAGAAGTACAGCCTCTAGAAAAAGCAAATACTCTCACTGAATGGAAGACGAAGTAAAATGTGAAATGGAAGTAGAGACTGGATCGCTCACATGGATTACCTTTTACTGTTACTGTTGTGTGTTTTTTATTGTGTACCACATAAGCCAATTTTAGCCATGGTGATGGATTAGAGTACGGTGTGTTTAAGTATGGTTTGTATAAGTATGGTTTGTTTAAGTATGGTTTGTTTAAGCCAGATTCATAAGAAAGAAAGGGCCTTATTTATGAGAAGTGTTGCATCGCTGCGACAAAGCAGCGTTGCAACACTTCTCATTGCGCCCTCCTTGCGACACCATTGAGGCATAATATTTATTGTATGACGCTTCATGTGGCAAGGAATGACAGATACGTCAATATTACTGACATATTTGTCCGCAAAACTGACACATTGCTGGAGGTGTGTCGGAAGTGGGATGCAACTCCAGAAATGTTCCTCTCACATGGGCAAGACCCATGTGAAGGATCTGCGTCAGTCATACGTCCGCCATGAGACAGGCGTAAGATATTGACGCAATGGTGTCCTAGAAGTGGCGCACTGAAATTTCATAGATTTCAATGCGCCACTTCTACGAGGCTCTTTGCAGGGGAACGCCCATCCTTCATACATTATACCTGGCGCAAGTATAATGTGGCTCAGGGGTTTACAAAGTGACACATCTGTCTAGATTCGTCACTTTGTAAATAGGGCGAAACATGGTGCATTTTTTACCCCAGTGGTGCGTCACAAAAATTGAAGCACCGGCGGCGCAAAAGTGTCGCAAGAGTTCATAAATAAGCCACAAAGTGAGCTATTAGGCCATTCTCTGTACCGAAATCGACCTAGTTGAGCTCATGGCATGGGCTGAGCTTACGATCCATATTTACTATTTAGCATGCTGTGTGTGTGCTAGAATTACATATGAGCACTACCATAGGGGTGGAATTTTTGCATATATTTCCTGTTGGCTTTGGTAGTGGTTGTTCCTATTTGATTTTATCACAAGCACATTAACGTGCACAACGATCTGTTACCTACACACATCTCTAAATCAAGAGAACAAGTGGCATGACATTAGACATTTTACAGTTTTTAAAGTATATATAAATTATTAAAATCAGATTTATGCTTAGTTTTACATTATAAGAGTATTTAAGAGGCAGAGTTAACAGCTTTCCATCTGCTAAAGAAGACCAAAACCTATATAGAACCCCAAGAAAAGTTGGCAAATATTAGGAAAATAAATATCCCCTTCCAATGAGAACATATATGGTATAACCCATGCTTTTTCCACATTTTCAACCAAAAGGTGATCTTGAAATGTTTAGAAAGCTAAACAAATTCTGGGGGCATCCAATCTTCACATACATTACCTGTGAGTGATGAGTGATGGTTGAGCCCAGTTTGAAACCAAGGGTTCACCACAGATCACACTTGGCTGTGGATTTTTGCCCACTCAAATTCCTCCGAGTAATGCCTTTTGGCGGAAAAGGTGTGGAAGGAGGACTATACTACGGTAAATCCAACGTGGGACTATCAGCCGCAAAGACCATTACCACATCTAATTCCCCATTGCATGGGGAAACCTTACAATGCTGTGAAACTTTGTGATGAGAGGACTGTGGATGTGGGAGAGAATGATTCTGTCATGCAGGTTTCTTTGAGAGGGCTCTATACTGCAGCACACCAACTTAAAGCACTCCCCTCTAGGTATATTTAATTGAATCTTTTCTCTCAAATTCTTGCTATTTGGAAAAACTGTAACATTTTTCTTAAGGAAACTAGTCTGAATGAAGATGAAAATGGCAGACAGGTAAGGAGCTCCGGCGGGGACCTCCCCGGTATGGGATTGCTTTTGGCATAAATCCCTTGGAAAAAAAACCCCATCAGACCACCTCCACCCCCGGGGATCCATGGATTGTGTTCCCGTGATTTTCCAGGGCCGATCTGCAGCTTTCGCCGATTGAGTTAAGGCTGGCTACAGCAGCTACTGAGAAGCCAGGAATGACTGCTGCCAGTGGAGCACAAGCATCATGGCCGAAGCACGGTTAAGCTGCTTAGGCAGCTTAGAGGAGATGGGTTGGGGATCACCCCTCCGGTGTTGTTCACGGCCGTCACCTACCTTCCGGGCATGGCCATAGTTGCTCGACTTCCCGCTACTACTTCCTCTTTCTACGCCTCCTGTGGCTGCTGCTTTTTGCACTTGAGTCGCTTTCCTCAAACAAAGCAGCGAATACTCGCCATGATGCTGCCCCCCCCCTGTGTACCCAAGTGATTCCTTTGATGACCTGGGAGAGAGCGTGAGTTTCTGTCTTCCGCCCTCGTGTTCCCCGTGGCTGCCCCCCCCCCCCCATCGAGTCCAGAACCCTGAGATTGACTTCCTCCCCGATTGGTGTTTGGTGGATCTGAAATTCCTCCATTTTGTGCGGGAGGCCGATGTGACTGGGACCAGAGCCCTCCATCTAGGTGGCATTGATCGGATTCTGAGATCTCCGCATGAGGCCGGTGTTTGACATTTATTTCGCTAGCCTGACTTTCGCCTCTCGACTATCCCCCCCATCGGGACGCCTACTCCCTATCGATAACGATAATCCGTTCGAGACATCCACTTCGCCCCCCTCTTCTGGCCCTCTCCACAGCCGGGGTGCTCCTGCGCGGTGAGCGAGACACGGCCCCCTGGTACGTGGATTCCATGTCCCTGAGCGGTCTGGTGGGTTTGTTGACATTGACTTTGGAGAGACTCCTGAAGTTGAACTGTCTTCATTGCCGTTATGCCTGACTTGGTCCGAAGTCCAGCTACCGGCTCAATTTCCATCCCCCACCACCTTCTATGTTCCTTTTTGATTTGTTCTTGTGTTTTTTTCTTTTTTCTCTTGTAACTGATGCACTAGTGGAACTGTATATTTACTCCACATCTATGTAAAGGGCTCTGAAACCTCGGGGTCTAGCTAGCGCTATATAAAACTTTACAAATAAATAAATAAATAGTCTAGCATATGTGAATAGCTCATTGATGCCAGCATGCCATCAGATGGTCACACATCCATAAAACTAAAGACAGCATAAATATCTTAACATTTCTGTACAGTGTGGCACGTTTTTGGACTTTTTTCAGCAGTTGTCCAGATTATGGGCTTTGAAGTAACTGTTTCGAAATTGCACCAGGAAACTGCCAGAATACAGTGAGTTTTTATCAATGTATTAATTTATTCATGAATCGGTCTCAATATGTCCAGCCTTTTTATACGCGGTTGAAGTTTAGATGTTAGGCGCAGCTCACCCTCCTCTTCTATATTTCCTGCCCCCGAAATCTACTCCATGTGAT
The DNA here is from genome assembly GCF_964261635.1 of Lissotriton helveticus. NCBI lineage: Eukaryota > Metazoa > Chordata > Amphibia > Caudata > Salamandridae > Lissotriton > Lissotriton helveticus. The sequence goes on along the minus strand of NC_136063.1, from coordinate 616,785,857 downwards.
ATGTAATTATCTCACCAACGCTCTAATGGGTGTGACGTTCTTTAGTCTGTGGCATCAGTTATTTTCAGTTCCTGTTCTCTTTTCATATTGAGTCTCATTTCGGAATGTTTTAATTGCTTTTTAATGCGGAATTGTTGTTTTCAAAAATACAATTGTAAAAACAGCCTTTTAAATTGTTGTTATTAAATATGCAGTTTTGAGTGCGTACACAATTCAGCGGGACTACCCAATATATTTCTGAGTGCATGCCTTTCCTTCCAAGCACTTCTCTCTCTGCTGCGCCCAAGCTCTGGCTGATTTACACTGTTTACAGTTTCATAGTTTGAACGCACGGAATAATGAAGTGTTGAGGCTTCTGGGGAGCTGTAGAAAGCTATTAAGAGACAGCAGGGACGGCGCGAGCAGGCAGCATACTTATGTGGCTTTGCAATGGGAACTTCCGGGAAAGGGCGCATGCTGGCGGTTTCTGTCGCCTAAACAGAGACCTTGACAGGCTGAGCCCAGCCAGGCATGACGCCTGCAGCCCCCTTTCCAAAGCCTTACCATACATGGCATCGCATTCCGTTCACAAACGTGCACCGCTGTGGACAGAATGATTTCCTTCCATTTACTCGTAGGTTTACAGCAAATGCTTTTTAGCTTAAAAACTTTCATGAATAGTACTCATGGAAACTTCAGCGTGTATCTTTCCCGGAGGATTCATATGGGTCACATTTATTTATTCAGAATGTATGCCTTTCCGTATCAGAAATGTAATATAACCGGACGATTTACATTTAATTAGCGTTATGGTTTTATGAGGATAGTATTTTTCTTTAAACACCTTTCGCTTGTGGGGGAGGGGGGTCCTTACCCATTTCATCTCTGGATATATTTTTAGTTCCTTCCTAAAAAGGGCTATCCAGTGTAGAGCAAAAACAGTATGGCCAGGTACGGCCAAGACCCACTCCTCCCTTATCAATACCCAGATAGTAACAGGTTTACCACGGGATGAAAGTTTTTGGATTAGGGAGTCGTTAAATCCCCGGCCGTATTTATTAACATAAATTTAAAACAAAATTAAAACAAAATGTATCTACATTAATGACACAAATACGCAGAAAACCATTGCATTACATTGATTACATGGATAGGTACAGATATCAGATTTCGAACCTTAACATATCTCTAATACAAACGTAATCCTATCCGAATCTAAACATACCATATTCAATAATCATAATAGCCTTTTAATTTTTCTGCGTATCCCTATTTGAGCCTACAGAAAGGTCAATAACTGGAGTCAGATCCTTATCTAATTATGCCCACCCTCCAACCGGAGGGTGCCCGTTCACTGTGAGGGTACTTCCCCCCCAGGTCACCCCGTACGCCCTTATGCCCGCTCTCCAACTGGAGTGCGCATGCGTAGAGGGCCTGTTCCTTGTGAGGGTACTCCCCCCCAGGTCACCCCCGTACGCCCTGTAGATTATCTCCATAATGGGGCCCTTGCAGTTATGCACCGTTTATTTTCACCATTGTGCACGTGCGGTGTGGCAAAGCAGCCTATCGGAAAGCGTAACTCCCCCTCCCCCACACCCATCCAGCCAACTGGCTGTAACTGCCTCTGGAGTTCTATGAGAGACCACTTGTCCCTCCCCTTTGGGCGACCCCATTTAAGAATGGCGCCACCCTCTAAGGACCTTCAATTTACTGCTCACCAATCATGACCTTACCGCCACAGGCCTGCATAGTTGCCCGACTATCAGACGCCCCAAAAGCTTACTGAAAGGCCATGACCTGTCCCTATACACAACTAACTATCTCAGTGGATTCTCCCTGAAGATTTCATTCCTTACTTTAGACAAATGGACGCCGTCTCTTTAACCCCTTCCATGCTGATGACGATCTCAGCTCGTCATCAGCGTTACCAGCCGTGTGCTGATGACGAGCTGAGCGCGTCATAAATCGCGGTAATTTTAAAAATGCCGCACACAGCGGGAAAAACGGCCGCACGCATGCGGTTAAGAAGCACAACTCCCCCAGATGCACCCATGGGCTATAATCTGCAGGTGTAAAACCCTATATAGCCTCCCCAGTTTGTTAATAATTTTTTACTGAGTGGGTCAATGCCCTCACACGCTCACTTGGCCTCCATTGGAATCTCTGCCGTCTGTGTGCCGGGATGTACCCCGGGCATAAACGTGTCGAACTACCCATTTCAGTGAGTAGTGTTACGACCAGAACCCCCACTACTCAGGCGTACCCAGGCATCCCCCCCTCCAAGTGCAGGATAATAATGCTAGGGCTGGCTGCTCAGAGAAAATTGACATACCGTCTTGGAGCCACTAAATGGCCTTGATTGATAGCATCACGATGCCCCCGATAAACACGTGCCCCAGACAATGACTCAGTGCTGGTGTAACTGCAACATTGGAAGGCTACCTAGGGAGTGCCCCACAGGCCCAAGGTCTGCGATAAGCATATGATGGAATCCGTGAACAACCTACACCTGACCACTATGTTCTGGGATATGCTGTGTAAGCGTATCCCCCTACTACGGAGCATCCCAACACTGCACAGTGTCTTATATGATGGCACCTGCGAGCACAGGTGCCGTAATGGCTGAATACCGTTTAACGACAAGGGGTGTTGACGTGTTGAACCCGCCCGTTACCCCTGGATTCGGTCAAACTGATAAGGCATACACTTGCAAGGCAGTGTACTGCCAAAATATTCCGGCTGGCAACAACAAATGGTTGAGTCAAAGAAAGAGAGGGGGGACCAGAAGCTGATTAAGGTCCAGTGCCGTGTGTCGTGTGAATCACACGCCCACCATCAGATATGGAGAAGGGAGAGATAAAGGAGGAGGGTAAAGTGGAATAAGGTATAGTGAAGACCCTCTGCAGAAAGGGCAGGAAGGGACTGGGGTGGAAAAAGGGGAGGGGGAGACGTTTATTGTCTCATGTTGCCCTCACACACCCCGAAGGATGTCATGCTTCATCATCAGGCAGTGCTCCTCGTCGGGCCGGCGCTGCAATGCCCTACGGGTCCCCCGAAGGGTCACTTTGTCGGAGATCTTTTCAGAGAACAGCCGTATGATGAGTGCGGGTGTGTGGGGAGGGTCCTAGTGAGGAGTGGTGGTACAGGTGGTGGTATAAAAATGGCTAGGGGATACCAGAGAATAATAGTTTAATTAGAGTGGTTGCCCCTGTCATATTAAAAAACCCGGAGGTTGGGTGTTACAGTGTGGGTAGTAATGTACCCTCGGTAACAGGAAAAGTGGTCAGGTCAACATGTTTCGTGCTGTCGTGGTCAGAGTGATCCAGTGTGCTTCATCAGGACCAGTGAAAGAGAGGTGGTGGTTGTGTAAAATAGCAGTGAAATATGTGATTGTTAATCACTTTCGTGGTGCGCACCAACCAGTTGACCAATTATTGGTGGGGCACGCCTGTCGCATCATTGTTGTACGTGACAGGCCAGCCCCCACTGTGGTCATTGGGGCCGGCACAACCGCCATACCTTTGGCCTTGGACCATGCGGGCCTGCCTTTCTCTTCTTGACACAGTCCTCCTGCATCACTAACAGTCACCAGCAATAGGTATTCTAGAATGTTCGTAATTTCAGCTAGGATTTTAAGAGATATTGTTCCATTGTGCACCGGATGGCCTTTTAAATGGCAGTAAAAGCCTGTGTCTTTCCAGGTGTCAAAGTGCGTGGCAATTTGTTAAAACCCAGGTAATTTCAGAAGCATACTGTGAAGCCTGTTAACAGTAAAATGTTTTTATATTTGCAACTTATTTTGAAGTATGTTTCCATTCAAATGTATTCATATTTTTAATTTTTTGTTCCTATATTTGTATGTTGTTATTTATTGCTTGTTGTTAGAAATGGGTCTCTAGTTGGAAGTGGTTTGCACCCACACATCCAAGATAACCCCTCCTCACCCCTTGGTAGCTTAGCATGTGCAGTCAGGCTTATCTCAGAGGCAATGTGTAAAGTATTTGTACATCCACACAGTAACACAGTGAAAACACTACAAAAGGAGTCCCAACTAATTTAGAAAAATAGTCAATATTTATTTGAATAGAACAAGACTAAAAGGACAAAACTCCAACATACAGAAGTCAAAATACCCCTTTTAAAAGATTAAGCAAGTTTTGTCCATAGAAATCAATAGATGCATATGTTTAGGGCAAAGGATCTTAGATGCGTCAAAAACCAAAGACGAGGCAAGGCGCAGGGGATGTGAGGCCCCGGAAAAACAAAAAGACGCGTTGATTCTTTACTGCACAGGGGAGGTGATACGCCGGTTCCATACTACTAGGAAGGGAAGGTGATGCGTTGGTTCCATACCACTAGGAAGGGGAGGTGATGCGTCAGCACCCATGGACGATGTGTCGAAAATCCAGATGTGCTGCGTCAGTTCAACAGCAGCGAGGCAGGCGAAGCGTTGATTCTACAGTTGTGGAGCAGGCACTGCGTCGTAGTCAGAGCGGAGTGTCACAGACAAGGGCACACAGTGCTCGAAACACACGCTGCAGCAATTCTTCTGACGCTCTGCGACGGCAAGCAGGGGCCTGCAATGGAAGCCGTGGTCGATGTGTCGAGTGGGAATCATGCTTCGTCGCAGGCAGTGGTGATCTTTACAGCAGGGCATTGATTTAAACAGATGCTGGGATTCTATGCGTGGATTTTCTTCTTAAAATCACCCAATTTCACTCCCAAGGGCCCAGGAACCGGATTTGGCACCACTTGGCGAGTCAGGACTCTCAGAAGAAGAGCCGATGCACAGGCAGGTGAAGTCTTTGATGGCTCTGAGAATTCAAAACAAGAGGCAAGCAAAGACCAGTCCTTTCATTCCTAGGACATAAGCAGCAGAAGGCTTCCATAGCAAAGCACCCAGCATAGTGGCAGTATCTCCTTACAGCAATCCAGCTCTTCTCCCTGGGCTAATGTCCTTAGTCCAGAAGTGTTCTGAGTATATGCCGTTCGAGGTCTAGTCCTCAAACCAATTTCAGCCTTTAAAGTAGGCAAAATTGAAAGTAACGTATTTATAGTGTGCAAGACCCTGCCTTTCCCTGCCTCCAGATACACTATTGGGGGGGATAGAGAGGGCTTTGTGTGAGGACAGGCACAGCCATACTCAGGTTTTTAGTGTCAACTCCTCCCACCACTCTAGCCCAGGAAGATCCATCAGCCTGGTGACGGGCCATCAGAATATTTAGGGGGGCACACCCCAGCTCCTGTGTAACTGTCTAGAGTGAATGCACAAACAACTCGACTGTCATCCTAGCCCAGGTGTGTATTCAGCAGACAGACAGAAGCATAGAATGGTAAAGATAGAAAATGAATACTTTCTAAAAGTGGTATTTTTAGACAAGCAATTTAAAAACCAACTTCACCAACAGATGGCTTGATAAATTGTGAGTCCAGAGACCCCAAACTCCAAATCTTTGTCTATATTCTCATTTGGAAGATACACTTGTCAGATGTTACAAGGCAGCTTCAATGATAAACATGTGGGAAAGATAGGCCTAGCTGTAGTGAAATACTAATTTAGCAGTATTTTACTACCACGACATGTAAAACACAACAGTACATGTCCAACCTTTTAAATACATTGCACCCTGCCCATGGGGCTACCTCGTGCCTACCTTTTAGGGGTGCCTTAGATATAATAAAAGGGAAGGTTTGAACCTGGCAAGTGGGTGCACTCACCAGGTTGACATAGCAGTCTAAAATGGCACTCACAAACACTGCAGTGGCAGGTCTGAGACATGTTTGCAGGGCTACTGATGTGGGAGTCACAATCAGTTCTGCAGGCCCACTAGTAGTATTTGATTGACAGGCACTGGGCACACCTGGTGCCCTTTACTAGGGACTTACGAGTAAATTGAATATGCCAATCATGGATGAACCAATCACCAATACAATTTAGATAGGGAGCACTGGCACTTTAGCACTGGTCAGCAGTGTTAAAGTGCCCGGAATCCTAAAACCAGCAAAAAAGAAATGCAGCACACAATCAAAAACAGGAAGTCAGAGGCAAAAAGACAGGGCAAACCACACCAAACGATGCCAGATCTAACACCTATGTTGGGATTTAGATATGTTTTGTGAAGGGGGAAGATGTGTTATGTTTGATGTTGTATTTCTTGAGCGAGCTACCTTGACACGTTCTGACACAATATATACAATTTTCAGGTTGAGTGTTCTGTGGTCGATGTTCTAAACTTGGGCAGCTGATGTGAAAGTCTGGAACCATCACCAGGCTCACCAGTGTGCTGCCCATTGCTACCTGAATAAAAAGAAGACTAATTCCTCACCACTGTGCTTTCTTTCTGCACACAACACAATTGTTGGTGAAAATCCACTAATTTACCAAATTTGCCAATCAGCAGAGCCCTGGAATTATGGGATAGGAGAAGAACAAACTATGAAGCAGGGATGGCTAAATTATGCAGCAAGAAAAGGCATATAATGCAGCATAATAGCGCACATTTTGTGATAGTATTTCTTCATTATTTTGTTTTTAGGTCGAGCATTCGAGACCTCTTGTATATACTTTAATATATACTTATATACTTTTGTATATAATTATAGGTGTATGTACTTTGTGGGTTCTGGAGATCAGCCCTAGGACTTGCCTGCTTCTGCTTAGGGACTTTTTTTCTGTTCAACTGCCTCTATTTAACTGTCTTGATTGAAAACAACTAGCAGTGGTCAGTAAAATGCCAGAATTGCTTTCTGCTGAGGGACTTTCTTTTTTTAATTTTTCTGGCAACTGCCCCTATTTAACTTTCTTGATTGAAAGCGACCAGCAGAGGTCAGTAAAATACCAGAATCACTTTAGCATTCTCTAGATTCCAGTCCATAGATATTGTCTTCCACGAGCACCAGTAGACAATAATATTTGTTTCAAATCTCGTATTTTCAGTGATATGACCACAGAAGGCCCTCATTTTACATTAAAAAAAGAGCTTTAGACTATACCATTTCCTGCTGAAAGGCAATATTTCTGTCCATGTGTTCCCATACCTGGCATATCACGCAGTTTAGTGCTTACTTTCTCTCCATGTTAAAGAACAATAGATGTTTTAGCACCCAGGCTAATGTGCTGTATAGCTACATACATATAAGGTCCCAAAGGCGAGACCAATTGCATTGCAAATGCTTGTTTTTTAGGTTGATTATCATCCCGCCTGTGCTGTCGGCAAGACCTGCTGTAATCACTCCACAGGAGAAAAATTACAGCTGCTGCTTTCCATTGGTTGACAACTCCATCGCTGCTCCTTATTGGCCGGTGCTCCCGATACATCACTTCCGTTTTTAAACCAGGAGCACAGGCCAATTACAGTTTTCTTACACCGTAGGTTTTAAATATTTATTTATGGACGTATTTTTTTTCTTACAAGAATCTCATCCCGAGATTTACATTGAAAGGCTGCCATTGGCACTTTCTTTAGACACGGCTCGTCTAAATAAAGGTGCACGGCCGCTATTAAAGTGAAAGCGTGGAATGGGGCGCTTGTTAGAAAAAAAAGCATTTGTTTGCAAAGTTGAAAAACAAATGCTTTTTTTTGTAAAACTGCCCCATGCCACGCTTTCACTTTACTGGCACCTCGCCCCTTTGTTTAAACAAGCCCCGTCTAAAGAAAGGTCTGTGGTCGCCATTAAAGAAAAAGCGTGGCATGGGTCACTTTGACAAAATAAGCATTTGCAGTTTAATAGGTCTCGCATTACTAAAAGTTTGAGCTATTGGCATTGTGAATTATAATTCAGCGCCAATGGCTAAAACTTTCTGCATTGCAAGACCTATTGCATTGCAAATGCTTGTTGCTCATGTTAAAACTATATGTGAAACGTTTTTACCTAATTATTACCAGTCTGACACCCAAATACAGCCATAAGCAACAGGAAGGTGGCCAGTCAACCTTTCGCAAAAGGCCTTCACTACGTGGCCACCCATGTCACCATATTATTTGTAACTTTTGATCCGTTTGTGCTACAAACAATTTTTTTTTTTTTACAATCTTCAGATCATGCAGCAGACGTCATATTACGTGGCAAACACAGCAAATCTACAATTATGCAGAAAAATGCAGGCGCTGTAAAATCTCAAAATTTCAGCAGCTCTGCCAATAGGGAATCGCCACCATGGTAGCAGATTTTTGCCAAATGCGCTTTGCTCATGTTTCAGTTTGCCAATCCTCATTCTGCAAATCAAGATTGGAATTTCCTTGTGCAAAGTGGAAAAATTTGGCAAGACCATTTAATTAAATTGTGCAAACAATTTTAACAAACTAGACCAATGTACTAAAATCAGGTGAAGTATTTATATCGCTTCTAAGCGGGCCATGTGCAAATCAATTTGTTTAGGAGATAGTCGCAATTTCTGCCCTGTCTCTTTCACAGTGATCACAGTCGCAGCATTTAGTGGCAATACGGCACTGTCTGTTGGTGGCACCCTAGGTCGAGGCCTACTATTGCAGAGGCCTTGAAAACGCCCTGCTTATTTTCTATGTATATTTATCTTAATATCAGATTTTAAGTGTGGGACTAAATCGTAATTTCCCTTTTGTGCGCTTTTGCGAGTAAATTCAATGAAAGAATGGAAGCGTGCTAGCACTCACAGAGGGGGGGACATATTATTCCACCAAAAGGCAATATCCATCACACCCGTGGAAACAAACTAGGTACTTAAGACTAAGAGCAATTTTCTGCAAGCTTGGATTTTCCCCTAACCCCTCCCCCCTATAACTTCCATTGCCCTTCACACAAAGTGAGATTCTGTCACATAAAAACACCCAAGAGGATTGAATAAAGAGGGCATTAAGGCATGATAAGAGTAACTTTGACAGTAAACCTCTGTGCATGGATGGTTTGCTAGAAGAACTGGGATATTAAGAGAGCATTGGAGCACGAAGGCAAGGGCTCCTCCTCAGCCCTGTATATATTTGGTGCATGTATCCTTTAATGTCAGATTTGACATCACTAAGCACCACAGACCTTTCCTACTTTTTAAATACATTTCTTTCCACGAGGTATGGAACTTTTTTCTGCCGACCTGAGTACCAGGGACGCTGATAGTCAATATAAAATTACTTTCGAAGCAAATCCATTAAAACATTCACAAGATGTTATTTGAGCAGTGTGGAATTTTTACCGATCAATGATTAATGCTCTGTCACTCAAACCTGAAAGTCAAATTTTGTTAGCTGTACAGGCGACTGATGAATATTTCCTTCTCTGTTAATAAACAGACTATGCTGCTGCCCTCAACAACGTGACCGAAAGAGCCCGGATGCTGCCTATATTTCTTTCACATTAGACAGAGTTCAATTTCAGAAACTAGTCCTGATGAGTTCAGAGTGGTTAACAATTTGTAATTGTACATTCTGTACATTTCTAATGTTTTGTCTGTGGTCAAAATGGAATGGAGTAATTCTAACCACTATAGGATCATCCTGGGTCAAGGAGGACAGATCAGTGACTATATTTTTATTGTTTTTATTGATAAAACACAATATACACATAGGTCTAGTGGTACATCATGACCGCAGCACGACTGTTAAATGTAACTTGAATCAACTTAATGCACAGCATCAGTTTCATTAGTTAACAAAGGTACTAGTGTTATTGTTGGCGATTGGGAACACCACATCCAAGCACATTTCCCATCAATGGCGACAATTCTGGCATAAATGTTGTGTTAGAGTATCAACTGTGGAGTGACTTCAGGCCCAAGCGACCAACCAATCTTTCAACTGTACGCGGACTAACATTCATTGTACAGCTAACCTGCATCCCCTACTATGTCTCACTTTCAGCCGTCAGGTACGATACATCTATTCACTCTCCCTCCGCCTCTTCCGTCTCCTTCCCCACGAGGTATGTCTGATATGGGCACCTGTGATTTTTAGGGCAACTTTGAGGAGGTAGCAGCTCGCTATATACATCTGGCTCCATGTTGCAAAATACTATGTCTACATGCCACTCTGCTAAGGTGGGGGTCAGATCTCTAGCCCAGCGCATCACCACTCAGCACCTGGCCAGTAATAACACAATGGCCACTAGTTTCCTATCTGTTTTGTCCACTCCCCTTTCATAACCCAGAAGAGCTAGCATGGGGTCCCTTTCCAGGGAGGAGCCAGTAATAGTTCCCAGCTCTCAGAATACCGCACCCCGTAACTGAGCTACCTCGGGACAATACCATGCCACAGTGTGGAGAAGTGTGGCTCAATGGTTAGAGCGGCAGACCCTGATGCAGAGGTCTGGCCTGGGTTTTGGAAAAGGGGGGTGGTGATGGACAGAGTTTCTGAATGATGCAGAATACTCTTACCAAGTCAAGAGATCATGGTTTTAATCCATCACCGTTTTTTAGCTCACTGCACCATCCCAGCTCAGAACCTGGCTATATGCAAATTAGTCTGTTCCTGTCCCAGTGCATGATGGGAACAGGGCAAACCAAACTACCAAGCCAATTCTTATACTGGGAAGGAAACAAGCTCCCGGGGACCGGTTTCTGGCATCACAGCCTTCTTCGGCCCGGTTTGCTTGAATCCTGATGGTGCAATGAGCAAGGGACTCACGTCTGAGTATACCCTCCCACACATAGTGTGGATAAAACCGATTTTGGAAAAGGGGGGTGGTGATGGACAGAGTTTCTGAATGATGCAGAATACTCTTACCAAGTCAAGAGATCATGGTTTTAATCCAACACCGTTTTTTAGCTCACTGCACCATCCCAGCTCAGAACCTGGCTATATGCAAATTAGTCTGTTCCTGTCCCAGTGCATGATGGGAACAGGGCAAACCAAACTACCAAGCCAATTCTTATACTGGGAAGGAAACAAGCTCCCGGGGACCGGTTTCTGGCATCACAGCCTTCTTCGGCCCGGTTTGCTTGAATCCTGATGGTGCAATGAGCAAGGGACTCACGTCTGAGTATACCCTCCCACACATAGTGTGGATAAAACCGATTTTGGAAAAGGGGGGTGGTGATGGACAGAGTTTCTGAATGATGCAGAATACTCTTACCAAGTCAAGAGATCATGGTTTTAATCCATCACCGTTTTTTAGCTCACTGCACCATCCCAGCTCAGAACCTGGCTATATGCAAATTAGTCTGTTCCTGTCCCAGTGCATGATGGGAACAGGGCAAACCAAACTACCAAGCCAATTCTTATACTGGGAAGGAAACAAGCTCCCGGGGACCGGTTTCTGGCATCACAGCCTTCTTCGGCCCGGTTTGCTTGAATCCTGATGGTGCAATGAGCAAGGGACTCACGTCTGAGTATACCCTCCCACACATAGTGTGGATAAAACCGATTTTGGAAAAGGGGGGTGGTGATGGACAGAGTTTCTGAATGATGCAGAATACTCTTACCAAGTCAAGAGATCATGGTTTTAATCCATCTATTGACTTGGTAAGAGTATTCTGCATCATTCAGAAACTCTGTCCATCACCTTTTCCAAAATTGAATTTATCCACACTATGTGTGGGAGGGTATACTCAGACGTGAGTCCCTTGCTCATTGCACCATCAGGATTCAAGCAAGCCGGGCCGAAGAAGGCTGTGATGCCAGAAACCGGTCCCCGGAAGCTTGTTTCCTTCCCAGTATAAGAATTGGCTTGGTAGTTTGGTTTGCCCTGTTCCCATCATGCACTGGGACAGGAACAGACTAATTTGCATATTGCCAGGTTCTGAGCTGGGATGGTGCAGTGAGCTAAAAAACAGTGATGGATTAACACCATGATCTATTGACTTGGTAAGAGTATTCTGCATCATTCAGAAACTCTGTCCATCACCTTTTCCAAAATTGAATTTATCCACACTATGTGTGGGAGGGTATACTCAGACGTGAGTCCCTTGCTCATTGCACCATCAGGATTCAAGCAAGCCGGGCCGAAGAAGGCTGTGATGCCAGAAACCGGTCCACGGAAGCTTGTTACCTTCCCAGTATAAGAATTGGCTTGGTAGTTTGGTTTGCCCTGTTCCCATCATGCACTGGGACAGGAACAGACTAATTTGCATATAGCCAGGTTCTGAGCTGGGATGGTGCAGTGAGCTAAAAAACAGTGATGGATTAAATCCATGATCTATTGACTTGGTAAGAGTATTCTGCATCATTCAGAAACTCTGTCCATCACCTTTTCCAAAATTGAATTTATCCACACTATGTGTGGGAGGGTATACTCAGACGTGAGTCCCTTGCTCATTGCACCATCAGGATTCAAGCAAGCTGGGCCGAAGAAGGCTGTGATGCCAGAAACCGGTCCCCGGAAGCTTGTTTCCTTCCCAGTATAAGAATTGGCTTGGTAGTTTGGTTTGCCCTGTTCCCATCATGCACTGGGAGAGGAACAGACTAATTTGCATATAGCCAGGTTCTGAGCTGGGATGGTGCAGTGAGCTAAAAAACAGTGATGGATTAAAACCATGATCTATTGACTTGGTAGGAGTATTCTGCATCATTCAGAAACTCTGTCCATCACCTTTTCCAAAATTGAATTTATCCACACTATGTGTGGGAGGGTATACTCAGACGTGAGTCCCTTGCTCATTGCACCATCAGGATTCAAGCAAGCCGGGCCGAAGAAGGCTGTGATGCCAGAAACCGGTCCCCGGAAGCTTGTTTCCTTCCCAGTATAAGAATTGGCTTGGTAGTTTGGTTTGCCCTGTTCCCATCATGCACTGGGACAGGAACAGACTAATTTGCATATAGCCAGGTTCTGAGCTGGGATGGTGCAGTGAGCTAAAAAACAGTGATGGATTAAAACCATGATCTATTGACTTGGTAAGAGTATTCTGCATCATTCAGAAACTCTGTCCATCACCTTTTCCAAAATTGAATTTATCCACACTATGTGTGGGAGGGTATACTCAGACGTGAGTCCCTTGCTCATTGCACCATCAGGATTCAAGCAAGCCGGGCCGAAGAAGGCTGTGATGCCAGAAACCGGTCCCCGGAAGCCTGTTTCCTTCCCAGTATAGGAATTGGCTTGGTAGTTTGGTTTGCCCTGTTCCCATCATGCACTGGGACAGGAACAGACTAATTTGCATATAGCCAGGTTCTGAGCTGGGATCATCCAGTGAGCTAAAAAACAGTGATGGATTAAAACCATGATCTATTGACTTGGTAAGAGTATTCTGCATCATTCAGATACTCTGTCCATCACCTTTTCCAAAATTGAATTTATCCACACTATGTGTGGGAGGGTATACTCAGACGTGAGTCCCTTGCTCATTGCACCATCAGGATTCAAGCAAGCCGGGCCGAAGAAGGCTGTGATGCCAGAAACCGGTCCCCGGAAGCTTGTTTCCTTCCCAGTATAAGAATTGGCTTGGTAGTTTGGTTTGCCCTGTTCCCATCATGCACTGGGACAGGAACATACTAATTTGCATATTGCCAGGTTCTGAGCTGGGATGGTGCAGTGAGCTAAAAAACAGTGATGGATTAAAACCATGATCTATTGACTTGGTAAGAGTATTCTGCATCATTCAGAAACTCTGTCCATCACCTTTTCCAAAATTGAATTTATCCACACTATGTGTGGGAGGGTATACTCAGACGTGAGTCCCTTGCTCATTGCACCATCAGGATTCAAGCAAGCCGGGCCGAAGAAGGCTGTGATGCCAGAAACCGGTCCCCGGAAGCTTGTTTCCTTCCCAGTATAAGAATTGGCTTGGTAGTTTGGTTTGCCCTGTTCCCATCATGCACTGGGAATGGAACAGACTAATTTGCATATAGCCAGGTTCTGAGCTGGGATGGTGCAGTGAGCTAAAAAACAGTGATGGATTAAAACCATGATCTATTGACTTGGTAAGAGTATTCTGCATCATTCAGAAACTCTGTCCATCACCTTTTCCAAAATTGAATGTATCCACACTATGTGTGGGAGGGTATACTCAGACGTGAGTCCCTTGCTCATTGCACCATCAGGATTCAAGCAAGCCGGGCCGAAGAAGGCTGTGATGCCAGAAACCGGACCCCGGAAGCATGTTTCCTTCCCAGTATAAGAATTGGCTTGGTAGTTTGGTTTGCCCTGTTCCCATCATGCACTGGGACAGGAACAGACTAATTTGCATATAGCCAGGTTCTGAGCTGGGATGGTGCAGTGAGCTAAAAAACAGTGATGGATTAAAACCATGATCTATTGACTTGGTAAGAGTATTCTGCATCATTCAGAAACTCTGTCCATCACCTTTTCCAAAATTGAATTTATCCACACTATGTGTGGGAGGGTATACTCAGACGTGAGTCCCTTGCTCATTGCACCATCAGGATTCAAGCAAGCCGGGCCGAAGAAGGCTGTGATGCCAGAAACCGGTCCCCGGAAGCTTGTTTCCTTCCCAGTATAAGAATTGGCTTGGTAGTTTGGTTTGCCCTGTTCCCATCATGCACTGGGACAGGAACAGACTAATTTGCATATAGCCAGGTTCTGAGCTGGGATGGTGCAGTGAGCTAAAAAACAGTGATGGATTAAAACCATGATCTATTGACTTGGTAAGAGTATTCTGCATCATTCAGAAACTCTGTCCATCACCTTTTCCAAAATTGAATTTATCCACACTATGTGTGGGAGGGTATACTCAGACGTGAGTCCCTTGCTCATTGCACCATCAGGATTCAAGCAAGCCGGGCCGAAGAAGGCTGTGATGCCAGAATCCGGTCCCCGGAAGCTTGTTTCCTTCCCAGTATAAGAATTGGCTTGGTAGTTTGGTTTGCCCTGTTCCCATCATGCACTGGGACAGGAACAGACTAATTTGCATATAGCCAGGTTCTGAGCTGGGATGGTGCAGTGAGCTAAAAAACAGTGATGGATTAAAACCATGATCTATTGACTTGGTAAGAGTATTCTGCATCATTCAGAAACTCTGTCCATCACCTTTTCCAAAATTGAATTTATCCACACTATGTGTGGGAGGGTATACTCAGACGTGAGTCCCTTGCTCATTGCACCATCAGGATTCAAGCAAGCCGGGCCGAAGAAGGCTGTGATGCCAGAAACCGGTCCCCGGAAGCTTGTTTCCTTCCCAGTATAAGAATTGGCTTGGTAGTTTGGTTTGCCCTGTTCCCATCATGCACTGGGACAGGAACAGACTAATTTGCATATAGCCAGGTTCTGAGCTGGGATGGTGCAGTGAGCTAAAAAACAGTGATGGATTAAAACCATGATCTATTGACTTGGTAAGAGTATTCTGCATCATTCAGAAACTCTGTCCATCACCTTTTCCAAAATTGAATTTATCCACACTATGTGTGGGAGGGTATACTCAGACATGAGTCCCTTGCTCATTGCACCATCAGGATTCAAGCAAGCCGGGCCGAAGAAGGCTGTGATGCCAGAAACCGGTCCCCGGAAGCTTGTTTCCTTCCCAGTATAAGAATTGGCTTGGTAGTTTGGTTTGCCCTGTTCCCATCATGCACTGGGACAGGAACAGACTAATTTGCATATAGCCAGGTTCTGAGCTGGGATGGTGCAGTGAGCTAAAAAACAGTGATGGATTAAAACCATGATCTATTGACTTGGTAAGAGTATTCTGCATCATTCAGAAACTCTGTCCATCACCTTTTCCAAAATTGAATTTATCCACACTATGTGTGGGAGGGTATACTCAGACGTGAGTCCCTTGCTCATTGCACCATCAGGATTCAAGCAAGCCGGGCCGAAGAAGGCTGTGATGCCAGAAACCGGTCCCCGGAAGCTTGTTTCCTTCCCAGTATAAGAATTGGCTTGGTAGTTTGGTTTGCCCTGTTCCCATCATGCACTGGGACAGGAACAGACTAATTTGCATATAGCCAGGTTCTGAGCTGGGATGGTGCAGTGAGCTAAAAAACAGTGATGGATTAAAACCATGATCTATTGACTTGGTAAGAGTATTCTGCATCATTCAGAAACTCTGTCCATCACCTTTTCCAAAATTGAATTTATCCACACTATGTGTGGGAGGGTATACTCAGACGTGAGTCCCTTGCTCATTGCACCATCAGGATTCAAGCAAGCCGGGCCGAAGAAGGCTGTGATGCCAGAAACCGGTCCCCGGAAGCTTGTTTCCTTCCCAGTATAAGAATTGGCTTGGTAGTTTGGTTTGCCCTGTTCCCATCATGCACTGGGACAGGAACAGACTAATTTGCATATAGCCAGGTTCTGAGCTGGGATGGTGCAGTGAGCTAAAAAACAGTGATGGATTAAAACCATGATCTATTGACTTGGTAAGAGTATTCTGCATCATTCAGAAACTCTGTCCATCACCTTTTCCAAAATTGAATTTATCCACACTATGTGTGGGAGGGTATACTCAGACGTGAGTCCCTTGCTCATTGCACCATCAGGATTCAAGCAAGCCGGGCCGAAGAAGGCTGTGATGCCAGAAACCGGTCCCCGGAAGCTTGTTTCCTTCCCAGTATAAGAATTGGCTTGGTAGTTTGGTTTGCCCTGTTCCCATCATGCACTGGGACAGGAACAGACTAATTTGCATATAGCCAGGTTCTGAGCTGGGATGGTGCAGTGAGCTAAAAAACAGTGATGGATTAAAACCATGATCTATTGACTTGGTAAGAGTATTCTGCATCATTCAGAAACTCTGTCCATCACCTTTTCCAAAATTGAATTTATCCACACTATGTGTGGGAGTGTATACTCAGACGTGAGTCCCTTGCTCATTGCACCATCAGGATTCAAGCAAGCCGGGCCGAAGAAGGCTGTGATGCCAGAAACCGGTCCCCGGAAGCTTGTTTCCTTCCCAGTATAAGAATTGGCTTGGTAGTTTGGTTTGCCCTGTTCCCATCATGCACTGGGACAGGAACAGACTAATTTGCATATAGCCAGGTTCTGAGCTGGGATGGTGCAGTGAGCTAAAAAACAGTGATGGATTAAAACCATGATCTATTGACTTGGTAAGAGTATTCTGCATCATTCAGAAACTCTGTCCATCACCTTTTCCAAAATTGAGGTCTGGCCTGGGACCAGGGTTTAATTCCCGCCTCGGCGGGTCTTGGGCTCGATTTCCTCGGACCTTATAATTCTCGCCTCAGTGCCTAATCTAATCATGGGTCCCACTCTGCAACTCTGGGCAATAGCTTGCTTAATCTCCACAACGGCCCCAACAGCGCTGGGATGCCTGGCTTCACCTTGGAGGTGCCCAGGAGTGGACACTTCACAGGGAAAAGCCAGAAAGGGTTCCACAGCGGTATGCGTACAGCGCCTAGAGGCCTCAGGGCATAAGTGCGCTATACAAGTACGAAGTTTACAGTTTATGCATAATATCAACCACTTACTCACGTCACCTGGGACATTCTACTGAGTCTCGCAACCCGTATGTGAAGGGCCTCTCTGGGGTATAGATTACTCCATTAACATATTTAAAGTGTATAAGTCTGTGTCTTCCATTTAACGACAGTCTTGGTCACTAAACAACAATATCTCCAGCTCTCACCATCTAAAACCCTGCCCAGATCCCTCTGCCACTCCAGTCACACCTTTGTGATGCCCGGTCTGCGCGACTCCTGTGCCAGGCCGTAAAGTTTCCTGACCAGCTTAGTGGGGGTATTTGATTGTATCAGGGAAGACAGCAGTGGCATGACTGGGGGCTCCTGCATATCGTTTCCTAAGAGGTCCCGTAGAGTGTGTCGGACTCTGAAGTACTGAAAGAGAACAAGGGGTTTCTGTGCCCGCTTACCATCGTGGAGGGCTTCCCAGTCTCTCACAAACTCCTCTCGGAATAGATCTTCCATTGTGACGATCCCTAGTGTAGGCAGTGTTTTTACCAACTTTTCTCCCGACTCAGCAGAAATCAGGAGCACCAGTCTATCAAAATGTGTGGGAAATATTGCAGGGAGCCAGCCTGGTATTCCAGTAATTGCTGCAGGAATATACCGTGGAGTTCAGTGAATCATAAATATCAAAGCATTGCGTAGGATTACAGAATAGCGTCTGGGGAAGTGTATGAGAGTTTGCAGCACCTCCTTCAATATGTCAATGTGGCAAGTCGCCTGGGCCATGGAGCCAATAATATGCTGAGATGCTCGGTGCAGCTCTGTAGTATAACGCAACATCAGGAGCACTGAGCCCCCCCATATAATACGCCAATGTAAGGACCCTTTACTGCACCCTGGGCTGCTTTCCTGCCCAGGAAGATTGCAACATGAGAAATAGAGACCGAATCAGGAGCATTGTAGTATTTTGCAACAGGAATGAAAATCTAGGGAGCAGCACCATCTTCAGGATCGCTATCCATCCCATCAGTGACAGTGGGAGCTTGATCCAGTGCTCAATATCCTCTCCCAGTGTATGTATCGCTTTGTCATAGTTGTCGCGTATGACCTGCGTCTGATCTATGTGTATCTGTATCCCTAGATACCGGACAGAGTCGATCATCCAATGTAGGGGATACCCCAGCGCTCTTGGTGTCATGGCAGGGGTGAGTGGGAAAATAGTAGATTTGTCCCAATTAATTTTGAGTCTTGAGAGCCCTCCGATTTTCACCACTTCTTGCAACGTAGGAGGTAGATTCTTGTCGGGGTCATGGGCGTATAATAATGTGTTGGAAACATACGCTAAAACTAAGAAATTCAGCACACAATCAAAAACAGGAGGTCAGAGGCAAAAAGACAGGGCAAACTACACAAACTATCCCAGGTCTAACAGCCGCGTTGGGATTTAGACATGTTTTGTTAAGGGAAAAAATGTGTTATGTTTGATGTTGTATTTCTAGAGTGAGCTACCTTGACACGCTCTGCCATAATATATACAGTTCTCAGATTGAGTGTTCTGTGGTGGATGTTCTAAACTTTGGCAGCTGATGCGAAGGTCTGGAACCATCACCAGGCTCACCAATGTGCTGTCCGTTTTTACCTGTATAAAAAGAAGACTAATTCCTCACCATTGTGCTTTCTTTCAGCACACAACACAATTGTTGGTGATAATCCACTAATTTACCAAACTTGCCAATCAGCAGCGCCCTGGAATTATGGGGTAGGAGAAGAACAAACTATGAAGCAGGAAAGGCTAAATTATGCAGCAAGAAAATGCATATAATGCAGCATAATATAGCCCATTTTGTGATAGTATTTCTTCATTATTTTGTTTTTGGGTCGAGCACTCAAGACCTCTTGTATGTACTTTAATACATATTTATATACTTTTGTATATACTTATATGTGTATGTACTTTGTGGGCTCTGGAGATCAGCCCTAGGACTTGCCGGTATTCTTGGAGTACCATGGGTATCACCACAAGTGCATACAAGGGCGACAGGGGTCAACCCTGTCTGGTGCCCCTAGTAATCTCAATTGGGGACCTCACAGTATTTCCCACTCAGATCCTAGCTGTTGGCTCAATGAACAAGTCTTCGATCATTGCACAAAGACTTCCCCCTACTCCAATCTTGCGGAGGACAGCCCGCAAAAAGCCCATTTAACAGAATCAAACGCTTTTTGTGTGTCTACAAATACAGCAGCTGCTCTCACTTCTGGGTTTACACACAGCATGGTGCCAAACAATGTACGGAGATTATACGTTAGGCTATGACTGGGCACAAATCCAGCCTGTTCTGGTCCTACCACCCCAGAGGGGCCAATCTGTTCGCTAATACTCAGGGGTATAATTTGGTGTCCACATTTAATAGGGATGACAGCCTGTATGAGGAGCAGTTATCTTGGCTTTTGCCAGGTTTTAGGAGTGCAACTATCAAGGCCTCTCGCATTGAGGGTGGAATTACGCCAGTCTTTACCATGTCCTCACACAGTGTGACTAAGGGCAGAATAAGGAGATCCTGGTAGGCCTTATAAAAGGCCCCAATGATGCTATCTATGCCTGATGCCTTAAGGGCCTGCATGCTGGCTAGAGCAGTGCGTATCTCCACGGGGCATAGAGGCACCATCGTGTGCTACATGTGTACTACTGCAAGTCACGTCATTGCTATGTATTCTAGATAATCATTAGTGGCTGGCTCATCCGGTGTGATGCACGTGTGATACAGTTCCGCATAGTATCTTCGGAACCTGTCCGTGATGCGATCCGTATCACAGAGTATTCGCCCGCTTCATCCTGAATGCCTATGATCTCCTCAGTCTCCCTTTTGGGGTGTATCAGTTTCACCAGAGTGGTCCCTATGTGCTCCCCCTCTCCATACGACCTTGCAGTAGCGTATTTCCCTAAATGTTTAACCTCGTTGTTCACTGTTTCATGATATTCTTCTATTTTAGCTTTGCTTTCCCCAAATACTCTGGGATCACCAGAACTCTGGTGCCTCAATTCCATGTCCGCCATCTCCCTTGCTAGGTGCATCAGTCTACTCCTTTAAGGACCACTGCATGTTTAGAGAGTGTGAAACCTCTAATGTAAAGCTTAAAGGTTTCCCAGAATGTAGCAGAGCGGTTAACTGACCCCACGTTATTGGTGAAGAACTCCTTTAAAGCTTGTGCCTGCTCTGCCCTAAAGACAGAATCTAGCAGGGAATAAGGAGGAAATCGCTAGGTGAATGCAGCAGCCTTCCGGCAACGGAGTTCCGATTCCAGTATTACAGGTGAATGGTCAGAGTAAGTGCGAAGAAGCGGCTGACATCCATCTGAATGGAACACCAGACTCCTAGATATCTTTCAGTAGTCTATGCGGGTGTGGATATCATGAACAGCGGAGTAGTGTGTGTATCCTGCACCATCCGAACAGCAGTGCCTCTATATGTCCACCAGTCCTCTGAGGTCTGCTATCTTATTTATTTATTTATTTTAAGGTTTTATAGAGCGCGAACATGACCCATGAGGGTATCAGAGCGCTTTACAGATACAGTAGAATAATACAGGGACATATCACACGATAAACGATGAAAACTAGGTACAAAGGAGGGCTTACGGAGAGTCAAGGGATGAAGGTGGGACAGGGTAGCAGAGGGTACTGTACCTGGGGGATGTGAGAAGCTATACAACAAGGATAAGTAAAGTACAATGAATATAATACAAATAATACAAAAAGTCAAATACAGTGGTGTACAATGGCGCAGGATAGGGCAACATTCTCTCAGGTGGCTGACGGAATGAGTTTAGCCAAGGAATTTACCCATGAGAAAGGACTTGGCCTCCTTTTTGAAGCGAGCAAAGGAAGGGATTTTTCTAATGTCAGAAGGGAGGGAGTTCCATATTCTTGGTGCAGCTCCAGTGAAAGCCCTATTGTAGGTTGTTATTTTCCTAAAGCGTGCAGGCCGGAGTAAGAGGGCCTTGGTCGATCTTGAGTGTCTGTTACCACCAGATAGCACAAGCTTCTGAGCAAGATACGCAGGGGATTTAGAGTGAAGGGCCTTGTGCGTGATGCATGCCAGCTTGAAGTGGATCCTCGCCTCGAAGGGGAGCCAGTTTAACGCTTTCAAGTGAGGAGTGATGTGATCGAATTTTTTTGAGCCTGTAAGTAGTCTGGCGGCTGCGTTGAGGCAGGCTTTTAAGGGAGCCAGCGAGATCTTAGGTAGGCCAGAGAGGGTGGAGCAACCGTATTCCAGTCGAGAGATGACTAATGATTGAACAGCAAGTTTGAGGTCCGGAGCGTCTAGAAAGGGTTTCAATTTCCATAGGTAGCTCAGGTGGAATCTGGCCGATTTCGCCATTGTGTTGATGTGGTCTCGCATGTTTAGGTTATAATCCAAGGTGATTCCCAGAGATTTGGCAGATTTCACAATGGTCGGGGAACAGTTTAAGGCTGTGATGGCTTTAATCCATGTCTGGATGTCAGGGTTGTTCTTGGGTGGGGAGATTAGAAGGAACTCAGTTTTCTTGGCATTAAGTTTTAGTTGATTGGAGGAGAGCCATCTGACAGTCAGCTTCAGGGTTTCATTCAGGGTGAGGATCTCTGCCAGAGATGAGATTTTTATATAGATCTGAGTGTCATCAGCGTACATATGAAAGGAGATATTTGCATTGCGCAGGACTTCGGCCAGGGGTTCCAGATAGAGATTGAAGAGGGTCGGGGACAATGTTGATCCCTGAGGGACTCCCATCGAGACATCGGAAGGAGCGGACAGTTCGCCATTGACTAAAAAACTCTGAGATCGGTTTTGGAGGTAGGATTTGAACCAGTCGAGGACTATGCCATCTAGTCCCATCCTGAGTTTGAGGCGTTCGAGTAGCATCGCATGGTTGACCGTGTCGAAGGCCGATGAAAGATCAAGGAGGATCAGGAGACATGTTTTGTCTTGGTCAAGGGCTTGAAGAGCGTCATCAACGATGTGGAGCATGGTGGTTTCGGTGCTGTGACCGGGTCGGAAACCTGATTGACAGTCGTCCAGTAGATGGTATTTGTTGATGTGGTGACTAAGCTGTAGTTGAACACACTTTTCCAGCACTTTCGCCAGGAGCGGGATGTTTGAAATTGGTCTGAAGTTGTCTGGGGAGGCTGGGTCCAGCGACGTTTTTTTCAGAATGGGTATGACTTGGCCTGTTTTCAGCGAGGTCGGTATTGAGCCCTGTCGTAGGGAGGCATTAATGATTGCAGTCCAGCTAGGGATGATGGATTTGGTAACGGTCGCGAGACAGTTTGAAGGGAGCGGGTCATTAAAGTGGTTGTTAGGGTTCAGGGAGGCCAGGATTTTCGCGACAGAGATTTCGTCATAGGATGCAAACTCAGACCAGTGAGCTAAATTCTTTGGTAAGAGTCGTGGTGGCAAGGAAGGAGGAGGCAAAGGGTCAAAGTTCAGGGGGGGGAAGGAGGCAGCCTTAAGTTCAGTATCTAAGGTTTTGATTTTGTTTGTGAAAAAAGTGGAGAAAGCCTCAGAGGAGATGAGAGACTTGGGGTTTTCTTTCACTGTTTTGGATAGTTTGTTCGATTGAAGTTTAACCATCTCAAAGAGTTTGCGCGGTCTATTCTGGGCGTTTCCTAGTTCCGCTCTGAAGAATTCTTTTTTAGAGTTGGCGATGTTCTTGTTGTAGATATTTCTGGCCTGGCGAAGGAGTTTTAGGTGGTCTGTTGAGGGGTGCTGTCTCCAGGTTCTTTCATGCTGTCGGAGGGATCTTCTCTCGTTGTTGAGGGAACCAGTGAACCATGGGTTTTTATCTTTGACTTGAGTTCTTTTTAGTTTAAGAGGGGCTAGGTCATCCAGGATGCTTGACATGGTAGTCGAATAGTGATCATTAAGGTCACTGACCGAGGTGATGTGGGAGGGGGGTGGTAGGTCTGTTTTGCAGCGGATCTCAAGCATGTTGATGTCTAGGTTTTTGGTGTCTCTGACCCAGCGCTTTGGGAGTACCTGTTGTGGTGTCTTTGTCTTGCGTGTGCTGGGTAACAGAAAGGTGATGGTATGGTGGTCAGACCAGTCGCAGGGCTCTATCGAGGTGAGCTTGACGGTGGTATCCTTGGAGATGATCCAGTCAAGAGTGGCTCCTTTCGAGTGGGTTGGGAGAGGGCAAGCTTGGGTCAAGGCTAGATCGGCCAGGAGGTCTTTAATGGCGTTTACATGGGGATCTTTAAGATCATTCCAGTGCAAGTTGAAGTCGCCGAGGAAGATGTCCTTGGAGTTAGGGGAGTTCTTAGCCGTAATAACTTCCATGAGGTAGTCGGTAAAAAGTTCGTTTGTGCCTGGGGGGTGATAAAAGATGTGTAGGTTACATGTGTGGATGGTGCTACTGAAGACTGAGAGGGCTAGATATTCGCAGAAGTCAGTAGTATTCGTTGCAAGCTCAGTGACAAGGAGGTTAGCGCGATGGATGCAGGCAATTCCGCCTCCTTTTTTTGTTGTGTGGTCTGTCGAGCCTGACAATGTTGAAGTTAGGGGGGATTAAGAGGTCGAGGCATGGGGATGAGGAATCATTAAGCCATGATTCTGTAAGAATGGCTATGTCGGTGTTGTTGTTCAGGATGAGTGCGGAGACATCAGCCGCATGCTTCACTGCCGAGCGACAGTTGATTAAGAGGCCTGTCAGGGCAGGGAGAGGGGTGGTGGCGAGGGTCGGAACGGCCAAGGGCACTGGCGTGAGGTTACTTCTGAGCATTCTTATGTTGCTAGGGGGGGCTGGTCTGTGTGGGTCGATGGCTACCGTGTGGATGGGGTGTGCGACACTCACGTCACTCACAACAGGTAGACAGGTGGAAGTAGGGGCTGTGTTAAGGTCCAGAAGGAGGTCCTGGATTTCTTTTTCGGTGAGATCTAGTGGATTAGTTGTGGTGGGGGAGGGGTTGTAGGAGAGGGCAAGGTCAAGAGTTTCCTCCTCGGACAAGTTGCTAGTGAGCATGTGAGGGCGCCGATGTCTAGAGGTTGTCGGTAGTGGTCGTTTTGGGAGCTCTGGAAGTGACCTATCTCCTTGAGTGACCTAGCAATAGCGGAGGGACGGCGGGGTGGACCTCTCAAGCTGTTTTGTTCTGGATTGAAATCTCCCTCCCCATATGTGTGGTAGATCTCGCCTTTGTAGCAGGCAAGCACTGAGGGAATGGTAGACCTATAGTTTGTCATAGGTTTGGCCATATATCCCCATCAGCGCTTCCTCCAGGTTATCTTTACGACAGAGGGCTATTGCAAATCTACCCCCTGGTCGGTGTATAATTCCGTCAATTGTATCCCAGATCCCCTGTCTACCCGTGTAAGAACCCCATGTGCATGTGTCAATGAGCTGCTGTCGAGAGCAAGATGTGTTTCCTGCAAAATAGCTACCTCCACTTTATGTCGTTTGAGAAAAGCAACCACCTTACGGATGTTTCTGTGGTCATTAAGGTCACATACATTCCAGGTAATGAACTGTATCAGCAGCTTATTGGTGCGTCCTGCTGTTTGCTGTTCTATGTCCCCCATTACACTTCTACAGTCCTCAATGCTTGGTCATGCCCTATCATGCAGTGTGTTTAATTTTTTCCCAAGAAAAAACAAATAACAAACATTCCTGATATCCACCCCACCCATGCTATGTAGCCTTGAACTTTGCATAGCAAAAAAATCTCCCTCTCACTCCCTCCCCATTATTCCCCCAACAAAGAACAACCCAATTCTACAATTTGCTTGAGGTGGTTCACACATGGGGATGGATGTTACCGGCAATCAAAGTCTCCAACAGTCCCGGCCACCAGCAACAAAAGGTGAAAAAACAAAATCGCCCCCTACTCAGATGAGTAGAAAAGAAAGGGGGATAAAAGGGGAATAACACTCTGGTCTTCCCCAGTCTACCATCCAGGCCCTCTGCCTCCAAGATAGGGATTAAATATTAAACAGTCTCAGCCCAATGGTTTGAGAAGCATGGCTCAGTACACATAATGTCCATATGCTTTACCCAAGACAGTGGGAGAGTCCCCTGTGTTGTGATCAAAACAGTCTTACCTATATCCCTGGATTTGGGACAGTAAGAGAAGACATCTCCCTTAGTCACCATCAGTTGTAACTCGGCAGTGGGCCCAGATAATAAATATTGTGTGAACTCTGAACTGTTCCCTAGCCACTGCCAAAGAGGATCAGAGTTGTAGAAGACGCCCGCTCCAGTTAATGCAGGTTACCACATAATTTGTGGATTTGAGGGTTTCTCTCTTCCTCTGCCCCTTGTGCATCTTCATTTTCTCCTGAGGCAGTGTGTGGGGATCTGCATATGTTTCCAGGTCCATCCCTCTGTTGAGAAAGTGAAATACTTGCTTCAGATCTGTGAAGTAGTGTGCTTTCCCTCTGAAATGACACTCAGTTTTCCTGGGTACAACATGTTGGATTCTAGTTGGAGTTCAGAAAGCTTCTGCTTGGCCCGACCAAATAGTCACTGTGCCTCTTGGACCTGTTGCGTGAAATCTGGATACATAGATAGCTCCTTGCCTTCATATCGCAGGGTATGTAGGTCTTGTGCCTTGCGCAGTGCTGCCTCCTGATTCGTATAATTCTGGAGTCTTGCAATGCTGGGGTGTGGGCTCGCCCCGGGGATTGGTCTGGGTGCCAGAGAGCGGTGCTTTCAACCACAAAGATCTCTGAGAATGTGTCCCTTCCTCGAATGGTGATCAGGAGCCGTTCCACGAAGAGCTCAATATTATCTTTATGAGTCATCTCTGCCACACCTGCAACACGTATATTGTTTCTCCGGGAGTGCAAACCTTCCGCATTTGCCACATTTTCGGTGTCGAACACTCTCCTCTCCACGGTATCTAGCCTCTCCGTATGTTTGTCCAGCCTCTCTGTCATTCCATACATTCTATTTGAAAGGGCATCTATTTTCCCATCTATTTTCGTCAGGCTGCATTGGATAGCTGCAAGGATCTGCTTCAGTTCAGTGTCTTCAGGAGAGTCGGTGGCCTCCGGTCCCAATTCCGTGGCATTAAGATCCGCCTCACGTGACTTGGGAGTCTTGCGCGACTTGAATTGGTGCTTGGGCTGGGTTTTGTCGGTCTTGCCCATGTTGTGTCATAGTTATCCAGAGTGTTTACTATGACCAAAGTGATGTGCAGCGGTAGTCCACAATGTTCAGTGCAGCAGGAAGTCAATAAGGGTCCACAAAAACCTGTTGTGCATTTTAGCACAGCCTCTCCAAATACTGTCACGTGGGGATTGCAGTACCAACGGGAAACTGTGTTTTTTTGTCTTCTATTCACCACCGACAACTCATAGTCCATTTCTTCTCTCTACATATGCAGGGGCTTCCACTCCGTGGTCTTCTGTGAGTGTGGGGCAGGGGTCTAGGTAACACGGTTGCACACTGCGAACAAGCCAGCACCCTGCAACCTCCCCGGTGGTGGGACCGGGAAGTACCAAGGTCTCCACTTCCATGGGCGTGGTATCTGAGCACTCCCTAGAGTTGAGGGACATCGTTGAAAGGCATCAGCAAGGGGGGGGTGTCATGGGTCAGTGGATCACCGGGTCTCCCCACCCATCCGGCATTTGAGTCTCACTCTCCATACCAGCATATGCCTCTCCCCACTGCTCCAGGATCTGAGACAGCAATGGGGTCATCTCCAGCCGCTGTCACCGTGCTCTCCGTGTACCCTCTCTTCCACGCTCTTAATTGTGTGTGGCACCAGGGGCCTTGATCATGGGAGCCGTTCCCCAGGGATGCACACGGGCCGTTTCCCCACACCCTGCAGCACTCAGATTCTTCACCGCTTCAGGGTCGCCCGTGTGACTTCTCTGGGTGCTGCCACTGGTAACTTCTCAGTCTGTTCTTTGATGGGCTCTGCAGATCATGTCACACCAATACTCTCAGGTGGCAGACACACGCAGGCCACCTCAATGTCTCCGGCTCTCACTGGGTGGAGGGGGGTCGCAGCGACCTTTCGCTCCGCTGCCTCTGGTTATTGCACCTTTGCTCTCGCTCCGCCGTTGTCGTACTCAGTCCACCATGTTAAGCGGCCCAGTCACATACCCGACTAACAGGTGTGGCCACACCACTATGCCCGGACACACCCTTGGTCTCCCCCTGGGCACCTTGAACACCGTTGGATCGCTCCTTTACCCAGGTAGGCTAGTTGGCTACACAAACGTGTAGGGAGCAGTTCACTCGTCTGTTTTTTGCACAGTGGGCGCCAGGATAATAACGGATAGGTGGGCGGCTGCTGGAGCCTCATTCAGTTGCAGTGATCCTGGAGCCAGGCAAACTCGTCCCCTCAGATTAGTGATTCTTTTGCCCTCTTGCTTTGTGTGTCAGTTCTTTTTATTTGTTTGTGGTATTGATCATCTAAGAGCACTTGCATGGTAAGGATTTTAGGGCTTGACTTAGAGTTTGCTGGATGACTACTGAGTTACAAACATTACAGATATCCTATTAGCCTTATTTCAGGTCATGTAGGATATAATGCAGTGGTAATACAGCGGACATGCTATCGGTTACATTTGTGAAAGCATAACCAATCCACGGTTAGAGAGGAAATTACATTTAAACTTTAAAACCAAATTAAGACATTTCGAAGAGGAAAAATTATCAACGTGTGCAAACTACATGTTCAAGAAAAATTTGCAAAATGAGAGAATTTTAGTTACTGCATCGTAAACGCATGCCGAGAAGAATTAGATTTTATTATATCATTTGTATAAGTAATAGACTGTGATTTATTAATCTGAAGAGTTTTATTTTCATTAACGTGTGCTAGATATGTGTAAATGATAAACTCTCATGTTATTGAGTTTACCTCTAATCATTATTATGAGACTTCTATATGTGTATAACTAATAAGAATGTATCAAATATTATGACTAATCCTAGTTATGAGAGTGAACTTTACAAAAATGTACTATTTATGTGTGTAAACATGTGCACCGAAATGACAAAAAAATATGTGTTACACACTCCGAATTAATGATGCTCACATGAAACTTTCATTGATTCAATTTTCCACTTGTACTAATGATACGCATCTAGAACAGGATTTTGAAAATGAATTATAAAATATATTTATACGTTACTATATTCGAAAAGCAGCTTTATATCATACTGGCATGCATTATTTATAACCATACTAAATAATTTTAAGAGCATCAGAGTTATACCAGAATCATGACATCTTTATATTTCTTATGAATCTATGTTTATCAATTCTATATATTTCACGTTATATAAGCACAATTTAATGTAGTAATTTGAAGTTTCTTGACTTGCTGAATCCATTGCTCGTGAGAGAATTCCTCAGTATAACTAATAATGTGAACCAGTGCTTTCTTTCCTGAGTTGTCGCCTACTTTAAAAGACACATTGCTACATTTTATGATACCATTTCTGACACAGTGAGGAACAGCGGCCTGGAAAACTGTTCTTTGAAATGTGTTAATGTGCTCTTGCTAAAGGAGCATTGTTCTAACGTTTTACAAGGTGGATTTCTTGAGGACTGCATAATTGTACCCCTATATTTCCACAATTTGTGTCTTCCTTATGTCCAGGGCCGGACTGGGAACCAAAACCGGCCCTGGCAAAGTGCTCGGCCGGCCCCCCCACCCCACTGGGGGGGTTGGAGGTGCCGCCGAGCGCTTTGCTAGGGCCGGTTTTCGGCCGATTTTGTTGCAGGGCCGATTTTGCAGCTATGCTGCAAAAACGGCCCTGTAACAAAATCGGCCCCCAGGGGCTCAAAACCGACCCCCACCCTTACGGCTCACCGGGGGATTGCCCGGTGCCCGCAACGGCCAGTCCGGGCCTGCTTATGTCGCCTGACAGCCATTCTATACGAACTGACCAATGGACTGAGTGGTCTGACAAGATGAGGTGATTCTAGGAGGTATCACCCCAGGAACCTTAGGAATATATATCGTCTGAACTGACAGACACTGGCTCGCTCGTGCTCTTTCTGGTTTCTTGATCCTGGGTTCCTTGCTTTTGCTTTTAATGGTGACGGACGAACTGTTGGCTAGCAGTCCTAACTTACCTGAATGTGGACTCACCTGGCTATCTATATGAACTGATGCATAGGCTGTGTGCCTTGAGTGGTCTCTTCCTTCTTGGGAAAAGGCTTAAATTGGCATATTTCATGTTCCTTACTGAACTCTCGAGCTTTGGTATCTTACTTCAATGATTTTTCAATTTGTCTTATAATTTGATGCAAATGTTATCAATGCATTTGACTTATCTTATCATTTGATCAACTATACTAAATTACTATATCGACTCAGCTATCATGATTTGTTCCAATCCAAACGAATGTGCATTCTCAACTTGGCATTACTAATGTCTAGAGGAGATCATACTAGCGAGATCTTGGAGAACTAAATACTAATGTTATTAATTTGTATAGCTTTTACTGAACTCTTAGTGTGTATGATATTGGCTGTCCTATGTTTCTTCAAGAGATTTGGGATTGCAGTGATTATCTTTTACCTTCATAGCATTGTGCTGAAAATATTATACGAGTCTGATTTTTAGCTTGTAGTACAATTATCCAATTTCTGGTTCTCATTAGATGACTGTTGGAAAACAATATATCCAACCCCTCTCTGCACAAAACAAGATCCATCGAAGGCCAAGAGAGTGATATGAGACATTGTCACGAATATAAATTGTAAAGGAAAAAAAGAAAGTAGTACATTTTTCCATGGACCTAGTAACGCTACAACTCCACCAAACTCTAAATCAGGCCCTTATTAGGTCTCGACCTCTGCCAATGCGCTTGTGTATTGCGGATGTCGAGATCTATAGTACTTTAAACAAACTCTTTGAACAAGCGAATTGCAAGCGGATTACATGCAGTTCGTGTGATCTATTGAAGCGTGACGCTTCGCAAGCGCGCGCTTGGCCTAACATATATCCGTTCCCTCCTACTCGCTCCCCCGCCCCCCACCCCGTTCACAAACCAGTCACGTCACAAACAACCATTTGTCTGTGCCTCCCACCTCCCGTCACACTTCAAAGCTGCCGCTCCCCGCCCCCCATCAGACTTCAAAGCAATGCGCTCTTGCCCGCCCCCCCACAGCAATGCCAAGAGCTTTCCCAGCGTGTGCCACTCTCTCTCCATATGTTCGCTGCCTCGCACTCTTATGTGGTTAAACTCTCTGCACAGCGCTGCATAAAGCGCTTCATTGCCACGATATCGAGTTCCTTTCTGTTATCTGCCCCAGCTTCTATCGGGATTGTACTATGATTTATGTGGGTGAACTCTCTCAACAGAGCTGTATAAACCGCTTCATGTCCGCGATATGGAGTGCCATTCTATTATCTGCCCGGGCCACTGTCGGGATGTTACTATGACTTATGTGGTTAAACTCTCTCCACAGCGCTGCATACACCACTCTATGTCCGCGATATGACATGCCTTTCTATTATCTGCCCGAATCACTTCTAAATGTTACTATGATGTATGTGGTTAAACTCTCTCCACAGCGATGCATAAAGCGCTTCATTGCTGCGAAATAGAGAGTTTCTTTCTGTTATCTGCCCCTGCTTCTGTCGTGATAGTACTATGATTAGTACCTCGAGTGTAACCCCTCCCCACAAAGCTCTTTAAACGGCTTCGAGCGTGATACGACGTCTATGTTGTGTCGTCCCCATAGGGTAATTTAATTTACTCCGCAGAGGAAAGTTCTTTCAACAACATAAACCTCTTTAAAGCTGCCCACGTGACGGGGTTGTCCACTCTAGTTCACCACCTCACACGGCATTATTTTTACAAAGTGATGGACATTTTTCTCTAAGGGAGCAATATAATATCTCTTTAGCACCAAGATATAAAAGTGCTCTATTCATCGCTGTGATAAAAAGCGATTTTCAACTCTCTGCTGTAAGCATATGGTGACACTTTGCATTATTTAGTTTGGGAGTGGATCACTTCCTCCAGGTAGCAAAAACCGCTCTTTCACAGCACCTTGGAGTGTTTTTCCTGCATCTGCCGGTATTTTGCCTACGTGGCTTGCTCAGATAGATTCCCTTCTTCCACTGAAGAGCATACCCCGCTTATCGCAGCTGTGTGAAATATTGTTTTGTTGCTCTGTCATTTATTCCGTGGATGGATAACCCCACTCCACTCAGCTCCATAAACCGCTCCATCGCCGCAAGGAAGAGTGGTTTATCGTCTCTACGGTCTCGAGCATCCTTTGTGAGGCTGTATTTGATCATTTATTGTGCTGGAGGCTGACTTTCTCCGCTCAGAGAAGCATAAACCGCTTCATCGCAGCAAGATGGAGTGATTTCCTACCCTCTGACTCCTGCTTACGGAGGTATCTACCCACGAGCACATGACGTGCTCTCCACAGCACTATAAACCGCTTCACCATCGCGATATGGAGTGGTTTTCTATTCGACATTCTGCGATACAAATGAGCTGCAGCTATCGCGTTTATTCTTTCCCACAAACGCCCCTCCTTTCCCGCAGAGTTTCCCCGTCACATACTTTCCTTCTTTTCCACCTTTTCATGCTTACACGGAACAGCACATGCAACGAATACATTCTAAGAAGGCACGCAGGTCCCGGTTGCGCTCGGCCTGGTCCTGCTATTCCCTTCGTTACGATGATGGGCACTTTTCCCATTTGTAGCTAGCCCTGATATGGACACGGATCTCCACCGGCAGATTTAAATGTCTTACATGACAACTTCATCCCTCGTCTGATGTGTTCCTTCCTCCCAGCTGCGTAAATGCCACAGCACCACTCAATGCCACAACACCACTCAACGCCACTACACCACTAAATGCCACAGCACCACTCAACACCACAGCACCACTCAACACCACAGCACCACTCAACGCCACAGCACCACTCAATGCCACAGCATCACTCAGCGCCACAGAATCACTCAGCACCACTCAACACCACAGCACCACCCAACACCACAGCACCACTCAACGCCACAGCACCGCTCAATGCCACAGCATCACTCAGCACCACAGAATCACTCAGCACCACTCAACGCCACAGCACCCCTCTATGCCACAGCACCACTCAATGCCACAGCACCACTCAACGCCACAGCACCACTCAACGCCACAGCACCACTCAACGCACAGCATCCCTCAACGCCACAGCATCACTCAATGCCACAGCATCACTCAACGCCACAGCATCACTCTGCACCACTCAACGCCACAGCATCACTCAATGCCACAGCATCACTCAACGCCACAGCATCACTCTGCACCACTCAACGCCACAGCACCGCTCAATGCCACAGCATCACTCAGCACCACAGAATCACTCAGCACCACTCAACGCCACAGCACCCCTCTATGCCACAGCACCACTCAATGCCACAGCACCACTCAACGCCACAGCACCACTCAACGCCACAGCACCACTCAACGCACAGCATCCCTCAACGCCACAGCATCACTCAATGCCACAGCACCACTCAACGCCACAGCATCACTCAATGCCACAGCATCACTCAACGCCACAGCATCACTCTGCACCACTCAACACCACAGCACCACTCAATGCCACAGAACAACTCAACACCACAGCCCCACTCAACACCACAGCACCACTCAACACCACAGCATCACTCAACGCCACAGCATCACTCAACGCCACAGCATTCCTCAGCGTCACAGATTCACTCAGCACCACTGAATGCCACAGCACCCCTCAACGCCACAGCACTACTCAATGCCATAACTCCACTCAATGCCACAGCACTACTCAGCGCACAGCATCCCTCAATTCCACAGCATCACTCAACGCAACAGCATTACTCAAGCCACAGCATCACTCAATGCCACAGCATCACTCAATGCCACAGCATCACTCAGCACCACTCAACGCCACAGCACCACTCAACGCCACAGCACCACGCAACGCCACAGCATCACGCAACACCACAGCACCACTCAACACCACAGCACCACTCAACACCACAGCACCACTCAACACCACAGCACCACTCAATGCCACAGCATCACTCAGCACCACTGAATGCTACAGCACCCCTCAATGTTACAGCACCACTCAATGCCACAGCACCACTCAATGCCACAACACCACTCAATGCCACAGCACCACTCAGCACACAGCATCCCTCAATGCCACAGCATTACTCAATGCCACAGCATCACTCAATGCCACAGCATCACTCAGCACCACTCAACGCCACAGCACCACTCAAAGCCACAGCACCACTCAACGCCACAGCACCACTCAATACCACAGCACCACTCAACACCACAGCACCACTCAACACCCCAGCATCACTCATTGCCACAGCATCACTCAGCGCCACAGAATCACTCAGCACCATTGAATGCCACAGCACCCCTCAACGCCACAGCACCACTCAATGCCACAGCACCACTCAACGCCACAGCACCACTCAGCGCACAGCGTCCCTCAACACCAAAGCATCACTCAACGCCACAGCATCACTCAACGTCACAGCATCACTCAACGCCACAGCATCACTCAACGCCACAGCATCACTCAACGCCACAACATCACTCAACGCCACAGCATCACTCAGCACCACTCAACGCCACAGCACCACTGAATGCCACAGCATCACTCAGCACCACTGAATGCAACAGCATCACTCAGCACCACTGAACGCCACAGCATCACTCAGCACCACTGAAGGCCACAGCATCACTCAGCACCTCTGATCGCCATATCATCACTCTGTGCAACCATTCAACAACAACTGGTTCTAATATGTTCTCTCAATGTTTCAAGCTTTATTACAAATGTCACAAAAAGATGTTAATATTTCACTGCTGTTCTTGGATTTTCATCACAATAAAATACACTGAACATAATCTTCCCAAAAGTTATTTACAAAAGTTTAAGCTATTGCCATTATAAATTACAATAACTTTTATTTAAGTATTAATTATTAAAAAAAATAAAAGCCATTGTCATTTGTAATATTAATACATCGAAGTCATGTAAATACAACACATATTGCATTACAAATGCTATAGGTGTCACGTTTTCGAAAGTTAAAACTATTGGCATTGTAAATGACAAAGCTATTAATTTCGCTACTTTTAAAACCAACACATAAATAAAATATTTGTCAATTACAATACCAATAGCACAAACTTTCCTAATGCGAGAACTATTGCATTGCAAATGCTTATTTTTGAACAGTTTCCCACACTTGTATTACTGGTCAGTTACATTAATATGATTGGTGGAGTAAACGATGATGATGAAGTATTTCTGAAGTGCAAGCTGTTAACCTTACATGGCCCTAAGCTCCCTGAAAAGGTTAGATTTCCTAGAACAACCATGTCTTTAAGTTCAGCTTCCAGTTTTTTCAGCTTTTAAGGTGACAGAGACCTGCTGCTCCACAGCTTGGGAGTCAGGAGAGAAAATGATTTACCTGCCTTCCTTTTAAAATGTAATCAAGGGATGATTAAGAGTAGGGCATCTCCCAATCTTAAGGCCCTAATAGGTACATATTGTGATCGTTTCTCAGAAATAATTACTGGCCCATTCAACAAAATGTTCGGTGGGCCAATCATGCCTTTTTAAAAATCACTCTCTTTCTAGCCAGCAGCCAGTGTGGCTATTTCATAGCTTCCTTCTTCCCATTATGAGCTTTGCTGCCCAATTTTGTACTTTTTGAAGTCTTAGCAGTATTTTAGCAAGAAGTTCTGGGTAAAAGATATTACAATAGTCCTGGTGTGATCAAATGAGAGCCTGGACTAAAGGTGTATCAGTCTAGTTGGGCATTAAAGGGAGCACTTTCTGTAATAGTTTCAGGTGTAAGAAGCATGACACAGAGACCAGGGAGATTTATTAATCATACTGACCACAGAATCAGTAGTTATACCCAAGTTTTTTGCTGTTTGCATTGAAGCTGGTGCATCTCCTAGCATATTAGGCCATCAGTTAGGTGCATGTGTTATAGATAGGAGACCAAAACATAATAGTTCTGTTTTGTTCCTGTTCATATTTAGTGCATTATTTGCACATCTGCTGCTGATGTCCTGCATGAAGTAATGGCCGTTCCTGGCCATCATTGATCCTTCTACCACTTACACTACAATATGGGCATCATCTGCATAGTCCATCACAAAAAGTTGGGGACCTAGAGTGCATAAAGGTCCAGCATACATGCTCCACTGTTAATTCTCAAAAGAAAAAGATATGCTGTTCTTAAAGAGGATAAAGGGAACAAAGGATGACGGGAAGTAGGTCATAGAAAAGGAGCCACTTCAAGGGGAGTAGTTCCTTTATGGAAATGGGGCCCTCACACACCCTTGCGGGTGTCATGCTTCATCATCAGGCTTGCTCCTTGATGAGCCGGTGCTGCAATCCCTGATGGGCACTCGCAAGAGGGCTCTCTATCGGAGATCTTTTTACAGCGCTGTGATGTGAAATGCAAGTTAAGGGCCCTTTGTGTAGATTGAGGAAACGTAGGTGTAGATGTAGTGATTAGTGACTTAAAAACAGCTAAATAAGTCTCAATTCAAATTTTAATCCATAAGTATGCTTGACTTATTAAAAACGTGATGTCACCAGTGGGGACAATGTTTCCTGGTGACTGATAAGGTCAACATGTTTCATGCCGTTAGTTAGTCCCAATTCACATGAGAAGAGGTAGGTCATTGTTGAAGTTCTCCAATGGATGACCACACTAAAAATGTTAGCACTTTTCTCAGTGTTCCTCTCGAGGAGGTAATGACGTCACCCTGATTGGGTCAGTGATTTTACATTCTGCTGGTACACTTATGGGGTACTTAGTGTTTGGACACTATTTGTTACATCCTTGGTCCCAGACACTGTGTAGATTAGTTATAAATAATTTTACGGTCCTAAAGAATTACCCTCGATCACATCTTGACTAATTGACGGCATGAAACATGTTGACCTTATAAGTCACCAGGGTTCATTGTCCCCATTGGTGACATTATGTTTTAATAAGTCAGGCATACTAATGGACAGTGGCGGCCGGTAAGTTTTGGAGGGAGGTGGGCGGACGGGATACACACACGCACATGCACACATACAAATAACACTCACAGCCATGCTTTCCAAATACTTTATTCGGCATTCTTTCATAGAAACCATAAAAGAAACACTTTAAAATACAGCACATTCAATGACTTAAAAACAATGAATTAAATACAGTGTTTAACAGTGGTAAAAGCAATTTAGAGGCAGCATTTAATACGAAAAGGGGAGGAAGCTAAAATGACCATTAATAAAAACCGTTAAAGCACAATAATTTTAAAAGTCCAAACATTTTCTGTAGTTCATTGCACATTTAAGGAAACTGGCCACAAACGGGATACAGTCAGGTTTAAGCAATTGCAGATAAAACAGGGCGGGACGTATTTGCACAAAATTTACCTTTTTTAAAAGAGATTTCAGATAGATAGTCCTGGGCATTTCATAATATTTACAAAAAAACATAAAGTGAAGCAAGTCCTGTGGAGACTTAGAGTCGCAGCCACAGGATGCCAACACACTCCCTTTATGACTGCCCCTTGGAACGGCCAATAAGAAGTGAAAAAGGTTAAATCTAAACCTAATTAATAGAAATAGCTCATATGCAGGCAACGGCCACAATAGATACGGCTCTATATCTAGGGTGGTTTTAAGTATCAAATGTGTCCTCACACTAGGTTTCAACAGTTCTTTCTCTTCTCTTTCCATTTTCCTAATTTGTGTGAAGGAATGCTTTACGAGTGCGACGTCCAGTCTATTAATACCTTCAGAATTTAAAAACAAGTCCAAACGTCCCAACTCATAAAAACGGGTTTTTAGATATTTGAACCAGGGAATATTTATCATATTGTCAAGACTCAGGGCCTCTCTAAGGATGTTATGGGTAAGGTTTAAGTGCTTGTTGAGCCAGCATTGCAACCAAAAAGTAAGTGGACGTAAAGCCAAAATATCACTTAAATAGGGCATGCCGGTTTCTTCATGGACAGACAGATTTGCGGTCCCCTTTGGTATGCTCAATAGTTGTTTTAGAAAGTTGTTTTCTGTCACCTGAAGACCCTCGAGGCCACAATATCCCCATAGATCGCTACCATAGCTTGCTATGGATATTCACTTTGCCCAGTAAATTTTTAGCATCACTAACACTGGTCGGTTACCCATTTTGGCAGCAAAGCCAAAAAGTGTTGCATTTGCCCTGGTTACCTGAGCCTTTTTTGTTTAAAAGTGCAGCCCAGTTAAGCCGTTGATCTAGCAGGACACCCAGATAGGACACCCAGATAGGAGAATGTTGTGCAGTATGGCACCCTCACTCCGTTCACCACAAAGGAGTGCTCTCTTTTAGGATGCGGCCCTACGTGCATCACGTAAGATTAGTGTTATTTATGGACAGGTCACGCTTGTCCATAAAACCGTGAAAAGCATCGAGTAGGGTTTGGAGCCCTTTGGGGGTTCGTGCCAAGAGGACTGCGTCGTCCGCATAAAGCAAGACGGGCAGTCCTCGCTTTCCCACATACGTAAAATTGGCCCCAGTTTCTAGCAAGGAAGGGGGCTAGTATGCACCCCTGCCTGATCCCCCTTTCGATGTCAAAGTTCCTAGATACCTTCAGGTCATTGGAATATCTAATGTTGGCCTTAGTGTCTCTGTGGAGGTCCCTCAAGAAGTCAACCAGGGCGCGCTCCACCCCCATGGCCTCCATGGTCCACCACAGCCTTCCCTGATTAACACTATCAAAGGTGGATGAGAGGTCCATGAAGGCCATGTAGACGGAACCAGAGTGAGCCATGGTGTACTTCCCTATGATGGAGTAGAGGTTTAAAGACTGGGCCATGGTAGAGTGTCCTGGGCGGAACCCATACTGGAGATCTGAGATTATGTTATTATCCTCCGCCCAGGTACACAATCTTTTTAGGATTCCCCCCAATGACCTTAACAACAGAGTCAATCAAAGAGATAGGGCTGTAATTCAGCATGCTGTTTCGATCCCCTTTTTGTGTACAGGGACGATCGTCGAAACACCCCAGGAGACAGGGCATCCTCCTTTGGCTGCAGCACTACCCACAGCAGTCAGGATCTCAGCCCAAAATGAGGGTTTTGATTTAAAAAGGTCCGGGGGGATGCCATCCGGGCCTGGTGCTTTTTTATTGGTCAGGTTAGCAATACCTTCCTCAATTTTATTCACGGAGAACGTCAGTATTTCCTTATCCGTGAGCCTGTCAGAAGGATCTAGCTGGCTCGATGTGTTTTTAAATATTCCTACAAAATGGGACACCCATTCATTCTCAGTTATATTGGAGCCCACTTCTCTGACCCCTTCCGCTAAAAAAGGTGATCGGTTAATGGTGCTCCAAAATCTGGAACTACTAAATAGGGGCACGGGATCTAAGAGCTCCCTCCATAATTCTTCTTTGATTACCGCCTTGCGATTAGCCAGGGCAATTTTGTAGTTTTTCCTAAGGGTACAGATCAGAGCTCTGTCTCTGGGTGTTTTTTTTAACCCAGCCTTCAGATCACTCGCTGCTTTGGAACAAAAGCGACAGAACCATTTTGGTCCGCGGGGCATACTGGTCTTGCCCTAGGCAAGTAACATGCCACTTGCTTTGGACACGATACCTTCAAATGATTTTAAAATGCCTGGTGGTGAAGATTCATAATTGAGGCAGCAAATACATTCTGCCTCGCAAGCGGCCTTCAGGGAGTCGTGGAAGGTGGACGGGATTATCTGGCTCCATTTAATACGACGCCCTCCCTCTGTGGGTTGTAAATTATTACTGCTGCGTACTTTCTCTTTGATCTTCATCAGACACCCTCCTATGGTCACACAGACAGGGTTATGGTCACTGTGTGAACTTGGAATGATGGAAAAACCCTGAAGGAGGGGTAAAATGGATCTGGATACTAATATATGATCTATGAAAGTCCGGCAGCCTCGACCCTTAAACGTGGGCTCCCTAAGGTTACTAAATGGGGCAACAAAGCTCATTGCAGAGAATAGATCATATTCATCGAGCATGGCATTTAGAACACTAACCTGTGTGGTGTGCTCGAAGTGGAGACCCAATATCAATGGACAACCCAGTTTCACCCGGGCATTCAACTTTGGGTCGCCACACGTGAGTATTGAAATCTCCTACAATAAGCAAGTTCTTCCTATGAAGGCCACGCATTCACATGGGCACGCACAAACAAACACGAACACATCCATGCACAACACTCTTTACCAAACATTTCTATGTACATGCACGAATGCACCAAACATTTATTTAAAAGAAAAAAAACCTTACCTGCAGCCAGCTCTGCCTCGGAGATTCCAGGAGGCTTGGGACTGCTGCCTTCCCTCATTGGATGACCCAGGTCAGCCAATAAGGGAAGGCAGCAGTCCCAATGTCATCACAGATTGGGATGGGGTCAGAGAGACTGGTGACCCCACCCCACTCTGTGATGAAGTGTCACTGATTGTCACTTGACTCTTGGCGCTTCAGGGCTTAGAACTGAAGAACCCAGGTACGAGGCAATCAGTGAGGCTACCCATCGTCCCTGAGGGGAGGGCCTCAGGGACCTTTGCTGAGCTGAGGATGTCATGCCCACAGGACCGTTGATTTCCTCAGCTAAGCAAAGTTCAGCTCATGCAGCCTGGAGCCTGCGCGTTTAGCGCATGTCTGGCTCCTGGCTGCCTGACCTGAAATGAACAGTGTCTGTCAGGCTGACCTTTGTTCAGCCTGACAGACACTGTTCATGAGGGGTAAAAGACTGAGGGGTGTGGCCCCTCAGCTCCAATGGACAAACCACGGCTGCACTAATCACTACATCGGCTCCTACATTTACTCAATCTACACAAAGGTCCCTTAACGTGCACTTCACATCACGCTTTGGAACAAGATCCCCAATAAAGAGCCCCCTTGAGGGTGCCTGTCAGGTATTGCAGCGCCAGCCCAACGAACAGCAAGTCTGATGATGAAGCACGACACCTGCAAGGGTGTGTGAGGGCCCCATTTCCAAAATGGAACTACTCCCCTTGTAGTGGCTCCTTTTCTCTGACCTACTCCCCTTTGTCCTATATCCCCTTTAGGAACAGCATACCTTTTCTTTGGAGTATCATCTGCATAGGACATCAGAAATAACCAAAATGTCTGTATCAATGTTGCCAATGGTGAAAAGTAGAAGTTAAACAAGGTGGGGCTTAATACAGAGCAATGAGGGACTCCGCATGTCAAGACTCTCTCATTGTTGGAAAAGGAGGATATTGCAACTGTTTGGGTGTGGCTATTTAGAGATGATGTGGTGTAACAGCCAAAGATGCTGACATTGGAGCTGGGGATCCCGGTTTGAGTCTCATTGTCAGCTCAACATCCTGTGATTCTGGACAAATCACCTAATCTCGCCATGCCTATGGACAGCGCCTGGATGCCCTCACGGGTGATCAGCCACGCTCTACAAATCTGAGTATTTATTTATTTAAGAAAGAAGAGAGACAATCTAGGGCTTTCCACAAACTCCCAGTGTATTTAATCTTTGAATTAAAGTAGAATTGGAGATAGTGTCAAATGCAGCACTTGATCCAGTAATACTAGAGCTGCACCATATCCTTTATCCAGAAGACTCCTTGTGTCCCCTAGCACTGTTACTGGGGCAGTCTCTGTGAAATGCAGTGACCTGGAGCAAACTTGAGCTTTATTCAATAAAAAACTTCATTGGTTGGATACTAATATGTAGCATATCTGCTAGGAGGATTTTTATGAACCAACATTAACAAGAGATATATATTTGTATGGATGCATGAAATCATTTTTTAAGAGAATAAGTGGGCATCTTGTAGGCTTTATGTTGTCTAAAGGTACGAGGTTGTAAACTCCACAATAGTTACTCCTGTTTGGAGCAGATTCAAAAAGGCACTTTAGGAATGATTTAGTGTTTTTCTAAGAACCAACCTCCTCCATGAATAGGTACATATCATATGTGTCGCAGAGAGTGGAGAAGCTTCCTGTGTGGTGTGAGGCTTTTCGCGACATACATCCAATTCGAAGACTGTCTTTGTATGAAATGTAGACTAATCTATTGAAAACTTTCAATCTGAGATTCTTTAGAGTGAGGGAGACTTTAGCCTTGTTGAGAGGAGAGAATTCACCAACCCTCATTATTGTACTTTGTAGAATATCAGAGGAAACAAATAGTCTTAAGTGCTAATCAGCACGTTCAAGTCCAAGTTCAAGCTAAGAGGCCTTTCTACCAACATTGACCTGCTGCATAATCAAAGTAGAGAGCAGGATTACTATAGACCTAATTTAGAGAAGATGTAAACAAAAAATGTACAGGTTTTGTTGTGCAAGTTTTGCTTCCACTAGAAATGCAATGTCCACCAATTCGGGGTTCTTGGAGACCACTGGAAATGTGGCAGGAAACTTCTGCTGATCCACCAACGTTTTCTCCAACAGCTGGCACACAGTGCACTGAAATAGTTTGCACAAAATCTGCTGTACTGAGAAGGCAAAATCCAGATTTTGTTTCTACGGTGCTCTTTAAAAACCTGCCAGTAATTGAGCTAATGTAACAGAAAACATTGAACACAATGTGTTCAATGTGCAACAATGTGCGGATGTGTAACTGAATGCAAGCTGCATAATAATCAAGCAGGCTATCAGGTTCTGCACATGTGCCAAGATGTGTTAATGCGCTAAACGTCCACCCGAATGTTTACTCACATGCGAAGAGACAGTCAGTATGGATTTGAGCGGGAAGCCTCTGTTTTAAAGGGTGATGGTCTAACCACAGTTTGATCATTACTTTATGTCGTTAGTGTGATTGATAAGCTTGATCAACTTTAGGTTATGATACACAGCACAGTTCTGAGGTGGACAAGTTATTTCTTATTCAAGAGGATCCAACCAGTGGATCCAAGACCTTCATTGTCCCAAACACATTTTACTTTCCAGGAAGTTACCTAAAGAGGGGAACTAAACCGTCATATGTATTTGTTTCATGTCACTTAAAGAAATGGACACAAGGTAGAAGGCATATGAAATTATACTTTTGTTGTTTATATAAGTGTGAAAAGGATGACTGAAATACACTCGAATTGTACTTGAATGTTGTGAGAAGACTGGCAGTAGCACGTTCTTATGGTGTTTGAATGTATGTGGAGTTGTGCTTGCCTGACAGTAACTAGTCTGGGCCTCTGAACAGCTCTAATATCAGCTCTCACAAAAAAATCAGCTCACTTCTCCAATAGCAGTGCCACATGTTGCCTCACTATCCCCAGCAGTCACTGGTCTGTACCTATTAACAGTGCCCCAATTTTCACTTTACGGACTACACATAGAAGGGCAATCTATGCCTCAAAAGCCAAAGTACTTGCTAGACCAACTAATAAAATGTGGAGGGACAAGGTCTATCCACAGTATGAAAAGGCTAATCCTGAAA
Source organism: Lissotriton helveticus (assembly GCF_964261635.1). Taxonomy (NCBI): domain Eukaryota; kingdom Metazoa; phylum Chordata; class Amphibia; order Caudata; family Salamandridae; genus Lissotriton; species Lissotriton helveticus. The sequence goes on along the minus strand of NC_136063.1, from coordinate 616,743,232 downwards.
GTCCCTACCTTGAAATAAGTTTAATCTTTTACTGGCTACACCCGGCGATTCTGGACCAAACTCTCCTCAGATCTCCAACAGGTTCCTTCCCTAGCCATCTTCCTTAAAGATCTGAAGACTCCCCTGGCTAAAGAGCGCCTCACCAATGACTCCTAACCTTCTGGGCCATACATCCCTACTCCTCACTTTGCCCATTGTTGAACAATAAGCCATGGTACAAGGCTGAACGACTATACTTGACACTAGCTACTAAAGCGTTGGCTCAAGAATGCCTGCCCTCCTACCACAACGTAGCCTGGTAAGGACCTCCACATGTGCTATAGCTCACTTACTTCCAGAACTATCGTTGTCATTCATATTAACTACTAACACACTCTATCTGTCTGCTATCTGTCTATCTATCTACATATCTATCTATCTATCTATCTATCTATCTATCTATCTATCTATCTGTCCTTTCCTAAATTCCTTTTATTGTTTACACTTTAACATTATCCATGGTTTACTTTTAAACTGCCTTTTTCCTATTATGTGTATAATTAATACTATTAATATGCTCCCCTAAGCAAAAAGTTAAATGAATTGTTAACATTGCATTTCTTCATTCTTTCTGTGCTGGGAAAAACACTTTCATAACAACAGTGCTGCTCTCAGAGCATTAATCAGAACCCCTGCCAAGCTCAACCTTGCAGGTCCATCCTTGATGCAGACATATACTGATGTTTCCAACCCAGTGTGTAAAAATAAATATTGTAAACGAAGAATCTTGTCAGCAAAAAAGTTACACTCTCCACCTTCAGTTTCTGTCTTTTTATATGTCTTATTAAACCTAATCTATAGTATCAATGTGCTACAATAGAAAATCCTCATTTTAGAATACATTTTAATGTACTTACAAAGTGCCTTGCATTTACAATCTGATTTAAAATAATACACATTGTTGCATGAAACGCATTTTAAAGATCAGCACATTATCTCCAACAAAAACACAGATTTCTCAAAAAGTGTACAGATGTGTGCAGTCTCAAGTGAATAATGAATAAATGAATGATGTGAAAATAGTCCAGATCTTTTTCAAGAGTATTAAAATCAATTAATATAAAAAAAATACATAAAGAGTAACGTGTTTAATATGGTCCTATAATGCCATCTCTGATTTCAGGTAACATTTATAAACCAATCACGTTTTGGTCTCATGGTTTGTAAATGGCACCAAACCCCCTTGATCGCAATATAGGTAATAGGTACACAGTTACCTGTGTAGATAGTGCTTCTGCTAAGAATTCACAGCCAACCATATATGCACAACAGTATTTAGGTGTTACAAGGAGGGTCTCTGACGACGAGCATGGAGCACTTGTGGGTGCATAAGGCACGAAGAATATGGTCCAAAGATAAAGGGACCAAACTGATGGAAGACTTCTATGAACCATGAAGAGGGCCTTAAAGATAATTCTGTCTATCAAATTAAAGCCAGTGCAGCTTCAAGCAATTGGATGTATTGAGTGAGCGACGAGGAAGACCAAGAAGATGTGCCACAGGACTCATTTCCAGGTGGTGAATAGCATGTGTTTATGGCACAGAGCAAGGCCATAGTCTTGTTGATTGTTTGAATCCCCAACTCTCAGTACCTTTCCTACTTCACTGTAGAATGTGTCCTGTCAGTATGTCCATTGGTAACTCTACTCTCTCACGTTTATTCAATACCCCCCTCTTCAGCGCCCTCGCACTCGGATAACCACTTCCTTTATTCTCATGTGTCACCCTCTCCTTCCTCTTCACTACACCATCCAAAATCTCTTCTAACTACATGTCTTGTTGATGTGCAAGGCACCAGAGGCCGCATCTACTTGGGCCCTGCCCAACTCCTTTGATAACTTACAGCAGGGTTTTCGCGCTGTGCTGATAAAAGTGATCCTCTATGTGCGACTAGCAGATGTCTTTGCCATGTTCTGCCCCAGCCCTACAGTGACCACCTTTGTACAGCGGGACACTATTCTAGCACAGCAGTTGCTGCAGCAGTGGGGCTTCTTAGCTACCTTATGTATGACGACTCTTTGTCTACCATATTCCATACTACTGTTGCCACATATTCTACATTAAAAAAAATTCACCCCGGTAACTGTCCTTGCTTTGCTTTTTTCATTTTACTTTGGCCAGATAGACTCTAGGAAGGGGGAAATCCTCCAACTGTCTCTCCTATCCAGACTTTATTAGCTTTGTTAACTGTTCCCCTTTGTTCACTTGTCCTTAGCTATCCGCTCATATACAGAGCTCTGACATCCTCACTGACTGGACAAGAAAATAAGCAAATTCACCAAACACAAAAATAATCAAACGCACAAACAAGCAAACAAATTACAAATAAACAAATTAATACATGTACAATTTCTATACATTCTACAATGATGGGCGTTTCTATGCAGAACCAATTGTTACAGGTGAGTTGTTGTTCACCATTGAGTTGCGCTTCTGTGTATTATCCTCCCAAGCACTTCATTGATATCGTTTAAAGATATGTCGCTATAGCTCCAAGAACAAGCAAGGTGGGTGTTCTCTGCTCTCAGGTAAAATTGACTCAGTCATTGGGAGAGTGGCTTTTTGTTTATTTTCCGGACTCATTGGTCACGTGCTCAGTTTAATCAGCAGGTGTGCATATTAAATTTCCATTTAGTCCAGCGTTCACATTATCTCCCAAGGGAGTAGTTAGAAGCCTGGCGTTTAAAAATGTCTCGTTAGAGCTGTACATGAGGTTGCATGGAGCGCTTTCTAGACAGAGGTGGCAAGCGCCCACCATGGTGCATGAGAGATATTTGGCCACTTTTGCATTTGCTTTTTTTTTTTTTTTTTTTTATTTGTAAGCTCTATGCTTTTGTTTTTGTAATTGCTCTCCTGCTGTACGGGTCACTCTTGCCAGCACTGAAGGGGGCACTGAGTGGAGGCAGGCTTCCCTTTGAAACCTGCTGCAATGATCCACCAGATTTAGCACATCATTGAAGAGTCTGGGTGTGGATTTCAGGGACTCTGTAATATAAATGGAAGCTGAAACGTGTCCAGGGTTAGGAGAGCATTGCCTAAGATGACATGCTCAACATTGTATGGCCAGTGTTAGACAGCATATAGGTTTCATTGATTGATTATTCTGTGATAACTATGAACTAGTTAATCTTCACATTCTGAGTATATTGAGATAGTCAGAATTACCAACTGGAGTAGTCCAACTAACCTCGTGGAAAAGACCTGGTCCAATCGCTTAACCAGAAACGACTGAGCGAACTCAAACGCAGAACCACAAGCATGGCATTTTGAATCTGCTGCGCTTGGAAAAGAATTAATTTTGTGCATTGCAATACATTACAAAATTAAAACAGAGGAAGCCTTTCCAGGCTACTTGATGAGAGTTATAAGTATTTTCACAATCTACAAATCTCTGCCTAGGGAGATCCTAGGCCCGGATTTAATGGGTGACAAACGCTGCGTTCTAACGTAAGGTGATACACCTTAGCCTGTTTTGGTTAGTGCAATTAATGCAATTTAGGGCGATATTTGTACAAATGGCTGAGCAAAAATTACATTTATATGACCAGGCACATGCAAAATAAAATCATTTGCACTTACAGACTAAGGGTCCAATTACGACTTTGGGCAGTTGCGCCAGCTCTCCACCAGCACGGCTGGTCCAAAGCCGCGTAAGGACCGCTGGCTCTATAATTACTTTTTTAGTAATTGGCAGGTATTTTCTTTGCCTTTGCTTTTACCATGGTGGTGCCTATAAAAAAATAAATAGGTGCCGCAATCGGAACGTTAAAGAAAGTTCCATCACGGCATGGACTGAATGCACACACGGGTGGGCACATATTGTGCCCCCCTGTGGGTATCAAAAAGGCGAAAGGCACAAGAGGGCCCTGCAGGGCCCCCTTTCTTTCCTCATCCCACTGATTTCATGGAGAAAGACCTCCATGAAATGAGTGGCGGTGATGAAAGTTGTAATATGCTTGGCGGGACGGTCGCGGTCCCGCCAAGCTTATAGATACCTCTGGACTGCTGCACCACCACAAGGGAACAGCAATTCCCTGGCGGAGTCAGTGGTGCTAACGCAGCACAACCACAAGAGTCGTAATGTGGCGGTCGCAAGACTGCCACCGCCATGCCACCACGAGTCTGGTGGTCCTCAGTCCGCATTTGCTCTGAAGGAGTTGTCCAAAATTGTGCTTTTCTCTTTGGTGCAAGCATATTTGGTACAGGTCAGACGGTGCCAGTGTCAGTACAATGTTACACTGCTATGCAGAAGCACAACTAGAGACAAATGTTTGGGGGGGGCTAAGAAAACATTTCGGGGAGGGGGGCTAATTCTTCCAGTAATAGGCAGAGTGGAGATGCAGGGACTCTAAGAAGTGGTGAAAAAAACAACAAAGCCTGGTTAACATGTAAATGGTCTTTTAACCCCTTGGACGCTGGTGACGGAACCACTCCGTCACCAGCCACGGGTGGGCTGGGCTAATGACGGAGTGGTTCCGTCACGGCCCCGCCGCCGCAGCTGGGCTGAGTGTTCTATTGAGTGGGCGGGGCCGTGACAGAACCACTCTGTCACAAGCACAGCGCGTCCGTGGCTGGTGACGGAGTGGTTCCGTCACCAGCATGGCGGTGCCGCGTGGCCCCCCTCCCCCTCAGCGCTGCGGCAGAATCACCACCGCGCCCAAGGGATTAAAGACCGGTGAAGTACTCGGATGCGGCTGTGTGTGTGTGCCCAGGAAGCTGTCTCTGCCCGGCTGACACACACGTGGGGGGAGGTGCGGGGGGTGGCGGGGCTGAAGCCCTTTGAGCCCAATGGGCGTTGCGCACCTGCTGCTATAAAATCTGTCACATGAGGGGGGCGTGGCTTGCGCGCCGCTTCAGCATGGCGGATTGCGCTTGAGCTCCGAGGCGAGTTCTCCCGTCGGGCTGATTTCTCCGTTACCCGACTGCCCCTGTGAGCGGAACATGCAGCCTTCAGCAGCGGAATATGAAGGGAACTGTTTTATGAGGTTTTCCTGCTGTTTTGGTCACCGGCTGCATGATTTATGTCTGATGCTCGTTTTCCTCACGGACGGCCGCCATTTCCTGCTCCTGACGCAGTTGGCATTTTCTCCTCAGGAATGCCGTTTTCGATACAATGTTTCAGGTCGTGGTGGCTGTCCAGGATGTTTCTTCGATGATGCCTGCACTTGGTAACATTTTTTCCTTTTTTCTGCTTTTTTCTTGCTGCTTGGCTGGTAATTAAGTTGCCCACGCGATATTTTCTCTCAGTGCAGTTATCTAATTCAGGTGTGGATCTTTTTCCTGCGAACTCCGTGCTGTGCCTTCCTGAATTACTTGTAGGTATATCACTTATTAGTTACCTGCCTGCCCTGCATATAAGCCCGCCGCTACTCTCTTATAAGCGCTCAGTGAGCTCAGTGTGCTATATCTCTTATTTTGGGCTAAAGTCTGCGCAGTTTTGCTCTTCTCTTTCCTTCAAGTGGTTATATATTTTTTCTTCGTGGTTACTCCTTCATGGCTACAAGTATGGGTCGCTCCACAAGTAATAAAGACTCTAAAGATGTTGGCACGTCACTGAAAAGACTTAAGTCGGTGTCTCCTACGCCTGAGTCTGCTCAGTCAGACACTACCTCCACGCTGGACACCATATTAACGCGCCTTAATGAGGTGCATGATATTGCGCAGTCAACAAAAACTAATACAGATTTGCTGCAAGTGGAGGTGTCTGCTATCAGGAATGATTTTAAAGCCCTCTCTCTTCGTGTATCTGCTACGGAATCACGAATCAGTTCTGCAGAGGATGGTATGCAGAAACACTCCAGATCCATCAACCACATGGAGCGCTCAATGGCGGCATTGCGAAGAGATCTCACTGCGCAGGAAGATCGCAACCGTCGATCTAACCTACGCATTTTTGGCCTGCCGGAAGATTCTGAGAAATCATCTTCATCTATGATAGAGTTTTTGTCTCATTGGATTCCGGACACCTTACAAATCTCATTCCTCAGAGAGTTTGAGATAGAAAGAGCACATCGTGTTCCAACGTTTCGGTCTAAATCGGCAACCCAGCCAAGAGCAGTTATTTTTAAGCCATTGCGACATCAGCATACTGAACAGATTCTCTCTCATATGCGCAAAGCTAAACAAGTCATCTGGGATGGTCATCGGATCTCAATTTCTCAGGACTTTGCCAGAGATATGGTCATAAGGAGAAAGGGCTTCCTTAATCTTCGGACACGTCTTTCTGAAATGGACATTCCCTTTTCGTTTTCTGGTCCATCGAAGTTCCGCATTACTTATAAAGGACGTTCTAGAATTTTCGATGAACCGGCCGATTTATCTACATTTCTGGACAACCAATTGGAGATAGAGATGGAGATTCAGAAAGCGACTTCGCAGTCTTCTGGTGCCTCGGGCACTTGAATTCTTTTCTTCTTTCCTCTGGATGTATTCTATTGCATGCCTGGATTTCTCTTCTCTCATGTTGAGCTTATACATCGCTCTTGACCTCCATGGTTGTGTGATGGACTTTTTCTGTTCTTCTGGTGTTCACACTGCTTCCTGTTCTTTCCTTTATTTCCAGAGTCATACTCTTTAGTTTGTTTTCTGTTTTTTTTCTTGTTCTTACTTTCTGTCAGTGTTTATTTCAAGTCATTTTTATCTTTTCTAGACGCTTATCTCTTACTAGTTACCTTATTTTCTCTCATTTCTGTCTTTCTCTTTTCTATCTATTTTACTATCTTTCTTCCTTTCTTTCCTACATAGTTATATGTTCCGGTTTTTTCTACTTCAACTATATCTTATTACTATATACAGTTATAATTTGTTCATTAACCATATTTTTATTTTTAGGTTATGCATTTTGTTCGTCAGGTATTCATCTACTGTTCATGAGTTACCTCAGACTTTTGTTTTTCTAATCAGTTTCTCTGATAGTATTAATTATTTTTGCTATATCTCCTGACATTAGACTAATAACTAAATGTCATTATACATTCTGCTTAGGTACATTATGCCTATTCATGTTATCATTATATGTCGGGGCTAACTTCCAAGGTTATTTGATCGACTTTTCCTGCTCTTCTGGGCCCTTACTGTTTCTGTTCTCTCCTTTTGTCCGAAGTCATGTTCTCTGGCTTGTATTCTGCTCTTCTTGCTCTTACTTTATGTCACTCTTTATTTTAAGTAACTTTTCTCTTTTCTCGACGCTTCTCTTACTAGTTACCTTATTCTTTCTCATATTTTGTCCTTTTCTATCTTTTTCTTCTCTATCCATTTTACTGTCTTTCTTCCTTTATTTCCTACACATTTGTATGTTCCGGTTTTTTCTATTTTCACTATATAGTGTTATTATATACAAGTATAGTTTGTTCATTAACTATGTCTTTATTTTTAGGATGTGCATATTGATCGTCATGCATTCATCTATTGTTCATGAGTTGCCTCTGGCTTTTGGTTTTCTAATCAGTTTCTCTGATAGTATTAATTATTATTACTATGTTTCTGTTATTAGACTGTTGACCGAATGTGTTTATACAATTTTCTTAGTTACATTATGCCTATGCACATGGTTATGCAGCTTTGCGTTGCTAATTTTGTCTGTTACCAGTTCCTATTTTACTGCTATCAGCTTGTTATATTTTGGGGCTATTGTGCTCGATTGCTTTTCCTCCTAGTACGGGACCCGTATTCGCCTTTTCCACGTTCTCCCTAGTATGATGTTGGTCTTTTTTAGGCCTTCCCTCCTGCTTCCCCTCTCCCTCCTTTCTTTTCTCTTTTCTTCTCTTCTTTCTTGATTTGTTCCGTGTTTGTGTGAGGTTGCTTCTTTGTTTGTCATCCATGTCGTCTTTTCTGTGTTATTCTGTATTTCCATGCCGGGTTTAAATGTCTTATCCCTTAATGTTAAGGGTTTGAATCATCCGGTGAAGAGGTCGAAAGTCTTAGATTATTGTAAATCTCTGTCTTCTGACCTGGTTCTTTTTCAAGAGACCAAGGTCACTAACAGAGAGGCGTTGTTTTTGAAGAAGGAATGGGTTTCGGATGTTTGCTGTTCTGATGCCTCTGGTAAACGAAATGGGGTCATTACATTCGTCTCAAAAAATTCTGGTTTATCTATACTTTCTTCTGATCATGACTCTCAGGGTCGCTGGCTGTTATCTAAGTTGTCGGATGGTCAACATGAATTGTTTGTGATGAATATCTATGCTCCTAACGTTGATGATCCGGCCTTTTGGAAATCGGTTACCAAAAAATTAAATGACACCCCGCACTCTGGCAATCTTATTTTCGGCGGAGATTTTAATTTACCAATGGACCCTCTTTTAGACAGGAACTCTGCTTTTCAGTTTCATCCTCCTAAATCTCACAAACAAATGCTTAATATGTGTTCCTTTACTCATCTTCAAGATTTATGGCGACTCCACAACCCTACTGGTAGTGATTTTTCTTTCTTCTCTTCGCCTCATTCTTCCTTCTCTCGTATTGACTATCTCCTGGTTCATTCTTTGCTTGTTTCATCTTCCTCTTCTCCGCTTATACATCCTATTTTGATTTCCGATCACGCAGCGGTCACCTTCACATTGTCCTCCTCTGCCCCTAAATTGCGCGGTCGTTCATGGAGATTGAATACCGAAACTTTGCATGATGCTTCTCAGGTTGATGAATTTTCTAAAGCTATAGATATTTTTTTTCATGAAAATGAAGGCTCAGTCTCTTCCCCAGTCGTTCTATGGGACTCATTTAAATGCAATTTCCGTGGTCAAGTGATTAAGTGTATGTCCAAACGGAATTCTGATATTAAAAAGGAGCTTACAGATTTATCATCTCAGATTAAAACTCTGGAATCCACCTTTAGACAATCTAAAGATTCATCTTGTTTACAACTAATAAAACAACTAAAATACAAATATAATACCATTGTTACTAAAAGAGCTCATATCACCACCCCTTGTTGTAAATAATTTTGTCCACCCTAAGCGTGGAAGGGTATACTCAGATGTGAGTCCCTTGCTCATTGCACCATCAGGATTCAAGCAAGCCGGGCCGAAGACGCCTGAAATGGCAGAAACCGGTCCCCGGAAGCTTGTTTCCTTCCCAGTGTAAGAATTGGCTTTTGTAGTCTGGTCTGCCCTGTTCCCATGATGCACTGGGCCAGGGACAGACTAATTTGCATACAGCCAGGTTCTGAAACTGGGATGGTGCAATGAGCTAAAAAACGGTGTTGGATCTAGCCCTGATCTCTTGACTGGGTGAGAGTACTCTGCTTAATTCAGAGACTCTGTCCATCACCACCCCTTGTTGTAAATAATTTTGTCCACCCTAAGCGTGGAAGGGTATACTCAGATGTGAGTCCCTTGCTCATTGCACCATCAGGATTCAAGCAAGCCGGGCCGAAGACGCCTGAAATGGCAGAAACCGGTCCCCGGAAGCTTGTTTCCTTCCCAGTGTAAGAATTGGCTTTTGTAGTCTGGTCTGCCCTGTTCCCATGATGCACTGGGCCAGGGACAGACTAATTTGCATACAGCCAGGTTCTGAAACTGGGATGGTGCAATGAGCTAAAAAACGGTGTTGGATCTAGCCCTGATCTCTTGACTGGGTGAGAGTACTCTGCTTAATTCAGAGACTCTGTCCATCACCACCCCTTGTTGTAAATAATTTTGTCCACCCTAAGCGTGGAAGGGTATACTCAGATGTGAGTCCCTTGCTCATTGCACCATCAGGATTCAAGCAAGCCGGGCCGAAGACGCCTGAAATGGCAGAAACCGGTCCCCGGAAGCTTGTTTCCTTCCCAGTGTAAGAATTGGCTTTTGTAGTCTGGTCTGCCCTGTTCCCATGATGCACTGGGCCAGGGACAGACTAATTTGCATACAGCCAGGTTCTGAAACTGGGATGGTGCAATGAGCTAAAAAACGGTGTTGGATCTAGCCCTGATCTCTTGACTGGGTGAGAGTACTCTGCTTAATTCAGAGACTCTGTCCATCACCACCCCTTGTTGTAAATAATTTTGTCCACCCTAAGCGTGGAAGGGTATACTCAGATGTGAGTCCCTTGCTCATTGCACCATCAGGATTCAAGCAAGCCGGGCCGAAGACGCCTGAAATGGCAGAAACCGGTCCCCGGAAGCTTGTTTCCTTCCCAGTGTAAGAATTGGCTTTTGTAGTCTGGTCTGCCCTGTTCCCATGATGCACTGGGCCAGGGACAGACTAATTTGCATACAGCCAGGTTCTGAAACTGGGATGGTGCAATGAGCTAAAAAACGGTGTTGGATCTAGCCCTGATCTCTTGACTGGGTGAGAGTACTCTGCTTAATTCAGAGACTCTGTCCATCACCACCCCTTGTTGTAAATAATTTTGTCCACCCTAAGCGTGGAAGGGTATACTCAGATGTGAGTCCCTTGCTCATTGCACCATCAGGATTCAAGCAAGCCGGGCCGAAGACGCCTGAAATGGCAGAAACCGGTCCCCGGAAGCTTGTTTCCTTCCCAGTGTAAGAATTGGCTTTTGTAGTCTGGTCTGCCCTGTTCCCATGATGCACTGGGCCAGGGACAGACTAATTTGCATACAGCCAGGTTCTGAAACTGGGATGGTGCAATGAGCTAAAAAACGGTGTTGGATCTAGCCCTGATCTCTTGACTGGGTGAGAGTACTCTGCTTAATTCAGAGACTCTGTCCATCACCACCCCTTGTTGTAAATAATTTTGTCCACCCTAAGCGTGGAAGGGTATACTCAGATGTGAGTCCCTTGCTCATTGCACCATCAGGATTCAAGCAAGCCGGGCCGAAGACGCCTGAAATGGCAGAAACCGGTCCCCAGAAGCTTGTTTCCTTCCCAGTGTAAGAATTGGCTTTTGTAGTCTGGTCTGCCCTGTTCCCATGATGCACTGGGCCAGGGACAGACTAATTTGCATACAGCCAGGTTCTGAAACTGGGATGGTGCAATGAGCTAAAAAACGGTGTTGGATCTAGCCCTGATCTCTTGACTGGGTGAGAGTACTCTGCTTAATTCAGAGACTCTGTCCATCACCACCCCTTGTTGTAAATAATTTTGTCCACCCTAAGCGTGGAAGGGTATACTCAGACGTGAGTCCCTTGCTCATTGCACCATCAGGATTCAAGCAAGCCGGGCCGAAGACGCCTGAAATGGCAGAAACCGGTCCCCGGAAGCTTGTTTCCTTCCCAGTGTAAGAATTGGCTTTTGTAGTCTGGTCTGCCCTGTTCCCATGATGCACTGGGCCAGGGACAGACTAATTTGCATACAGCCAGGTTCTGAAACTGGGATGGTGCAATGAGCTAAAAAACGGTGTTGGATCTAGCCCTGATCTCTTGACTGGCTGAGAGTACTCTGCTTAATTCAGAGACTCTGTCCATCACCACCCCTTGTTGTAAATAATTTTGTCCACCCTAAGCGTGGAAGGGTATACTCAGATGTGAGTCCCTTGCTCATTGCACCATCAGGATTCAAGCAAGCCGGGCCGAAGACGCCTGAAATGGCAGAAACCGGTCCCCGGAAGCTTGTTTCCTTCCCAGTGTAAGAATTGGCTTTTGTAGTCTGGTCTGCCCTGTTCCCATGATGCACTGGGCCAGGGACAGACTAATTTGCATACAGCCAGGTTCTGAAACTGGGATGGTGCAATGAGCTAAAAAACGGTGTTGGATCTAGCCCTGATCTCTTGACTGGGTGAGAGTACTCTGCTTAATTCAGAGACTCTGTCCATCACCACCCCTTGTTGTAAATAATTTTGTCCACCCTAAGCGTGGAAGGGTATACTCAGATGTGAGTCCCTTGCTCATTGCACCATCAGGATTCAAGCAAGCCGGGCCGAAGACGCCTGAAATGGCAGAAACCGGTCCCCGGAAGCTTGTTTCCTTCCCAGTGTAAGAATTGGCTTTTGTAGTCTGGTCTGCCCTGTTCCCATGATGCACTGGGCCAGGGACAGACTAATTTGCATACAGCCAGGTTCTGAAACTGGGATGGTGCAATGAGCTAAAAAACGGTGTTGGATCTAGCCCTGATCTCTTGACTGGGTGAGAGTACTCTGCTTAATTCAGAGACTCTGTCCATCACCACCCCTTGTTGTAAATAATTTTGTCCACCCTAAGCGTGGAAGGGTATACTCAGATGTGAGTCCCTTGCTCATTGCACCATCAGGATTCAAGCAAGCCGGGCCGAAGACGCCTGAAATGGCAGAAACCGGTCCCCGGAAGCTTGTTTCCTTCCCAGTGTAAGAATTGGCTTTTGTAGTCTGGTCTGCCCTGTTCCCATGACGCACTGGGCCAGGGACAGACTAATTTGCATACAGCCAGGTTCTGAAACTGGGATGGTGCAATGAGCTAAAAAACGGTGTTGGATCTAGCCCTGATCTCTTGACTGGGTGAGAGTACTCTGCTTAATTCAGAGACTCTGTCCATCACCACCCCTTGTTGTAAATAACATATTGGAGTACAAGCACAGAAATCCAAGAAGTTGTTGTTAAAAAATCGTGCTGGGAAGATTTTGGCTGGTACCTTAAAATTTCAGGATTTCTCTTTTAAGTCCTCGCAAATCTCTTCTATTACTGACCACACAGGTTCTAAAAAATTTCAAACAGGGGAAATACTGGAAGTTTTTCGGGACTACCATAATAAACTGTACACTCCTTCTAATGTTTCCTTTTTTGACCGTTGTCAGGCTTTTTTAACTTCGGTTCCGATTCAGTCGGTCTCTGATGATGATCGTACTTTTCTAAATAAGCCTATTTCCCCGAATAAATTATTTCGGCAATTAAAGCTACTCGTTCTGGCAAGGCTCGAGGCCCTGATGGTTATCCAATTTTATTTTAAAAAACTTTTCTACCTACGCTTGTTCCCAAATTACAATCTCTCTTTGACTCTTTTGTTAAGGATGGATCTGTTTCTGGTACGGCTGCTGAAGCTACTATAGTAGTGATCCCGAAAGAAGGGAAAGATCATTCAGATCCCAAAAACTTCCGTCCTATTTCTCTCCTTAACATGGAAGCTAAGATTTTTGCTAAAATTCTGGCCAAAAGATTAGAATCCTTTATCCCACATCTTGTTCATCCTTCTCAAACTGGTTTTGTGAAAGGCCGTCTTGCGCGTGACAATATACGCACTTTTTGTCATGTTCTCGGTGCTGCCAAAAGATCTCAATTCCCTGCCGCGGCCTTGGCATTTGATGCGGAAAAGGCCTTTCGACAAGGTCTCTTGGCCATTTCTTCGTGCTGTTTTGTGCGCGCACAATCTTGGCGACTCTTTCATTAATATGATAATGTCTTTATATTCCCAACCTAAAGCTAACATTAGAGTTAATGGTGCTACGTCGTCGTTTTTTAATCTTCGTCAGGGCACTAGACAGGGGTGTCCTTTATCCCCACTTTTATTCTTATTATCTATTGACCCTCTTCTTCGACTGATTGAGCTAAGCCCTGATATTAAAGGTTTTTGTTTCGGGCCTCACTGTATTAAAACTGCTGCATACGCAGATGATGTTCTCATTTTTTCAGACGATATTGCTCGGGCAATCCCTGCTATTTCAAGTACCATTTCCCTCTTTTCATCGGTTTCAGGGTATAACCTAAATAAAGATAAGACAGAAATGTTCCCTCTGAATGCCTATTGTTTCCCCTCTCATATCGGCTCAGCGGGCTTTAAGTGGCAGTCTACACACCTGAAATACTTAGGGATTTATTTCTGTTCTACTCTCTATGCTACAACGGCCTATAATGAATCCCAGACCCTCCTTAAAGTCCGTCGTCTTTTGGATACATGGTCTCCGAAGCATATTTCATGGTGGGGTCGCCTCCAGACTCTCAAAATGATGATTACACCGATTATTAATTTTGTTTCATCCATGCTTCCGGTTAAATTATCAGATTCCTTCTTTCGCGAACTCGATGGTCTGACTTCTAAATTTCTGTGGAATGACAAACGTGCTAGACTTGCATAAAAATGTTTGCGTCGTCCTTGTGATATGGGAGGTTGCAATTTTCCTGATTGGGAAAAATACCAAACTGCCTTTCTGGCCTCTCAAGGTGCCTTATGGTTTTCTCCTCCATCTCTTCATGTTCCCTCTTGGTTGCTCATAGAACAAGAATTGGCATCCCCTTTGCCTACTGCTTCTTTTTGCACGACATCTAGTTTACATATCCTGTTTTCTCGTTCTATCATTATTGATACCATTGCTGCGGTCAGGAAGGTAGACAAGAAGGTGGCAATCCCTTTACACAAAACTAGGTGGTCATCTATCTGGCGGAATTCCAAAATTAAACTCAACATTACTCCCAACCTTATGACCTACTGGGTAGATAAAGGGATCTCTCTTGTTAAACATCTCTATGATGCTTCTGATCAACCATTACCTTTTTCCACCTTGGCTCAGAAGCATTCTTTAACCCATCTTGATTTTTATACTTTTCTAAAAATTAAAGTGGCCCTGGCTAAAGTCTGTCTTCATCCTACCTCTTCGATCATCTCACTTTTTCATATTTGGATCAAATCTGGGCACGTCGCTTCCAAAATTTATAAATTTTTGTCATCTGCTTCTCTACCCGCACAGACGGTTGCTCAGCAAAAATGGTTACACCACTTTGATCCTGCTATTACAGATCATATTTCCTCGGAGACTTGGCAATTAATTGGTAAACTCTCTCTTCGTAATAAAATTGCACCATCTTTAATGCAATCTAAGTTTTTCTCTATCAATCTCCTCCATTGGACGCCTGTGCGTCTTCACTCGCTAAATCTTAAAGATGACAACCTATGCTGGAGTTGTGGTTTATTGCCAGGCGATTTTCACCATATGTTTTTTGGTTGCTCTTTGCTTCAGCCTTTTTGGGACCTCATCCATAAACATCTCTCTCTTATTTTTGGTATTGAGTTCCAACTTTCTTTCCCTTTAATTTTATTGGGTCCTTTGGCTGCCCCTACTCCTCTCCCATTGGATCCACTGGAATTACAGCTATTAGATCTTCTCCTCTCTATTGCGGTGAAAATCATTCTTATGGAATGGAAATCTTTTTCTTTGGTTTCCTATCATACATGGTGGGCCTGGGTTTCCTTTTTACGCAGTGCTCATACGTCGGTTGATCATGCTCACCTTTCTCCATCTATTTCTAGTGGGGTTTGGAAAGCTTTGGATGATTATATGGAGTTGTCCTCAAAAGGGTTGGTTCCTCAGTTTCCTTTTGATATGTTTGTCTAAGTGTTGTCTTATATTTTTCTGGGCTGGTTGGTCCTGTGGGAATCCTTCCTCTTTTTCTTCTTCTTTCTCTTCTCTTTCCTGTCCTCTACTCCCTTTCCTCCTTCTATTGCTCTCTCTCTTCTTTCCTCTCTTCTTTTATTCTATTTCCTCCCCTTTCCCCATCTCCATATTTGATAGTGATACGTTTGCTTAGTACCCGGCTGGTAGCTTTTCCCTAATTGAATTCTATACTTTATGCCTGGCTACTTTTAATTTAATATCCATTTACTCTGATTATTTCTCACGATTAGCCCCTGATTGTACAGCTCTCTTGCATTGATGTATCACTTGAATTGTATTCTGATCCTTCTACTTTATATCACTTCTTTATCAATAAAATTTTCTTGAATTCAAAAAAAAATAATCTGTCACATGAGTGGATAAGCTAATAATTCCTATTTTGGGGGCTGTCGGAACAACATCTGGCTGCTTATGGGGCACGGCAGAGCACGCCCTGAGCTGTGCAGTTGAGGAGGTCATGGAGCCCTGAGCGCGCGGATCTTGTCTGGCAACTTTCTGCCTGGATGGCAGACAGAGCAGGGCCCTCGATAGCGCGGCTTTGATAGGTACCCATAAAATCCGATGACAGACGGGTAGTTTCTGCTGTCGAGATGCCTACGACCAGACATGAATGATTTGCCATGAAGAAAATGTTTTTTTTAGAAGAAAGGTGTCTGTCTGAATGCAGGTGCCCACTGGAGACAAAAGACCACCGTGCGCTCGCGAGACAGGCGGCTCAGAATCACGCAGCTATTTCTCTCTATTTTTTTTTTCATGGACACAATGGACTCAATCTTGTTTCTGTTCCATTTTCAATACTGTGTGTAATGTCTCTCTCCCTCTTTTGTGCAGGATATCAAGTCATACATTTCCCAATCTGTTTTGCAATTAAACAGGCAACTCGCTGGCCGCGCACGCAATAAACCAACTATTAACACAAAGCATAATATTTCGGAGGCTGCCGTTTCAAAACAATTAAGTTAATAATGATTTTTCATACTGGCTCGCATTAACTGCTCATTACAGTCTCGCTTCGCGTATTGATCTATTATGTCATCTCGTCCCATCCGTACACAAAGAGGAATGCTTATCAATGGCACCCTCGAGCCCTGATGCGTTGGAACAGTTAAAAGACGTTTAATGCCCCGGCACTGGGAAGCTGTGGTGGGGGAACAGCCTATTATTGAGCTAATGGCGTCTCTTGAATCACATCTCAGTAAGCTCGGCATTATCTTCACAGTTTCTGCAAACCCAATGACAGGTAAAGATGCGTTAATATCTTTGCCATTGCATATGCTTCTGAGTAGTTTGCTTAATGGACCTGCAAGCTCAGACATTGTTTCCTTTTTTTTGTTTCTCGGTCTCTGTAAATGCCTTTCAACAAGTCATTAAAAAAAAAACACATGCGGCTGCCGGGGCGTTCGATTTTGCTGATAAGCGTTTTCAGAGCAGTGTCTCCTACTTTCACAAGGCCTTGCTTGGCCAGAAAACGTCCTTTGTCTAGCCAAATGTAATTTAGAATCACGAATAACTTAAAGAGACAAGGCACACATGAATACGTAATGGCCCTGATACTTAAACACTCTTCCCGGTGCCACTGCACCTGCAGCACTATTGATAGGTACGGGTCTGCCTGCGAATAATAAACCTGACTGCCTACCCAGAACATGGGGCAGAGCAGAACAATTCCTGAACGTCTCCCACTGCAGGAAAGGAAGTGAAGGCATCTTTGGGGTGCATGGCGGATCCCCAGATGGGACCGGGCTCCAGGGCTGGAACTCCCCCTGTTTTTTTCTCCTCTTCTGTAATCTTACTCTTAAGGGAAGTGCCCAGCTAAAATGTGTGCAGGAACGTGACCCCTCCTGAGCCGCTGTACCTGTAAAGCACAATTAGAGGGGATAATGTGCATCTTTTCCAGAGTGGGGCCACATTTCCAAAGTGGCAGAGCATGCTTCAACTTTTAATTTGCTTTAACTATTGACAAGAGTGGCTCTTTTTGTTTCCATTTTAAACCAGATTAAGGGTCATTTCGGCTGCAAACAAGGCCCCATTCTAAGTTCCATTGTAGAAAATAACTGGGGGGCGCTACCAACCAGAATATAAGATCCTTAAGTATTGCCCGGCGGTGTCGCCTCTTGAACCCACAAAGAAGTTAAACTATTGAAGAGGCAGGCGCTGGAGACTGGAAGGCAGGAAACAAGGTTTTTATTCTCTCCGGAGGAGAACACAACGAAACGGACAGAAGGTATCGTTCTGAGGTGCTCTAACTGCATCCCTGAGGCCTGGCCTCTTATACACATGTTTATCTGTTTATTGCATGTAACACATTCTCGTCGATACTTTGATGTACGGAAAGACATCCTCAGAACCCCCCCCTTTCCCAGCCCGTTCCCACGCAAGGTTACAGTGGAAGTCCCCGCCCCGGTCACAACAGGTGATGATCATCGCGCAGCTGGATATTCCGCCGATTCACGGTGTGTGTGGGGTTTGATCGGGTCTCGTAGGGCGGGGGCTTTGATCAACCCGGGGATCCCTTGCTGGGGGGGAACTTTCTATTGTACGGGGAGGGGCAAGGAACAGAATCGGCAGAGCTGGGTGTCGGCCTGGGAACGAGGAAGACGAACGGGCACACGGGGAAAAGGGGTTTGCATCAAAGTGCCGGGGATCATAAATGGGAAGAAGGGAGGTGTCGCGCTGGGAACGAGGAAGACGAACGGGCACACGGGGAAAAGGGGTTTGCATCAAAGGGCCGGGGATCATAAATGGGAAGAAGGGAGGTGTCGCGCTGGGACCAGGACGAGGGCCTGGGGCAGAGCAGCGCTGAAGAGGGGTTTTATGATTCGCGGCAGGTGCAGGCAGGGGGGTTGTCAGTATGCGGGGGGGGATGCCGGCGAAGCTAGGAGTGGGAGAGAGGCGCGCTGGCTCTCGGCGGGAGCAGGGAAGCCATGGTGTTCAAAATGGCGGCTGTTTTACGCGCACAAAAAGGTTGAGGAGAGCAAGAGGGCGCCGATAATGTTGACGGTCTTAGTCCAACTTTCAACAGTCCCCCCTTTTCAACATATCTAGCCACCTTGCTTTACTCAATGTCAATTTTCATCAAATTCCTAACTTCGGTATCATACAATGCTCTCATATGTTCGCTTCCAATGTCCACAGTTTTGGGAAAAATGCAACTCGCACATAAAGAACACATAGGTGGCAAACATTGAATTCCTAAGCATAGGCCACATATTATAACTACGGGAATCAGGATAATGGTGAGCAGTCTCCAGCCCCAGCTTTTGACGGTGTCCCAGAACCAACCACCAAGCGACCATTCTTCTTGCTCTTGGTGAACTTCCGAAGAGAGTCTGTGAAGATGTTCGATGGCTTTGTACACTGAGGGTGAGTTGTCCGGTATGTATGTACAACAGCTGGACCCAATAATGCGGCATGCTCCTCCACGGTCCGCCAGAACCACATCTAGAACGAGGCGGTTCTGAAGAGCCACCAAACGGACCGCTTGGAGCTCGGCAGTGTTGTTGGCAAAGATGCCCGCTGTGATGTTCATGGTTGTCTCGACTGCCTGAGTCAAATGTCGGATGGCACGGCTGTTTGCCATCGGGCCCCAGAGGGGGACGAGTCCTTTCATAGCATCGAGGAACTGCGCCCCTGTTGAGTCGGCTTGCTCAACGTCTTTGGCTCGTTTTTGCCTGTGGTGATTCGCTGGGGCCACATAAGTTGGAGGAAGGACGAAGGAGATGTAGCAAGTGCCCCCCCAGCCTTTGGGGAGCCAGGTGTAGGCCTTCGTGCCGCAGATGAAATACATGTTTGGGGATGACACAAAGGAAGGTGGATCCGTGGAATCCAGAGTTCTGGTAAAGCGGCAAGCGCTGCGACCCACCAGTTGTGCCCCAAGTCCTTCTACACACATGTGGCCTGTGACGTTGATGACCATCAGGGCCACAGTCAGAGTGGCAGCCGTTCGTTTCCGCAGATAGGAGAAGGTGGGTCTGGTTGGATTGTTGAACACCTGCATTTCGATTCGTTCTTTAGCCGGGATGTCCATTTGGTTCGAGTCGCTGGGGGTCAGCGGGCAGAAGTGTGTCTTTGTCTTGTTTCGCCCGGCCCCATGAGAAGAATGTGCTGCAGTTCTGCTGGAGGTGGCATTGCCCGTATAGCTCTCTTGCAGGAGGATCAGCCAGGCAAGGCAGGAGCCGTGGACAGAGAAGGGTGAAGGGATGAATGGTATTGAATGTCCAGTGGCATGGGGTAGCAACCCACAGATCCAGCAGTTGGTGGTATTGGTGGCAAGATTGTGCTGGTGAAGTAGCTGCACGAAAGAGTTGTTCCAAAACTCCTTTCGCCTCTCTCTTAGTTGAGGAGAGAGCGAAATTAGATAATGTTCCTTCATGGTGGTAGGCTGAGCAGTGGTTAGGAATGTTTCGTGAGCAGGTGCGTGTTCTTCCATAATCCAGAGCGTAGTCATGAGGAGAAAACAGAGGAGGATTACGATGAAGAGTGCAATTGTCTTTGAGCTATGGAGTCTGTCTATTCTCGGATTTCTGTAGTGGGTATTTCCTGCTGTCTCCGTCGGCTTCTTATTTGGCGCTTCCATCATCTTCTTATCTGGCGCTTCCATCATCTTCGTCTTCAAGGTGCTCGGTAGTGGGCAGGACCACAGACTTAGTTTTAGCTTCTCTCCGGGTAACCCTTGGTAGTTTGGGTCACCGTTCTGAGATCCTTTAACCTAGTCCGTGGCCTACTTAGCCGAAGCTCCCTCCTTTCGACGCAGGAAATACCCTTCTCGAGATGGCACAGTGGGGTCAGGATGTTTTGAAAGTTCAAGTGTCTCAGTATCAGGGTAGCAGTTCAACGATGGTCGGTCCTGGTTCAGGAGCTCTTCTTGGGTGTTGACGGTGTCTGTCGTGGGCAGGGCTGGAGAGACCTTTTTGCAGTGATGAGCGTGCAGCCAGTGTTTCTTCCCCTCCACTCGAAGTGCGGTCCGAGTGGTGATCAGCACTTGCCAGGGGCCCGTCCACCGGGGTTCCAAACTCTTTGATCGCTGAAAATTTCGGATCAGCACGAAGTCCCCCGGCTGGATGGCGTGACCCGGACCCCTGGAAGCATCGGGGATGGCCTGCTGCACCTGCTGATGAAGGACAGACAAAGTTTCAGTCAATTTGTACAGATAATCAGACATTAGGACATCCGGAACATCATGAATGGAAGTTGGTTTCGGGGCAGACCAGACGCTCATGGGTCGACCGAAGACAACTTCATAAGGGGTTAAGTGATGTCGGGTGGGGGTAGAGCGCATCGATAGCAATGCCAATGGGAGGGCGTCTGGCCATTTCAGGCCCGTCGTAGCCACTATTTTGGCCAGTTTAAGTTTTAGTGTGGCATTGTGCCGTTCGACAAGCCCAGCAGATTGAGGGTGGAAGACTGCGTGGAATTTTTGTTTAATACCCAGCCCATTTAGGATGAGCTGGATAACTTTGGCTACAAAGTGGGGGCCATTATCACTCCATAAAACACGACAGAGGCCATAACGGGGGAAAAACTCCTTTAACAGAACCTTTGCAGTGGCCATAGCGGTGTTGTCACGGGTTGGATATGCTTCCACCCACTTGCTAAATGCGCACACCACGACGAGTACATATTTCAGGCCTTGGCATCTGTCTAGCTGGATGTAGTCCATCTGCAGGACTTCAAATGGGTGGTTTGGGACCCCAAATCCCCCCCGGGGTACTACAGTTCCTTTCCCGGGGTTGTGTTGCAGGCATATTAAGCATTGTTGGACCAGGCGTTTGGCGGAATCTGGGATCTTGTCATTGTGCCAAACCCTGGAGACAAGTTCGATCATGGGGGCTGATCCTATGTGGGCAGGGGAGTGTGCCATGGTTAATATGGGAATCAAGTACGAATCAGGTAGCAACCATCTGTTCGTGTCTTTTGTCCGCCAGCAGCCTTCATCGTCTTTCAATCCCACCCGTGTCCATTCAGTCAATTCGTGTTGTGTGCTAGCCGTTTGTATGTCTCTAATTGTGTCCTTGGCGTCAGTCCAGTTTTCTGCTTGTGACCTGGTCACGTACATATGTGTTGTCGTTCTATTTTCAGCTGTCGTTCGGGCGGTGATGTCGGCTAGTGCATTTCCCTGTCCAATAATGTCTGTCACTTTCTTGTGTGCCTGGCATTTGATAACGGCAAGTTTGTTGGGGAGGAGGACAGCTTCGATTAAGGCGGAGACTAAATCCCCGTGCAAAATGGGTGTGCCGTGTGAGGTCAAGTATCCTCTCTCCCTCCAGAGGAGCCCAAAATGGTGAACCACCCCGAAGGCATACTGGCTGTCAGTGTAAATGTTCGCTGTGGTTCCTGTTGCCAGGATGCAGGCTCGCGTCAAAGCAATCAGTTCCGCTGCCTGGGCAGATCGCTGGGTGATGCGGGCTGTTTCTACTACAGTTCGAGCCGTGGTGACTGCATAGGCAGCGGAAGTGGTACCATCGGAGAGTTTGATGCAAGAACCGTCCACCCACAACTCCCCGTCGGGGTCAGGGAAAGCTGTGTCTCTGAGATCGACCCTACTCCTGGTCTGTTCGTCCGTAAGAGTCACGCAGTCATGTACGGGGTGCACATTGGGATCGTTCTCTGGCAAGGGTAACAGAGTTGCTGGGTTCAGTGTGGTGCATCTTTTCAGGGTGATATGGGGGGCAAGCAAGGTCAGTTCGTATCCAGTCAGTCGTGCACTCGTCAGATGTTGTGTCTTGGTTTGGTTCAGGAGGGTGTCGACTGCATGGGGTACCAGTACCGTGAGGGAATTCGAGAGTACAATCCCCTCACTCTGTCGGATAGAGACTGCAGCAGCAGCTACAGCTCGAAGGCAGGCAGGCAAGGCTCTGGCGACAGGGTCAAGAGTGGCAGAGAAGTAAGCGCACGGTCGTTGCTTAGGGCCGATGGCCTGGGTCAGGACAGATAAAGCGCACCCCTCCCTTTCGTGAGTGTAAAGGGAGAAGGGCTTTCTGTAATCAGGGGTACCCAGGACAGGGGCTGAGCAAAGGGCATCTCGCAGTTCTGTGAAGGAAGTTTGACACTCAGGAGTCCAAGGGAGTGGGAAAGGGACGTCTTTGTTTAGCAGAGAAAGCAGTGGTTTTACAACGAGGCTGAAGTTTGGTAACCATTGTCGGCAGAAGGAGGTGAGGCCTAATAGGGAGCGAACCTGCTTCTGGGTTTTAGGGACAGGGGTATCTAGAATGGTTTGGATTCGATCAGGGGTGAGTTTTCTTCCATCTTTGGACAAAAGGTGGCCTAGGTAAGTGACCTGGGGTAGGCAGAATTGCAACTTCTTCTTGGAGACCTTGTGGCCATTTTCCGCAAGGAAGTGCAAGAGTTGAATGGTGGCGGTAACCGCTAGGGGGGTGGTGTCGGCTGCCAAAAGGATGTCATCGACATATTGTACCAACACCACCCCGTCGGGTAACTGGACTTGGTCTAGTTGTCTTTTGAGGGCCTGGCTGTAGATGCTAGGGCTTTCCGTGTAGCCTTGAGGCGCTCGGCAAAACCTATATGAGCGGGCTTTTAGGGTAAAGCCGAAGAGATATCGGCTGTCTGGGTGGATGGGGATGGAGAAGAATGCGTTCTTGAGGTCGATGACGGAAAAGGTGGTGGCAGTGGATGGAATCAAGGTCAGGATGGTGGTGATGTCTGAGACCACAGGGTACTGGGGTACCACCACTTTGTTGATCTCTCGGAGGTCGATGATGAAACGGTATGCTCTCTCATCTCCCTCTCCCTGCTTCTTGATAATGGGCAAGATAGGGCTGTTGCAAACGTTGCTAACCACTTCCTCTACCACTCCTGCGTCTATCAGTGACTGGATAATCATTACCAATGCCTTCTCGCCCTCTGGCGATATCCGATATTGTGGGAGTTTTGGGAGTGTTGCGTCTGGTCGGACAGTAATGTGCACTGGGTCAATTAACATACGCCCTACGTCCGAATCCGCTTTGGCCCACAGATACGGAGGTAGAGTGTCAAGCAGGGACGCGTCAACGTCGGTGATGGAAAACATGTGTCGGGGGGAACAATGTCTAAGCAGAACGGGGTTGTCGTAAAGAAACACTCGAACTCCATCTTGAGAACACCTAATCGTCGCTCGGAAGTGTTTCAGTAAGTCAAGTCCCATAATGGCGTCAGGGCTATTGGAGGAAAGCAAGAACGTGGTGTCGGTGGTGTTGTTTTCTACGTCAAAGAGAATCGGGGCAGACAAAGGGTTGGTGGAGGGCGTTTCATCGAAACCTGTCGATGTTATGAGTGAGCCAGACAAGGGTGCCCTTGGAATCAGTCGTTTAGATAACGCACTACGTGTTGCGCCAGTGTCTACCAGAAATGGAGACTTGGTACCCAGGACCTTAGCAGTGACATAAGGGCCCTGCTGGTCAACATAGAGCTCGACTGGATCCCTCCCTCGCCCTTGGCTGTCCTATGCGAAGGTGTGAGTGTCGTCATAGTCAGATTGTTGATATTGGTTCTGCCTGGGTCGGTCGAACGTATTTGGTCTGTTTGATCTGTCATTAGTTGCGTCATTTGGGGGCCCTCGTTGTTGTCCCTTAGGTCTCGGTCCGTTTGCTACATCCCTGGGGTCTTTGTTTCTGATCATTTCCAGAAGAACTGGGCACTGGGATTTCCAATGGCCAGTCCCTTTGCAGAAAGCGCACTGGTCTTCTCTAAGGTCTGTGCGTCCACTGTAGGAAGTCAGAGTGCGGTCCTGGGGAAATGTAGTCTTAGGGACGTTTGTCTGGTAGTTTCCCCGGTATTGGTCTCGTCCTATAGTCACCCCTTGCAGTTTGGCAATCATCACCCTCTCTTTTAAGTCCTTCTTCTTTTTCTCTGTCGCCCTATCGTTTTCATTTTTCTGATGCTCATAATATTGGGCCATTTGGAGAATCGCTGTAGGTTTGGAGGCTGCCCAACTACTCTCGCCGGCCTGTAGTTTCTGGGAGATTTCCGATGATAGGCCCTTAACATAATTCTGGACAAACAGATGGTGTCCGGTTGCAGTGGTCATGTCCTGGCCGCTGTAATCGGAGAACACCGTTTCAAACCGGGAGAAGTATTCCGATACATCCTCCTGGGGTTTTTGGCGACAGGCTGTTACTATCGACCAGTCCACTTTCTTTTCTGGGATTAGGGTTTTTAATTTCTCTACGATTTTATCTGGGAGGTCTAGAATGGATTTCAACGGCTTTTGTCCTGGTCCCCGTTGTTTGTCCAGGTCATCGAGTTGTGACCAGGTATGTCCAAACAGCTCAAGGTGGTCGACTTTCCGGATTTGCTTCCACACATCAGCTGGTAGACATAACCCGAAGAACAAGTCGATGTCAGCCAGGGTCATGATCGTTGAACCCAGGGCTGTACCCAATTCAGTATAGAAGGCAGTGGGGTTTTTACGTAGGTCGGGTAGAGATTTCCGGAATGTCAGTATCTCTTGCCGGTCCCATGGCTGGTAGACCCAGTTGTATACTACCCTTCCCTTCGCATCTTGGTTGTTTGCATCATCGTGAGTCCCTGTACCTCGAGGAGGAACCCAGTACGGGGCAGCCTCACGTATCGGCATCATGGTGTTAGATTGCTCGGTTGGTGGTTCGGTCACTACGGGGGCTGCGGATTTAGCTCCCGGCTTTCGTTCAGTGAGGTGGCGGAAAACCTCAAGCGTACGCGTGAGGAGGTCCGACACATCACACTCGCCCTCATCCCCGATATCGACCTTCCGGTACAGAGTCCTTAGGCTCTCGGGACCTTTGTCTCGATATCGGTCCTCGTATGCATTCAAGACATGATAACACAGTCGTACGGTAAAATGTCGTCTGTGACTCCCTGTATACGAGCTGAACATATCTGTGATGTACTCTTCATCATCCTTCCTTTCTACCAGTGTCCTTGCTATTTTGTCGATCCCCGCTCGCTCATCTTTGTCTAGTCTGTTTGTTCTTGCAGGGCCAGCCCCTCGAGTCTCATGGTCGTCTAACGTCGTTGTTGATGCGGGTTTTAACACAAGGGGTTCGGCTGGCACAGAGGCCATTGGGGCCGACGCTGTGGCGGTACCTTCGTTTGTACCTGGGGGTGGCGCGTGCTGCGCCACGGGTTGAGAAGGGGCATATGGAGGGGGCATGTAGATGATAGGAGGACCTAACAGCAGGTCCTCATTGGCTTGTCGTTTCGAGGGTAAATCAGGGTAGAGCATGGAGGGGGTTCTAACCGGACACTGGCTTGGCGTTTCCATTTCTAGTTTCTGTTTAGCTTTCTCTCTTTCCTTTATCTCTTTTTCTAGTTTCTGAGCAGCTAGGTGGGCTGCTTTTCGCAGCTCTTTTTCCAACCTACTCTCAGTTTTCTTTTTACGTTGTTCAGTTTCTTTTCGCCACATGCCGAAGCTGTCAAGCATAGTAGGTGTTGTCTTGTTTTTACCCAGGGCAGTTTCTAGCGTTTTTATTTTATCATCATCGAAGGATCCTATCAGGGGCCATTGACTTTCTTGACCCTTTTTTGTATATTTATGCCATAGTCTACTATAGGCTATAGCGGTCAATCCATGCTTCATGAACATGTCCTTATTAGGGGTGCCTTCCAGTGGGGCTGGATGGTCCATCTCTAATAGGCGGTCCGGGCTAAACAGGCTACTAATCAGTGGGGAGAAGACAGACATGACGGCTCGTAACGAGGGACTAAAAAGTCAGCACTGCCTATCTTATCACTAGGTGCAAAGACTGGACAGAATATTTCTATTCTACGTTGTTTGCAGGCAGTGAATACCTCATGGATCAAAAATAACAAAAGACCAATAAATAACAATGGGGAGAATGAGCAGGTCCGCAAAGATCTGCGTTACCTACCCTTTTCACTATCTGCAAAAAGGGTGGTCTCTTCCCTGTTTGCAGACAGGGAATCTCCAGGAAACAATAGTTTTGCGAACAACAGTTCAGTTTCAAGTGATTATTGAGTGGGGGAGAAAAAATAAGCACGGCTGCTGCCCTACCTATCCTCCACTGCTTGCAAAGAGAGAGCCCGTTGTTTCTCCGTTTGCAGACAGTGAATCTCCAAATAAATAAAAAGAGCAATACTAGTATTTTTAAACAAACAAGCAATCAAGCAATTATTTCGCGACTTGTCGTGGTTACACGACCTTACCCGGACCGCATGGACAGTTTCCTGTCTTCCGAATCCAGCGCCCGATCGTCCTCTCTTCTTCGTTATCCTCGCGGCACTCCTGATGGTTCCCAGTCAGGACCGTAGATCACTCGAGAGAGGTCTGTTCGGAACCAGTGAAGTTCGGATGATCGGCTGTCAGATGAGGGTCTATCGGACAGACGCGTTCCCGATCGTTGCAGTCGTTCACTTTGTCGTCAGGACCTCTCCCACTGGATCCATGGGTCGCTGATGGGCCCCACGCTTGGGACGCCAATTGTAGAAAATAACTGGGGGGCGCTACCAACCAGAATATAAGATCCTTAAGTATTGCCCGGCGGTGTCGCCTCTTGAACCCACAAAGAAGTTAAACTATTGAAGAGGCAGGCGCTGGAGACTGGAAGGCAGGAAACAAGGTTTTTATTCTCTCCGGAGGAGAACACAACGAAACGGACAGAAGGTATCGTTCTGAGGTGCTCTAACTGCATCCCTGAGGCCTGGCCTCTTATACACATGTTTATCTGTTTATTGCATGTAACACATTCTCGTCGATACTTTGATGTACGGAAAGACATCCTCAGAACCCCCCCCTTTCCCAGCCCGTTCCCACGCAAGGTTACAGTGGAAGTCCCCGCCCCGGTCACAACAGGTGATGATCATCGCGCAGCTGGATATTCCGCCGATTCACGGTGTGTGTGGGGTTTGATCGGGTCTCGTAGGGCGGGGGCTTTGATCAACCCGGGGATCCCTTGCTGGGGGGGAACTTTCTATTGTACGGGGAGGGGCAAGGAACAGAATCGGCAGAGCTGGGTGTCGGCCTGGGAACGAGGAAGACGAACGGGCACACGGGGAAAAGGGGTTTGCATCAAAGGGCCGGGGATCATAAATGGGAAGAAGGGAGGTGTCGCGCTGGGAACGAGGAAGACGAACGGGCACACGGGGAAAAGGGGTTTGCATCAAAGGGCCGGGGATCATAAATGGGAAGAAGGGAGGTGTCGCGCTGGGACCAGGACGAGGGCCTGGGGCAGAGCAGCGCTGAAGAGGGGTTTTATGATTCGCGGCAGGTGCAGGCAGGGGGGTTGTCAGTATGCGGGGGGATGCCGGCGAAGCTAGGAGTGGGAGAGAGGCGCGCTGGCTCTCGGCGGGAGCAGGGAAGCCATGGTGTTCAAAATGGCGGCTGTTTTACGCGCACAAAAAGGTTGAGGAGAGCAAGAGGGCGCCGATAATGTTGACGGTCTTAGTCCAACTTTCAACACCTTGGCATTCATTCTGTAATTGACAGGTAAAATGAGTTATTGTCTGTATCAGGAATTATGAGGGATGAGTAATTTCACAGCTGGTAAATATTAAAGGTGTATATGGGAGCACATTCACCAGGTCAACAATGAAGGAATTTGTCTCCTTTGGTTAATTTGGTATCCCTAAATTACAGATGCCTGCAGCATAGGTAATTTGGGGTACAAAGTTACTGCGGCAGAAATACAATTGACCTGAGAATGAGAGCATAGCTGGGTAAAATATTTCTGAATGTGACAACGTGTCGTGACTCTCATTTAAACTGTAAGGGCCCAATAACTTTCTGTTAGTCATTTTTTGGCAATGTTCTTCTCTTCCTTCACATTCCCTCTCAGCCTGGTTTTTATCCACATATACTGACTTTGAATGTTGCTGATTCTTAAAATCAGATTTCACTGTTACAGGAGTTTAACACTCTACCTTGTATTATGTAAGTACAACGACTGCACTTACTAAGAAAACAGCATTTACAGTGATGGTGCAGGCATTTCAAGAGAGGACATGAATGAAAGAATAAATGGATCAATCAATCAATCACGGCATTTGTATCGCGCACTACTCACCCGGAGGGTCTCAAGGCGCTTAGGGGAGGGGGGGTCTGCTACTGCTCGAACAGCCAGGTCTTGAGCTGCTTCCTGAAGGCGAGGTGGTCCTGGGTCAGGCGGAGGTGGGTCGGGAGGGAGTTCCAAGTCTTGGCGGCGAGGTAGGAGAAGGACCTTCCCCCTGTGGTGGCTCTTCGGATGCGCGGGACGGCAGCGAGGGCGTGGCCGGTCGATCGAAGCTGGCGTTTGGGAGTGTAGAAGTTGAGGCGGCTGTTGAGGTATCCTGGGCCTTGGTTGTGCAGGGCTTTGTGTGCGTGGGTGAGGAGACGGAAGGTGATTCTCTTGTTGACCGGGAGCCAGTGCAGGTCTCTCAGGTGTCCGGAGATGTGGTTGCGACGGGGGATGTCCAGGATGAGTCATGCTGAGGCGTTCTGGATCCGCTGGAGTCTCTTCTGGAGTTTGGCGGTGATTCCGGCGTAGAGGGCGTTGCCGTAGTCCATTCGGCTGGTGACGAGGGCCTGTGTGACCGTCTTCCTGGTCTCGGTGGGGATCCACCGGAAGATCTTGCGTAGCATGCGTAGGATGTTGAAGCATGACGAGGAGACGGCGTTGACTTGTCTAGTCATGGAGAGGGAGGAGTCCAGGATGAAGCCTAGGTTGCGTGCGTGGTCTGTAGGTTTGGGTGCGCTGCCCAGGGCGGGGGGCCACCAGGAGTCGTCCCAGGCGGCGGGTGAGGATCCCAGGATGAGGACTTCCGTCTTGTCCGAGTTCAGTTTCAGGCGGCTGTTCTTCATCCATTCGGCTACCTCTTTCATCCCTGCGTGAAGGTTGGCTCTGGCGGTGGCGGGGTTGTTTGTGAGGGAGAGGATCAGCTGGGTGTCGTCGGCGTAGGAGATGATGTTGAGGTTGTGCTGGCGTGCGATGGCTGCGAGGGGGCTCATGTAGACGTTGAAGAGGGTCGGGCTGAGCGAGGAGCCTTGGGGAACGCCGCAGATGACTTCGGTGGCTTCTGATCTGAACGGGGGGAGGCGGACTCTCTATGTCCTTCCGGCGAGGAAGGAGGTGATCCACTCCAGTGCCTTCTCCTGGATTCCGACGTTGCTGAGGCGCTGTACTAGGGTACGGTGGCAGACAGTGTCGAAGGCCTCGGAGAGGTCTAGGAGGATGAGGGCCGCTGTTTCTCCGTTGTTGAGCAAGGCTCGGATGTCATCGGTTGCTGCGATCAGGGCGGCCTCGGTGCTATGGTTGGCCCGGAAGCCGGATTACGAGAGGTCGAGGGATCCGTTCGTCTCGAGGAAGGCGGCCAACTGCTTGTTGACGGTCTTCTCGATGACTTTTGCGGGGAACGGGAGCAGCGAGATGGGTCGGTAGTTCTTGAGGTCGGTGGGGTCGGCTGATGGCTTCTTTAGTAGGGCGCTGAGTTCGGCGTGCTTTCAGCTCTCTGGGAAGGTAGCGGTGTTGAAGGAGGTGTTGATGATGTCCCACAGGTGGGGTGCGATGACAGCGTCGGCCTTGTTGAAGACGTGGTGAGGGCAGGGGTCGGTCGGAGATCCAGAGTGGATGGAGTTAATCGTCCGGATGGTGTCTTTGGTGCTGATCGGGGTCCAGGCGCGGAGGGTGGTGGTGGGGGGAGGTGGTTCCGTCGTGGCGTGCGTCGGTTGAGTGCTGAAGCTGTTGTGTATGTCCGCGATCTTGTTGTGGAAGTAGGAGGCGAGGGAGTTGCAGAGGTCTTGCGAAGGGGTGATGTAGTTGTTTCCGGCGTTGGGGTTGGAGAGCTCTTCAACGATGTTGAAGAGTTCCTTGCTGTTGTGTGCGTTGTTGTCCAGACGTTCCTTAAATGCAGTTTTCTTGGTGGTGCGGATCAGTTGGTGGTGTTTTCGGGTGGCGAGCTTGAGGGCAGTCATGTTGTCCGGTGTTGGGTCTCTGCGCCAGGCTTTCTCCAGGGCTCTGCAGTCCTTCTTGGAGCTCTTGAGTTCGTCGGTGAACCATGGGCTTTCTTGCTGCCGGGTCTGCTAGTCGGGGTCCTCAGAGGGGCGAGGTCGTCTGCGCAGTCGCTGATCCACTTGGTGAGGTTGGTGGCCGCTTGGCTGGGGTTCGTTGCGCTGGTGGGTGGGTTCTTGCTTAGGGAAGTTGCGAGCTGGTCGGCTGTGATCTTGTTCCAGCTCCTGCGTGGAACCTGTTGCTGTTGGTGGTGGATCGTGGTTCTTTTGAAGCTGAAGTGGACGCAGCTGTGGTCTGTCCAGTGGAGTCCGGTGGCATGGCTGAAGGCGATGTCCTTGCTGGATGAGAAGACGGGGTCGAGCGTGTGGCCGGCGTAGTGGGTGGAGGTGGTCACCAGTTGCTTGAGTCCGAGGTTAGCGAGGTTTTCCAGCAGGGCGGTGGTGTTGCGGTCGTTGCTGTTTTCCAGGTGGAAGTTAAGGTCCCCGAGGAGGATGTAGTCAGCGGAGGGGAGGGCATGCGGGCTGACGAAGTCGGCGATGTCCTCGCTGAATTGTGTGCGTGGTCCCGGGGGTCTGTAGATGAGGGTGCCTCTGAGGGTGGTCTTGGGGTTGATGTGGATCTGGAAGTGCAGGTGCTCGGCGGGTGCGAGGGTGTCGTCGGTGTTGGTCGTGATGCGGATGGTGTTCCTGTGGATGATGGCGATGCCTCCTCCTGTCTGGTTAACGCGGTCCCTTCGGATGATCTTGTAGCCGTCCGGGATGGCGATGGCGATGTCGGGCGCTGAGGAGGCGTTCATCCAGGTTTCCGTGATGAAGGCGACGTCTGGGGCTGTGTTGTCGAGCAGGTTCCAGAGCTCGACGGCGTGTCTGTGGACGGAGCGGGTGTTCAGTAGGATGCACTTCAGGTAGCTGCTGCTGTTGCTCGTTGAGGTCTTTGGTGCTGCTGGAGTGGTGCAGGATCGGAAGCAGGTGAACTTGCAGGATTTGCAGCAGAAGGGTCCGTGGGTGCGTCTCGGGGTGGCTCTGTAGCAACCCGGGAATCGGCCGGCGTTGAGTGCGTTGAGTTCGGTAGAGCTGTATGTCCGGCGGGTGGACTGGCGGCTGCGGGGGCCAGGGGTCCTGGCGCTGGGCGCGGTCCAGGCGCGGACGGGCGCAGACGGGCTTGCCTTTGGCGCGCCTTCGGTGCACAATCGGCGCGCCTGCTGCGCGCCAACGCTGCGCGTTCGCCCGGTCGCCATTTATGGCGAAGTGCAGGGAGGGCGGAGCAGCTGGGAGGCGGGAGCGGGGAGGAAGGGGGCGTGTCAGCACTTCCGGCGGCGGGAAGCGGGAGGCGGGGAGCGGGCGCGCAGAGGACAGCAGCACAGGGGGGGGGCAGAGAAGCAAACACAGGGAGACAAGGAATGAAAATACAAAGCAAATTAAATGCACAATACAAAGTACAACACAATCTAAGCGAAGGAGCGTAATGCAGAGATGCGGGGACTATGATCGCGGCGGGGGGCGTGGCCCGAAGGCGGCAGGCTCAGCGAGGCTGAGAGAAGCGGCAGGCGGGGGCACACGCGACAGCTGGTGGCCGTGCGGCGCGGGAGTTTCCTAAGAATAGGTAACACTCACCTGCGTCGCACGGTCGCCATTAATGGCCAAGTGCAGGGAGGGCGGAGCAGCTGGGAGGCGGGAGCGGGAGGAAGGGGGCGTGTCAGCACTTCCGGCGGCGGGAAGCGGGAGGCGGGGAGCGGGCGCGCAGGGGACAGCAGCACAGGGGGGGGACAGAGAAGCAAACACAGGGAGACAAGGAATGAAAATACAAAGCAAATTAAATGCACAATACAAAGTACAACACAATCTAAGCGAAGGAGCGCAATACAGAGATGCGGGGACTATGATCGGCGGCGGGGGGCGTGGCCCGAAGGCGGCAGGCTCAGAGAGGCTGAGAGAAGCGGCAGGCGGGGGCACACGCGACAGCTGGTGGCCGTGCGGCGCGGGAGTGTCCTATGAATGCTCGAATTAAGCTATTTCAAGGACACCCTTATTCAGTGCTAAAAATATTTCCAAAATCAAATTGTAACGGTATGGTACCTAGGATAACTTTCCTTCCTTTGCTTGGAATTGAAAATGATAGGGGTTGATTCACAAAGTGTTTTTCCATCAGTAGGCTTGGTGTAGACTAGAAAACTTAGGGGACAGTTTCTCCTAAATCAGTAGCAAATCAGACTTACTGACTCAAACAATGTGAATCAGGACCATCCCTTTATAGGCCGCTGCAATGAGCCTTTTGTTCATCTCTTAGGGCACTTTGTGCAGTGGATAACGTTTATGGTTCATCATTTCTATTTTTTTTAAAATTAAACTTTTGAAAAAAGACAGGAAGAGCAATACATTAGTTGCATGGTTTAAATCCATGTGTTAAGACATCCACCCGAGCTAGTTTAGAGTTCAGTGATTCCCACTGGTCACCGATATACATTTATGAAATGCTGCGAGTTGTAGGCCTTCATGTGGCTTCAGAGCCGGGAATGAGTGATGTATCAGCCAGGGACCATCTCACCTACAGGGTGTACGACTGAGTAGGCATGAACTGTGTCATTGTGTGAAGGGCTCTTCAGGTGTTTCAGGGGCTTGAGGGACCTTGGGACATTGTAGAATCCAAAAGTGAGGAAAGATAATTGGAGAATGGGGGCTAGATATATACCGGGCGGGAGCCCTGAGGGATCAGCTACTGATATACAGTAAGTTGTTCCTGACAATGGGTCACATCACGCAACCAGTTGTTGACGCGAAGGGTGGGGTGATGGCCTCGGTGTATTGCAACTCTATGCTTTGTTCAAAGCAGCATCATTGCAGTTAGGCACCTGACTCTGCTGGGAGCCTCCTTTACATAGCCTGAGAGGGCTATCAGGAGAGTCTTTTGGAAGTGATGGTCAGTCATTGTGGTAATGGCATAGCACACACCAGTCCAAAAGTGGGACACTGCTGGGCAATCCTATGCTAAGTGAAGAAATGAGGCATTGTCTGCTCCGCATTTGCAGCACAGCACATCCTCAGGAGGCCAATGCAATGCATCAGGACAGGGGTGCTGTTCATTTTGTGGAGGAATTTGATGTGTAACAAATGTAGTCTGTAATTGGGAGGAAACACCTTGGTCAACGCACAACAGTAGCGCCATTGTGCCATGGTTAGAGAGGGGGTCAACCTCTACTTCCCAACTGAGATAAGCTTTGGGAGTACATATAGGTGATTTCTGCTGCATGATCGCGTAGAGGCGCGTGATCAGTTTAAGAGGAGACAAACTGGTCAATAACATGTCTAGTGAGTGGAGTCTGGTAGGAGCTTTAGGGAAGGTATTGTGCAAAGTGCGGAGGGCTGCTTGGAATCTGTGGTATATGAACACATTTATCGGGGTATGCTGCGGTAGCGCACCTATATGTTGTGCTGAGAATTTGCTCACCCAGGTAGCAGTCTGACTCACCCATCTTAAGGAGGTGCAGCCTGGAAAGATAGCGGCACATAGCATTATTTGCTGCTGCCTGGAGTAGAGGGTATCCATTCCGAGGTATATTGGGTGATTATAAATGGTTAACACAAGCATCGAGGTGCAGTCTATCTCAAGCCCATGTCATTCAGGCTACATTGTCAATTTCAGTTCGAAGTCGTTGGACAGGTAGATAATTTGCGGTATTCAACATGCAGGGGACATGATGTCTGATTCAATAACTAAGTGCGGATGGTAGACATGAGGTAGATATGATAACTCTTCCTCTAGTAATAATCACTACAATTGGACTTCCTTGTGGATATTATTATTATGCCTTGTTTCACCTAACATTTGCTAACCTCACCCCAGTGAGATATATGAATAACCAAAGTGGATTAGTTTGCAAGTATTAATAACTGTTTACAATGTAAAGCATTTCTGAGTGGTATTCCCCAGTCTGTACAAATAAATATACTACACATCTGCATAGATTGAAGGCAGCAGAGAAAACGCTCTTTAGTGGCGCCCACAGCAAGAGACAGCCACCACAGACAGAATCTCTTTTCAAACTGTCTGAGCATCAACCGTTAGGTAATTTATTCAATAGCTTTCTATCAGCAATGCTAAGAATTGAACATCTACATATAAGTACTAAACACAAGGAAGGTCCTAGGGGTAAGTTTATCGACCTCAACTGTTAAATCCCCTACACAGAATTGACACCAACCAAAATTAACAGTGAGTCCAAGACCAGACAATGTACCCAAAATATAGCAACACCAGGGAGTAGTTTAATTATAAACAAGTTCCCATCAGTCCACCATCGAGACCGCCCTTCATCATCTGGGATCTTTTATGTTTATAAATAACACAAAGAGGGTAAAAAAACCTGGGCTGGCAGATAGCTAAGCCATGCACAGGAAAAACCGTAGTGTTATTATAGATGTGCGAAGAAAGCGTGTATACTCGGGGAACTGAAAAGCAGTGCAAAGAAAAAGTGTATGTGAAAGAGAGAAAGGCTCTAAAATTAGGTCGTGATCGGGAAAACAAGTTTAATAGACACCCTCACACTCCTAAATCAATAAAAACAGTGCAAAATTAGTGGTGTAACAAATGACCACTAAAAAAGGTGTAAGGTCGACATGTTTCTGCAGACAGTTGGAGTCTAGTGATCTCCTGCTGCTTCTTCAGGACCATTAGTGCTACTGCTGAATTAAAATAACAAAAACCATATCACCTGATGGTGTATGTGTGTTCATCTTCTCATCCTAAGAGAAAAAACGTATATAGTAGGGTACAGAGTCAAGGATACTTTTAACAAAAAACAACATGCACCATGTGCCATCATTATAATGTGCTGGTCGTAAACAATTATCGACCATCATCTCGGACTGTCAAGGTCAGTCTACAATCACCACTACAATTAATATGTAGAAGTAAATTCACTCACCCACGTGATGGGAAGGAACTGCCCCACCTCACCTGGCACGAGCTCAGGTAGTGGATGCACCGCACTAAGAAAAAAACAACAATTAAACAGATGTATCTACACCTGTAATCCTAGTCCAATTGATCTCAACACGCGCCACACACGGCGCCCCGCCCCGTCATTGCCACAGAACCCCACCTGGTTACGTGGGTAGCTTAATTAAAATATAACTCAAGTTTGATAGTTATTGGGTTCCCATGCCCAACCTCATCTACATATAAGGCCTTCAGGAAAATGCACAAGACATAACACACCTCCGATCATATGGAAAACCAAGCAAACCAACAACACCAGCCAGATCAGAAGACACAGAAAAACACTCCCTAGAATAAGAAACGAACTTCTGTAAATTCACTCCAACACCAACACACTTAACTCCTGGCGGTCTTTGGAGATCTCTAGTTTCTTACTCTCAACATGTTCACCTCTCTCTTGAACGCTCCTACGTCAAATTTGGCATTCTCCAAACTCTCCTTGCTCCACCAGTTGCCGGCTCCATACACACTGCAACCACAGAAAACTTCTGCAAAACCTCGAATGGACTGTATTTCAATTCAGTTTTCCGTATATAATTATGCAGTTTGGTTGTACTACTGAATATCGACAGCAGCAATAACAAGAATACAAGAATATGGAGAACAGAATATTGAAAGCTAAGTGTTGAATCTAAGGTCGGGGACAATCGATATTTGCCCGGCGGTATTGCCTCTGTAACCCACGAATTATTAATCAATGAAGAGGCAGGCGCTGGAGACTGGAAAGCAGGAAACAAGGTTT
Source organism: Lissotriton helveticus (assembly GCF_964261635.1). Classification (NCBI taxonomy): domain Eukaryota; kingdom Metazoa; phylum Chordata; class Amphibia; order Caudata; family Salamandridae; genus Lissotriton; species Lissotriton helveticus. The sequence continues at coordinate 616,707,306 of NC_136063.1, read as the reverse complement.
ATTCTCTCCGGAGGAGAACACAACAAATCAGACAGCAGGTATCGTCATGAGGTGCTCTACCCGCATCTCTGAGGCCTGGCCTCTTATACACAAGTTTATTACTTTATTACATATCACATATTCATGGCAATGCTTTGATGTACGGAAAGACATTCTCGGAACCCCCGCTCCAAGCCCGTTCCCACACACATATACAGCTGAAGTCCCACCCCGGTCACAACAGGTGATGATTATCGCGCAGCTGGACATTCCGCCGATTCATGGAACGTGGGGGTTTGATCGGATCTCATAGGGTGGGGGCTTTGATCGATTCGGGGGTCCTTTGAGGAGGGGAGCTTTCTACTGTACGGGGAGGGGCAATAAACAGTATCGGCAGGGCTAGGTGTCGGCCTGGGAACGGGGAGGACAAACGGGCACACAGGAAAAGGGGGTTTGCATCAAAAGGGCCTGGGACCATGAAAGGAATGAAGGGAGGTGTCGTGCTGGGAACAGGATGGGGTTCTGAGGCAACGCTGCGCTGAAGAGGGGTTTATGACCCAAGGCATGTGTGAGCGGGGGTTGGTCAGGGTGCGGGCTCTGTGAGGGAGGAGGGCTATGCCGGGGTTCAGTGGCATGAAAAAAAGGGTTTGCTCTGATCGAGGCACCTAAAATGGCGGGTGCGCACGACAAAAAGTGTGGCATCAGGGGAAGAGGCAAGATGGCGCAGATAATGTTTACCAAACCGTACTAATTTTCCACAGTCCTCCCTTTAACATATCCAAGACATCTTGCTGGCCTATTTCCAATTCATGTCGACTGTGGTGATCCTCGGAAAAGAAGTAGGTACCCAGGTGAAGGAGTTATATACATTACATTTTGAAATCTTTCATCTTAGGAGGCGGGTCTATCGATAAAAACTCGTTTGCAGGAGAGTCGTAGTAATGTGATAATAGACAAAAATGATTCTGTAGTGAGAGCATTGAGTACATTTCATAGTTGCTTATAGTCGTTTGGAATGTGAATTGATAGGTCATTAAATATGTGAGTTCTGTTCATGTTACGATGGTGGAGCATAATTAATACAATGGTGGCTGGGAGAGAAATGAGACGTAGCAGAAACGATGATTGAGGGAGTCAATGTTCGAAGTTAATGAGTTCTCAGCATTCTTTGTCGTCTTTTGTTGGCGCTGTGGAGCACCGGCGGTGGAGCTAAGGGTCCAGCTCTATTCGAGGTCCCGCGTTGCAGGGCACGACCTTTTCCTCGCGTTTCTGGTCAAAAAGGTCCTTTTCGCCCTGTGTCCTTTGAGTTGATTGTCAAAAAGGTTCAGATGGAAGAAATGTGCGTGTGAGCAGTCCTTTAGGGTAGGTCGGAGAAAAAGGGGAATGGAGCAGGGCCAGATCGGGAACAGACTAGGGGGACGGAAAAACTTCAGGTAGGCGGGCTCATGACCGAGTTTTGAGAGCGGGGACTTTTCGGCATACATTAGACATCGAGCAGGGGCATCAGGTCAGCCCTTTCCTCTTATTTTGTCGAAAACAGTGCCTCGTCCTGCAGCTCCTTACTGTCGCGGTCTCGCCCTGGCCAATGTTGCAGATGTTCCATAGTCTGTAGTCAGGCCACGTGCTCCCACATCCGGTCCTTCTTTCCTCCGACAGTCGTACCCTTAAATGAGTTTGAAAAGACAGTCTTTAGAGAATTGGCAGAGGAAGGTAATCACATAAGTCTATTTCTCTCCCAGCTCCAGGTAAATGAGAACGCAATGGTGTTTTCTGCCTGGTCATGGTACGTGATCTGGTGCCTTTTATTGCATTACAGTTACGTCAGCTCTTCTGACGGAGACCCACCTTCCTAGTACGAGCCTTACAAAGCTATACCGTTCTCCTGGGCTATATATCAAAAAACGCAATGTGCTATCACCATGGTCTGATAGGTATCTTTCCGAGAGATGAACAAAGGCTAAACATTTTTCATTCTATTAATGCATCCTGCCTTTCAGCTAAACATTTTACTTTCAACAGGGTTCATTGCAACAATTTCTTCACTTTGGTCTAATCTTAATTTTGCGAACATCGTTCTAGTTCCTACATAGCCTCCTACAACCTGACTACTTAATTAAAAAAAACCGGGGTCTTGTGGAAAACAACTAGGGACATAGAAAAACTGTGGTAAGGGCGTAAATCGACCCATCTCTTACAACCGGGGGTGAGGGGTAGTTTAAATCTCCCGTCGGGGGCAGTTGATACGAAACTGGGGGTGTTCTGGGAAGATGGGGATGTTTCGATCACCTTTACTGTTTGGGTATTGCGACAATTCGGGACGGGGAAGGTCGCGTTATCTGAGGCATCTTTTTATAACACAGGAGCCGCTGACATGTAGTTTCCTTATTTCGGGTCAGATTAGGGAACCTCAGTCGTCTTACCTGTCCTTTCCCTCTTGGCCAAATCTCGGTTTCATCAATTTAGCAGAAAGGAGAGGTAGTGACACGGCGTCAGGGTGATTGTATTTAAAGACAAGTTTTGTGCAAATACTGGCGGTATTTGAAGCCAATTGGGTGGTGTGCTAGGGGTGGCGGTTTGCCAATTTAGGGGCTAGTCGTTCGGAAGAGTGAGAGTGTGGGAGAGAGAGAGAGAGAGAGAGAGAGAGAGAGAGAGAGAGAGAGAGAGAGAGAGAGAGAGAGAGAGAGAGAGATGTGCAATAATAGGTTAGATAGTACACGTGCGACATAGGGGCCGGCCGTGTATTTAAGATAGATTATTCAGCGCATTACTCGATACAAGACATCGCGGGTCTGTGTTAGTATTTTGAAAGCATGCGGTTCAGGACGGGCAAACATTAGGTCGGGTACGGGGGACATGCTTTGAGAAAAAGGAAAAAGGGGGGCACCATCGTGTCGCATTCCTTGCATTCTCGGTCCTTTGACCAGTTGAGTCAGCGCTTCAGTCACACACAAACATTCTCTCATAGTTTCATACACACGCGACAGGTGTCCATTCATACAACATGGATTAAGGGTGATCATTTTTCATCAAGTCATATCATCTATTGACCCGTTTGTTACATTAGCAGTTTGTGGGTGTGCTTGGGTGCCACCTTGCGGCGCTAGTCCGCTTCGCGTATCAGACATGGCAAGGCTTCAGATCTTCGTCATACCTCGGTCGGGATTTCTGATGTAACCTGCAGGGAAAAAAAGGGGAGGGGAGGGGGACAACATTCGAGCATATCAAAAGCACGGGTACGAAAGTCCTTTACTTACCTCATACTCGTCTTATCCCCTCGGGATAGAATCCCTGGGGTTTTTGGTTTCTGGAGCCAAGGGGGGAATGGGGGCAGTGCGATTCATAGGCTGTGAGTAGGGAAACGTTAAAGAATCAGAAGCACTTAGTGCGAGGTTTCCAGTTGGTAGGTGTATTTAGCTATTGGGGTCCTTAAACTTCTTTCAACGTTGTGATGTTCTAAGGTTTATCAGCTCTTCGGTCAACTCTGTTCCCTAGTATCTTTGAGTGTCGTATCTTTATAATATTTTATCATTTTACATCGTTTCATTTTACCCAACCTTTATATTCCATCTTTTACACCATTTCGCTTTTACCCATCCCCAGAAGTCGAGGTCTTTCTCCAGGCGCGAGTCCCTGAGTCAGTCGCATATTTGACGGCAGAGTGTCGTGTCTCAGATTCGATCCTCCATCCGGGGCTGGGCAACCATCTTCTATTAACCTTAAAGAGAGAGCAGAGTAGGGTGCACAGAAAAGAACTCTCCCGCCGATCCCATATTTTAAATAAAGCATGCAATATCCGTTCATAGTTTGAGAAACCTTTATTTTGCAAAATCATTCAGCATGTAGATCTATGAAGGTGCAGTCGTACTTGGCTGGACACGGTAATGGCTAAAGTGCGTACAGTAGGGGGTTAATTTGCAGCATTATAAAACATTAGAAAGGTTTATTCATTCATTCGTAGGAAACTAAAAACGTATATAAATTGGTCGGGGGATCGGGGGGCATTTATTTCATAGTTTAGAAGCACCGTCAGGCTAGTCGCAATCAGATTTCCTATATGCATACCGTGTATGTGCGTCATGAGCGAGGTTATACATCAGCTATAAAAAAATATAATACATCGTACATTTGTAATCAACATTTTTTAACGGAGTCCCTTTATATGTTCGTCGAGTGAATTCTCTTTCTTTCTCGTTAAGCGTACAAAGGGTCAGGTACATGTCTCAGAAAATCAAGTTTTTCTTTATTAGCAAAAAGAAGACACCACGTGGCGTTTGTAAGTTCCTATTGTCACCGGCGCCATTTTGGGCGGGGCCGGGTTAGTCCGGAAGTAGCATCAGAAAAAAATGTTTCCTACAACCGGCAGTTGGACCAGAGTCCTTTTCGGCAGTTCGAGAATTCATGCTAACAGAAAGAGTGGCAATGTCATGCTTGTTTTGTTAGCGCTCGAGGCAGTTGTCCCTTACCGGAAGCCTGCAGGGGCCGAGGGCTCCTGGGACGTTTGTAGAATCTTCAAGGCTGTGGGGGTGCTGTCGGAGGTGGGGGCTCGTGCTCCGGTGGGCAAGCGCCCGAGTTACGTTGCTGTTCACAGTTACTCTAGCGGCCGAGACCCGCCTTCCAGGGGGCCCAGACGCCATTTTGAGGCCTGCAGCGGCCGCCCTTCGTCGTGTCTGCAAGAGTGGAGGAGACCTTTTGGAATGAACCCATGTCCAGTGTTGCGGAAGTATGGCCACCTGCGGTGCATGTTCGGTGCTGTGCAAGTATCGGCACCGTTGCATGTTCGGTGCTGCGCAAGTATCGGCACCGTTGCATGTTCGGTGCTGCGCAAGTATCGGGGCGCCACCATGGTATGTTCGGTGCTACGCAGGTATTGGCACCGCCGCCTGGCTGGAGGAGTTCGGCGCTGGGCCGGGGGCTGGGAAACCTCCTATCCGTGGGGGTGGGAGAGGCTCGTCCGCGTCGCCTCTCCCTCCCAGCCCGACCAGGACTGGAGGTATGTACAAGACATCCCGCCGCCCAGAGTTGTCGCGGCCATTGTTCATGACAGAAGTGGCGCCGGGCGTGCTGCTGCGGCCATTACGGAGGGGAAAAGAAAGAAGTGTCCTGTCCTTCTCTGGACCGGGCTTCCGGCGGATGTCGGCCGGACGCCCCTTGCTCTGGCCCCATGAACGGGTTCTTTGGCTCATCGGCTGCAGCCGGATCCCGTTGGCCCCGGTCCCTGGCCATTGGTGGCCGGACCGGGAAGACATGTGGCGGGACTACCTGCAGCTATCCAGGGCCGCTGCGGCCAGACTCCGCTGGCCCCTGCCTCTCCTCCGGCTCCACTCTATGTTATGATTTCCTGACCGGTTGTTGGCAGCAGGGCCCGCCTTATATGGGTTGCCGCCGGCTGGGCGTAACCGTAACCCTGCCCTACTTTGGAAGGTTCCAGAATGGGGGGGCGAATGTTCTGTTGACTTTCATTTTCTAGTTTTACCGTTCTTGTTTCAAACGTTTCCTGTTGTTAGGGCATTATTAAGTGTTATTATTACATATTGTTATTTGCTTCTTGTTCGTTATGTTAAATAAAAGTTCAAGTTCATAAGTGGCCTATGGATTTCGTTTTCTCACTCCTTTCTTTCCAGGTTGTTCCATACTAAAGCTTCTGTTAACAAAAGTTTAAGTACCAAAGTAACACAGGCAGAGGGATGACGCAGATTCATGCATTACGTACACACAAACTCAGACGGGGAGACAGTACAAATATTATATAAAAAGACCCAAGACAAACATAAAACAGTTATTGGCCATAATTATCTTTTTCCGTCTGTTAATTTAGAGCTAGACTGGGTTCTCGTCTTAACATTGTCCGATCTATTAAAACTCGAACATGTCACTGAAATCGGTCTGGCGAAATCTGTGCCATCGGGCATAATCAAACGTGGTGGTTCTATCTGGCCTGGCCATGTCAGTCTGATTCTTCTTTGTCTGGCGCTTTTTTCCTTTCTTCCGGACTGCTATTCCTGTCGGTCCTTTATTCCTACCCTCGTTCAGTAAAGTCGGGCATTGTGCTTTCCAGTGCCCGACACATTTACAAAAAGCACATTGGTCTTGCCCTAAGTCTGGTCGTCCTGTACGTAGTGTCGGGGGATAACCTTCGGGTCGTGGTGTCCAGGGGTTGTCCTGTTGATATATTCCTCTACCTGCTCTGTCCTCGTCTCTTTTCTTTCGTTGCACTGCCTCTTTGCGCCACATACCGAGACTGTCGAGCATAATAGGCGTTGTCTTATTATTACAAAGGGCTATTTCTAACGTTTCTATTTTATCAAGATCGAAGGATCCTACCAGTGGCCACTGTTTGTCTTGACTTTCTTTGGTATACCTGTGCCACAATTTATTATAGGCTATGGTAACTAATCCATAGTTTATGAACATGTCTTTATTAGGGGTGCCTTCCAGTGGAGCTAGATGATCCACCTCTAATAAACGGTCCGGGCTGAACCAGCTATCAACCAGTGGGGAGAAGACAGACATGACGGCTCGCAGCGAGGGACAAAAAGTCAGCACTGCCTATCTTATCACTGTGCGCAAAGACTAGACAGAATATTTCTATTCTACGTTGTTTGCAGGCAGTGAATACCTCATGAACCAATAACAAAGAACAACCAATAAAAATAAAATAAAAATAGAATAAAATAAAATGAAATCAGTGGGGAGAATAAGTAGGGGCGCAAAAGTCTGCGTCCTCTACCCTTTCACTATCCGTAAAGAGGAATCTGTTATTTCCTGTTTGCAGACAGCGAATCTCCAGAAAACGATCCGTGAACAGTAGTTCGGGGTCAAAGAACCCAGTTAATCAGTGTGGGAGAGGGAATCTCCCAAAAACCGTTAATAAATAATAGAATCAGTGGGGGAGAAAAATAGGCACGACGGCTGCGTTACCTATCCTTCACTGTTTGCAAAAGGGAAAGAGCCTACTGTTTCTCCGTGTGCAGACAGTGAATCTCCAAATAAGTCAAATAAAGAGTAATACTAGTATTTTCTGAACAACCAATACAATTATTTTGCAGTTTGTCGTGTTTACACGACCTTACCCGGACCGTATGGACAGTTTCTTGTCTTCCGAATCCAGCGCCCGTTCGTCCTCTTTTTCTCGTATTTCTCACGGCACTCCTAATGGTTCCCAGTCAGGACCGTGGATCACTCGAGAGAGGTCTGTTCGGAACTAGTGAAGTTCGGATGATCGGCTGCCAGACGAGGGTCTATTGGGCACGAGCTCTCCCGATCGTTGCAGTCGTTCACTCTGTCGTCAGGACCTCTCCCACTGGATCCACGAGTCGCTGATGGGCCCCACGCTTGGGACGCCAATTGTTGAATCTAGGGTCGGGGACAATCGATATTTGCCCGGCGGTATTGCCTCTGTAACCCACGAATTATTAATCAATGAAGAGGCAGGCGCTGGAGACTGGAAAGCAGGAAACAAGGTTTATTCTCTCCGGAGGAGAACACAACAAATCAGACAGCAGGTATCGTCATGAGGTGCTCTACCCGCATCTCTGAGGCCTGGCCTCTTATACACAAGTTTATTACTTTATTACATATCACATATTCATGGCAATGCTTTGATGTACGGAAAGACATTCTCGGAACCCCCGCTCCAAGCCCGTTCCCACACACATATACAGCTGAAGTCCCACCCCGGTCACAACAGGTGATGATTATCGCGCAGCTGGACATTCCGCCGATTCATGGAACGTGGGGGTTTGATCGGATCTCATAGGGTGGGGGCTTTGATCGATTCGGGGGTCCTTTGAGGAGGGGAGCTTTCTACTGTACGGGGAGGGGCAATAAACAGTATCGGCAGGGCTAGGTGTCGGCCTGGGAACGGGGAGGACAAACGGGCACACAGGAAAAGGGGGTTTGCATCAAAAGGGCCTGGGACCATGAAAGGAATGAAGGGAGGTGTCGTGCTGGGAACAGGATGGGGTTCTGAGGCAACGCTGCGCTGAAGAGGGGTTTATGACCCAAGGCATGTGTGAGCGGGGGTTGGTCAGGGTGCGGGCTCTGTGAGGGAGGAGGGCTATGCCGGGGTTCAGTGACATGAAAAAAAGGGTTTGCTCTGATCGAGGCACCTAAAATGGCGGGTGCGCACGACAAAAAGTGTGGCATCAGGGGAAGAGGCAAGATGGCGCAGATAATGTTTACCAAACCGTACTAATTTTCCACATAAGTGCATATAGGGAAGGATAGATTTACTATTCCTATCTCCACAACTATGTACCTTGAAGATATATGTACTGTGTATGTAAATATATATGGGGTTAGGTATAGAAAACTAGACTTACTTACCGGTGAATACTTTTTTTTCGATATTATGTCCCTGATGTTCTGTGCCGTCGGTATCCACACTTCCTTTAATTTTCATCTCTCTAAACTACCACAATATTATTGCTCTCTGAGAATGGCAACCATCCATCACCCTTAAAATCTTCACAACCTCACACAGACTGTCTACTCAAACAGTCAGGCTTTTTTATTTTGGAGCCCACACTATGTTCTACTGCAAAAAATTAAAAAAAGTCATTTACACAATCTTGGCAGTTGTGCTATAAATTTAGCCGAATGATCATATAAAGTGTGAATTTTTGGCATCCCACACATACATTTTACATTTTTTGACTGCCAGATGTTCAAGCAAACAAACCTTTCTCTATTACACAGGACTGTATTTTACATGTACATCTCACAGTGTACAAACTGCTCTTTCTATTAAAGGCAGTGTCTTTGCTCATCACAACGGGTGTGCTGCATGTGTTAGTTGTTCAAGTATAAAGACTGTGTTTCCGCCATCATTTGGCTCCAACCCTTTACCGACAAAATCGAAACAGAGTCTACAGAAGTAAAACTGGATTGAAGCAAACGTGAAAACCCTTTATTTACATGTGAGCTGCATTAATGCACACTGGAGCCTTATTTTTTTCACCAAATCCTGATAGGATGTGATGTACACTATGTACTTCTAAGCTTTTAAACCAATAAATTAGTATGCAATGCATGACTGAAAATTAGGCATGTATCATTTGTTATGCCCAACAGATATAATATCACTGAAAATCCTGTAATTCCAGGATTATGCTGCCCTGGTGATCTCCAGCATTAATGAATGAACTCCATCTAAGCTCTTTGTAGCTTAGATGGTGGAACTGTCTCCAATGCAGTTCAAGTATTAGGCGGATTTAGCTATAATCTCTGGCCGCTTTGTAAAAGATGCACACTTAAAATGGAACCCATCCGCCAGCTCTGTTTTTTCCAATTAATTAGCTGTATTGTGGATTCAAATGGTAAACTTTATGGCATAGAGCTCATCGATGCTTGATGGTACCCTAATAACTTGGTTTATGCCACACACTCCTTTCTGATATGCTGGTTCTATGATGGAGAGAGAAGTCAGTGCTTATACTCGTTTTACTGACAGGAGGTTTGTGATGGGTGAGCTAAACACATACATTTCACTCACAGTATAGGATCCCTAGGTAAAAAATGTGTCGACTAATCCATGGCACGGATTGCCAGAGTGCAATACATGATCAAAGCCTTTGTTGAGGCTGATGCATGGTACAGAGAAGAGGACTACCTGAGAACCAATGGCAAAAGACCCGGCTGTCGTCCAATGAGAGGCTATGCCTGGGCATGCAAATGCATTTTAAACTGAGACGCCAAGACAATGCATTCCCGCTGCTACAAATTACAGAGATCTTTCACAAGTCTTTACCCTCCTGAGGCGGAAGCCGGGAGATACTTTAGCTGCACTCATTTTTTAAAACTAGCGCTAGTTTAGCCCTAGTATATTCTATCACCCTCCTGAGGCCGAAGCCGGGAGGTGCGACCTTGCACATGCCATATTTGCACATGCCCTAAAAGCTATCTTGTTATTTTTAAAAGTCTCACCATTACCTTTTCAATTGCGCCGCATTCTCGCCGCTTTCACCCCCCCCTCAGCCGAGTAGGTGCTGGGTTGTTTGTTTCCACGGAGGCTGACTAGAAGCCTCAGCGGCCATCTTGTGAGGAACGCCGGTTGGCGGGCTAGTCTATCTGGCGCGCGCTCAGACAGCATAAAGCCACTGTCTTGCAGCGCTTGCGCCAGATCTTTCACAAGTCTTTACCCTCCTGAGGCGGAAGCCGGGAGATACTTTAGCTGCACTCATTTTTTAAAACTTGCGCTAGTTTAGCCCTAGTATATTCTATCACCCTCCTGAGGCGGAAGCCGGGAGGCGACCTTGCACATGCCATATTTGCACATGCCCCAAAAGCTATCTTGTTATTTTTAAAAGTCTCACCATTACCTTTTTAATTGCGCCGCATTCTCGCCGCTTTCACCCCCCTCTCAGCCAAGCAGGTGCTAGGTTGTTTGGGTTCATAGAGGCTGACTAGAAGCCTCAGTGGCCATCTTGTGAGGAACGCTGGTTGGCGGGCTAGTCTATCTGGCGCGCGCTCAGACAGCATACAGCCACTGTCTTGCAGCGCTTGCGCCAGATCTTTCACGAGTCTTTACCTTCCTGAGGCGGAAGCCGGGAGATACTTTAGCTGCACTCATTTTTTAAAACTTGTGCTAGTTTAGCCCTAGTATATTCTATCACCCTCCTGAGGCGGTAGCCGGGAGGTGCGACCTTGCACATGCCATATTTGCACATGCCCTAAAAGCTATCTTGTTATTTTTAAAAGTCTCACCATTACCTTTTTAATTGCGCCGCATTCTTGCCGCTTCCCCCCCCCCTCTCAGCCGAGTAGGTGCTGGGTTGTTTGGGTCCACGGAGGCTGACTAGAAGCCTCAGCGGCCATCTTGTGAGGAACGCTGCTTGGCGGGCTAGTCTATCTGGCGCGCGCTCAGACAGCATAAAGCCAGACGGCTATGTCTCCACGCAGCGGACGCACCTCCCACGCGCCGAAGGAGCGCCAAAGGAAAGCCCGTCTGCGCCCGTCGGCGCTCTGGCCGGGCTCAGGGCCGGAAATGCAGCTTGTTCGCATCAAATCAAACATAATATTGTCAAATACAGTAAGGATGTACTACTATCGCTAAATACTGCCCCTCTGGCCTGTCAGCACCTTCTAGACCTCACCCTATGGAGGGGATCTGTTAGCTGCCGGTACTGTAGAACAATGCTTCCATACGCACAAATGTTGTCAATGGTAGAAGACACCAAAGAACTGCGAGGGGGCTTATGAATGCTAGGTCCATGTCAAAACACGCGCTGCACATCTATGATATGTTAACTGAAAATGACCTAGATTGTCTCTTTATTACAGAAACGTGGTTAAAATCATGGAGTAACCCGGACATTGTACATGCTCTACCGCCAGGGTACCTTATACAAAGGTTGGATAAGGGGGATCACCAACGGGGTGGAGGATTAGCAATTATTCATAAGAACATCCTGAGCTGCTCAATAAATGAGCTTCAAGATATTAAAGGAGCGGAAAGTATTGGCTTCCGCATAAAAATCAAGGACACTTTTACGTTTTCAGGAGCCCTAGTCTACCGTCCACCAGGCCCGAACAAAGAACTTCTTGAGAGTATAGGGGAAGCAATCAGCAATTTAGCACTGAGATTTTCTAATTTTACGCTACTCGGGACATAAACCTCCACCTAGATTCCCCTATAGATCTGGCAGTAACCTCGTTTAGAGATACAATGGAGGTATTAGGCCTACCCATACTTACTCTCAAAACTACACATAGAGCAGGGCATATATTAGATTGCATCTGCTCTAATCTTGGCACTCTCACTGTCCACCCCCCTATGGTCCAGCCATGGTCAGATCACGCTCTGGTCCCATTTTTCCTTCCGTTGGGAGGAGGTGGAAAGAACTAGAAGTCAGGAAAACACACGCTGGCTAGAAATGAGGGATGGAAAGCCATCATAGACCATTCAGACCTGACGGTGCTGGCTAACGACTGTAAACCACTTATGACAGGAAACTCGTAAATGGATAATAATCGTTTCGAGGAGTGGATGGCTGCCCTCAAGGACAACGTTGGGCCTGCTAAGGGAAATAGTAGGCCGCGTAATAAGAGAATGTCCGCCCCATGGTTCGATCAGTCGTTAAAAGAGAAACAAGGAGAGGTACGCGTGGCTGAGCGTAGGTGGCGGAAAGAATATCAGAGGAGGAACGTGACAACTACAAAGTAGTAAGAAATCAATACCATGCACTCATCAAAAAGGCCAAAGCTAATTTCTATACCAAAGCAATAGAAGCGGCTAATAATAAGCAAAAATCCATTTTTAAGATAGTAAAGGATTTCAATAACCCCAAAATATTACAGCAGGAAATCCCCCCATCTGAAAACCTCTGTAATACCATCGCAGACTTCTTTGATCAAAAAGTACAAGGCCTCACCAAGGACTTTGCCACTCCTGATAAAGCCCTAGGAGAAGAAAGAAGCACGGTGAGCTTGTCTTCTGACAGGATGGCGACCTTCAGACCAATTAATCTGGAGGAAACTCGCCAAGCCATTTTGATGACCAAATCAGGGTCTCCGTTCGACCCGTGTCCACCTCTGCTCTTACATAAGATTGTGGATACGTTTAATCCTACTATTAATATTATCATAAATACGTCACTGTCCACTGCAAATATCCCCCTAGAAAGGAAATTGGTGGTGGTTAAACCATTGCAAACAAAAAATTAGCAGATGCCACTACGCTGTCTAATCTTCGACCGATCTCTTTACTTCCTGTTGTGAGAAGTTGGCCTGGTATATGATGTTTCCAATTCTGGAACCACCCTGTATCAGTCCAAACAACCCTTATGGTGTCTGGTTGTAAGTCAAACTTATTAGACAAGCTATCCTAGGGGTAGCATGGACTAAGCAGCCTAAAGGCTTAACTTAAGAGGTCGTGTTAAGCGAGCTGTTTTACCACATACAATCCTGTAATACCAAATGAAAGGACACCACACAAGTATATATTATAAAAATATATGTATTTATTACTAAAAACAATCCCCAGTATTCTTTATGAATGAAGGGGCACAAGCGTTAAATCAAAAGCACAGTATAACATACAAAGTTGCACAATTTTGGATGAGGCCTAGGGGCCACTCAAACCATATACTAAAAAAATGGTATAAGAGATACCAATCGATCAGTGGTTAGGCCTAGGGCCTAGGGAATCGCTGGGAGCAGTCAGGACTAGCAATGCTGAAGTCGGGAAAAGCCCGCGGGATTCGGGTGCAGCACGTAAAGTGCGGCTTGCATCAATGTAAAGTCAATGGTGCATAAAAAGTTACAAAGTTAGAGATTAAGGACACTTCCGCTGAACCTAGAGGAACAAAACTTAAGACACAGACCCTAGAGGTGTGTACCAGTGTGGGGACACCGGCGTTGCAATGTTACCTCACCCACAGGAAGTGGGTGCACAGGGTCGAAGTTGAGTCGGGTTTCGTCACGCTGGTTCTTGGTGCTTGGAGCTGAAAGGGCTGCAGGCGAGGTGAAAGAGAAGTGTCCGGTGGAGTCCAAGGGTGGACTCAAGTTGAAAAGTACCTGAAAGCAGAGGGGACAGAGTCTGGGTCACTCAGCAGTGACCAGGGTGGAACCAGGACGGAACCAGGCAATGTTGGGCGCAATCAGGTGGTTGTTGAGGAGCTTCTCTCCGCTGCCACGTGGGCTCTGGGGCATTTGCGACGTCCAGGAGCGGGTCACGATCTGTCCCACGTAGGTTCTCGCCGTTGGCGCTGTCGGCTTCAAGATTGGAGCAACCAACACTTGGCAAAAGCAATCCACGCGAAACCAGGAGATTGCTTCTCACTCGAACCAGGAGGGTCAGAGTGGGGGCTCCTTTTCAGGGGAGCTGGTGCAAATCTGGAGCAACCAGAATCGCAGGTCGAATTTCAAGTTTCGTCGGTACAGGGGCCACAAGCCGGCTGGCAAGTGACCGGACCAACGCGTTGAGCCAAATGGAGCAGAAGGGCCCCACGCAGCACTCGTCGAGTGTGGAGGGCTGAACTTCGGTGCAAGAGTGGCTCAGGGTTGGGGCTTCTCAAACCCCGGTGCACAGCTTCGAGGGTCACTCGTGGGCTGCACGGTCAGCGTCTCGTGGTCAATTCAAGATGGTGTGCCCCACGCTTCCCGTCGCCTCCACGGGTCTCAGCTCTGCAGGGACTGTGGATCGGGCTGTTGGAAGGCAGACAAGCTTGATCTCGTTGATCTCTGTCGCTCGAGTTCCGGCGGGAACTGCAACAAAGCAGACGTCGAAGGCTGTATGGTGCCTGTTTGCACAGGGTGCTCACTCCTTGACCACAAGGGAGATTCTTCAGTCTTCTACGTTGAGTAGGATGTCGAAGGGTGCAGAGTTTTGTTTCTTATGTTTCATCAGGATAATCTGAAGTGCATTGGCACTGCTCCCAGTCTTATACTAATCTAGGGGGCTGGATTACCTGCTAGGTCCCCTCCTATGGGTGGGACCCAGGAAGTGGGTGGATACACCCCCTTCCTTTAATCCAGGCCGCCCTGGCACGAGGGCTGGAGTGCCCCAGAACCGGTTTGGCCGGATTATGCAAGGGGCAGCCTTGTGCGCCCCAGGCAGTGTCTGGTTTCTTTCAAACCTCCCTGCTACAATCCACTATCTCCTGTCTAGAGGGGTGTGACACCTCCCTGCGACAGGAAACCCTTTGTCCAGGCCCCCTTGGCTGAGTTTCGGTCAGCTTCAGGGGGTCAGACTTGTGTCTGTGGCAGAAGCATCCATTTTGTGGATCCAAGGTCCTTTTAGAAATTAACCGCATTTAAGTAAAGTAACATGTCTTACCCCTCTAGAGGGGTGGAATGCTATCCCCGTCGCCAGAACTGGCGAGGGGATAGTATTCCAAATCGTATGACACCTTACACGACATGTTTTGATAAAGCCAAACCAGAGTTGCTATATAACCGCGAGGATTATAATGCACTTAAGAGTATATGGTATGGCATTATCCTGAAACAGCTTAGGGAGTTGTTCCCGACAGCTGCAGACAGGCTCAGCTCATGCTAGAGCTCCATCTCACATTAAACCACGCACTCTGCCTCCAGGATTGATGAGGCCTTCCATAGGAGTGGCTCACAGGTTTATATGTGTCCAGATATAGGTTTAGATATAGGTATACTATATCTAAGTAAGGGGTGATTACACCACCTTACCCCAGCTGAGTGATCAGCCAGTTGTGTCAATTTAAGAACCAGCCAGGGGTGGCAAAAGATATGCTGCAGCCCCTGGTAGGCCTTGGTGGCACCTATGCCCTGGGCACCTATAGTGCATAGTACAGGGGCTGACAAGGAGTCCATTTCCAATTACGGTATGTACCTAGGGTACATGGAATCCATTTTACAGAGAGAGCAGATGGCCTGGGGCCCTGATTAGCAGGGAACCAGGTCAACTAAGTAAAAAACCAGCTAAACACAAGGCAAAAAATCTGGGGTAACCATAGTCAGGTAGCCACCTTCCTACACAACCCCCCCCCCAAACGAAAGGAGATAAGGCTATCCTTGGCCAGGTAAGCCTATATTGCCTGAGTGGCCATATAAGGAAGTACCTGCACTAGCATGGGTACCCCCTGTCTCATGGTCCACTAAGCAGTCCCTCACCCTTGGGGTATTAGAGGGTCTCCACCATAGGGAATCACTACCTTGGGTGTGTTTATGCAAAGTTAAAGGCTGGTTTGGATATGGAGTATTGAAGTGAGGCTCCACTAATTTAGGGCTCAGCTTCCTCCAATTATCTTCCACCACGTGTGCCTTTCTTTCTTTAACTGAGTTGCACTGTGCTCTCAGGGTCAACCTCTGGCTACCTAAAGCTGGAGGCTGGGTCCCTCTGTTTGGCTTGCTGGAGGGACAGTTCAGGTTTGGGCCCTTTGGGTCCCAGATTTGGCTGTGCCCAACAGAATCCATCTGTGGGAGGTCCCTAACTGTTTTTAAGGGGGCTCCCTCAGGAGTTTTTAAAGTTTTCACCTCACTAGGGCTACTAGTTTTGGTGCCCCTAATCTGTTGATGGGGGTGCTTTATTTGACAGGGGGCCCTCTGGGTCTCACTGTCTTTCTTGTCCTCTGCAGCCCTGGGCTGGCTAAGGCAAGGGAGAGAGGGGCAGGTTACCTGCTCCAGACTGGGTCCCACCTGAGAAGGGTCCACTGACATCAGAGGCTCTGTCAGGCTAGGCCCAACCACCTCTGGGGCAGTTCCTTCATCAGGGGTAAGATCAGTTCCCTGAGAAGGCTGATCCTGTCCTAAAGTCTGGTGAGGGGGAGATTTCTCTTCCTCCTCCATGCTCTCAGTTTGTGTGGAGTTATCCATCATTTCAGGTTTCACAACACACATATCAGTTTGAGTTTGGGCTGTGGCCATCACAGCCCCACCAACCTTTTCAGGAGGGGACTCAGTTTGGGTTTCTGCTGTTATCATAACAGCTTTGCTATTCTGTTCAGGAAGAGCTTTTGCTAAAGATGGGACAGAGAGTTGCTCAGCCCTACCAACCTTTTCAGGAAGGACATCTTGAATTGGGGCTGTAGCTATTACAGCTCCACTAACCTTTCCATTGGAATTCACCATTCTAGAATGGGTTTCCTGTTCAACCTCAGCCCAGGCTGAGATTTCCAAATCATTACCAAGTAGGCAGTCTACAGGCAAGTTTGCTGACACTGCCACTCTCTTTGGGCCAGTGACACCTCCCCAGCTGAGACTTACTACTGCCATGGGATGATTTGTTTGGATTCCATCAATGTTTGTTACCTGGTATGTGGCACCTGGTAAAAGTTGCTTAGAGGGGACTATACAGTCAGCCACCATGGTGATGCTAGCCCCTGTGTCTCTAAAGGCTTCAACTTTCAAACCATTGATGATGGGTTCTTGTCTATATTTGCTCAAAGTATTTGGGCAATCAGAGAAGTTGGCAAACCCCCTGCCAGTCTCATAAACAAGATTATTTGGGGAGGGGGACCTGGTTAGGCCAGGGTCCTCCTGGGCTCCAAAAGTAAACCCACCCAGATTCCTGGGTGTGCTCCCACTTCCTGGGGGATTACTGCTGACAGTAACAGGAGGCGTTGGAGCTGGCTTTGGAGGTATATTCTCTTTATTGTTATTCTTGGGACAACAGTTGTCTGTTTTGTAATGCCCAACCTGTTTACAGGCATAACAATAAGGCTTTTTCTCAGTTGAAGAAGTGTCTTGGGACCCACCCCCATTCTTGGAGTTTTGGGGCCCTGGGGAAGTCTTTTCTTTACTTTTATCCCCACCCTTATCTTGAGGCTTGGTAGATTCCTTCTTCTGGTTACTGTCCTGATTCTTAGGCCTAATCCTGGTTCTGACCCATTTATCGGCCCTCTTTCCCAATTCTTGGGGAGAGGTCAAATCTGAGTCCACCAGGTGCTGGAGTAAGAGCTGGTTCTGACAATTACTTAGGATCTGCTCCCTCATAATCAAATTATACAATCCTGTAAAGTCATGTACTTTGCTGCCATGTAGCCAACCCTCCAGAGCCTTAGTAGCACAATCTACAAAATCAGTCCAGTCCTGTGTCTGTGTCTTCTGGGTGTCTCTGAACTTCAACCTGTACTGTTCAGTGGTTAAGCCAAACCCATCTATTAGGACACTTCTCAGGACTTTGTAATTGTTTGCATCCTCATGTCTAACAGTGAGGAGCGTATCTCTCCCTTTCTCTGAAAAGGAGTACCATAAGATTGCTGCCCACTGTTCCTCAGGAACCTGCTGTACCATGCAGGCTCTCTCAAGAGCAGTTATCCATTTGTGGATGTCATCCCCTTCCTTGTAGGGGGGCACAATCTTTGTCAGGTTTCTACTATCATAGGACCTGGGTTTCTCTTTAGGAATATTGCTGCCACCAGTGGCATCTAAGCCACACAATTTCTGCTCTCTTGCCAAGGCAAGTCTAGCTTGGGCCAGGGCTACCTCCTCCCTCTCTATTTGGAGTTTGACAGCTCTCATCCTGGCCTTATGCTCTATCTTTTGAGAGGCAGTCATACCTCTCTGAGATTCTCTTGAGGCACTAGAAATATGAGAGTCCCCTGAGGGAGATCTCACTCTTCTGTTACCTGGGAGAATGCTCTGGTGGGATCTGGGGAGGTGCTGGCCCTCTCCATTCCCCAGTAGGTTTAAGTTAGCCTGGTTGAGCCTGGCAACTACAACCTGGTTAACCCCTAGTTCCTGATCTTCAGGTTCTTCGCAGTCTGAACCATCCTCCTCCTCTTCCTCCTCTTCTTCTTCCTCCTCTGGAGTGGTATCAGTTACAGGGGGGTTCACTCCATCTCCTGACTCTAAGGGAACTGCATTCGCCTTTTCTAAGTCATCCTGTTCTAGAATGGCTATCAGGGAAGGACTGGTGGGACTTCTGCCCCTTTTTAACCCTCTTGAGATGCACAAGGCAACCAAGTCTTTGTGGGTTAGTTTGTCATAGCTGGAAGTTGCCTTGGTAAGGTCAACTGTCACAGGAGTAGACCCTGAGGCTTTTCCTGTGTCAGACATGACTCTAGTGTGGTGTAAGTGATGCACCTACCTACACTAAGTGTTTCCCTACTGTACCTTGCTAGTGAGTTGTAGTCAGGGTGTGCTAATCCCTTTAATCTACAACTACTAAGTTCAGTAGAACTTAATATGCTAAGCTTTTGATTTATATGTACCTAGAGGTACTTGATGTGATCTTTCAATTTGATAAAAAGATTGCAATGGTAAAACAACAGCAAGCTCAAATCCGCACCGCTGCTCACCAATGTGAGAAGTTGGCCTGGTATATGATGTTTCCAATTCTGGAACCACCCTGTATCAGTCCAAACAACCCTTATGGTGTCTGGTTGTAAGTCAACCTTATTAGACAAGCTATCCTAGGGGTAGCATGGACTAAGCAGCCTAAAGGCTTAACTTAAGAGGTCGTGTTAAGCGAGCTGTTTTACCACATACAATCCTGTAATACCAAATGAAAGGACACCACACAAGTATATATTATAAAAATATATGTATTTATTACTAAAAACAATCCCCAGTATTCTTTATGAATGAAGGGGCACAAGCGTTAAATCAAAAGCACAGTATAACATACAAAGTTGCACAATTTTGGATGAGGCCTAGGGGCCACTCAAACCATATACTAAAAAAATGGTATAAGAGATACCAATCGATCAGTGGTTAGGCCTAGGGCCTAGGGAATCGCTGGGAGCAGTCAGGACTAGCAATGCTGAAGTCGGGAAAAGCCCGCGGGATTCGGGTGCAGCACGTAAAGTGCGGCTTGCATCAATGTAAAGTCAATGGTGCGTAAAAAGTTACAAAGTTAGAGATTAAGGACACTTCCGCTGAACCTAGAGGAACAAAACTTAAGACACAGACCCTAGAGGTGTGTACCAGTGTGGGGACACCGGCGTTGCAATGTTACCTCACCCACAGGAAGTGGGTGCACAGGGTCGAAGTTGAGTCGGGTTTCGTCACGCTGGTTCTTGGTGCTTGGAGCTGAAAGTGCTGCAGGCGAGGTGAAAGAGAAGTGTCCGGTGGAGTCCAAGGGTGGACTCAAGTTGAAAAGTACCTGAAAGCAGAGGGGACAGAGTCTGGGTCACTCACCAGTGACCAGGGTGGAACCAGGACGGAACCAGGCAATGTCGGGCGCAATCAGGTTGTTGTCGAGGAGCTTCTCTCCGCTGCCACGTGGGCTCTGGGGCATCTGCGATGTCCAGGAGCGGGTCACGATCTGTCCTACGTAGGCTCTCGCCGTCGGCGCTGTCGGCTTCAAGATTGGAGCAAACAACACTTGGAAAAAGCAATCCATGCGAAACCGGGAGATTGCTTCTCACTCAAACCAGGAGGGTCCGAGTGGGGGCTCCTTTTCAGGGGAGCTGGTGCAAATCTGGAGCAATCAGAATCGCAGGTCAAATTTCAAGTTTCGTCGGTGCAGGGGCCACAAGCCGGCTGGCAAGTGACCGGACCAACGCGTTGAGCCAAATGGAGCAGAAGGGCCCCACGCAGCACTCGTCAAGTGTGGAGGGCTAAACTTCGATGCAAGAGTGGCTCAGGGTTGGGGCTTCTCAAACCCCGGTGCACAGCTTCGAGGGTCACTCGTGGGCTGCACGGTCAGCGTCTCGTGGTCAATTGAAGATGGCGTGCCCCACGCTTCCGGTCGCCTCCACGGGTCTCAGCTCTGCAGGGACTGTGGATCGGGCTGTTGGAAGGCAGGCAAGCTTGATCTCGTTGATCTCTGTCGCTCGAGTTCCGGCGGGATTTGCAACAAAGCAGACGTCGAAGGCTGGATGGTGCCTGTTTGCACAGGGTGGTCACTCCTTGACCACAAGGGAGATTCTTCAGTCTTCTACGTTGAGTAGGATGTCGAAGGGTCCAGAGTTTCGTTTCTTATGTTTCATCAGGATAATCTGAAGTGCATTGGCACTGCTCCCAGTCTTATACTAATCTAGGGGGCTGGATTACCTGCTAGGTCCCCTCCTATGGGTGGGACCCAGGAAGTGGGTGGATACACCCCCTTCCTTTGATCCAGGCCGCCCTGGCACAAGGGCTGGAGTGCCCCAGAACCGGTTTGGCCGGATTATGCAAGGGGCAGCCTTGTGCGCCCCAGGCAGTGTCTGGTTTCTTTCAAACCTCCCTGCTACAACCACTATCTCCTGTCTAGGGGGGTGTGACACCTCCCTGCGACAGGAAACCCTTTGTCCAGGCCCCCTTGGCTGAGTTTTGGTCAGCTTCAGGGGGTCAGACTTGTGTCTGTGGCAGAAGCATCCATTTTGTGGATCCAAGGTCCTTTTAGAAATTAACCGCATTTAAGTAAAGTAACATGTCTTACCCCTCTAGAGGGGTGGAATGCTATCCCCGTCACCAGAACTGGCGAGGGGATAGTATTCCAAATCGTATGACACCTTACACGACATGTTTTGATAAAGCCAAACCAGAGTTGCTATATAACCGCGAGGATTATAATGCATTTAAGAGTATATGGTATGGCATTATCCTGAAACAGCTTAGGGAGTTGTTCCCGACAGCTGCAGACAGGCTCAGCTCATGCTAGAGCTCCATCTCACATTAAACCACACACTCTGCCTCCAGGATTGATGAGGCCTTCCATAGGAGTGGCTCACAGGTTTATATGTGTCCAGATATAGGTTTAGATATAGGTATACTATATCTAAGTAAGGGGTGATTACACCACCTTACCAAAGCTGAGTGATCAGCCAGAACCAGCCAGGGGTGGCAAAAGATATGCTGCAGCCCCTGGTAGGCCTTGGTGGCACCTATGCCCTGGGCACCTATAGTGCATAGTACAGGGGCTGACAAGGAGTCCATATCCAATTATGGTATGTACCTAGGGTACATGGAATCCATTTTACAGAGAGAGCAGATGGCCTGGGGCCCTGATTAGCAGGGAACCAGGTCAACTAAGTCAAAAACCAGCTAAACACAAGGCAAAAAAATCTGGGGTAACCATAGTCAGGTAGCCACCTTCCTACACCTGTACTATGTAAAATAACGGAATCCTTTGTTTAACAAACAGATTACCAAATTTCTGGAAGACACCCAAGCCTGGCACCCAAACCAATCAGGTTTCAGAGCCCAACACACCACTGAGTCTGCCCTCCTATTCACCACAGATACCATCCGAATGGCCCTGGACCAGGGCAAGAAGGCTGTCCTGATACTTTTAGATTTGTCGGCAGCCTTCGACACGGTCTCACATACCATCTTGATTGACCGGCTTGTAACATCTGGCATCACAGGAATGGTATTGGACTGGATCAGGAACTTATTAAGTGACAGGAGGCAAGTAGTCACTCTGGGAGATTTCTGCTCAAAGGAAAAACCACTCATGACTGGAGTCCCACAGGGATCCAGTCTAAGCCCGACACTTTTCAATATTTATACCACCCCTTTAATTAAGCTAATATCGTCTTATAGTGTAGACGTTGTAGCTTATGCAGACTATACGCAGCTTATCTTAGTCCTCGACAAAGATACCAGGGACTGGGAAGAAAATCTCAAATGCTGTCTGACGGCTAAGTTTGAATGGATGGAAAAAAATCACTTGAAATGTAACACGTGCAAAACTGAAATAATGTTAATGGGCCCCCAAAATGACTTCGTCCCCAAACTATGGTGGCCGAAAAACGCAGAGGTACCGCCGCACACAACCAATACGGCACGTAACTTAGGTATCAAATTTGACACCACTCTGTCGTTTAAACAGCAGGCTTTAACAGTAGCAGGGACCTGCTTTAATGTCATCAAGGGACTAAGGAAATTCTTTGATCTACTGCCTCTGGCAGCCAGGAAAATGGTAGCGGTCGCACTGGTAACGTCGCGACTCGACTATTGCAATGGTCTGTATGCGGGAACCACTAAGGCGGTCACCCACAAGCTGCAGATGGTGCAACACGCTGCCGCCAGGCTGGTGCTGAAATGGCCTAAGAAATCCTCGGCGTCTGCGGTGCTAAACACGCTGCACTGGTTACCAGTGACCAAACGGCTCCTTTTCAAGGTCCTGCTAATTACCTTTAGAGCATTCCACTCTCAAGGACCAAAGTATTTATTAAGGAGGTTCTCTCGATACCATCCCTCGCGGACATTGAGGTCCTCGAATGCTAAGTTGCTGACTGTTCCAGCTTTTAGACTCAGTACGAGGGGTGGTAAGTCTCTGCCTGTCCTAGGGTCTAAGGCATGAAATAAACTTCCCCCATACCTCCGTGCTATGGAACGGGAATCCGAGTTCCGTAAAGCACTAAAGACCTGGATCTTCAATCTTCCTGACACCTGTGCCAGAGCTTTAGTATAATCATCTCAGCTGGACTAGTGAAAGCAGCCTGACCTAATATCTAGATCTTATCTGGTCAGTGTAGGCGCCAAGATGCTCCATGGAGTGAATGTTGCGCGGTACAAGTACCAACTTACAATACATTACATTACATTACAGAGGTCTTCAGTGCAACCGAAGACATGGCTAGTGACATGATTCAATCTTCGGCACATCTTACCTTCCCACACTGCTAGCATGACATTTACAACAAGATCAACAACATCTCTGAATCGAAAATCTACACAGTGAAATAAAAAATATTTCAATCTATATCATAGGCAAATGCCTGGCCCCCACGCCAACTGTTCACACTTCCCCTCTCATCAGTCCTTTTACTTGAGCCAGCAAACACCCCAAATGCTTCATTCTTATTAAATATCTGACCCCCCTCACCCAGCCTGACATGGATCAGCAGCATTTTCTGCCATTCATTACATAGTATCATAAACACGCCCTCCACCATGGCATGAGCCAGGCATTCTTCAAGAAAGCTAGTATCACCGCTAAACCTACGTTTGATGTAATAAACATCTAAAAATGCCACCTACCTAAATGAAGAATTTCACCCCAGCTCTGGAACCATCTCAAATTCACTGATTTCTTACACAATCTGCAATCCAATTTCCAATGTAGATGCCATACATAAAAAGCACAAAAACAGCTTTTGGATGCTCAAGGGATGATCTGTTTCAGTTTTCTGACTCAGAAACTACTGTTACTGATGCATTAAAAAGACTCTTCCCATAACTTGCTCTTGTTGCTTAACAAGAGTGATCCGGTTAAATTAAGGGCCAAAAAACCAACCCAATCCCTAAATGGCCATTGTAGGATCTGCTTTCTCCCTCTGCCTTAGCCATTCCTATTAGCAGCTGTAACCTGAAGGACCATTCGTATGCTCACTTGTAGGCTTATAACACTCAGACGTGAGACTAGTCAGTCTTATTTCAAAGAAATTCTGAGTGAAGTAGGAAACCTTCCTTTGTCTAAAGGTTAGGTTAGATTAATGTATATTCTTATAAAGCACAGAGGATCTCCTACAGGCTATCTAGGCACTGAGAGAAAAACAAGGCTAAAAAATGCGAAATCCAATGGTAAGATTAGCCAGCATAAAGAGGGAAGAGCCAAATCTTGAAATCCTTCCTAAACTGTAGCTAATTTGCTTGTGGTTATTGTGAATGCTAAAGAAAATTCAATTTTATTGCAGCTATCACAGAGAAAGCCATACCAACCAGAGAAACCTGACAGAAATTGGGAAACTCAAGGAGATGTTAACCCCTGGATCTTAAAGAACAATTGGGATTTTGCAACTTAAAACAATGCAAAAAGGCATACTGTATGTTAGCATATAAAGCCTTGTGCACTTGGCAGAGTGACAAAGAGAATCTTTCCTTGGCAGGCAGCCAATGCAAGCAAGCCAGGCCAGAAGAAATATAATCCCATTTCTTTAGACTCAATATTGGCCTACTGGTGACATTTTGCACCAATCGAAGCTTGCGCACAGCGCATTGCAACAAATCCTGGTAGGCTGAATTGCAATAGTCCAGATGGGCTGCAATAAAGGCGTTCACAATTTGCACTTCATGGGGAAGTAAAAACAGATAAAGGAGACGTTTAAGAATGCAAAGTTGAACGAAACAAGAACTGGCCACAGCTTTGATTAGGCTAAATATAGAAAGTGCAGAGTCAAATTTAAAACCAAGGGTTTTCACACGAGACAGAGACTGGCTTTCATTAGGGGCCAGAACAGCAAATCTCAGAAAGTGGAGGGCGAAGCAGACTGTAGGACATCTGTCTTCTCATCCTTCAACTTCAGCAGATAAACACACTTTCAGCTTTGAGCAGTGGTCAAGCTGCTGTCCAATGACGAAGCCCAGCTGCTAACAGCACCCGAGATTTTCAATATCATTTGATTAGCATCTGCATAAATAAAACTGCCAAATCCAAAACGACTGGATGAGGTGGGCTAGAGGGATCAGTAGATGTTGAAAGGGAGGTGAGAGAACATAGACCAGAGGAACTCCATACGGTAAGGATCTGACCAAAGACATACAGGAGGTTTGAGTGATTTGTGAAGTTCCGTGGGCCAGAAAAGTTCTGACCCAGGTCATGGCCTTCTCCCTGAGGTCAAGGTCATCAAGTATGGACAACAGGATCTAATGTGCTACATGACAAAATGCTTCAGATAGGACAGGGTGAATCAAGGCATCTAGGAGGTTATCATTGGCCCATTGGCACAATTAATCCAGTGCAGTCATCATGACCAGGACAAAAACCTGTTTTCAGAGCCTGCAACAGGTTGTTATACTCTACATGAAATGCTAACTAGGAAAACACTGCCCATTCCAGGCGTTTATTTCATTAACTGGTACAAATTTGAGCCCAGTAGGAAGTCCTCCTGATGATAGAGGGACATTAAGACTATCCCTATGCTAGGTCTGTGCCACACTCATGAGGATTTTGTGCTGCTTGGCTGGAACAATGTCTGTTGAAGACTCTGAGAGAGTCTTATTCTGGATGAATTAAAATAAATCATCTGCTCTTAGAAGGCAAATCAGGTTTAGAACCTAGCTTGATTTAACAAAGGTATGGCCAAGGAGAGGAGAGGTCTTATTTGTTCTATATAGCTTCACAGTAGATGAAATGGCTGTGATTTTGTGCTAAACGAAAACAGTATTATGATTGCATTTAGTTTCTGACATGGAGGGATCAGGACAATGGGAGAAATTCCCAAGTTCCCAAATGGTAGAAACAGCAGCTGTGACCATATATGGCACATTGAAGTTTTTGCTGAAGAAGAAGGTGGCCTTAACAGTGTTAATGACACATTTGTGGCAGTGGTGAAGCCTTGTTATTTGATTTTTAAAGATGGAATCATAGTGGCAGAGGCTATCCAGATTGTGATGGGACTTTCTTTTTGACTAATGTGTCAGAAAACCAGCTACATAGAGTTTGAGTCTGTTTAGAAGACTCCTTTTTAGGTATCGGCGAAGCGCGTTCTCGCCGAGAACCTTTTGTCGCCGTGTCTGCTTTCCAGGAGACAATCCTGGCCGCGCGCATCGCCTTGGAGGCGATTTCAAACTGTCACGCGCACAAGTACGAGCGCTCAATTGACACACACACACGATCGCCCATGCACGCACCCACACATACAGAGAACCCACCCCCGCCGTCGCATACACACACACGCGCGCACACACACACACACACACAAGTGCACCGAGACCCCCCCCGCCCTTTTGCACTTACCGGCTCAATCTCGGGGGACTCCGCTCTCAGCACGCGGCACGGGCAGGCACCGGGCATGTGCCTCGTGCCCCCTCCGCAGCGTTCACGCTGCAGCTCTTCAACACTTGCGCAACATCCTACTGGCAGCCCCGGGGCTCTCCACCGCTCACAGGAGCCCCGGGCCGCGAGACGCATTTCCTCCGCCTGCCTCCTCTTCCGGTTCGGACGCGGCCCGCCCCC
Organism: Lissotriton helveticus; assembly: GCF_964261635.1. Lineage (NCBI taxonomy): Eukaryota > Metazoa > Chordata > Amphibia > Caudata > Salamandridae > Lissotriton > Lissotriton helveticus. The sequence continues at coordinate 616,681,079 of NC_136063.1, read as the reverse complement.
GTCACAGGCGACCTTGCCTGACCTCCGGTGCGGCCGCGGCGGGATTCCGGGGGCAGTAAGAGTTTTTTTTTTTTTTAATGTGCTCAAGAAGCTTTTTTTGATATCGCACTAAATTCTTCAGCTGGATGTTGACGTTCGTCTACAGTACAGGCATTGCACTAATTTAGCACTGTTTTCTGTACTATAGTTTTTTCAGTTATATGGTCCTTCCAAGCCTATACTTGCTGCTCCATAGTGCTTTTAGTAGCAAGTTTTACTGAGTACTGGTACAGATAACTCATACCTATTGCTACTATTACCAAATAAAATGTGACCACTCTCTTTACCATCATTATAAGGGTGGAAGGCTGAGAACCTTGCAACGGTTCGAACTTGTGAGCTTCAGGTCACTGCATACAGAGGCGAGCTGTAGTATTCAAACTGGCCTAACCTCAGCAAGAATGACAACATTGCACATGTTGGAGCCCGTCTGCCCAGGCCATAGCACATCGCATGAACTTCACATGGTATGATGAGCATGCAGGGAGTACGTTTTATTTTAAAATAGTCAACATGAGTGGGTAGTGAAGTGACTACGGAAGCGGTTGGGCAGAGTCTGACAGCGTTTCAAGCAAGAAGCGAGGTACGGTCAGCTGGCAGCACGGAGCAGAGTGACCTGGCAGCAAGGTGGCTAAGTTTGGGAACCCAGCACAGGTCGGTGGTTTGTTATAATGCTCCCGGGTAGTCCCCCCGCACCCTTCGTAGTCGTGCTCGCCGTACTCCCTGCCCTAATCCTGCCTCCAGCCCCGTTTCTCCCCCCCTCGAGTGTTCGGAGAGGGAGCGGGTGACAAGCTGCCTCTGCTGCGGGGGTAGTAGAGTCCCGTATGAGCCTTGCAGGATTGCTGGGTTGGGGGCCATTTGAGGCTAGTGATAGCGAGAAGGAAGGCATTAGGTTGTGGTCCTCTTGACGGTGGTGAAGAAGTGGCCGGAATCAGCAAGTGCGGTTTGCGCCACATCGAGGGACCAGCGCACCCATATGCGTGTATTTGCTACTTTGCATAGGCTCTCTCACAGTTAACTACCTAAAAATAAAGGCCACCTATAATTTGGAGCCATGTTTAGGTGAGATACCACCGTCCGTAGCCAGGAAACCCTATGTACAGTTTAGGCACGGTTCTCTCCCTCTGCGTGCATTTTTTATTTTTATTTTGTTGCTGTGCATGTTTAGCCGTACTGACATATTTTTGTCTAAAACTGCCTACTTTGCAGGGCTGGCATAACGGTGCATAGATGCTTATAGCAGCTACAGGCCGCCCGCTTGTCGCACTCTATCCAGTCTCAGCTCTGTCTTTGTGTTTGTACTTGGATTACTTTCCTGTGTCTGTCCGGGTATTTTTCCGTCTTGTTATAGCTCACATAACCTACAGCAAAGCATATCCAGTGCATAGAAGGGTGCATTTTGAATGGATTTTTTGTGGGGTGATTACATGTGGAGGGTGTCGATGGGACCCAGGATCTGCACCGGGCTGTCTATAAGATAAAGGATTCACCCTCCCAGAATAAAAAATAACTAGAATAGACCCTTTCAAACCCCTCAGAACACTTCTTTTGGGCCTACAATGTATTTACTTTTGTTGCAATTAGTGTTGCAATACTAAGCAATGCCAAAAGCTCAAACTTAATTACTGTGAGACCTATTGCATTGCAAATGCTTGTTCAGAGGAGCTATCTGATATCTGAGCATTATACTTGTCCAGAAGACGCCGAGGAACTAATTCTGAAGGGAAATTAATCAGCATCACAAGAGCTAATAATTGTACTGAGACATTACATACCTGCCACATGAACATAAATCTAACCATCTGAGCTGGGGGCAGGGCCTTGGGGGGCCTTTTGCCACCACCCTGCCCCCAAGTAGCCAACTCCAAAAAACTAAAATAAAAATCTTTTCTAGGCTGGTGCAGATGTCCTGGGGTGTTTTCACACCCCTTCATGGACATTGGAAAATCGAAGCCTCAGAAAACAAGCTGGAAATCCACTTTTTTCAGTGGCTTTCAGCTCATTTTCCCTGCCACCATGTGATATTGGCTCCTCACCGGGTGACCGTGTGATATGAGCCGAAATTGCGTGTCACACGGTGGCACTGTGTGAGTTGGAAAGTCTGACATTTGTTCCCTCTGTGATAATCTATAGACAACACAGGCTTTGTCTCTTTCTTGCCAGGCAGTGCAAAATGAACAAACAGCATCTAGCGCATGACCCTTTATATGAGTGGGGAGCAGGGGATTCATAGTGATGTCATAGTGATGTCGGAAAAGGGGAGGACTTCCTCGAGTGTAGCAGTAACTGTTAGCGAGGGGTTGTCAAAATGAAAATTGAAATCACCCAAAGCAAAAGAATGGCCTACATCGAGGCTGGACTGAAGATACTGCTGGTCTATGTAACCCGGTGGTCGATAGGTCAGAAGTACATTACATTTGGAGCTCGAAGTGCCAGTAAGCCTATTTAAGTTAACTTCAAGAGCAGAAATAACGCATCCACTTTTTGGGTATTTCAAGTCATTCCACCCCATTTTAAGGAACAATGAGCAAAGAATATGGTACAATCCGAGAGGTTGTGATCTTTCATGAGGGTGTCACAGTATCCTTAAACCAGGTTTATGTTAAACAAATGATATCCACATTGTGTTTCTAAATCAAATATTTTACAGCTGGGCAGTTTTTTAAGAGCTGAGCGCACACTGATTAGAATTCCAGTCAAGAAACTACTTAGCATAGCGCATAGAGGCAGACATTTAAAAAGGGAAGGAGGCTGTATACTGCAAATGGTCCCGTGCTTTTAATGAGGACTCAAGTTCTGGGTCCAGGTACTAATAAGGGGAGAACATGTTGAACAAACATTAATGACTGTGGTAGATGGTTGGCGGCATAACTAGACAGTCGGCATAATCCAGGTGGTGACAGGCTTGCTTTTGGCGTGCCTTCGGTGTGCCGCCAGCACAGCCACTGGTGTAGACTCACTTAAGTACCTACCACTCGCCGTCTACATCATAGCTGGCCAATAAGTAGTGAAGCAGCAAAAATGGCTGCCACAAATTGAAAAAGATGCCGGGAGAGATAATGGCAGTGCTGCTCTGCTGGGCATACTCACAAGCCCCAGTAAAGATCAGAAACACCAACTACTAACACAGAAAGTCGGTTGCAGATTAAACACAAATGGGTTTTGGGAAGCTCTGTGGTTATGTTCAACATGTTGATAGTGATAATACTGGGGAGGTATATGACATATTAGAAGAAAGCACCCCTTTGATTCATGGAGGAGTGGTATGAACTAGGTATGACAAGAGGACATAGTGAGGGTGTAGATAAGTTCAGTGCTTATCAAGCATTTGATGTTATGACAGAATGGGATGACGATTTATATATTTTACTTACAGACAGTATACTTTGAACATTTTGCCTGAAGGATACTCATTTTGATAAGGGTTGGCAGCACCCTTAACTAATACAGTAAGGAGTTGAGCGGTTTGTGGGTGATTTTGAGTTTGGAATTTGGTCAAAAATGGGACCATCAATGGTAATACTTTACTTGATTAGGATTTAGAAAGGCATTATATAATTTTATGTACACGCGTGAGTAGGTTCAACATTGGATTAATCTGCTTTAGGGGGATCTTAAAGACGGTTAAGTGAAGTAAGGCATGATATGTTTCAAAACATCAGAAACAATGTGGTCTCCTTCTACTTCTTATGTTTTCCCTCAGTATGGATTAATAGATTAATATTCTAGAACAATACATCTCACAGATCACAGAACTATTTTGAGTGTAATCACGGTACTAGAACTTATCCTACTTTTTGGCTTGGTTTCAGGACCCTTCCACTGATGGTTATTATCAGTGTGGTTGTAATTTTTCGATCAGATTTACAATGTATAAAACTAAGGATGGTTATGATTTAGCTGGTAGCCCTGATGAAGTCGTTGGTATACTCAGTGCTTGAACTGGAAAAATAGAAGTGCAGGTACTCTGTATCAGAGTACCTGCTTGTTTCTGAGAAGTGCTGGTACTCTCCCTCTCCAAATAAGAAAGTGCTGGTACTCAGTGCTGGGCAGTACCTGCCCATTTAAAGCACTGGGTATACTTACCATATATCAAACACATGTTGGCTAAATATCGTATTTGATGCATGGGATGCACACGAATTGTGAAAATAAAAACAAGAATGCATCTACATCAACCTACTGTGTACATTTGTGTATTGAACACAGGTGCTCGGGATTATTGTGAGTATAACTGGGGGCAATTTTTGTCACCTTCTTGAAAGCGTGTAGTGGCCGCTTCTTTTCCCTGGAGCATCAATTTGGACTTTCTGCTTTAAATATCTCTTACACGATTGTGCACAGAGTTTTCCCTGCCACATCACTTTTGTATGATTAACCCCTTCCCTGCGGGGGCAATTCCCACACAGTGCGGGGGGGGAGGGGCGAGCGCGGCGCCGCGGTGCTCGTCATGAGTCACAGTGGAGCTGTGGTCATGACGAGCTGGTTTCATCACGACCCTGCCCACTGATTAGTTCGCCCGCACAGATTGGAATTAATCACGCGTGGGCGGAGCAGAGCCGTTATGACGAGACCAGCTCCACTGTGACTCTTGACAAGCTGGTCTCGTCATGAGCACCGAATAGGTTAACACAGAAATAACGCAATCTTAGTTAAAACATCCCATATTTAAAAAACAGTACTGATAGCAAATTCAAACTGTTGTGTATGAAGCGGAAATCAGAACCCCCAACTAATCCAAATGCAACTTCAAAGAAAAGTATTGTTGAGACTCAATGGAATCCCCCTACTCCCATTGTACAATATACCAGCACACCGACTTTGCCCCACAGCCTTCTCAGTAACCTCTTTTTACTGCTGTAGAACAGCCGCTTCCGGCAGTGGGAGTACCAGCAGGGCGGTGAGGTGGGGAGGGGGAGGGGCAGGGTGGGGGGTAGTAATGTATGGATTACGGAGCTTCCCAGGTAAGTAAACATTAAAAAAAATAAAGCGAATTTCTTTGAATGCACTGCATCCCCAAATGCGATGCAGTGCGCACAACGAAATTAGTTTTATTTATTTAAATGTTTACTTACCTGTGAAACTCCATACATTACTACCCCCCACCCTGCCCCTCCCCCTCCCCATGTCACCGCCCTGCAGGTACTCCCACTGCCGGCCGTGGGTGCTGTAGAATTCCGTTATAGGGTTTCACACTCTGTATTGGCCTATGCACTAGGCTTGGCAAGGCATATTTTCTTCCGTTGCCCAGTTATGGCCCCCTGGAACGCATTTGCATTTCACTTCTCCCTGTCTGCTGATGGGTGAAGGCACACTCTTCAAGTCTTGCTTCCACGGTTTGCCATATTTGTAGTCTGCAAACTCGCAGGCATGCAGGCTTCTACCTAAAAGTGATGGTCTACCAAGGCCGGACTGGCCGTAACAGGCACCCGGCATTTCCCCGGGGGGCTGCCATGGTGGGGAGTGGTTTTGGGCCCATGGGGGCAGTTTTTTTATCAGCAGCCTGCAATATCGGCTAATTGTGTAACAAAATCATCCTAAACCGGCCCTTGCAAACAGCTCGACCACACTCCCAACTGCCCCCCGGGGGCCGACCGAGCTGTTTGACAAGGCTGGTTTTGGTTCCCAGTCCAGCTCTGCGTTCTACTAAGACTTATTGCCGAATCGTCTCCGACTGTGGAGTTCTTGTGGGTGTATTGATTGTTGCTCCTACACTGTTAGTTTAAATTGCACATCTCTTGTACACACCACTGTAATGATTTCTTTTTGTGTTTAGACACATATATGTATTTTGAATCTGTTATGTAATTCATGTACTCTGAAGTCCTTATGTAATGTAACTGGTGCTATTGTGAATTGCTTTGACACCTTCGGGTAAAGTACACGCTATATAAAAACGCACAAATAAATAAATAAATATCACAGCTAATCTCCGCTTTCCATCTTCTCTAACGGGTGAGTTCTCATAGTGGTTAATGTCTTTATTATTTTTGCCACCTGTGCCTGTTACTCATTATCGTGTTCGCTGAGTTGGTATTGCAGATGCAGCACCCGTGAGTATCCTTGAGTTTACATGTAATCACTGAGTGATTGTCAGCACCTAACGCACAGTAATTCATTGATTGCTCACTTTCATACTCACTTCGAGGTCCCAGTAGGTATCTTCTGACAATTCCTTATTCCTGGCATTTTTTCTAGAGGGTTTCCGGCTTTACATGTACAGATATATTTTATATTTTTCAGGTCTCCCAGGCCATCCATCTGTTCTAATGCAACCCTTGTACCATTTGTTGGGTCGAAACCTCCTCGACACTGTTAGCAAACAAACCTTGACATAAAATAGAAATGTGTGGTTAGCAGTGGTTAATTTGTAAAATAAAAAGTGCCGGGGCTCTCCTCCGGAGGCAGTGCTAACAGATGAAATGTGCTGGTGCAAACTGCCTCCTGGTTAAAGCCCTGGTACATATTTTTCTGGAGAGGACTTAGCCTAACGGGTCGAGGTGCAGATTTCGGAGCTGGGGATCCGGGTTTGAGTCCCGGCGTGGCTCAACATCCTGTGATTCTGTGAAAAATCATGTGCCTTCCAAATGAGTGTGTCCTTAAATGGTGCTATAGGCACCGGTGCTGAGGATTAGGTGCAGGTGCTGAGCACCAGAAAGCACCAGCTCAAATTAAGCACTGGTGGTTAGGCAACTACTTGCCTGGTCTATTAGGACTTTTCTTCTTGGTTCTTTGCATAATAACATACCTACCATTTCTCACTACCTGCTTCCCTATGTTTGGTTGTGGTTGTTGCTCACTTGGGGTCACTTTGCAATCATTTTGTTTTAAACATTGTTTTGATAACACGAAGGATGACATTTATGATGTAAATACATTTGCATTATTACACTGGAAACCTGTCATCCGGATTTTGTTCTGATACTATATTACGTTGACTACAGTAATCTTTGCTGTGTGTATCCAATAATCTTGTACAGATTGAGTTCCCTGTGAACCATTGTTGTTGTTTGTATAGAGACAGGGAATGCGCGCCTCTCAAATAATAGGTTAAATTCGAAGTCAGGCTGCGGATATTTACTTTATTTTTCAGCTTCCACATTTGTAATACGAGCGTTATGATAGGTTATTACAATGCCCTTCACCACATACACAAATTGAATGATTATGGATTATAAAGAACCTGTTTTCGGCAGTCCTGAAGCTGGATTTCTCTGCTTTATGTGCTGCATGTCATTATGTCAGTGCTGGAGTGAAATGAAATAAATCATGTATGCTCTATGTACTCTATTCTGATCAGTTATGCCATTCCTGTTCAAAAATGCGTTTATATCTCTCTTTTCATATATATATGGTGTTAGACAACATGGAAAAATGTTGCATGTAAATAATATTTAGACATAAGTATGCTATTGTGACTGTATAAATGTACAACCTCAATATAACTTCAACAGGAAGTGATGCAATGGCGTAGCTAAGTGGGAGTGGGGGGGCATCCGCCTCGGGCGGCACTATTTTTGGGGGTGGTAGAGGTGAGCAAGTGGTGTCTGTTGACTACCACCATCCCCCCGCACCTGGAATAAATCATCCGTAGGCCGCCCCTCTCTTACCTGCACCAGACGACAAACTTATGGGCCGCCCCATGTGGCAGTAGGTCTAGCTACACCACTGAAGTGATATATGCATGTGGTCATGGTATACAAGTTATTAACAGAAATCCGTAACATTCATCAATGGAAGTCAGAAATGGTGGCTAGCAAAGCATCAGGTGTCAACGTCGGAGAGGTAGTTCAGAGTGTCAGTTGCTTGCTGCTAACATACGTGTAGAATCTTCATATGATAATTTTATTTCCTGTAAGTGGTTAACTAGACACTCATCCTTCAGCTGTAAATCATATGAGTTGTAGAGCCGAGAGACAGTGACGTGTTGTGAAATGGCAACATGGTTGAAATGGACATGCTGTATTCAACCTGAACAAGATCGTTTTTAGGACTGGTTTGGAGACTTTTTTTGTCTCTTCGAGGTTAATGGGGAAGTCAAAAGATCTGATTTGGGACTTTGCATTAGTGGTTTGAAAAACAGCTTAGACGTGATGGAGATAGTTTGTGATAGGTAGGAGAGGGCAAGGCCAATGACAAATTTGTCTATTTGCTTAATGAATTTGTAAAGCCCTCTGTGATTACCCCAATTTTTTGTGGAATGGTCTAAGGGCCTGATTATGAGTTTGGCAGTGCTGGAACAGGACCGCCATGCCACCACCCGCACTGCCAAACCAGTGTGCACACCGCCTCCCAGATTACAACAAAGTGGTGCCTATGAATAGGCACTGTAATGGGAACGTCTAAGCCAGCACCTGCACGGCATGGAATGTTGCAGTCCATGCCATGCAGGTACTGGGGTGCAGGCACACAGGGAGGCACACCATGTGCTGTACTCATGCACCCCATATCCCAGAGGTTACAGGTGGCCCTGTAGGGTCCCCTTTATTTGCTCTCTGCCACAGTTTTCATGGAGGAGGAACTTCTATGAAAGCCTTGGCGGAGAGGAAACTCGTAATATGCTTGATGGGTCCGCTGCATATTGTGGCCTCAAAACTACTGTGCCACCACTGGTTATGGTGGTACAATAGCAGTCTGACCGCCCCATCGTGATTCTGGCTGTCCTCGGACATCCAAGTTCATATTCATGCCTTAAGTGTGGATATTTGAAGCTGAAGCATGTGCTGCTGGAAAGAATTGTCTCATAGGACAGGAACGAGTGCTGTGTGAATCCAAAGAAACAAGTATTACATTAGTCTATTTTGCTGAATACATATATGTTATTCAGTTTCTTGGCTTAGTGAAGTAGAACATGATCCTTTCTATGGTGAGAACAAGGCAATGGGCCAGCTTGAATTCAGCTGTGATGAATGTGGACACTTGCATGTTAGTGTCAGATGTGATAATGGTGTTAGAAAAGGATGAGATGGGTAAGAACAGAAGTTGGAATGCTGGATGAAGGATAGTATATTATTTCTGTTTCTAAATGCTTGGATATAAGACAGCACATTGATGTCCAGTAACTTGTGACAGAGTTAGGTTTGAAGGCAGAAGAGCAGTCTGTAGTCATTGGTAAACAAATATTGACACCTTTAACAAAGTGACATTGTATGAAAAGGAACTTTACTTGCCAATTACTAGACAGAATTAAAATAAATAATTTTAAGCTCTACATGAACAGAGGAATTCTTTGAAAGACTGAGGCCTGCTGAAGAGACTTATGTTACAAGTGCTTACTTATGCTTTTTGAAAGTGCAACCATCATTAGTCTACACAAGGTGGAAGGGAAGCACACTACCTCTCCTCCTAGCACAGTTCACCCCATTGCATTCTGGTAAATGCAGTATGCTTACTTTAAAGATACTGTGGTTTTTCACCAAAGTTGGTGCAGGTAGTGCTGTTATCTCTAGACACATTTCTTAAATGAAACACACAAAGGGCAGTCCTGGTTAGAAGAATTCAGAAAGAACCCTAAAAGGTCGGAAAAGATAAGATGAGAAAACCAAGTGACAGCATCACCTAACATATTTCTTGTCTAAGAATGGAATCACTGAAACCAACACCATCATGCAGAATGCTAAATTAATCTACCAAAAGTGAAAACTAGTCCAGCCCAACACAAGTCACCTGGCAATTGAGTATATGTACGAACCTAATAACTCCGAGCAACACAACTCGTAAATACAACACCGGAAGGAGAATCGCTGTGTACATTGAAATATCTGTAACTATGACGACAATAAAACACAGTTACTCAAAGGTGACCCCGCTATGCGTCAATCTGCTACAAGTACTCATGGCGAAATAAGAAACTTGATAGAGTGCATACGGCACTCTAATTGTAGGGGTGCACTATACTCATAATATAAACGCACCTGCATATGTATTAGTATCATTCTATGTTATGTTTTAAATGCATTTATTTTACATGTTAACTAAGTAATGTAATGTGCACGTTATACGGCATTCACCTGTAATAGAAGGCATCAGTATGTCTATATGCACCTGTGTAGGGAGACCTTATAGTCATATTAATGTACTTGAGTGTGTTAAAGTTGCCTGCAGTCTAGGCCCAAAGTTCGAATCTGTTTATAGTTTCGATTCTTCAGCTACTAAAGAAAAAATTAAATGCATCTTTGGAAATGCCAGAACAGTTTGTTTCATCCCACTGTAGGTCGAAGGAATGCATTCTCATTATTTTCAGTTTTGAGGAGATAACTGGAATGTCTTTGAACAGTCTGAGAAGCGAAAAGGGAGGATATCGTCTGTGCCTGGCCTATCTACTCTCCAAGGTCACAAGAAGCGAAGAAGATTTAATTAAAGACGTAATGGAAAACTACTGGTGAAATAAAGAAGTGAATAATTGTCACGTGATACATTTAGGAGGGGGCTGAATTTATCCTTTTTGTATTATGCGCAGGGACAGAAAAAGCAGACTTCTAGATTTTCGGAGAAGAGAGAGCACCTTAAGAACGAACTCCATAGCCTTAATCTTTTGACCCATTTGACGTGAGTACTTCTAAGGAAGTCTACACGTGCTGACACCTTTGAGAACTGAGAAAGGGGAGCCAACTAGAACCATCAGCTATGACGATCAGCTATGAGAGTAGTGTAGGGAAAGATATTTCATGCTTTCTTTCCTAATGAAAAGGGATTTGGACTCCGCCTCCATCTTGGGTTGTGTATTAATCTTGGAGTTTATAGTTTTGTGTCTCTTTTGCCGAGTCAATTATATGTGCAGATTTGGCTCAGTATTGATTTTCCTGTACCTATACTCACTGATTTTGCGGTGTGTCTATATCCAATTGTTTTTTTCCTTATAATAAAATCCATAAAGAGAATTCGGAGTTTGTGGTCTTTACAGCATAATTTTGATGTGTTTCTTCCCCTCGACAACTTTTAGCAGGCAAATGAAAGACCATCATAGCTGAACTTGGATAGTAAGGCAAGACCCAAGTTTGGCTTAATCAAACTCCACTTACCAAGCCTACACTCGGTACTGCTCAAGCTCAAAAACAGAGCACGGTCAGCCCCATACGGCACCCGCTCAGGTAACTAATGTCCCAAATAGTTATAGTATAGGAGAAACCTCCCTGACTTGCCAGCAGTTACCGGGAAAATAACGTAAAATAATATGTGGTCACGCAGACACGTTACCACAGCAAGCGTTGATGCTGAAAATGCTAAATTAAGAGAGCGTAAGTGCCGCTTACCCCTCCTCCGTTACAAATGGCTTAAAATAGCTGTGTACTACCACAAAAAGATAAGGACATGCATCTCTTCTGCTAAAACAACACAACAGATGACCCAGAAAACCTCCACAACAACGCCCCGGTCTCTGAATCCCGATTCCTGGCCAAAATCCTGGAATGTTGCAATTCAACACTCACCCGAGCATTATTTAAATAGACAACAACCTCTTGAGTTTTAGTCTGGTTTTTGTGAACATCGGAGGATGGTGACAGCCTGCCTACAAATAACAGTTGATGCTATCACACTTATGGATAATGGAGACTTGTGCTTGCTGATCATACCTGACGTGTCTGCAGCATTTTATTCTGCCAATCATAATTTCCCTATCTGCATCCTGAAGGAACACATAGGGTTTGAAGGGAAATGCTTGGAATAGTTTGAGTCATTCCTGGAGAACCGTTTGAAAGTGATTAAACTAGCATATGCTTGACTGCTGTAAACATGTCCCAGGCGTCTCCAAAGGCTCCATTTTAGCTCCTGCCCTGTTCAACATTTACCTGGGTGGGGCATGTAAGTCCACGTTTTTGAGTAACTTTCGTAAAAGGTGAATGGCAAAAGGTAGTAAAGTTACATGTGTATATTTCCCTTTGTGAATATGGTCCATTGTTTCTTCTTCTCTCATCAAATGCTTCTCATACTCAAGTTGAAAAATGGTTAGCCTTGTTTATCTTTCTCGGCTGGCCAGCTGCTCTCTCTGATAATTTCTAATTCCTAGGTTTCTCTTTAGACAGAAAACTAAATGTCCTCAACAACATTAGTTATCGTTAAGTGTATTTGTAAAGCACACTCTCACATGCAAGGGTATCCTGGCACTGAGCAGGTGTGCCTGCCTACCATGCATAACAGCAGGTTCTTTTATAAAAATTCCAGGTTTTCGGCTTATTGCGAATTTTAAAAAAAGTGGAGGAGGCTCTGATGTTGACTAGAAGCCGTTCCATGCTTTGGGGGCAATGTAAGAGAAAACCCGCCCTCCTTATCTGGTTCTGTGTATACGTGGGTTGTGCAAGTGGGAGTCCTGCTGAAAAGAGAAGTCTGGGTGGGAGGGTGGAAGGTGATGCAACTACTGAAGTAGGTGATGCCTAAATTGTGTAGTGCCTTTAATGTCTGTGTGATGAGTTTGAAATGAGAGTGTTTGTGTATCAGGAGGCAGCAGAGCTCCCTGATTTGTGGTGTGATGTTATTTCTGTGTGTGAGAGCTTGAGGATGAGCCTAGTTGCCGAGTTGTGGATGGTTTGTAGTCTTCTAGTTAGTTGCTTGATGATTTTGGTGTAGAGAATGTTCCCATATGAATATCAAGATGCAGGTGTTGGTGCTATCCAGACTGAATCATGGGAATAACATTTTAGCTGGAATCCCCAAAACCCACACTGCTTCATTGTGTGCCCCTGCTTTTCTGGCCTCAAGGGCAAACCAATTTGACTACATCATACCAATCTTGTCTTCCCTTAGGTGACTGCCTATCAAAAAAAATTTTTCTTTGAAACTCAATACTTAGTCCTAACAAAATTATCTATAAAAAATAAAACAAAACCACTTACCTTGCGCTCGCCGATCCGGCAATGCGGCGAGATCAAGGTAAGTGGTTTTATTAATTTTTTTACTTAATTTAATTTCGTTTTACATATCTGTCGACTGACCCCCACCCCACTTCACCTGCCACTGCCCACACCTCTTACCTGTGACGGCCACCAAAGATTGTTCTTACTCTGCTCCTCCTCCCTTGTGTGATCCCTTTGATATGTTGATCTCTTATCTGAAGCCCTTTTTACACGCTATATAAAAATATTAAATATTGAATAAATAAAAGACCAAACCATGAACTATTTCAGTGGTTCTGTCTGATATAAAAGCATGAAAGGCACTTTCGGGACGTGAATGCGAGATCCGAGAAAAAGACAATATGAGAAAAATGGAGCGGAATAAGATAAAGGACAGGGGCCCTTCTTCATGTTGAGGACCAGGGCATTGATTTATTTAGACTGCAAGGAGTAGACGCTCATAAAAGCAAGTGGGTGAGAACATGGTCAAGGCAATTGCCCGCAATTTATGTTTCACTGAACAGCTTTCCCTGCAGAGCATTTTTACACATCCAACGGAGTCGAATCAGTTTCTTTGCGGCCAATAAAAATATGGTATTTCTTCAAACTAAGCATGTGAGAACTCTCTCTTGGTATGTGTAAACGTGATAGGTAAAATGATCTTAGAACTGATGGAACCAAAGTATAAAAAACAAGATAAATGAAATAAAAGAACAGATCCATTTGTTTTAGCCTTCATCGTTCTTTTCTTGAAAACGAATGTAATCTAGATGGAAGCTTCATAGAGGTTTAAATTTGTGCGCGTGAACCTGATATTTGTCCCAAAAAATAATAAACAACACTATAATTTATATGGAGATCTTTCAGAAACTATTTTAGAGAAAAATCACAATGTAACGACAATAGTGATGTATTTGCAATCAATGCAGGGGGGCAGTGTGTGAAATGCGAGTACTGCTTTATTATTTATTGTTTGCAGTGATTGTAAATCATTATAAAAGCAGTTATTTAATGATGTGCACTGAGAATACAAATGTCAGAGTGAGCAGAATGTGTGAGAAAAGAAATATACATCTGAAATATTGCGTTTTAGTCGTAAAAAAGAAGCCAGCAGTGTACACAGATTTTTCGGATTAATTTCAGTTTATTTACAACGTTTCGACCACTGGGGTCATAAAGTGGACGGGGCAGTGCCTCTTAGAAAAGGCTCCCGTTTTCTTAGACAGACGCGCCTGAAAAAAACATATTATTCTAAGATTACAAAGGGCTAAGCTTAATAACATCATTACACATGTGAGAACAAAATTCACCTGTTGCCCAGGCAGGGAGCATTACAGCAAATCACTCTGTCAGATAAAGTACCAGAAAGAAGCTGCGTGAAGAAATACGGTACAGAGGTGTGCAGCAGCAAATGACTTATTGGTAAATAGTGCTGGCATACAACTAGCGCCTAATTTGAGCTAGGGGTTTCCGGGGCTCGGCACCAGCACTTGCGTTTAAGACATTCTGCCACATGGTGGCGCTGTGTGCCAAATTTAGGTATCAGCACAACAGCAGTTGTTTATTAATTCAGTATACATTAACAGTGACTAATACCTGCAGGTCTTATAGCATTGGGGGCATGGAATAGTCAGACTTGTCACACTTGTAAGAGTGTGATGTTTAGTAGTGGTGTCGGTGCTGTCATTGGCAGCGCTGGTAGGGGCAATGGAGGGAGCAAGCTGCAGTAGACTCCTGTTGAAGGCACTGTCACTGATTTTTTTACAAATTAAGCACTGCATACAACCAAAGGGATGTATGATGATAAAACGCGTACCATCACAACGCGGTATGTTACATTGCGGTTTTGACAACGCAAGTCATTACATCTACTTGCGCTGGAGGGCGCTGGATTTGGGAATAGTGTGAATTACTATTCCAACTCCAGTCTACGTACAATAGGGAAGGTGTTGGAATAGTAATTCACTCTATTCCTTAGTCTAGAGCGCCCTCCGGTGCAAGTCGATGTAACGACTTGTGTTGGTAAAACCACGATGTAATCATACCGCTTTGTAATGGTTTCGTGGTAAAGGATGTTTCTCAACCAAAGAAGTGCTGTCATTCAACAAGAAAATTCCGCCTACCAACTTGCACCAGAGACAAAACTGCCCACCAATGGAATCCAAACATTCCTCTCCCCAAATGAATCCTGCTTAAATTCCCCAACCAGGCAACGTTCCCCTATTGAGGTAATTTCTGCCTCCATCATTGAAAACATTTAAAGATCTTGTTCTTCTTGTACATTAGCTCAACACAATTCTGAAGTAATAATGATAACTGTGCCATTAATTCCTTAAACAATTGGAGAGAGAGAAGTAATCTGTCCATGATAAAGGTTAACCTCTCCAACTTCCTTTCAAAAGCCTTTCTGTCCCTGCTCACCTCTCATATGCCCATTATCTGTATTGCTATGTTTTAATTACCAACAGCAGAATATGTTTTAATTACCAACAGCAGAAAAAGAAAAGAGGAGGGACAAAGTGCTCTATTGCCTGGTCTCTGCAGCATACATTCCCAGTCGTTGTTTTGTGTTTTTATCCACCTGTTTAGTGTGTTTGACGGAGCTCAGGGGCTTTCTGTTGCCTGTTACATTTGATGAAAGAAGTGGCGGCTCCTCCGCTAAGGCAGAGGAATGTCGGCCCACTGCTTTTTCTTATCATTTTATTTTCTTCTACTTCCGCAGCTTTGCGTGAGGGGGCAGGGGAGGAGTGGTAGCAATGACCTCTCGGGCTACCCAAACAGGCTTGTGCACTTCGCATGTTCTCTAACATGGAACATGTCCAACAGCGTGCAGAACATACCCAGGCTCCCAGTAAGTGTCTAAGCATCAAAACATGGTAATCAGACTAATCACAACGCTGCTAAGGCAGCACTGAGATTGGCTGACTGGGAGCATAGGTGTGTTTTCTGTTCAGATCAGCGAAGGAGGACTACGGTGAAGAAACAAAGCGAGGAAACAGCGAGAAGGTAGGTTTTTTATTTTACTTTATAACACCGACTTCCTCCGCTTCCTCCCCCCTTCGCACCCCTGCCGATGTCGTGCTACCTCCTATCTGTGCTGGCTCCTGTTGGCAGAGAGTGATTTCTCTAGCGGGAAGGAATAACCAACACTTTGCTAAAGACGGTCAAAGTGCTGCCTCCTTGTACACAATAAATGTAGACACTAATAAGGAAGGATGAGTGAGGGCCTAATGAGTTGGCACAATGACTTATGTGTTAGCAGTTCCATCACAGAAAGCCAATGCACTAATGCCAGAGCAAGACTCACATGGGCATTAGCTTTCAGTGTAATCAGCAGGCCGGACAGGCCTTTTAGTCCACCTGGCTTTTTCCTGGTAGGCTGGAGCCCTTGGAGGCTGCTTTGAAAAACCAGAGCCGCTGGTGCCTCTGCCCCTTTCCCCAGCTTCCCAGGGTCCATTGCAGCAGGAACAGGCAGGCTTCAAGAGGGAGAGACAGAGAGGGAGGGGGAAAGTAGAGAGAAAGTGATCAGAGAGGGAAAAGTGAGAGAGGAGAAGGAGAAATAGAGAATACACAGCTAGAAAGAGAGATTGTGCGAGGAGTTGAAGCGAGTGTGGCAGGTATGAGCATTTTTGTCAGGACTGCTTTTGATTTATTTATTTTTTATTTTATTTTAAGGTTTTGTAGAGCGCGTAGTAACCCTAGAGCATCCCAGCGCTTGAACCTGAACTCAGGAGGGGTCAGCATCGGAAGGGGATAAGGGTCAAGGAAAAAGAAGGGTCTTAAGTGCCTTCCTGAACTGAAGAAGATTAGGTTCAGTTCTCAGTCTCCGGGGGAGGTTGTTCCAGTGTTTGGCCGTGTGGACCGAGAAGCGGCGTCCTCCGGACCGGGCTTTTTTAACTTTGGGGACAGTGATGAAGTTCTCTCCGCTTGAACGGAGGGCCCTACTCGCTTTGTAAGGGATGATGAAATCCTTGAGGAGGGGTGGGCCTTTGTTATGGAGAGTCTTATGGGCCAGACAAAGGGCCTTGAAAGCAACCCTTTCTCTGACTGGGAGCCAATGAAGGAGCTTCAAGGCTGGCTTTGCCGAGGATCTGGCGGGCGTGTCGGTAAGTAGGCGGGCCGCGGCGTTTTGAATTTTCTGCAGGGTATTGAGTGTAGCTTCGGGGGCACCCAGGTAGATTGCGTTGCTGTAGTCAAGTCTCGCCAGGATGAGGCCCTGAATCAGAAGTTTCTTGGAGGTGGCGGGAAGCAGGGGGAAGACCTTTCTGCAGGCCCTGAGAAGTCCGAAGCAGATTCCTGCCGTCTTTTTGGCCTGTGTTCTAAAGCTCAGGTCCTTTTCGAGCCATACGCCCAGGCTCTTGACCTCCTCCTTGGGTGCAGGGGGGTCACCTAGACAGTCGGGCCAGATGTAAGGCGGCAGGGAGGGCCCTTTATGTCCGAGCAGCAGAATCTCGGTCTTGGACCCATTCAATTTCAGTGCTGAGGAGTTCATCCAGCTGTGGATTTCAGTGAGACAGCTGTGAAGGTCAGAGGGAGATTGGTGCGGATGTGAGAGGGTTACCACCAGCTGGGTATCGTCGGCGTAACTGATGATCGAGACGCCGAACGGGTTGACCAGTTTCTCCAGCGGGGACATATACACGTTGAATAACGTAGGGCTAAGAGATGAGCCCTGTGGTACTCCACAACAGAGGGGGATTGCGGGGGAGTGGCTGTCATTCTCCCAGACTTGAAAGGAGCAACCATCTAGAAAAGATTTTAGCCACTTCAAGGCCGTGCCCCTAACTCCGATGTCTCCCAGTTGTTGGATTAGGGTGTGGTGGCTCACAGTGTCGAAGGCCGCACTGAGGTCCAGGAGGATCACTGCCACTGATCCTCCTGTGTCCAGAATGCTTCTGGCCTTCTCCACTGCTGCCAGGAGGGCGGTGTCGGAGCCCTGGCCTGGACGAAACCCTGTCTGGGAGATCCCGAGTAAGTTGTTGCTCTCAAGGAATAGTGATAGTTTTTTATTCACTAGCTTCTCCGTGATCTTCCTGTTTCCTGGGAGGAGGGAGATAGGTCTGTAGTTGGCTAGGTCCTGGGGGTCTAGAGAGGGTTTCTTTAGAAGGCCTTTAACCACTGCCGCTTTCCAGCTAGGAGGGACTAGACCCTGCGAAAGGGAGGAATTGATGAGGGACGTAAGGGGGGATGATGGTGCTGGACACTTTTTTCAGAAAACGGAGAGGGGCGGCATCGCGAGGGGAGCCACTTTTAATTGTAGCCAACGTCGCGGCTACCTCTTCCGTAGACACTGGGCCAAAGGTGTCAAGAGAGGGTGAGGGGCCATCGGGGGAGTGAGAGCGGTGAAGGGGAGAGTTAGGAGGATCCCCGCCCATGTGGCCGGTAGCGATGGGGGGTAGGGCCGCAAGAATTTTTTGAATTTTCTCGTCGAAGAAGGTGGCAAGTTTAATACATTTGCTTTCCGCTGCTTTGGGATCCAAAGGTCTTGCTGGGGGGTCTGGGGCCTGGAGGAGTTCTTTAAGAACGGCAAAGGTTTCATGGGCCGAGCAGGAGGCATTTTTGATTCTATCTTCGTAGAAAGCGCTTTTGGTATTGAGGAGTTCCGTTTTATAAGATTTTAAGGAGGCCCGAAATATGTCTTTCTTGTCTGCCGTTTTATCTTTCCTCCCTAAGCGTTCGTTTCTCTTGCATTCCTTTCGTAATAGATTTAATTCGGGGGTGTACCAAGGGGAAGGGTTGACTCTCTTGGTACGTTTAAGGGTGCTGGATTTCGGGAGGATGTCATCCAGAGATTGGGTGACCCATGTGTTGAATTCGGTGTCAGCAGTGATAGTGTCTTGAGAGGGGGAAGGGGTATCTTCACTTAGTTTGGCTGCCCATTCATCTGGGACCAGTTTGTGCCAGCGTCTGATAAGCGTTCTGAATTTGGGAGGTTGAGGTGGAGGGATGTTGATATGCCATTCAAAGGGGACCAGGAAGTGGTCGGTCCAAGGGAGGGGGACATGAGGGCGAGTATTTAGATCTTGGATGTTTGTAAATATGGGATCGAGTAGCTGTCCTCTGTCGTGAGTCGCCTGTGGGTTTTTTAGGCCGAGGCCAGTAGAGGCGATATCTTGTAGGAGTTCTACAGCCTGCTTGTCGACCGGGTCCAGAAAGTGGATATTGAGGTCCCCCAGTAGGAGATAGTTGGAGGAAGTCGTGCATTCAATAGTGATATGGTCTATGAGTTTACTAGGAAATTCGGCGAGGGGGGGCGATATACAAGCAGTCCCGACAAAGATGTTACTGGGGAGATTTGGATGGAGAAGTGGCAGCTTTCACAGCCTTTGATGTTGCCATCAGAGATTCTACAGGTGAAGACGTCCTTGAATATTATGGCTAGGCCGCCTCCTCTACCATCTGGTCTATTCAGTGAGCAGATTTGATAGCCAGGAGGGAGTGCGAGGACTATGTCAGGGCCATTGTTGTGAGTGAGCCATGTTTCAGTAAGAAACAGAATATCCATAGCGTGGTTTAGGATCAGAAGGTTGATTTCATGCGCGTGTTTAACGAGCGACCTGCAGTTAAGGAGGCCTAGTTGAGGTCCACCAGGTGCCGAGTCTGTGCCAGGAGGATTGCAGAGACTGCAGCCGGTAAAAGGGTTGTCGCCCGTATGGGTGTAATTGCAGAAGGGGTGGTTTTGTGTGTTTAGGGCCAGAAGCCTATCCCGGGTGTAGGTCGGGCATTTCGTGACAGAAATGGGCAGAGTAACTGGGCCTGGACGGGCCCAGACGGGCTTGCCTTTGGCGCGCCTTCGGCGCGCTGACGGCGCGCCCGCTGCGCCCGTCCGCTGCGCTGCCTGAACTGACACATGATTTATGGAAGGAGTTCGGGGCGTTGGAGGGGTGGGCGTGGCCAACAGGGGTGGGCATGTCCCGTGGCTCCTCGAGGCTGGTGATGGCGGCGTGCTAGCGATTCCTGCCCCTGACAGCGTTTAGCTCGGCTGTTTGGGGAGTACCAGGTAGGTGCTGGGGAGTGAGCGCTAAGTGATTTTAAAAGCAATTTTCATACAAATTAAAAGCAGTAAATATCAATTTTGTCTAGCGTGACTCCCGGCTTTCCGCCTCAGGAGGTTCAAGTACAATGCAGCTCTAGTGATCAGAGCGTGGTTTTATACTTGGCGAGGGGTGGGCGTGGCCAACAGGGGTGGGCATGTCCCGTGGCTCCTCGAGGCTGGTGATGGCGGCGTGCGAGCGATTCCTGCCCCTGACAGTGTTTAGCTCGGCTGTTTGGGGAGTACCAGGTAGGTGCTGGGGAGTGAGCGCTAAGTGATTTTAAAAGCAATTTTCACACAAATTAAAAGCAGTAAATATCAATTTTGTCTAGCGTGACTCCCGGCTTTCCGCCTCAGGAGGTTCAAGTACAATGCAGCTCTAGTGATCAGAGCGTGGTTTTATACTTGGCGAGGGGTGGGCATGGCCAACAGGGGTGGGCGTGTCCCGTGGCTCCTCGAGGCTGGTGATGGCGGCGTGCGAGCGATTCCTGCCCCTGACAGCGTTTAGCTCGGCTGTTTGGGGAGTACCAGGTAGCTGCTGGGGAGTGAGCGCTAAGTGATTTTAAAAGCAATTTTCACACAAATTAAAAGCAGTAAATATCAATTTTGTCTAGCGTGACTCCCGGCTTTCCGCCTCAGGAGGTTCAAGTACAATGCAGCTCTAGTGATCAGAGCGTGGTTTTATACTTGGCGAGGGGTGGGCGTGGCCAACAGGGGTGGGCGTGTCCCGTGGCTCCTCGAGGCTGGTGATGGCGGCGTGCGAGCGATTCCTGCCCCTGACAGCGTTTAGCTCGGCTGTTTGGGGAGTACCAGGTAGGTGCTGGGGAGTGAGCGCTAAGTGATTTTAAAAGCAATTTTCACACAAATTAAAAGCAGTAAATATCAATTTTGTCTAGCGTGACTCCCGGCTTTCCGCCTCAGGAGGTTCAAATTCCCCAATCCACCTTTGTTAATCAGTGTATGAGCAACCAAACTTAAGAATAATTGCAATTTGACAATCAGTGTTTCGGGCTGCACTAAGTTGAGAGTGAGCAGTGCAATAACTTGAGAAGTAGCGGCTGGTGCCCGGCCAATGGAGGGTGGAGTAACACCACTTTTCTCAGCAACCACTCTGAGTCCATTTCTGAACCTCTGTCTTGAAGTCAGTCAGGACATCAGTTCATAGGCAGATTTGCCCTGCCAGCATGAGGTCTGATAGCTGAGTGAGCCAGGACCCTCATTCCACGTGCAGTGGAAGGGCACCAGCGCTTCATCAGCAAAACCTAAGGAAAGTTCCAAGAAATCCATGTGCTTTCTCTTGCTTTCACTTGTTCATCTTCTTATCAACATTGTAGAATGAGTGCTCTGTCCAGAACAGGAGTGTATCAGCCCTCGTCAGGTTTAAAACTTGCTGAAAGCGCATTTCCTTGATTTACCCAACCAACCTTGGTTCAAAGTAATTGAAAGTGCTTTTGTTGTCATTTTTCGTATTGCTTTTCTTTCCCTTGGACAGTGCTTTTTATAAAAGAGCTGTAATAAATACAACAAATGGTAAAAATAAATAGGAAAAGCCTTGAACTATGCCCATTCTGCAATTCTTTTGTCCTTGAGTTGGCTAATTTAGTAAAACCTTGCTCAGGCGCTGACATCTACTGGCAGTTTTACACACAAAACCTAATCTGTCCCCTGGAATGAGTTCAGTTTTTCAGGTGCCTTTCTCTTGGAGCTTCTAAGTTTTTATTAGAAAGAAAGGTTTGAGCAAAGTCCTCCGTTAAAGTATGACTGAGGTGAACATCTATATCAGTAGCGTAGCCAGTGTGGCATGGTGAAAGACTTGGACCCCATGGCTGCTGCCTGAATTGCAAAATACACCAATAATCAGCGTTCAGCGGGCCCCTCAGAGCTGTGGCCTCTGTTGCCTCTGCACCTGCTGCACCAATGGGACCTACGCCGATGGGCTAGATGACTCTGAGCTTCATATATGTGATTCTTCTCTAGGCAACACATGCCATGCATTTACCCAACAAAAACCCACCAAAGCCCCCGATTGCATGTCGGGTATGTGGATAAATAAGGAAAACACACACAGATAGGAACACATAGGAATACATGAAGCAAGCCACTGGTTAGAGCAACACAGCAAGCATTGCCCTTATTTATACATGCTTTTGTTGATTAGGTTAGGGCTGTTCAGGCGCACTTGCATTTGTTGAAATTTTAATAATGATCACTTAATAGAACATTGGAATGTTAGGTGCTCCATTGAAAACAATGGAGCGCTCTGGGCTTCTAATGGCCGGTAGAAACACGGAGCATCAACATTCCAATGTTTAACAAATGTCTCATGGAGCCCTTAGGGATTTCAACCACCTCGGGCTCTGTGAGGCCTTTATTTTACAAATTAGAACATTCTGCCCTCTAGGAGCGGTATGTTCTAATAGCCTTAGAGCCCTTCATAGCGGGCTCTACTGGCTATTATAGGCCCGCTCCCTTGTTAAAGGGCAAGTGGACCTTTAATGGCCGGTAGATCCGTAGCGGGCTCTAAGGTTAAATTAGGAACAGGGTCATTCTAATTGCAAGCTTGATCACAGGCATCATGTGATTCTGCTGCAGTTTTCGCATAATTGTGGATTCAGTGCATGTGCCACCTAATCCAACATTCCACGCATAATTTGCAGTTTCCAAAAAAAAATATATATTTTTTCAGTTGGACCAAAAGTTTCAAAAACAATCGCCACGTGTGCTGCCATGCAGTGGCAAACCATTCACAAATGCGAAGTCCTCACATTTCGATGGCTGATTCCTATATTTTAGTGTTAAACACTTATGCCTAGATTGTAATATTATGTGTTAAGCTTGTTAGGTATTAAAAAGACAAAATAGTAAATTAATCTTACCACAGAAGGTGCATCATCATTGGCATTTTTGCTGCATAATTTAGTCAACCCTACCGCATAATGTACTCCTGCATTGGTGCATAGTTCCAGTAGCCCTGTCTGTAAGCATGTCCACAAACATAAGATAGGCCTCAATGCTGACAAGTAAAGGAGTTTTTGTAAATGATGTAGCTCTTTGTACACATTGAATTATTGGACTAGATTTAAAACAATTGTATAGTGCATAAATTATGGGATGTCTAAAATGCAAGTTGGGACCAACCCCGGTGGTTACGAGTGGTGCACGGGATACAGAGGAGAAGACAAGTGCTGTTGGGCATTTTAATTAGGGTTAAGAGTCTGCATGGTTCCTCCACATCTCTGTAATCAATCATATTCATGAAGCAACCCTCTGGAACAAACAGCGGCAGGTACCAGGCACTGCAGCCAAACAGAAGAGATTTATTTGCACAAGAGCCTCGCCAGCCTGTTTAGGGCAAGTCATAAAACGTGCCACATCAGTGTAAAACGGAAGATTAACTTTTATTTCACTGAAGCAATTAGCTCAGTTCATGCTAATGACCTTACTGACATCTAATGAGCAGGCTGGCATTAGTACAGTATTAATCAAATGATGATCGTCGTTTATAGTGTCAAAGACTGCGAGTGGTGACAAACCACAGAAAATCAGATTTAAAGAGGTAAGATCCAACCTACTTAATTATCAACAACCACAGCACGTGGGTGCCAGGTACATCGCAGAAAGAATCTGCATGAATAAATAATGTTTTATGTCAGAACAGGTATGACAGTATCTCCTCCAAAAGATGGTCCTAAAGCACAATTTGAACAAATCTTTAGCATTGAAGAAATGTTTTTCTGACGACTGTTGAATTCCTCTGCTCAGGGTGAAGTCTCCTCAGAAAATAGAAAACAAGTTCTGAGAAAGGCCTCTCTACACTCATCCCTCTTCCGTCCTTCAAGCCTTGGGTCTTAGATAACTGTTTTATATTTTATGATTTTCAAATATTTGAAAAATAGTAGAGGTGTCATCTACAAGGTTATGTGCATACTTAATTCTAACTTAAATGTGTGTAGTGTCCCTCTGAGGTCTCTCTTTTCGTAAGCCACACCTCCACATGATGGGTCTCCCCCTCGTCGCCAAATCTGTAATGAACCTCTCCACACACAGTTATACAACTCAAAGTAGTTTATTGCACTAAAGAGAACACGTCTGCATAAGCTGGGGTACAGGAGTAACTGACACTCATGGAATGCAAGCTCATGACGATGCTGCATGACAATGCTGCTCAGCGCCTTGTGACCCTCGCGGGTATGTAGTGCGCTCTATAAATTCGCTGATTGATTCCATGTCTCGTCAACACTCCATCTAACACATCATCACAATGTGCAATTCGTTTTTTAACTTTTACCACTGCAAAATCTCTTCTATAAGTCACAAGTGGCAGTTTTGCATTTGTAATTTTTTTTTGCTAACTTGGAGAGTTTTGTGTAAGTAAATCTACTTTTTTGATAGGGGTGAGGGCATTACAAGCAAATTCCTTGGAAGTTTATGAACATCCACGAAAATACCCATTTATATGGTATTCAGAAGCAGTTCGCGAACCTTTCCCACTTTAGAAATGTTGATAGACTCACTCCTGTCAAGGGAACGAGTGAATTTGTTCTGGGTTGGGAAATATGTGGTGGTGCACGGTTCTCCAAGGAAAAATATATTTTCCCTTTGGAATAACTGTTACAGATTTCCAGGCCTAGCCTGGAAACACTTGGTTAATTCCAATCAGCCGTAAATCTGCACCTACATGAGATAGCTAAACTTTGCGGTCAGATTTTTTGACTGCTTTTGAGAATGAAGCCTATAGATTTTAGTGCTAATGTAAAGCGCATATCCGATTTTGAGGGAATCTGATCTAGTTCAGTGGCGCACCTTGTCCCGCTGAAAGATTTTGAGAAAAGAACCAGAAATGTAACTAAGCCCAAGATAAAAACTTTGACGGGTGTGTGACCTGCTAGACATACCAGAGCTCCCGCCACCATGGTAAGTCTGACATCACACATAGGTCCCAATCTACCATGACCTTTGACTGCTGACCGACTGTTGTTTCATGGCCCTTTTTGACTTAGCACTTTAAATATCCACATCTCCTACGTTCCCTAATCCATTTTTAAACATCTGTGTCTATTAATTTTTCTTTTTTTCTCTAAATTGTTTTGGGAATTTTACCTTTAACAGTGATTCGTACTGCTTGAACTTGCCATATATTTTTCTAGGGTCTTGACTGCTGCTTGTGACATTGCACTGGGTTGGAACTTAACCAGATTGAGTTTTTAAGCCGGTATAGACGCCACTCTCAAATTAGTAACCTTATTTATGATAGCAGCCATTTTCACATTAATGTTGATTAAGAAAGTGCTATTGCACCCGCTCAGATATTGATGTCACTGTTATCACTGCATATGAATTATTAGAAATAGCAAGAGCGAATTTTGGAAGGTGTAGACAGGATAGAAACACAGCAGGAGCAACCAGATCCCAATTTCCATGCAGACCAGTAAATGGGTGGAAAAAATAAGCAAAAAAAAGGCACAAATTATATTTGCAATACAATTTTTCTGCTTCTAATTCCCCCCAACCACCCTGGCATTCCCCAGTATCTTTTAAAGACATTACTTGCCCCCTCAATAAAATGCCTTTCTATAGGTTGAAGCAGTGCAGTCCTGCAATTCGACGGCATTATTGTTGGAATATTTTAAACACCCCCAGTTGAAATATTGTTAGTAACTAAATATCCTTTTTTCTTTCTGTATCACTTAGTGTCACTTCCACTATGCATGTGGTGATGTTATGCCACTGACTGTGGTTAATTGTAACATATAATGGATTCATTGTGCCTGGGAGTTTCGATTTGTGGGAGAAATTCACCTTCTAGTAATGGAATAAAAGCTACTGTTTACTGGGCAGCAGCCAGCCGTCAGCACCTTCAACACATTTTATTCCTGGCAAATCAATGTCTCTATCAGGCAGACACATTTCTAACATTACCTTAAGAATGAATTGTATTTTTCACCTGCTAAACATGTCGCTCTACTGTTATAAGTTTGGATTCAAAGTGGTTTGTATTATGCCCCAAATTGCTAAATATGACTTAATTTTGTATTTCGCTAAATTCAAGGCCAAACGGTAGCTCTGTGTTAAGCATTGTCTATTTTTTCAGATTTTCAAAAACAAAACAGTCGTCCGCTGCTAACCTCGACATGCTAGGAAAGGCCATAAAGGTTTGGAGTCCCCTCTCAGTGACTGAAGGGTGAAAATACAGTTTCACTTTAGATTTGTCGTAGAAATCCTTTGCAGCAAAAATGCAAAACAATGGGTAAATGCATTTTTAGCTCTCTCACAGGTTCTAAGATTAAGTCAAACTTCGTGCACAATAGACATTTCAACTTCGCTTACTTTTTCAGGAAATGTTGATGTTTTTCCTATTTTTAGAAAAAGCAAATAATTGGATTTTTGTCTAATGGCTATTATTCTTTTTTACGTTGATACAAAAAACATTCCGAACTTTTTTGGATGTCAACATCACAAAAATAAAACTTTGCTAATTGACTACCCGAAATTCAAAATGCTTATACTCCACTGTGCATTTTCTAGTTTTTATAAATGCTGTTTTCAAAAGTTAGTGTGACTCATCTAGCATTGCAGTGCTAATAGAGCTGGGACCGTGTAGATGTTGTACATTTATATATTTATTTATCTTTGTGTACAGTACAGTATATAGTGTGTGTAGGGCTCATCGGTGTCTGCCTAGGAGTGGGTGACAAGGAATATAAAAAAAATAATAAAGCTGTGTGCGGGGGGGGGGGGTAAAAGCAGTGTATAAGGGAGCAGGCATCATGGAGAAGTGGAGGAAAAGCACACGGGGAGAGAGCAACACTGGACAAGGGGAGAAGGACACGAGGGACAGAGCAACTTAGAAGGGAGGAGGGGGGAACTCTCAAGGGAGAGAGGTGGAAAACACATGCACTCTCATGGAGTGCTTAAATAAAAGAAAACAAGTTGTTTCCTATAAGTGAGCAGTGGATGGATACAAGTTAAGTCAATCAAAGACATAGTTAAGAGGGCATGCTGCAATGAATGGACAAGCACAAGAAAAGGAGGACAAGGCAATGCAAGCCAATGAATAAGGAGCAAGCAAATGAGTGTGACAAGTAAGCCAATCAGTGGGTGGCCTCTATCTCTACTGTAAATTCTTAGTAGGCTCTCAATTGGCCTGTTGTATTCAAACGGCTTGCACTGTCTGATAGACCTGAATAGACATCAACAGATAAGAAGAAGGGAAACAGAGTGAATACATCTGTTCCATGAAAGTTTGTTATAGGATTGAGGAAAATTAAAGTTTGGATGTCTGGAAATATCTGTTGCTGTTGGTAAGAGGACTCGAGTTCCAAATTTTGCAGC
Organism: Lissotriton helveticus; assembly: GCF_964261635.1. Classification (NCBI taxonomy): domain Eukaryota; kingdom Metazoa; phylum Chordata; class Amphibia; order Caudata; family Salamandridae; genus Lissotriton; species Lissotriton helveticus. The sequence goes on along the minus strand of NC_136063.1, from coordinate 616,653,845 downwards.
GCTGCCAGAGAAAAATGAAGTCATAGTCAGATTTTTCTCACTGCAGGTGTCTCCAAGGACATTGCTTCTGTGCTTCTAGGCAGTGGTGGCCGCTCCATTAGGGTGGAGGAGCGCCACCCTCCCTGCCATCACCAGTAAAAAGACGATAATAAAATGGGTTTTAGACCTGTTTTTATTATTGCTATATTTTAATCCCCTGAACCCGCCACCAAGACATTGACAGAGAAGAAGCCTGGAGGAGTGCAATCCGGCGGTGGCATTCAGGTGTGTTTTATTTATTTTAATTATTTTTGTCCCCCTCCCTCTCCCCCTCACGCCCCTCCCCACCTCCCTCCTCCGGCCCGGCCCATCCTGTCACGTTGGCAGGGTACTGGCCGCTACAGCTTCCTAGAGGCCACAGTTTCTTGAGATTTTCCAAGATAACCACAATTTAAGATTTTGTGCTCAAGGTAGGACCTTTTAACATGTGTCTGTTGGAAAGTGGTTTATTAGTAGTAATAAGTAGTGACTTACCACTAGTAATAAAGTCTCAACCAAAATAACAGGCGCAGACAAGGTCTCAATGAATGATTCCCTTGATCAACCCTTGGTAGCTGGCTATGAGCAGGCAGGCGTAACTTAGGAAACAGGAGTGTAAAGCATTTAAAAACACCAGCACATTAAATAAGTAAGACAACATACAATACACATCCAACACCAATTTATAAAATAGATTATATGTTTCTGAACAAATAGCCATCAACATCACAAACATCCAATGTAGGGAACCAGGGATAAAAATGTTTTAATATGAAACGTTTAACTAGTGCTTAGAAGCAAGTTGCACTCAAAGGATTAAAACAGGTTGTGCTGGACCAGGACAAAGTCAAGAGTTCTTTCCACTTATTTCCAGAAGTGTTTCTTGATGTGGGAAAGGGGTCCACAGCACCAGCATAGGGTTCAGATGCTCTGGTTTGCCTCTTGGGGTCTGGGACTACAACTCCCACAATGCACCTGTATGTTTATAGCAAAAGTTGCTCCAAACTTCACCAAACATCTGGATCTTCTTCCAGAAGACATTTTTAGGGTTCAAAGTGTCCAAAACACAAATCCAAGGGTCTGATATCTCCTATAGATGGTCCTTGGGATGTCTAGACCACAATTTCCACAATACGATTGGCCATATCCCTAATAGTCTACTGGATGCACTCAAGAATGAGGACTCTCGATGGAGATGATGCAAGTGGGCTCTGTTAACCTGTAGCTTGCAGGGAGTCCACTTCTTAATCAAGGTAAAGTGCTTAGGGCTTTAGTACTAGATTGTGCAGCAGGTGCAGTCCTTCAGAGTGCAGTCCTTTGGGTGCAGATCCAGATTCCAGAAGGGTAGCCCTTCTTCTCCTAGTGGTTTCAGGCAGTAGATCTGAGGAGCTATTCAGCTCTCCCATATTTATTTACAGTTTCTGGGCATCAAGCAGGGGGGGGGAATCTCTGATTAATGGTATGAAGGGTGCTGCCCAGGTGTATGACCACTGCCTCCAAAGCGTGCCATATGCTTGTCCTAGAAAGCACCATCCTCTAAAAATGTAGAATTCTTCTCCTTTGAGGTTAGATCTGTCTAAGCCAGCCCACTGGTGTGGCTAAGTTCACTAACACACCCCTTCCAACCCCCTGACTAATCTAATTACTGAGGATCAAGTGTGGCTGGGGGTGTGGGATGTGGGGATCAGCCTGTGTTAGCCCCAAACTGTCATTCTCCCTTTGAAGACCAGTTTGGCTCCCACACCGCTTCCTGCCTTTTGGCTTTGGCAGCTAAAGTTCTCCCCCCACAGGAACTCCATTGTCTCCTCTGACAGGACACCTCACATCTCATCAAGCAGCTCTGGCTCAGTCTGCCAAAAGCTGCCCAATCAGGAGAGGGCAGCCGGAAAGCTGTATTTTGACTCACAGAAAATAAAGTTTAATACTGTATTTTCTGTAATAGTTATAATATTCTAACAGTGGCAAGTTGTTGGATTTATCATAACTATTAATTTGATACATTGAAGGATATTTTAGGTGGCTCCTGTCAATATTTACACTTAAATTAAATATCTTGATGTTAGCATTCTGGTACGATTTACTACAATGGGTAAAACTGCATTTGCAGTTTTTCACTCACCAGGGCTTATAAAACATATTTTATAATGTCTCTGCTCCCAGATAAAAGGCACCCTTACCCAAGGGAAGAACTTAGGGGTGTCATATGCACAAATTACAGCAAGTAACTCAAAAGTGTACACTTTAGTGCAGAAAATCTACTGGGCTTTTAAAACTCCCTCTCCTATTATATACCAGGCATTTATAGGTAGTTTAAATCTCCTTGCCTTATTATATATTAAAGACTTACAGGGTCTGTCACTGTCAATTATAATTATACCTAACCATGTACTTTTAATCAGAGTACAGGTCCTGGGTCTTGTTAGCAGAGCCCAGGGCACATTCAGAGTAAGAAAACCAGCATCTATTGGTGAAAATGGGGGTAAAATGTGGGGGGACACTGCAAGCAGGTCTTGATTTTGCACTGTGTCTGATGTCAAAATGTAACCATTGTAGTGAGAGACGCCAATAACTGATATTGTTAAAGTAGCTGTTATCAGAGACTTTGATGAGCTGCAGTAAGCCCGTCCACTGTCAATGGCGCAAGATATATTTTGCGCATTCTACTATGTTAGGAGTTACTAAGGAGCTACTGCATTCAAGGATGGCAAGTTACAAGGACTGTACCACTGTACTGAAGTCTTGTTCTGGAAAATGAGGCTTTATGCCTTGTTTTTGTTATTTTTTTTGTGGCTACTTTTTACTGTAAGTGTGAACGTTAAGTTTGAATTCAAAATTAATCCAAGGGATTTGATGGGCACAATAATGGCTGGTCATCAGCCCGGGATGTTGATAGTGACGGACCAGGATTATACTGAATGGTAGTTTAAGAGGAGGAAATGAGATTTAAGTCAATGTAGAGAGAATTCAATGTAGGTGCTTATTGAAAAATTAAGTAAACTACTTAACCATATTCTCTATGTGCACCCAGTCTTTCAGAATCATTGATAGGGATTTGTGGTTGTGAAAGACTGCTGACAGGTGACGAAGGGTCAATAAAAAGGAACTACCATTATTGAGAATGTGCATCTCATCATCAATCATATGTAGCATAGCAGAATATAGGCTGAGCATAATAGGAATCAATATTGCAGATCATCAAGGAGGCCATTAGTCCCACTGAACTGTTTTGTGTTGGGAATCTGTACAACTCTTCAGTTCCTTCACTGGTGTCCATTTGTAGTGGCTGGATACAGATGAAGCCTCGAGAGTGGCTCAGAAGTGGTGCCTCCATGCCCATTAAGGGATCACTCTTCCCAGTATATCATACAGAGCAGAAGGGAGTACCGCCTAACGGTTGGGAAACAGCAATGATTCAAGGGAACTGAAATGAAACAAGGGCATCAACCAGTAAGTTGTCCTGCCCTTGTGGTCCAATTCATGTCTTAGCTCTCAATAATCCACCCACTCAGGGCCGGACTGGCTACCGGGCAGTTGTGTGTGCTGCCGAGCAGGGGGATGATTTCTCCGTGGTATGTGCGTATTTCGTTAATGGGGACCTGACTGCGCTTTGAAAAAAAAAAGCAAAACGGATTTCATTTTGCACACACAGGTCCCCATCAACGAAAGCATCCCCCTGCTCGGCAGCACACACAACTGCCCGGTAGCCAGTCCGGCCCTGCACCCACTGCCAGAGTTCTTAGGTGAATTCGCTGATACAGAATGCATAGCTGCGGATGATTTGGATCCCAAGCAGCAACATCACAGAAGGGTGATACATTCCTCTGTAGAGTGATAGGAAGCTGACACAAGTACAAGTGATTGGAGTCGGTCAGAGGGAACCCACCCTCCCCAAGAACAGCTTCACTGGATTAGGAGTGAAGGAATCAAAATATTAGGGTTCAAGGGAGAGTGTTGCAAGACAGAGAAGAACAGAATTGAAAGAAACTCTCCCTGGGGAGGAAGAAGAGTAACAAAGGAATTTAAAAGAAAAAACGCAAGTGCACACCTGATCAAATATGAACAGCCATAGTGTGGACATTGATGAGACACTACCCTTTAGTTACAGTGACTTTTGTAGGCCTTTCCCTAAATGCTGCTCCAGAGGGACCTGCATTATGAAGACAGAGCTTACTTGCCAGTGGTTTCCACAACTCACAAGGTGATAGTGTTTCCTGTAGCTCCTTGATGTGTGAACTGTCCTTCCCCTCAATGACAACAGTCTCCATGGTGCTCTCCCATGCTGCTATGGTCCCCCGGTGCCACCTCTTCCTGTGTGCTAAGGCTGTGTGAGTGAGTGGGTATGTTTTGCCTGCAATGGGGTGATGGTTTGGAAAAGTACTAGTGTAATGGCTCTCATTCCTAATAGTTAGGAAGCATAGTCTACAGGTGGGCCAAATATTAATTAGGGCACTGGGGCCTCCTAACTGTGTTTAGAGATGTAATTGGATTGATCCACTTGTAAAACAGTTAGGAAACTCACCGTGACCTGATCAGAGGTTAGCAATGATTTTCCTGGAGCAAGATGGGATCTTAAGATCTTTACCATAGAAACAATGATGGACTTAGTAACTGGTTTGAGGGTTTCTAGCTTCAGAGTTTCTTGAATTACCAGTGAGTGGCAGATATCATTTAATCGATTGAGTTTAGAGGACAAAAGCAGTTTGAGTTAATATTGGACAATGTTGTATTTAATCTAATCTGAAGTAGGCCCACCATTGTGATGTTCATTATCAGTCTTTGCAATAAAGGGCACTTAATTGTATTGTTGTAAATTTCACCACAACTGTATTGCCTTTGATTTTTAAGCAGCCAAACTGCATCCAAAAATCTGACTGGTGTTAGTTGACACCATAAGCGTATCGACAAACATAATGGGCTTCTGAATTTATGAGATATATTGCTATCTTTTTAGATTCTGTGTTAGCTCTGTTTTCAATACTTACATATACACAGTTACATGGGGGGGCCTTCAGTCTGCCCTCTTCATTCACTGGTCTGCTTCAGTATCATTCCGTTCCGTTCCGAAGCCTCCGAGATCATTTGCGGCGTACCCTAAGGATCCTCCCTCAGCCCGACACTGTTCAACATTTAACTGGCCCCGCTCGCACACGTCGCCCAACAGCATGACCTCAACATAATCTCCTACGCCGACAACACTCAACTGATCGTCTCCCTCACCAAGGACCCCATCACCGTCAAAGCCAAACTCCATGAAGGAATGAAGGCCGTCGCCAACTGGATGAAGATCAGCCGTCTGAAGCTGAACTCAGACAAGACGGAGGTCCTCATCCTCGGTTCTAACACGTCAGCCTGGGACGACTCCTGGTGGCCAGCGGCACGAGGGGCAGCCCCGACCCCCACCAACCACGCACACAATCTGGGAATCATCCTCGACTCAACGCTCTCAATGGCCTAGCAAGTAAACAATGTCTCCTCCTCCTGCTTCAACACCCTCTGCATGCTCCGTAAAAGATCTACAGATGGATCCTGACAGATACAAGAAAGACAGTCACCCAGGCTCTCGTCAGCAGCAGACTCGACTACGGAAATGCCCTCTACGCGGGAGCCCCGACCAAGCTCATCAATCGACTACAACACATCCAAAACGCCTCGGCACGACTGATCCTCGATGTACCACAACACGGCCACATCACCCCCCACCTGAGAAACCTGCACTGGCTCCCCGTCAACAAGAGGATATCCTTCCTGCTCCTCATCCACACACACAAGGCACTCCACAAGACGGGCCCAGCCTTCCTCAACAGACGGCTCTCCTTGAACACCCCCAACCGCCAGCTCCGCTCCGCCGACCTCTCACTCCCCACCGTCCGAAGCATCTGAAGAACAACTACCGGCGGGAGATCCTTCTCCCACCTCGCCGCCAAGCCTTGGAGCACCCTCCCACTGAGCCTACGACAGACCCAAGACCTGCTGACCTTCAGCAGGATACTAAAGACCTGGCTGTTCGATCAGTAGCGCCCCCCACCTCCCCCCCCCAGCACCTTGAGACCCTTGCGGGTATGTAGTGCGCTTAACAAATGACTGATTGATTGATTGATTGATTTTGCTTCTGCACACAGCAGCATACCACAATAGGTTATCCCATTCAGTGCCTGGGACTTCTACTGCGTTGTGTTCTGTAACATAAAATAAGTATTTTGGCATTTGTACAATTGTTGTTTTACTTAGAAAAGGGTTAGGCAGCCCATCCAACACTTCTATCATTCACAAAGAAAATAAGTGTTGATAGAACCAAACATATTAGTATGTTTCTATTTCTTAAATGTCTTCACAAATTCACCGATACATTATTTTTTACAAAAGCACACAAACACGTACAATATTGTCAGCAAGATTCAGTGTGGTCTGAGTTGAAAATGGATGTTTATTTAATTTTCTTTGGAAGACGACAATGTACACTAGTCTGAAGTGCTCGGCTCTGAATTGAGAAAGGTCAGGTTTCTAATATGGGGTGTTGTTTGCTCAGTAAAGGGCATCATTGTACTCAGAGCGGAGCCCTGGGGCTGTCTTAGAGCATATATGACTTTCAGATACTTTGTCTCTGACTTTCAACACGTAAGTTGGTCCCTTATAGTGCAAATATTGCTGTCTACATTTTCCAGCTTAACTTATTATGTTGTAATGAGAATGAAGACTTCATTAAAAGACCCAAAATAACACAAAATATATTTAAAGTACATTACCTTTCTAAACAGAGCGGCAGGGTCCATTATGCTTGCACAAAGATCTCAACGCCATATGCGCAATTCCCAATTATTTCCTCATGTTGAGGACCCCCTGCCATCAAGCATTGTGCTGCCCTCTGATGGAGAAACACTAAACCTACTCTTAACATGACGAAAATGACCCCCAAAAACGTGTAAATCACAGGTCCTTCGTTCACATGCCACTCCTCTGAAATATCATCGACAAAGCTTTTGTCATCGTACTAGATAATCAAATCAATAGGAATCAATTCTTGCATGACTAGCAGTTTGCCCCTAGGTTCAGATTAAGCACAAAGGCAGCACAGAGACTAGAACGGCCCAAGTCAAGGATGAATTTGTCTTCCCTGACAAAGGAGCGCCATATACAATGATCCTGCTCAACCTTTCTGCAGCCTTCGACACCATCATCCATAAAACATCTTATAAACCTGCATGGAATTCTCATACACAGTGCTTCGGAGGCGCCTCCCTGATACGCCACACTATCATTCATTCTTCCAGAGGGACACCTAGTGATCCTATAAGCCTCTAGTATCCACAGATTGCCCTAGAGATCTATCATCTATACTTTCATTTTCAAACTCTATAAGAAACCTCCTAAATCATTGTTCACGGATGACAAAATTAAAATCCATCAGTATTTTCATGCCTCACAATTCCACCAGAATATGTGCCAATGACATCCCACAACTCAATACCTACCTTGTGCTCGTTCATAATTACCTGCAAACCATTGTTACCAAAATATGTTTTTCCTTCTTTGCAAGCGGTAAGAAAATGCAAGATCCAAACAATATTTGTAATCTTGCTGGAAACTAAACAGATTCACACCTCAGTTTATCCCATATTGCTTTTATTCTCCCTCCACTCTTACTTCTCCATTCAGACACACATTGCTAGGGACATCAAAACAGCAGGATTCCAGATTGCATTGTTGCAGAAAGTGAAACCACACCTACTGGGAGTGGGTTTCAGAAGGTCTGTCAGATCCCTTCTGTTCCAGCTGCACACGCGGTCTGACCTCCTCTCTGGCACCCTGTGTCCTTGCTGGCTGCACTGAAGAACATTATACTGCTGCCTGCCCAAGCAAAATGGAAGGAAAAATACCATTATATCAACTCACACAGAAGGACTTACATGGGATTTTCCTAAAGGCTTGCATCTTCTTCAAAACTGTTGCATCACCTTTAAAGGGGAAAAGGCAAGTACACCAACATATCAGGTCAAAAAGCTAACCAGATCAGGCAGTCAGTGTGATACAAAGAAAAATGTCATCAGCAGGTTCAAACTCAAAACATTGTTGCTAGTAGAATAACAGAAGTCAAACATCTCCCTCCACACCACCGGCTTCTGGAACAGCATTCTCCCATCATATCAGGCTTTTAGCTTGCCTCCTTTAATTCAGAAAGCGATGCTGTTATCTGCGAGCACTTGGATGCATAAGGCAGAGCTTCTCCCCGGCTTCTTCAACAGAACTTTGTAGACCCTGTGTAGGGTTTCTAGAACATGGAGCTGACTACTTCCCTTGGTGAGAGTCTGTTGCCCTGAGCTTCTGCTGACCTTGCCTCAGTGAAAGCCTACTACTATCAGCCCATAAAGTCTACACATGGACGCAGCATATAGAAAATGTTTCTACCTATTGAGAGTGATCAGAGGACGACGTCCAGCACGAAACAATTGCCGCAAGATTTGGTAGCCTGAATGGAGGCACTGCCTCATCCCATCAAAGCACCTTCTGATGTTTCTATATCAATCCCCTGACACTTTTTTGTTGCACATGTTCACCATTTGATTGACGCGTGCATTCGCCAGACTAAGAAACACCTGAGTAGCGCTTTGTCCTATTGGGCTCTCACACCATTGTCCCTGTGGGTGAGATCCCAGCCTGCCTGTTCCTCTTTATCAAGGTTTGTGTCTTTGATTCTGGGAGCCACCAGGACCCAAGCTCAACAGATATCTGTATTTTAAGGCACCAACAACTGCTAACCCTTAAACGGGAGCAACGTTTCATTTCTCAAAAACTTTTACCATCTTCACAAACTCAAAGATGCATTAGATTCCATTTCAAAGTTAACCCTGCACTGCTGTACCTATTGCCACTGTTTTCTTTGTTTCAGTTTTTAGTGTTTCCAGTCACTGAATCCGCTAAAGGTTACATTTGCAAACTGCTTACAAGGTAACCAGGTTTTAGGGGGAGATTTACAAGCCTCCACTTTGCAGCATGTTGTTTGCAATTGGGCAGCAGCAAAAAAAGTACATGTTTATAAAATTCCATCATTTTACAGTAACTGCACTGAATTGTTTTAAGCTTCTTGTTTCCCAGGGTACACAATAATCTGGTGATCACAAACTGTGTCAGGACAGGCCTATCATTTTATGTGCAGAGTTCTGTACCCCAACTACGGAGTTTCCCCAGCCATAAAGCTATTAAATTGCTTGTTTGTGAATACAGAAAAACAGTAAACTTACACAAAAGTGTACGTTTACATAGTGACTTGGGGCCTTTGTGATTATCCCCGTTCTCAGTTATTTTAAATTAGCATTGAAATGATGTTTCAGTGCAATCTAAGCAACAGGTGCCCTGAGGGTGCTTCTTTATTAAAAAAGTAGAACTACTATTGAAGTTCCCTACCACCACATACACACACCCTTCTTTTTCCCTCCCCCTCCTACGACACTTAGTCAGTTCATTTACTTTCATTGAAAAGTTTAGAGTTTTCTGAACGCACAATAACCAAGAGTATATTTACACGCGTATTAGACTGAAAGCAATAATTAGTTTTACTTATGTGTCATCTAGTTGAGTGTACACTTTATTAGGAACTATTTAACAAACAGCTCAGGCCCCCTTAATATAAGGTGGAAGGGCCTGGTGCTTGTAATTAATCAGCAATTGAGTACCAATTCATGGGGCCCTAGTTCAAATAGTCCACAGAGTTAATATCTGAAGCAGAGGAACAAACAAATGCCCTAAATTAGCAATCATTACTACACCTTCTGGTTGTGAATATATCTTTGTTGAAAATTGAAGAAATGTATGAATAACGTATTCTCATGATACCGTATGGCAATATTTGTTGAATCCATACAAATACGCTGAAGGTGTAATATACTGTTGCAAATACACATTTTTCACAGCAGTTTTGGTTGCCTTATATTAATTGTACATATATATATATATATATTTATTATTGTACATATTTCTATGTCCTGCACAAAAAATTATCCATAACATATATAAAATAAGATGTTTGAAAAGGGTAAAACAAAGTTTTGATAAAAGGAAACTTTTCTGAGATAACCTTGTCCTGTGTTATATAGAATTTTTCGTTCAGGGTTATGACGATTTTTGTAATAATGAATTTTGTTTGCTAAATGATTCCTCAGGGATTACTGTCTATTTAATTAATTATACCCATTTCCTTGGGGAAGATTGGGTTGCCCTGTATACTGTTAGACTAAATTAGCAATCAGCATGACATCCCACACACCAGCCATGGCCCATCCATAGGGGCTGAGGGGCCCCGTCCCCTCACATTTTGCCCTTCAGGAAGAGTGTTTGTCAGTCTGAGCAAATTTCAGCCTGACAGACACACTTCATTTTCAGATCAGGCGGCCAGGAAGCAGGCACGTGCTACATGTGCAGGCACCTGGCTGCCTGAGCTGAACTTTTCTGGGCTGTGTATGCAACCTGTGGGAGTGACCACCTCAGCTCAGAAAAGGTCTGCAAGGCCCTCTCCCCCATGACGAAGGGAAGCGTCACTCATTGGCTCGGACCTTGCGCTTCACTTTAAGCTCTGAAGTGCCCAGGGCCGACCGTCAATCAGTGACACCTTGTCACAGATTGGGGTGAGGTCAGCAGTCTCAGTGACCACACCCCACTCTGTAACGAGGTTGGGACTACTGCCTTCCCTCACGGGCTGACCCAGGGCCAGCCAATGAGGAAAGGCAGCAATCCCAGCCCTCCTGGGACCTCCGAGGCTTGGGACTGCCACCTTCCCTCACTGACTGACCTAAGGTCATCCAACAAGGGAAAGCAGCAGTGTCAACCCTCCTGGGACCTTTGAGGCAATGCTGCAGGTCAATGTGATGTTTTTAAATTAATGTTTGGTGCATGCATGAGTGCATGTTTGACTATTTGCTAATGGGTATTGTGAATGTATGTGTGTGCGCAAGCATGTGAATGCATGAGTATGAGTGAGTGTGTACCGCGTTCGCTCCCCCTCTTAAAATTACCTGTCGTCACTGAGATACACCGAAGAAATTTAGAACATTCAGGATCACAAGTTAAAAGAACTGAATGCTGCTTATTAAGAGCACCGTGATAAATCATTATAAAACACATTAGTGTAAATAATGTTTAAACCGACCTGATTTAGCATGTTTGGTTCAGTGGTCAAAATAATGATAACACCATTATTGGATGATTCTGAAATGTTTTATCTGTGCATATTGCTGTTTCTCCTGATGCACATATTTTACTTGTCATTATGTGACTTTGCCGCAACACTAGCACGGCCAAACAGCATCTTATGTACAACTTTTCTGCTAAATACGTAATGCGAGCAAATTCTAATATGTGCTGAAATCAGGTCTCTGCACATACTTACCTTTTTTTTTTTGCACTCTAAATAATCACCAGGTTGCTGGCGAACAATTACATCTCTGGACATATTAAAAAATGAGAAATAACAGAATCAGAGCACTTTACCTTGTATGCAATGAACCATACAAAATATGTTTGTTGGTTTGCAGCGACCCTACACAAATCTTTGATGCTCTTCGCATTTCAGGATTAAGAAACAAAGTGCTCTTCTGGACTTCCCATGCTGCTGACGCATACTTCACAATATTTTGTAGTTTAGTTTGTAAAGCGACTACATTTCCTTATTCATGTGCATTATAAAAGCTGTCGTGTAATGCAGCATTCTGCAAGAGTGTCACCCGGCCCCTGTTATGATAGGCCTCCGGTTTTAGAGCGGGGTGGTGAGTGCAGATCATTCTCAAAGTCAAAATCATTCCCAGCAGCTTGTCAGACGCTTCTTCACTTTTGACAGAAAGTCTTTGATCGGTAAAAGCTCTCAGAAAAAAAGAGAAAAAAGCCTCTTTATTGTTCATATTCCATCCATTAAGGGGCTGCAGCAGCTTTCCCGCACTTCTGGATCTAGCATCCATCTGTGGTTGCAGCGTCACTCTGAAGGGTGTGCGTCTGCCCACGTTGCGTCCTATTTCAGTTGTTTTCAGTGAACCCCTGGCTGAGGTACTTATGTCCAGCCGGCCTTCTATGTTCTTTGCAGGGCTTTATTTGATTGCAGAAGACACGATCCGCTTTGATGTTTCTGTCAAACATGTTTGTTGGCTTCCAAAAGCACACTCCCCTCACTGAAGATGTTCCACGTGGGGCGGCATCTCGCCCCACCAATACCCACTGGGCAATATTCGGTTTGCCAAGTCTTCATGTCATATATGGCACCTTCAGCCAGTCCTAACATTTTGGCCAAAAGCAGATTGAATGCTAGGAGATTTGCCTCATTCTTGCAATGTTATAATAGAAACCACAAGTCCCATAATGCAATGATATGCTAACTAATGAAGCAGGTACTTGATGGTGACATCCAACTGAAGAGATTCAAAGTCATGCAGCCTCTTACAATTCCCTCAGAAAGGAGAATGTCCATAAGCGTGTTACCTTTCTTGAAGGGATTATCAAGTCGGAATGGACCAAAAAGCATCAAGGCCAAACCATCTATGGCCGTGTTTAATTTGTGAAAAAAAAGTAGTGTCAGGGCTCTCCTCAGAAGGACAATACAGCTTGCACAATCTGTTGCACCTGCCAGTTCTCCCAATGACAGTGCCAACACAACAACTAACCATCATACTCTTACTAGTGTGACAATTCATAGTATTCCAGGCTTCCAAAGCTATATGAATGCCTTGGCAGCTATGTATGAGTCATTATGAATGTAAATTGAATTATTAAACAGCTATTGTTGTGCTCATACCTAAATTAGGCAGACAGAGCCACCATGTGGCAGACTGGCCTAAGCACCAGTACTGGCAATGGCGAGCACCGGAAACCACCAGGTCAAATTAAGCACTGATCTATGGCAATGGTCTGTGAGAAGCGCTGCATGCCTCACTGGGGTTAGAGAGGAGCTAGCCGAGCCCTGAGTGTAAACCAAATCTGATCATGCCACTTACCATTCATCCTCATTGGGGTTAGTTGGGAAAAGGCTCTGTACACATGGTAAGGTAGAGAACAGCTCTTAGAAGGCAATGAATTAATAATACTACAGACAGTAAGGCCAGGGCTTAAAGTCACAGGGTCCTGCCGGTGCTCAATACCGGTAGTTCTAACAAGCCGGTGCTGAGACGGGTCCCTATCGCTCTCTCCATTTTTGCCCTAATCCTCAGGGTGGGAAAAACCTCAACTCTTGAGCAGTACCACCTTCACTGCCTTTGATGTAACTTCAAAGAGACTCGTTTTAGCTCTTCCACAGTCTCATCGTTTCAAAACTGAAGCATTTTCAATATGATATACAACAAAGCCAGAGTTGTAGCTTATTTAAGTTATGCAACCAACAACCATTGACAAAGCCAATACATCTGTACGTGTAATGTTACTTGTTGTATTATAAATCTGGGTGCCCTGACAGAAGCAGCAAAATACCAGTTGGGCCGGGCGCTATGCAAAGCACCGATTTTCAACGTACTTGTTTTTAAGACATGTTAGACCTGACATCATTGTCATGAGTCTCCCTTCAATTTTTGACGTATTGCCTCCTCTTTTTTGATATGTTTTTGCTGGATTTATGCTTTGTGCACTGTGCCACTGCTAATCAGTGCCACAGTGCAAGTGCTCCCCATGTTAAATTAATATACTGATTGGATTCCATGATTGGGTTATTTGATGTATCTGTCAGCCCCTAGTACAGTGCACCATGTGTGCCCAGGGCTTGTAAATCAAATGCTGCTAGTGGGCTTGCAGCACTGGTTGTGCCACCCAAAGAAGCAGCTTGTAAAGTGTGTCTCAGGCCTGCCATTGCAAGGCCTGTGTGCAGTCTAGCACTGCCATGTCGACTTGGCCAAGTTCATCCACTTGCCAGTCCCTAAACCTTCCCTTTGATTCATATTAGACACCCCTATGGTAGGCCCAAGGGCAGGGTGCATTGTAAGTATAATGTAGGACATGCTCTGATGTGTGTAGCATGTTTTAATAGTGAATTACAGCCATTTTACTTTTTCACTATTGAAGGCTACCTGTTCTCATAGGCCAGAATGGGCAGTGAAGATTATTACATTCTTATAATCCTAACTGACTCAGGGAACATGGTAGAAATTCGAATTTAGTATGCCTGAACTCAGAATAATAAAATACATATTTTAGTAAAGTTTATTTCAATATTCTGTGTTTGCAAATACCACTCTTAAAAAGTAGGTATTTGCTTGTCTAACCATTTGAGCCTGCCTCTGCTGGTTTGTGTATTCCTTGTCTGGGCTTGTGTGTGGCAGGGCTGGGGAAATTCCAGGAGACAGTCTGGGACAGCCCAGTGGTGAATAGAGAGATTTACATCTAGATGGGAGGGAGGAGTACACCTGGGACCTGAATAGGGCTGTGCCTTCCCTCTACAATGCTGGCTCCACCCCCTGTTGCTTGTCTTTTGTCTCTGCCCTGCACAGTGAAAGGAGAAGAGGAATCCTGTCAACAGAGTGCTACAGAGCTGGATCTTCCCTCCCCTGTGCTGGCTCCCCCTCCTGTGGGGCGTCTGATGTCTCTGCCCTGCACAGTGAAAGGAAGAGAAGAGTCATGTCACTAAGTGCACAGGAACTCGTTTGAACTAGGCAGAGGTCTCTCTGCCTTCAGAGAACAAAGGATTTTGGGGTATAAATATTGGGACCCTGCTCCCAAGAAATTAGATCACTTCTGTAACAAGAAACCTTTCTGCCAAGGAGAAGAAACAAGGAAGCTGCAGGAGTTTGGACTGCCCCTCTGCCAGTGTGCTGTTTGCTTGGTTGGCCTGCAGTGGTTGCTTCATTGCCAAGGGAAAGGAGAAGGAACTTTGTAAGGACTTTCATCTACAGAATATTCTCCAAAGGGTTGAATTGTGCTTGCCTCCTGCTGAAGTCTCAGGGACAAAAGACTTCACCTCCAGGTCCCTCCTGAATTTCCTTGCTGGGAATTCTGACTGCAGTCACTTGCGTGCCGCTGGGAGCTGGAAGCGCAACGCATCGAGAAGAAGCGTGTCGCTGCCGCAGCTGAAATCATCGCAACGCTGGAGAAGCGAGCCTTCGTCGCATCTCCCTGGAAGCGTGTGTTCATCGAAGCTGTCTGCTTTTGCATCGCCGGAGAAGCATGACGCCATCGTGAGAGTCGCCATCGCATCACCGGAGAAGCGTGTCGCAGGGCCTGTCGCGGCTCCAAAGTACAGAGTCGTCTCAAAGCTGCCAGGGCGTCATCGTATCGCCGCATCAAGGGCGCCATCTTCCCGCATCGCAGCTGGATCATCGCATCGAGGTGCCATCTTGCGCATCGCAACGGTCCCGCAAGCCGAGAATCTATGCATCACCTCCTCCGGTAAGGCTCACGACGAGTCCCCTACTCTGCGCAAACATTGAGGCAGGACGCAACCATTCCCGCGGATCACGGAACCGACGCATCTCCCCTTTTGCAAGCCTTTTGTTCACTTTGCGTTACGCATCCAGGTACTTTGTTGAGAACTTTGTTGCATTTAACTGCAACTTGATCTAAGAGACTTTAATCATCTTTTTAAGTAATCTTAAGTGTAGTATTTTGGATTTTTGTCTTTTGTGGTCTTGTGTTTAAGTCTATACTTATTTTTATAAAACCTGTGTTGTGTCCATCTGTAGTGTTTTCACTGTATTGCTGTGTATATTCACAAATGCTTAACACACTGCCTCTGAGATAAGCCTGTCTACTCGTGGCAAGCTACCAAGGGGGTGAGCAGGGGTTATTAAGGAGTGTAATACCCTTATCCTGACTTAGAAGTAAGGGTCCCTATTTGGACAAAGTTGATAACCATTGCCAATTAGAGACCCCCAGATCTAACAAGCCACACCTGTAATTACATTGGTCATGCACCTTGGCGAGAGCCCCCATTTTTTTTAATTCCACTTAAAGCCTTGAGAACGGTCCTCATTCCACTGCACTGGAAATTTCATCACAAAGTTACTGACTATGCAGGGATCAGTAATTTTGGGCTGTGGAATTACTTGTGTATTTTCATGCCCAGGAATAGGAAAGCACAGAGAAAACTGTTACATTACAGAGTTTCAGAGGCAACTTCCTATTACAGTGCTGTCTTCTGGGGAACAAAGTTTGGCAGGTTTGCGCTGGTGTATGTGGACCCTAAAAACCCCAGGGCTCCAATAACAGTGCCTGTAGTAACAGCATGCACATTAGTCAGAATCTCAATTTGCCAGGTAACTACGGGTACTGGCCCGGGTTGCCCCCAATGGCTAACTTGGTTAATTTGTGAAAAACGTAAGTGCTGGGGCTCTCGTCAAGCGGCTGCTTGCACCAACCCATATCTCCTGTTAGTGCCACCTAAAACAGGACCATTTACTAACCATGAAAGTGGGGAGAGTATGTGGTGTAATGGCCAGAGCTGCTGACTGTGGAGCTGGGGAATGAGGTTTGAATTTCAGCTTCGCCTCAACATCCTGTGATTCTGGTCAAATCACTTAATCTCCCTGTGCCTACCATAAATGAATGCTGGTGTTAAAGATTAAGTGCTGGTGCTTAGCCCAAGAAACCACTGGCTCAAATTAAGCACTGATTTCCCCTGAGCATTGGTAGATGGCCTACGTGGGATAAAAGAGGAAGAACTGGGAAGTTGTGAGTTCCTGTGCCACTCTGCTGCTAGCTAACAGGGAGATGCACTGGGAAGACAAGGTCTTTCCCAGGGACAACAAAAGCGCTCAGAGGACCACATGAGAATGATCTGTGGGATATTGATCGCCCATGTGGCTTGTTGGGATGTCGTGGCATTCCCAGTGATATCACAGGCTGAGCAATTCTCTTTTGGGTGCTACTTTTTTAACAGTGTGTGATCCTGAACAAGAGGGTTTGTTTCGATAGCCAGCGAAGGCAACAACAGAGGATTCTCTGGTAAATCAAGGACTCAGAAACAGACTGTGACTGTCAAACACATTAATTGAGATCAGGATTTAGATCAGAATTATTATTATGAATGATTCCAATTGGCTGGCTTATCACAAGCGTCATTGGTATAAAACAACTTCAGTCGCTTAACAATAATTGGGGCAAAATACACCCATGAGTAAGGTCAAAACCGCAATTCATATCAAACTGACCCCCAGCAAATAGTACTGGGTAGAATTGCAACCGAGTGAGCTGTGAAACGCGTCAGGAGTTTGCTTTTAACAGATGTAATGCGCAGCTTCTTGAAATTTAAGGGTTTGTAACCTACCACCTTGTTGGAGTGACGTCTCTAAAGATCCAAGGCACCCTGGTTTGATATGTATATATATATATATATATATATATATATATATATATATATATATATATACACAAACCACAAGTGATGTAAAAATTCCAAAATACAAGTAAGTAAAAAAAATTGTCGATTTTTCATACATATATTCATAACTTAATAAAAGGCGCTCAGTGCTCCAGTGATCTCACAATGTGCAAACAATATAGTGCAATGAAACAGTGTGCATAATACGTAAAAACAAGGAACAATATTGTTTTTTTTAATGTCTTGGGTCCCAGAGTTCCAGGTACCACAAAAGTTCAAAATAAAACAGTTCCTATTGTTATAGTCATCGACAGCCCATCAACCAATAATGAATGAAGGGTCATCATCAGGACAAAAACACGAATGTACAAGCAAGAGCAGTAGTCTACATGGGGCAACAGAGTAAAGGAATATTATAATATAGGTTTTCATCCATTTATTGATATTTTGACATCTTAACCTCACTTGTGGATTGGTTAATCATGTATATATTAATTTGTATATTTTAAATTGAGCACAACATAAGGAACCTTTGTTATTCTTGTGGCCAAAATATTGCAGCTGCAATATTGACTATCAAAATTATTTTAAGGCAAATATCTATAGATAAGGTTAGATTTACTATTCTTAACTCCAAATCTATATACATTGAAGATATGTTTAGATTGTCATGGTACATATCTATCTATATACATTGAAGATATGTTTAGATTGTCATGGTACATATCTATGGTGATAATTATAGTAACTTTCCCCCACGTATTTGCCTTCGAGATTTTTGCTATTTAGTATTTTGACTGCAATGTTTTTATAGCACAATATGCTGCTGGTATTATGCCCACAGAGGTTGGCTGGGTTGCTATATTAAATATTGTTAGTCCTGACACTTATGGCTTTCTTTGGCGTTCCCATTGCAGTGCCATTAAAAAAAGGCACCGCAATGGGAGCGCCAAAAATAGTTCCTACAGGAACTGATGTGCATACACACAGGTGGGCACATGTTGTGCCCCCCTGTGTGCATCCACAGCACAGGCCACAGAGGCACAGGGGGTCCGGCCGGGCCCCTTTTGTTTCTTCTCCTCCAGAGTTTTCATGGAGGATGAACCACCAGGAAAATCCTTGAGGAGAGGAAACTCATAATATGCCTGGTCCCGCCAAGCATATTTATGCTTCGGGAAACAGTGTTTACAACGCTGTCTCTACAACGCGGTACCTTTACAACGCGGTTGTTACAACGACCACATTGTTACCAAGTATACCATTACATCGCAAGTCGTTTCAATGACTTACTGTAGGGGGCGCGCTGGTGTTGGATATACAATCCAACACCTTCCCTGCTGTTGCACAAACTGGAGTAGGAATAGTAAATAGTACTATTCCCAAGTGCAGCGTGCCCCCTACAACAAGTCGGTGTAACGAGTTGCGATGTAATGGTACACGTGGTAAGAACGCGGTTGTTGTAATGACCTAGTTGTAAAGGCATGCAATGTATTCGCATACATTGTAAACAGCCATATTCTGAGGCTTCTACCCCACCGCAATAACGCCAGGGAATGGAGGTGCCCTGGCAGGTGCAGCGGGGCTGTGGCGGTCCCACCAACCAACTCAAATAAATATAACAAATTTCATTGTGCGCGCTGCATCACCAAATGCTATGCGGCGCGCACAACGAATTTCGTTTTATTTATTTATTTGTTTTCTTACCTCTGTAGGGTCGTATTCCAGAGTTTACTACCCAACACCCTGCCCCTCCCCCGACACATCACCTCCCAGCAGCAAACCGCTAATCACAAAAACAGAGAGCGCATGTCAGGACAGGATTGCAAAAAGTGGACTATTCATTTTTATTTTTGCATTGAAGATTTAGGTCATACCGTTATGCTTGGTTGGATAATTTCTATGACTCATTCCAGGCGCACGATGATTTGTCTGCAACATGCGAGTTTTTCTTGGAAACGTTGCGTTTGGGATGGCATTTTGCACATTAGTAAAGAAGTGTACACGTCATTGGGAAATATAATGGCACTGTTTCTGTCTTGAGAACCTGGAGCAACGAAAACGGGTTGCTGTCAAAAATTGGAAGAGCAGATAAACCCAGGGCTTTAAGTGGGATGAAAAAAATGGGGGGGGTCTCTCAAACGGGCACGGCCGATGTGGCTTAAAAACACCTGAGCTAAAAATTCGTGCTTAGCAGGGGCACAACTGACCCAAACTTCGGGGGGCTAACAGGGGTGGCCGGCATGGTTCGCGGGTGGAGTTGCGGGGCAGATTCTGGGGGTCGCGGGGAAAAAATAAAATAAATGAAAACGTACCTTTTCCCCGGCCGGTTCC
Organism: Lissotriton helveticus; assembly: GCF_964261635.1. Classification (NCBI taxonomy): domain Eukaryota; kingdom Metazoa; phylum Chordata; class Amphibia; order Caudata; family Salamandridae; genus Lissotriton; species Lissotriton helveticus. Next base: position 616,634,224 of record NC_136063.1, on the reverse strand, counting down.
TGCGTCTCTGACCCTGCTCTCCTGCTTCTGATTTCAAGAACAGGAAGCAGGCAGCCAGGCTCCCTCCTCTAAGCCAATGACAATGCTGCAATGCAGCATTGTGATTGGTCTCAGTACTGTGACATGGTGCTCAGCCAGGGGCTGTAGGGGTGGGCATGACTGTTTGGGTGGACCGAGAGGGCCGACCAAACAGTCATTGTGCACTTGGGAGTGGGCATACCACTCCTCCTCTGCACTGTTCCCTGACCAGAGCAGCCCCGCCCACACGCCTGCCCACAAAGGAAACATACAATTATAATAACTTAAAGTTATTATCATTTATATTTCCTTTCCACTGCTCGAAAGCAGGAGGGTGATATGGCGGAGGAGACGCCACTATGGGCTAACACTTCCAGCCAGTGCTGGCCCTAGCACTGGTCGCACACAGTGCAACAGTCTTTTATAGCGCCCCTCCCCATTTCCTCCTTCTCCATAAATTCCCTCATTACCACTCACCAACAATGCACCTCATCTCTCTATAGCACCTTTCTGACAAACATTTCATCTTTTTATAGCGCTACTCATAGTTTAATCACACCCAGTTCTGTGATCTGCATGGTACACATTCTTTGTAGCAGACACATTAATATTCTGTGACGTGTGGGTGGGAGGATTGCACATGTGAGTGCACGGTGAGCAATGCAACAGTGTGAGAGAAGGGTAAGAGGAGTGACTGCAGGGTGAGTGAGGTGACCATATGAATATGTGTGCGGAAGTAAGTGCAGAGTGGGATTAATTAATGCATGGTTAGTGATGGGCTTGTTTGAGTGAGATTGCAGATTGAGCAGTGAGGGGGGACAGGTGAGTGAAGTGTGAGTAGTGTACTCGTCTGACTGCAGGGTGAACAACAAGTGCATTGTGAGTGTAGAGTGATCACTGTGAGTGCAGGATGAGCAGGTGAATCATGTGAGTGCATGGTGATCAGTGTGAGTGCATTGTGATCGCTGTGAGTACAGGGTGAGCGTGAAAGTGAAGGTCGAGAATGAGTAGTGTGTCTGGGAATGCACCCTGCATTGAGACAACACTTGAAGTTATTCAGCATGTTATTGACGGTGGCGTAGGGTTTAAGATACAAGTTAAACTATTGCTATTATAGCATTAATCAGGGATCGAGGGTGGAGGAAACAAATAATGTGCTGATCCTGCAACAAACTTCCAGTCTTATGATTAGGGTCCCAGCTCATTATTTTGATGCCCCAGACAGTACAAAAATAAACAGTCACCTAAAGCTGTATTTTCAGCACTTATCTGTGCATACTTCGAACAGCAAATATAAATGAAAAACACTTTTAATTGTGTTCTAGGGCAGCCTGAATGATCCATGGCTGATAATTAAAGGGAACAAAGGCAGAAAAGTCACATTACAAATGAATACATACTTTTTTCTTTAAAACGCTATTTAGTCAAGACAAGATCTTTGCAGGCTCTTTAAACATAACATGTCTGGCATTTTTCTTTTGGCAGCTCTACTTTATATTCCTTTTCATGAAATGCATTCTCACACTACAGCAAAGGAATAGGCAGTGTGGGGGCCCAGAGGGTACTGGAACCAGAAAAAGAACTAAGTCTCAGTAACCAGTTTAAAAAGGTAAAGACCTGTGAAAACCTCAGGCGTGCTAGAGATAAGACTCCAGACACTGCCCAGCCGAGCCCCCAGCAGCCCGGGCTGAGACACACGACAGGAGGGGGGCTGAAGCCATTTCAGCCCAATGGGCGTTGCACGCCTGGTGCTTAGCATAGTGTGCTGCTTGTCTGGTATTTTGCTGTTTCTATCATTGCATGCTGATGTACAACAGGTAACATTAAACATAAAACAAGTCAGGGCTATTGGCTTGCCAATGGTTGTTAGTTGCATAAGCTAAGTTAGCAACAACTATGGCTTCGTTGTATATAATATTGAAAATGCTTCAGTTCTGAAATGATGAGACTGTGAAATACTATGATGAGTCTCTGAAGTTACTTCACAGACAGTGAAGGGTGGCACTGATGCAGATTTAAGATGACTTTTTTTCACCCTGAGAGTGAGGGCAAAAATGGAGAGCCCGATCGAGAACTGCTTTTAAGAACTGCCGGTTCTCAGCAATGGCAGAATCCGAACCACTAAAAAAAACCTGGATAATACCCTTCCCTGATTAGGAAGCTTCTAGAAGAGCAGAAAGCGACAGCAGTCCTCTTGCTAATAACGGGAAGAAGTTTTGAGGGAACAACATCAGAGCACGAGTTACATCTAGGCTAGTGCCTACAAACCGACAAGAGAGGAGTCTTCAAGCTAATAAAAAAAATAGAAACCGACAAGATGCTCTATTCCAGCTCAACAAGCTTCAGGCAGTGGATGCCTCCTGACCCAGCAGTCGCTCTTGATGAAAACGAAAACTTCAGAAGATTTTGTTCTCAGGATTGCTGCTTCTGGATGTGTTGCTATTTCTGTGCTGCAGCTGAAGCTAGAGAGCCGCTCAGTGTTGCCCACTGATGGATGAAAAGGATGCTTTTCTGCACAATTGTTTGTTATATTTGCACAAGACATTTACAATTTAATACACAAATCTAAGGATATATTTAAAGTTCCACAATCAGCATTTTAGTCATGAGAAAAGATCTCCGCCAGTCCCCAATTGTAGTAAATTAAACCTTCACATTTTCAGCGGTTAATTTCACTGACTTTGCAAGGACCTGTAGGGGCATATTTACACACTTTTAGTGATGTTCCGGTGATGATATCCCCTTCTCCTTATTTACAACCTGGCGTTAAGCCACTTAACATGGATTAATGCTGCCATGTAAATAAGGCCCCCTTTCTTGATTCACTTAGCGTGAAAGGGGCATGCAATGGCAGTTTTAGTGGGTGTTCCACCTCAACACCCATTGCTTTTTTTGACGCTGCCCCATATTTACAAGGCTGGGGCAGTGCCAAAAACAAAGACCAGGGAATACCTGGCCTTAGACCAGTGATATGAGGATAAATCATTAATTTCTCCACGTATTTTGCTCTTTCTATGTGTGCTGCATTCTGCAGCACACGTGGAAAGCGCAAATCGCTTTTCAAGATTGTTTATGTACAAGACGGTGTCGTTTCCTGTACATAATCAATTGCCCCTGCAGCACAGGCACCCTTGAAACATGGGGCAAGGATGTCTGGCCTGGCACTAGGCACCTTTATTAGCAATATAGAAAACTCAGCGGAGCGCTGTATTGTTCTTTATACGGCGCATCCCTGCAATTTTAATATGCCGTAGCGCGGCGGGACCAATTTTACTGTAACACTGCACTCCGACATTATGTTGTAAAAATCCCCCTGAATTTCGCAGATTATGCATTCGCCTGTACTCCCAAGATTTACCTGAGTCTAGTGCCTGTATCATTGCTTACTGCCTGTCTTCATCTGCAATGCTTCCATTCCCTGTGGAGACCTTACAGCATCTCACAATAAATCCAGTGTAACTACTTTTTTACGAAAAGGACATTGTAAAATATAATTTTACCCAGTGTGTACTTAGTTCCCAATCTACAATTCAGTGTAGAGATTGTGGAGGAAGTGTGGAGTGGGGTATAACAAGATTTTAAGAAACCCAGGTGCGGAAGTCCCAGAGCAATCAGACAGCATTTTTACTTTTATACCAGATTGCTTAGTAACCTCTTACGACTTAAGGGATTCAACAACACTCAAAGTAAAACAAGAGCGTTCATCATGTTGAGTGTTTGAAAACAAGATACAGCTTCTACTCGGGTCATTATTTCTTTTCCTTTCGAGACTTAAGTTCAGGGGATATCCTGTAAAAAGGGTTGGAGCTTGTATGTGGCCACCCACTGCTGCTGGTGGCTACTGGAACACCATTGCATACCTTTGCAGTGCCTCTGCCCTGCAAATGTCACCGCTCTCCACAATATGTATATTTTATGAGAGCCCCACTGGCTTATGGGGGAGTTCTTCTGCCCTGAGAGCCTCATTAGATATAGCTACATTGTCTGTAAACTTCCCTGTACCTATTTGCGCCCTTAAAGATTTGATATGCCTACTTGGTGTACTAGTTCTGATGACCCTGTGCTTTACATGTGCACATTGTTTTTTGGGGTGTGTCAGGGGGAGCTCAGGCTCCCAGACACCCTTGGTTTTGCATTACCAAATTTGTAATTACCAATTAAGTGATGCAAAGCCATTTTCACTTTGGGCTTTTAGGCCCATAGGAAAAAATCGAGTAGTATTACCTAATAGCGATTACCATATTGTGATTTAGACTTTGTAGGAATCACTAATAGGTAATCACTATTTTCTTACATACCATTTTGCATTCCTTAAATAGTATTACCTAAAAATCACTATTTAGGGAATGTAAAATGAACTTTAATACATGTGGTCCATAGATGCAACCAATAGTATGATGCAAAGCTTTCTTAGCACAGTATTCAGAAGATCAACAAAAGTGTGAATTCCCAACAAATACCCCCCATCTCCCATCTCCCCCACCCCTTCTGCTCTTGTGACTGGTCACCTCCTAGCAGCGAAAAGACAGCTGGTTATAGGAGATTCATGAGTCGGCAAGTAGGGAAAAAAGAGAAAAGGGGTAGAAAAAAGGAAGGGGGCAAGAGAACAGGAAAGAAGGTGGTCGATCCCTGCGTCCCATTCCCCCTGTCCCTCACCTCGAAGCAGAGGGCTCCCCTGTGGGTTACCTGAGGTGAGAGAGCATGGCTGCCCACGCCTATAGATTTTCCATGAGTGGGTCATCCCTACGTTCATACATCATATGGATCTCCTCAGCGGTTGCCCATTCCAGACCGCCCCTAAGCCCGTCCACCTGTTTTGGGGGATCGGTACTCAGTCACCGAATAGTAATTTGGCACTTAGTAAGCAGGAAGCAGAGCAGGATATATTTTCTACTGAGTTTCTTCTGGGAGGGAGAAGGGATCAGGCCTAGCAGAACTTTTTTCATAACAAGGAAAATGTTCCATTTGGTGGGTCTGTTGATATCTTTCACAACAGACTCCCAGTACGAAAGCAGAGAAAGACATGACCAGACCATATGTATAAAGTCAGCCTTGGGTGTTCCACAGCATGGACAATCATCACTACGGGTGGTGTTGATGATATGTAGGGTCTTAGGGGAGAGATAGGTTTGATTAATATAACTGTACTAGCAGCCCGTCCCGACGTTGTCCGGGTTTGGAAATGTATTTTTATTCACTTTGTTGCTGATGTGTTTGTGCGCCTTTCTGATGGCTGCTTTTATTTGCTGCTATTTCACTGTATTTGTATGTCCTTGTGTGTGCCTACACGTTGTCCGTTTTTGTATTTGTGTGCCATCAATGTGCGTTGTTGAGTGCCTGTTACACTGCCTCAGCGTAGTTGTTAGTTTGTGTTAAATGTAGAAATGTCAATTTTTGCCTGCGTGACTGTTTGCTTGTGCTTGTTTTAATGTTATCAATTTCTCCTTTTCCTGGCTACTCTGGCTGCCTGGGTTTAGCTGTGTGACGGAGCCGTTATGTGTAATTCTGCAAGTGTTTACCTCAGCATTGAAATGTTCCGGTCCGGGCGTATCGTCCATATTTCAGTAATCCGCCGATTTTTTTCTCAACTTCCTGCTATTGCAAGTCCGTCAGCGTACGTTGACGCATTGAATTAGGACGTGTCCAATCACGCGAAGGCTGTTGTTAGCCGCACCCCTTTTAATGTGAAAGTAAGTACGCGTAGATTTGTATGGGCATATGACGAAACTTGTGGCTGAATTATTGTTTGGACATCGTTGTATGGTAATGTTAGTACGCGGCAGGCCATTTATCCGGCTATATTATTGATGCGCACGATATTGACGGCCACGATAGAATGTAGTTGTAGTGCACCATAACGCCACGACGCACACGATCCGCCCACTGTAAGTGAAGGTGGCGAAGTTTGAGCTCGATGAGACAGCACATGCCACGCCCCCCAATGACGCCGACGACATGCCCATGCACCATAACGCCACGACGCACATGATCCGCTCACTGTAGTGAAGGTGTAGAAGTTTGAGGTCGATGAGACAGCACACGCCATGCCCCCCAATGACGCCCACTGTCATTTACACCGCCCAGAAGGGACTACTTTACCCCCCTATGTTCTTTTACCTTTCTAATGTATATGGTGCCCAGATGTATAGCCTATGTCCATCTGCTTTCACTCCCCTTTCCAATGGTGTATTGGGTGTTATGATTGGTGCTGTACTTCTTGAGTTTACCCGCCTCAAAGGTTCCCAGTTCTCTCTTTATAATAGTAGTATAGATTGTATTAAGTTAAACCCAGCATTGGAGCTGACCAGTTTTATACCTTTGTGAACCTTTCCCCAATCTTTCGTGGACATGGAGTCATCCAGAGCTTCCTCTCATTTAGCCTGAATTCGGAGCATGGAGTGGGGGAAATCTGCTCTAAGGGCCTTGTATATATTAGATATCAATCTGCCCCTGCCAGCCATTGTCAGTAGCATTTTTAAAGTGTCGGAAGGAGTCAGTGCATCTGGAAACAATGGCAACAGATGTCGGGTGGTCGCCAATATCTTTGGGTATTGTAGAAATTATCCCATCCCTAAGTCGAAGTATATAAAAACTTCATCTCCTGTGATCAAATGTCCGTCAGGATAGAGGTTTATCTCTCCACCTCAGGACAGATATGGACTCTGCTATTTTAAAAAATGGTTGGCGGCAACAAATAAACTCATCTGAGCCATATGGTGCTCTATTCAATACCCTTGTTACCGCTACCTCCCAAACCTTGCACACCAAGTGCACTAAGGGTGGTGATTCCAGTGATACTTTGGAGCCCTTAATCAGGAAAACGGGAAGAGGGGCGTCCTCGTATGAGCCGCGAAGAAGGTTTTTCTCCAAATTATCCCCGGTGTCCAACCAATGGACCACATGTTGAAAATGCACTGACACATTGTACAGTTCTAACTGGGGGGCTACAGACCTCCTCGTCCCCAGGTTTGTTTAAGGGTAGAGGCCCACATGCTTCTATTTGCGGCCCAAAGCAATTCCACCATAAGACTGTTAAGGGTTTTGAAAGAGCATTGGGGTATTGAATAACGGTTCCCTTGGAGGACATATAGGCACCTTGGAAGTATGATCATTTGGTGATCGCAACTCTATCCATTAAGGAGGGGGGAAGTTCTTTCCAGAAATGGACAGAGGACCGGGAACCATCTATTACCCTCCTGAGCTTCAAATCAAAAAAGGATTGAAGGGGCGTGGGCCAGACTAATTCCCATGTATCTCACTCCCTCAGACACTCAGGGAAGCTCTGTCGCAGCAAGTGTATCTAATGGTATTATTATTATTATTATTAATTGGGTTTTGTAGAGCGCATAGTAACCCGTAAGCATCCCAGCGCTGAAACCAAGACAGTCAAGAGAGCGGTGAGCCAGAGAGAATAGGGCATCAAGGGAAGAGGTAAGTTTTCAGAATTTTCCTAAAGCGGAGGTGATCTGATTCCATCCTTAGTTTGCGGGGGAGGGAGTTCCAAAGGTTGGCCGTGTTCACTGAGAATCGTCGCCCGCCTGTGCGGGCCTTTTTCACTCTGTGAACTGTGATGAGGCGTTCGTGATCCGATCGGAGGGATCTTGTGGATTTGTAGGGCATGATGAAGTTTTTGAGAACGGGGGGGCCTTTATCCTGTAAGAGTTTGTGAGCCAAGCAGAGAGCTTTAAATTTGACTCTTTCTCTTACTGGGAGCCAGTGAAGGATCTTGAGAGCTGGTTTTGCCTAGGATCTGGCCGGGGTGTTGGTGAGGAGCCGGGCCGCGGCGTTTTGAATTATTTGCAATTTATTGAAGGTGGCTTCGGGGGCTCCCAGGTAGATGGCGTTGCTGTAGTCCAGCCTAGATAGAATAAGGCCTTGGATCAGCAGTTTGCGGGAGATGGGAGGGAGCAGGGGAAAGATTTTCCTGACTGATCTAAGAAGCCCAAAACAAATCCCAGCGGTTGTTTTTGCTTGGGTTTTGAAGGATAGGTCTTCCTCAAGCCAGATTCCCAGGCTCTTAATCTCGGTCTTGGGGGCCGGGGGTTCCCCTAGACAGGAGGGCCAGACGTTAGGGGGAAGGGAGAGCCCTCTTTGACCAAAAAGCAAGATTTCGGTCTTGGACCCGTTGAGTTTCAACGCTGAGTTGTTCATCCAACCCTGGATTTTGGAGAGACAGCTGTGGAGATTAGATGGTTCTTGATTGGGATGTGATAGGGACACCACAAGCTGGGTGTCGTCAGCGTAGCTAATGATTTTCACTCCAAACGGGGTGACTACCTCCTCCAGTGGGGACATGTAGACATTAAATAATGTCGGGCTGAGTGAAGAGCCCTGCGGCACTCCGCACTGGAGGGGGACTGTTGGGGAGCGGGTGTCGTTTTCCCAGACCTGAAAGGAGCGGTGGTTTATAAATGAAGAGAACCACGCTAGGGCCATACCCATGACTCCGATGTCTCTGAGTCGCTGGATTAAAACCCGGTGGTTGACAGTGTCGAAGGCCGCACTGAGGTCCAGGAGGATCACTGCCACTGATCCTCCTTCGTCCAGAATGCATCTGGTCTCTTCCACTGTAGCCAGGAGGGCGGTGTCCGTGCCCTGACCCGGGCGAAATCCAGTCTGCGAGCTCTTAAGCAGGTTATTAGACTCCAGAAACTGGGAGAGCTTTTTGTTCACAATCTTTTCAGTGATTTTACTGATTCCGGGGAGGAGGGATATTGGCCTGTAGTTGGCCATGTCTAGAGGGTCTAGTGAGGGTTTTTTAAGAAGTGCCTTAACAACGGCTGCTTTCCAGCTGGGGGGGACCTTTCCCTGCAGTAATGAGGAGTTGATGATGTCTGATAGCGTGGGGGCAATGGTGGAAGCCACTTTTTTAAGGATGCGCATATGCACCAGATCACTAGGCGAGCCACTTTTAATTGTGGTGAGCGTGGTCAAGACCTCTTCAGTGGTTATCGGACCGAGGGTGTCAAGGTGGATGGCAGGGTGGTTCGGGTGAGGGCTGGAGATAGGGACAGGTTTAAGGCGACCCTCGCCGTTGGTAGTGTGGTCGACTGGGGGTAGGGTGGCGAGAATTTTCTGAATTTTTTCGTCGAAGTATTTAGATAGTTTATGGCATTTATCTTCGGAGGAGTTGAGGGCAGGGGGTCTATCCGACCGTGGATCCGGGACTTTGAGGAGTTCTTTTAAAATGATAAAACTTTCTCTGGCTGAGCAGGAGGCATTTTTTATTCTCTCGTCAAAGAAGTGGCTTTTGGTGTTACGTATAGCCAGTTTGTAGGCTCTTATGGAGGCACGGAAGGCATCCTTTTTTACTGTGGATTTGTCCTTCCTCCAGGTGTGCTCTGTCCTTTTGCAGTCCTTGCGTAATAAGTTAAGCTCAGGGGTGTACCAGGGGGTACTAGTTTTGGGGAGTATACAGTCCAGTGATTGGGTGAGCCAGGAGTTGAATTGCATATCGGCGGTTACTGGGTCTTGGGCTGGAGGGGGGGGTTTCCGAGAGCCTGGAGGCCCATTCTTCAGGCGAGAGTTTGTGCCAGCGTCTGTCTGAGACCCTGGTTTTGAGCAGTTGGGGTGGCAGGACCTGGAGATGCCAATCAATAGGAATCAAGAAATGGTCTGTCCACGCAAGCGGGAGGGGAGTACGGGTCTTGAGATCAAGGATGTTTGTAAACACGGGGTCCAGAAGGTGCCCTTTGTCATGGGTCGCCTCTGAGTTCACTAGACGTAGGTCATAAGAAGTAAGATTGGTAAGAAGTTCAGCGGCAGAAAGGTCCTTAGGGTCTAGTAGATGGAGATTGAGGTCACCCAGGATTACAAAGTTGGGGGATGTCGTTGCCAAGAGGGCGACATCCTCGGCGAGAGCGCTAGGGAACTTGGATGGGGCTCCTGGTGGCCGATATATCAGTAGACCGGAGAGGGAGATTGCAGGTGAGATTTGTAGGGTGAAATGGCAACTTTCGCAATCGTCGATATTGCCGTTATTTGTTCTGCAGGCAAAGTGCTCTCTGTATATTATTGCCAGGCCACCTCCTCTTCCGAGGGGTCTGTTTTGAGAGTGGATTTGGTAGCCCGGTGGAAGGGCATTCAAGATGTCGGAGTCGGTGCTGGGGGTGAGCCAAGTTTCCGTAAGGAACAGAATGTCGATGGCAAGATCTTGAATGAGAAGGTTTATCTCGAGGGGATCACTGAAATAATATCGACTACCAAAATATCGACTACCCAAAATATCGAGGAAAAAATATCTACAACCAAAATATCGAGTTTGTATGTACAAACAGGTAAGTACAAAAATATCGAGTACAAAATATCGTTTACAAAAATATAGTTGTAAAAAATTATCGACTTTAATAAAAACAATGTTTAATTACATTAATATAAAAAATTAATTACTAAAATATAATTAACAATACTTAAATTACCTTTTAATAATTAAATAATTAATGAAAGTAAAAAAATAATATTTTTTTAATCATATTTCTTAAAACATATATATATATAGTAACAAAATTTAATTAAATAATAGCCAATATTATTAACGTACAAATACAAAAGAGTAAAAATTACTATTCCCACTGCAAAGAGTGCAACAGTGGATATATGACGTTACAACGCAACTTTTACAACGCACTACCATTAAAACGTAAGTATTGGTAAGTATATAATAATTTTTTTTAATTTTAATTATTTAAAATTATTTAAATATAATTTAATTTAATTTCATTTCATTAAATTAAATTAATGTAAATTAAATTTTACTTTATTTTTACACTGTACCTCTGTACCCCTGTACCCCAAAACTGACCCTGAACCCTAAAAAAACCCTTTACCCAAAAACCCAAAACTGACCCTGAACCCTAAAAATACCCCTTTACCCAAAAACTAAAAACTGACCCTGAACCCTAAAAATACCCCTTTACCCAAAAATTAAAAACTGACCCTGAACCCTAAAAATACCCCTTTACCCAAAAACCCAAAACTGACCCTGAACCCTAAAAATACCCCTTTACCCAAAAACTAAAAACTGACCCTGAACCCTAAAAATACCCCTTTACCCAAAAACTAAAAACTGACCCTGAACCCTAAAAATACCCCTTTACCCAAAAACTAAAAACTGACCCTGAACCCTAAAAATACCCCTTTACCCAAAAACTAAAAACTGACCCTGAACCCTAAAAATACCTCTTTACCCAAAAACTAAAAACTGACCCTGAACCCTAAAAATACCCCTTTACCCAAAAACTAAAAACTGACCCTGAACCCTAAAAATACCCCTTTACCCAAAAACTAAAAACTGAACCTGAACCCTAAAAATACCCCTTTACCCAAAAACTAAAAACTGACCCTGAACCCTAAAAATACCCCTTTACCCAAAAACTAAAAACTGACCCTGAACCCTAAAAATACCCCTTTAATTTAACATAATTAGCAATAATCAATTAAATTAAAATAATTACCAATTACATTTTAATTAATTAACAAATAATATTTAATTAACAATTAATTAAATATTACTACCAATTAATACATTTACATATTTAATAAATAATAATTAAATTACTTCCCACCCTATTCCCCTATAAACCCACAACCCGCTACAGGAAATACATTATTTTAATTTACATAATTAGCATTTAATAAATTAAAATAAATTAATTACCAATTACATTTTAAATAATTAACATATATTATTTAATTACCAATTAATTAATTATTACTACCAATTAATAAATTTACATATTTAATTAATTATAATTAAATTACTTCCCACCCTATTCCCCTATAAACCCACAACCCGCTACAGAATAAAATTACACAATAATTTTAAAAAAATCATTAATTAAAAATAATTATAACATAAAATGACACTTTTCACACATATTATAACATAAAAACACCATAAATAATTACATATTATATAAAAAACGATATTTTTTACTTTCGATATTATTTACAGTCGATATTACTTCACTTACCTTAAAAACGATATTTTGGCTGTCGATATTCTGTCCTGTCGATATTTTCTCCAAACGATATTTAAAACTCGATATTCTGTCCAAACGATATTTTGGAGTCGATATTATGTCTGTGTACCATCTCGAGGGAATGTTTAGGGAGGGACCTACAATTGAGGAGGCCGAGTTGAAGGCTGTTATGTTATGTTAAATTAAGTTTACATAGCGCACGGCTACTCTAAAAGAGTGTCCCGGCGCTTTCCACAAGCAGCTCGAAGTAGAATAACACAACACGAAATAAACAGATACAAAGAAGAAAAGAAAAAGAACCCACCAGAGGAACGCCTAAAGATTAAAAAGCCAGGTCTTCAGGCTCTTCCTGAACTGAAGCAGATTGGAGGTGCTACGGAGCGCCAGCGGAAGCGAATTCCACAACTGGGGGGCCTTGTAGCTGAAGGAGCGCCCCCCAGTGCGGGCCTTCCTCACACGCGGAACCACAGCCTTATAAAGGGATTCGGACCGCAGTGAGCGGGCTGGGCGATAGAAGGCCAATCTTCGCCGCAGGTATCCGGCACCTAACCCAAACAATGCTTTGTGCATCAGCGTCAGGGATTTAAACATAATCCGCTTCCGGATAGGCAGCCAGTGAAGCGTGTGCAGCAACCCAGAAGCTCGTGCTCGCCTGTGCAGGCCAAAAATGGCGCGGGCAGCAGAGTTTTGTGCCACCTGCAGGCGCTGGACCAAGTACTCCGGAAGGCCAAGGAAAAGGGCATTGGCATAATCCAACCTGGATCCGATGAGCGCCTGCACAGTAATCCGCCTATGCTCCACAGACAGCAGTGGTAAAAACTTGCGGAGCATCTTCAGAATACCGAAACAGGTGCCAGCCAGCCCCAGGACATGTGCTCTTAGTGAGAACCTGTTATCCAGCTTGACACCAAGGTTTTTAACAACCTGTGATGACTGTACAGGGGGACACATATCAGAGGGCCACCATTGCCGCCAGTCAGGGTCAGTGGCACAACCAAAGAATAAGACCTCCGACTTGCTGGAGTTGGCCTTTAAACTGTTCCGCTGGACAGTCTGCGTCGGCAGGGGCTGGGTTACAAAGGTCGCAGTTAGAGAAGGGTTTTTCTCCTGTGTGGGTGTAATTACAGTTGATGTTTTTTGAGGATTTTAGAGCGAGGAGCTGACCCTGGGTGTAAGTAAGTCTGTTCCTTGGGGAAATGGGCATAGAGTCTGGGCCTGGGGCCATCCGGGCCCGGACGGGCACAGACGGGCTTGCCTTAGGCGCACCTTCGGCTGCGCGTCCGTGGAAAGCACATTTTTTTAATAGGGAAATTCGGGGCGTGGCCTACTGTGAGGGGGCGTGGCCTGAGGTCAGGCTTGGAGGTGGCGCCGAGTGGCGAATTCCCTATCCCGCGGCAGCGTTAATCTCGGCTGCGCGGGGGTCTCGAGGTTGACGAAGTGCCCAGGAGACCACGAGGCAAGGTAGGAAGAGTGTTTTTTTTTTAAAATAGACACAAATTCAAGTTATCACAACAGTTTTAAAGTATACACAAACAAAGCTCCCGGCTGTGCCTCAGGAGTGTCAGCGGTCTTGAGTACGGGCTCGTAGTCAGCTCAGTTTTAAGGACGGGGGCGTGGCCTACTGTGAGGGGGCGTGGCCTGAGGTCAGGCTTGGAGGTGGCGCCGAGTGGCGAATTCCCTATCCTGCAGCAGCGTTAATCTCGGCTGCGCGGGGGTCTCGAGGTTGACGAAGTGCCCAGGAGACCACGAGGCAAGGTAGGAAGAGTGTTTTTTTTAAAATAGACACAAATTCAAGTTATCGCAACAGTTTTAAAGTATACACAAACAAAGCTCCCGGCTGTGCCTCAGGAGTGTCAGCGGTCTTGAGTGCGGGCTCGTAGTCAGCTCGGTTTTAAGGACGGGGGCGTGGCCTACTGTGAGGGGGCGTGGCCTGAGGTCAGGCTTGGAGGTGGCGCCGAGTGGCGAATTCCCTATCCCGCGGCAGCGTTAATCTCGGCTGCGCGGGGGTCTCGAGGTTGACGAAGTGCGCAGGAGACCACGAGGCAAGGTAGGAAGAGTGTTTTTTTTTAAAATAGACACAAATTCAAGTTATCACAACAGTTTTAAAGTATACACAAACAAAGCTCCTGGCTGTGCCTCAGGAGTGTCAGCGTTCTTGAGTGCGGGCTCGTAGTCAGCTCGGTTTTAAGGACGGGGGCGTGGCCTACTGTGAGGGAGCGTGGCCTGAGGTCAGGCTTGGAGGTGGCGCCGTGTGGCGAATCCCCTATCCCGCGGCAGCGTTAATCTCGGATGCGCGGGGGTCTCGAGGTTGACGAAGTGCCCAGGAGACCACGAGGCAAGGTAGGAAGAGTGTTTTTTTTTTAAATAGACACAAATTCAAGTTATCACAACAGTTTTAAAATATACACAAACAAAGCTCCCGGCTGTGCCTCAGGAGTGTCAGCGGTCTTGAGTGCGGGCTCGTAGTCAGCTCGGTTTTAAGGACGGGGGGCGTGGCCTACTGTGAGGGGGCGTGGCCTGAGGTCAGGCTTGGAGGTGGCGCCGAGTGGCGAATTCCCTATCCCGCGTCAGCGTTAATTTTGGCTGCGCGGGGGTCTCGAAGTTGACGAAGTGCCCAGGAGACCACGAGGCAAGGTAGGAAGAGTGTTTTTTTTTAAAATAGACACAAAATCAAGTTATCACAACAGTTTTAAAATATACACAAACAAAGGTCCCGGCTGTGCCTCAGGAGTGTCAGCGGTCTTGAGTGCGGGCTCGTAGTCAGCTCGGTTTTAAGGGCGGGGGCGTGGCCTACTGTGAGGGGGCGTGGCCTGAGGTCAGGCTTGGCGGTGGCGCCGAGTGGCGAATTCCCTATCCCGCGTCAGCGTTAATCTCGGCTGCGCGGGGGTCTCGAGGTTGACGAAGTGCCCAGGAGACCACGAGGCAAGGTAGGAAGAGTGGGGTTTTTTAAAATAGACACAAATTCCAGTTATCACAACAGTTTTAAAATATACACAAACAAAGCTCCCGGCTGTGCCTCAGGAGTGTCAGCGGTCTTGAGTGCGGGCTCCTAGTCAGCTCGGTTTTAAGGACGGGGGGCGTGGCCTACTGTGAGGGGGCATGGCCTGAGGTCAGGCTTGGAGGTGGCACCGAGTGGCGAATTCCCTATCCCGCGGCAGCGTTAATCTCGGCTGCGCGGGGGTCTCGAGGTTGACAAAGTGCCCAGGAGACCACGAGGCAAGGTAGGAAGAGTGTTTTTTTTAAAAATAGACACAAATTCAAGTTATCACAACAGTTTTAAAATATACACAAACAAAGCTCCCGGCTGTGCCTCAGGAGTGTCAGCGGTCTTGAGTGCGGGCTCGTAGTCAGCTCGGTTTTAAGGGCGGGGGCGTGGCCTACTGTGAGGGGGCGTGGCCTGAGGTCAGGCTTGGAGGTGGCGCCGAGTGGCGAATTCCCTATCCTGCGGCAGCGTTAATCTCGGCTGCGCGGGGGTCTCGAGGTTGACGAAGTGCCCAGGAGACCACGAGGCAAGGTAGGAAGAGTGTTTTTTTTAAAAATATACCTGTGAGGTCGCCTAAGGGAAACAGGGTGGATATTGTGGGATTGACTCTGAGGCCAGAAAGCTTGCTGAATTTGCGCATTGCCACAAGGAGTATCTCGATTGAATATTCTGGATGCGTTAAATACCCAATGGCACCATCAGCGTAGAGGGAAATCACGTGAGTGCTCCCTCCCGTCGTTTTCAAACAACTCCCACGGCTGACCATCTTCATCGACTCCCAATTCAGGGCCCTAGAACCAACACTGCTCCAGTTTTCTTCAAAGTAATTGGCCAAGGACTCCCGTATAGTGGACACAAATGGAGGATCTAATAATGCTTCCGCACTTAGTCTCCAAAGGGGTATCTGAGAGCATCCCCGTCCACCCAACAGGCTCAACAAAACTGGGGAGTGATCAAAAATATAATGTGGAAGATAGGAAACATCTCCCTTGCTAGACTGGAGGAGATTAGGCAGTAGTATGTACGACTGGAGGTAGCCACAGATGGTGTATAGCAGGAGTATGTTCTTTCGAGCAATGGCACCCTCGCCACATGTCTGAGAGATGGGGTCTGTGCATTATGTCCCGTAGTGAGCTGGTCATATTGGGTTTTGTAGGGTGTTTAGGAGGGTCATGGTCAAGAGCACTATCAAGAATGCAGTTGCAGTCTCCAGCTAATATAGTATCAGCATCAAGATACTGTGGAGCAGCTGTGATCACGGTTGTGAAAAAATCTGGGGAATCAGTGTTGGGGACATAAACTTTAATGAGGCAGTGTTTGCGTCTGGTCAAATCACCATGGAGAACCACGTATCTTCCTTCTGGGTCAAGGGCCCTGTGTCAGAAGGGGACACCTGGGGCCCATCATAAGATGAGGCATCGAGTTGACCTCTACATGTTTTGCGGAGGCAAGGAATACAGTCCCCCCAGATATGTGCCTCCTGTAAAAAAGCTATGGAGATTTTATAAAGCCTTACATATGCATATACCGTGTGACGTTTTTCATACCCCACAATGCCCCTCACATTCCAAGACATAAACTTAATCGGTTGTCCTGCCATTTCCATCTATCATCTATCAATTCATACAACAAGGAGTAACACCCACCACCCACTCGTCCCCCCAATGTGAAAAAAGCAAACCAAAGTACACACGCGCAACATCATACATGTAATTCCCAAACTCTTCAACTTAATAAAAAACAAATGTTTCCCAACTCCCCTTCCCTGTAGGCAGTTTCTCTTTCAAGTCCATTCTGACAGTTGACCAAGCCAAAAACTACTTCCACCGCCTCATACCCCTACCACTTAGAGCAACATTAAAACAAGCTTTAGAATGAAACAAAGTTTGTGTGCTGTGCAAGGTAGTGGACTTCAACAGAGGTCCGAGGCAGATGCACTCAAGCACACTCGCTGTGTCTGGATACCGCCCAGCAGAGGCTTCCCGCCAGCATACATGTAAAAAATGAACAACCTTCCTCATGAAGGTCTGAAGACAGTGCTGATACATAGGCTAAAACCACACCCCCCGGAAGACCAAACTCAGATTTACACAGCTCATGCCTTGTCTTCAGGAGTATAGTCTCAGTTGCATAAAATCAGTACAGGTTTAGGATGCCTCATCCGTCCACTGGCCTTACTGTTCCTTACAGTTTTGAAGAGAGAAATCAAGAAGTACCCACTGGTGCTGGTAGCAGGGCAGAGTGGAGCGACAAGAAAAAAAAATGGAAACCCCCCCACTTTCCTTGTACTCGCCATATCGCAGACTCTTCTGCTGCACTGCACAGGCTCTCAGACTCCCCTGCAGCCAATCCTGATGCTGCTTTCATGCATGAGAGCAGGGTCACGAGTGGCCTGAGCTGCCTCGATTTTTGCTTCCAGAGAGACTTGGAGCCTGTGCTTGTATGTCTTCAACCTGGCAATGGAGCTCGGGTTGGAGACATGTAGAGCACATGTCAGTTTAGCCGTCCCGAGATGGCCGACCAAACCCAGAAGCGCATTGACAGCAGTGTTGAAACACTCCCCCTCCAGCCTGTCATTGATTAGCCCAATACCCAAGACTCATTAAAATAACCGATAATAAACCTGTGTTATTATTGTTTTATTTTTCAAGTTTTGCGGCTGCTGGTGGGGGCGGGGGCAACACTCCTCTTCCATTCTCGAGGAGCCTCCGCTGGTAGCACCCAGATCTGTGCTATCACTGGCTTAGCCCGGAGCACTCCATAATCTCCAGAAAGAGTCACAGGAACCTGAAATAAATTCAGTGTCTCTCAGAGTACCATCCGTGATCGCCAAGATTTTCACAGATGAGTGCAGTCTGTCCAATTTTTGGCCGGTGGATTTTCCGGCGTCAAAGGCAGGCAGATTTCCTTTGTGTGGAGGGTTCTGTGGAATCCCTCCCACCAAAGGACTGAGTCTTGGTGATGCTCGAGGTATCCAACCATTCAGAATTCTCTCCTCGGTCAAAGAAAAAGAGTGCTCTCCCCTCCTGAATAACACGAATCTTTGCAGGAAAAATGAGCCTGTATTTTAAATTGAAGTCTTTCATGTGTTTCTTCACTTCCAAGGATTTTTTTTGTTGCTCTCGAACTTTTTGAGTATAATAAGGAAATATGGAAATGGTCGTCCTCTCAGAGGATGGTGGGACCCTCATGCATAGATGTTGGAGAATGGCATCCCAGTCATGGAAAATGGATAGGCGGCCAATTATCGCCTTTTGCGGGACACCAAGTTTTCGCGGAGGGGTCTAGTGTCCTGTGGGCTCTTTCAACAGTGAAAAACGTAGGCAGTGGTTTGGTGATCCTGTCTTCATTCAGCAATTCACCTGCCTGATACACAAATCACCACCAGCTTTTAGGGACCTGAAAAGGAAAAGTAATCCAAACAGGGAAAGTCTTGTGGCTCCCAAGCCCAGGGGAGAACAGGGCTCAAGGTCGTCCAAGCAGGAACCTCGTACCAGTGCTTTCTCTGTGCTCCGCAATCAGCAGAGCGTATCATGGTGGAATAGGAGTCTTCATAGAGATAACAGGGTAATAAGAAGCAGACCACATGGAAGGCAGGGGGCTGGGTTCTGGCCAACAGTCCAAGAGCCCCTGCAGTACAGTGTAAGGTGGCCCTCACCATCAGTGGAGGCTGGTGGCACAGGTGACAATGCCTCACCTAGGGCCAGGGAAGACCCGGTGGTAAGTCCTGGCGTGGTGCAATATTTATCAAAGGATGGTAGCAGTCCTTGTGTCCCATCCGACATCTGCTCACCGCAATCCTAACATGTAATTTCAGAGGATCAAACCCTGAAAGTGGGTTCTAGCAGGCCATTTCATAGCACAGGGTTCCAATGTCACCGCACGGATGCCCCGGCACTCAGTGCATCCAGCCAGGAAAACGATGTGGCTCCACCCCAGGGCGTCTGCAGTCCGGTCATGACCTGTTTCTCCGACCGGGCAGCATGCAGTGCACTTACTTCTGGGAGGGATGCGGCATGCAATGTAGGTGTAGAGTTTGACACCCGATTTAGGTCTGCCAAGGCCCCAAGTGCTCATACTGAGAGTTGGTACAGCCTCACTGCATCCAGTGTGTGGGGGATCTAACATGCAAGTGGGGAGTCCACTCAACCTGAGCTCGTCCAAGGAGCAAAAATGGCACAAACCGGGCAATCAGCAGTCCAGCGGGGGCTCCTCAGAGCCTTTACCCTCAGGAGAACACCACATGCCTCACGGTTCAATTCTGAGGCTTGCAGCGGTCCAAGACCTCCCCCAGGAAAAAACACCCAAACAAGGCTTCAGAAATATTTTCACGAGCCCAGGAGCTCCTCAGAGATTGGCGGCAGCAACATCGTGCAGTGATACAGGAGATCCTGGATGAGCAGAGATAAGATCAGAAATGTGTGTTGCTGGCGGCAACACTGCTGAAGCGCGACTAGTCGCCCATGTTGCCTGGCCATGCCACCCTCTAGGGGTCGGTTGCCTGACCTCCTGTTTGAGCTACTGGGACACAGCAAGCTTCCCAAAGCTACTGCTGCTTTCCAGCTGAACAGACTCAATTGGACCTGACCAGGTCGTTCTGCTGGCCTCTGTGGGAATGAGTCTCGGCCCTCCGAGTGCCGCCCTGAAGGTCCTGCATACCTGGAGCCAGAGAGTACAAAAGGTTCCACTGGATATTGCGAAGCACGACGCAGACCAATGCATGGCCTCCCATCCCAGCACCTCACAGCTCTTGATTGGCGGTTTCACCAGATCTGACACAGAATGCTGCATAATGATGCAAGGATCTTGCATTGCAGAACTGTGCAGCTCCTGATTGGTGACTTGAATAACGTGAAACAACATGAGCTTTGCATTGCAGCACTGGGTACCCCTTGCACCAGGGGCAAAAGATATAACTCTCAGTGGGTCACACCTGGTCCCTTTACTGACCAGCAATCCTTCACAGTCAGCCTAAACTGGTGACTTTGTTCCGGTCCAGCACAACCAGAAACCCGCAGTTGACGCCACATGCCTTTTTGGTGCTCTTTTTCCTTCAAAATTTTAAAACTCCTAACCCATATTCTACTGATGGTTTATTGTCAGGCATCATTTTATTTCTTAAATTATTTTCTATTTTTCTAAATTGGTTTAGGATTGTTTTTGTCTTTATTACTTTTTTATGTACTGCTCTGAGTTAGGCCTGAATGCTTTTGTGCCAAGCTACCAGAGGGAGAAGCACAGGTTTATTTAGTGACTTTTGTGGTTCATACAGACAAGGATTGTGATTATTATTTGACGTAGGTCCTCACCTCCTTCAAAAAATAATCCTGTGCCTTACCCATTGACGCAATTGTAATCAACAGTAGATTTTATTTAAACTAGAAAACAGTAGACTATAACCATTAGCTTCCTTAGCCATGAATGGCTTAAATTGTGAATGCTCCTTTTCGGGGTGCTTATATAATGTTTGACTACTGCAGTGTCGCAAAAAAGACCGTTAGCATTTTTGCATAGCAACCGCTTATGCAGATAATAGTGCTGTGACGAAAACAAGGCAAATGGGTGCTTGAAATCACATGGGCTATTTTTCTTATATCCTCATGTGCAAACCCAACAGTTTGGCTTTCCTACTTCCTTAAAATAAGTATTACCAATCTCTGCAACACCTTCTGATATATTTGAAACTGATTACCAACTATTGGTATGTCCAGGCCTGACTCTTTTCCAAAACATTTGTGAACTATGTTAGTCCTCTTTATTACGCTGCTCGTTCTAATGCACTGATATCAGCATGAGCATGAGGTACATTTAAGGATTATATGATCTGTAAAACCCTGCAGGAAGTCTCCATTCATACCATAACATTTCATCAAACGTTGCCATATGGTAAACCAGATATAGTGCGCTTTGACTTGCTGATTGGTGAGGCAGGGCAGTGTTCTAGAAGCTGAGGGTGGATGTACATCTGGAAGATGGACATGATAGCAGTAGTCCTCAGCAAATAGTCTGCATATAATCCTGTTACAGGTACCTCAAGGATTTGCTACATCCAGATTTGCTTTGTGGGCTGAAACACCAGTTTACTAAGAGTGAGTAGATGCTACAACCAACAGTAACTGCAGCTTTGAGTTATTAGGAACACCAAGCTGCTGACATAGGAACACACAGTGCTTTATCACCTTGGAAAGGAGTTAGAAATGCACACTGCATAAGTATTATATTGGGATGTATGTCGTTACAACGCATGCTTTTACAACGCATGCCATTACGACGCAACTTTTACAACGCAAGTCGTTACAACGACTTGCGTTGGGGGGGGCGCTGGATAGTGAATAGTTTAATTTACTATTCCAACTCCAGTCCCCGTGGATAGTAGGGAAGGTGTTGGATAGTAATTAAACTATTCCCTATCCTAGAGCGCCCTCCAGCCAATGCGTTGTAATGACTTGCGTTGTAAAAGTTGAGTCGTAATGGTAGTGCGTTGTAAAAGTTGCGTTGTAAAGGATGTTTCCCATCATATTGTATTGTATTGCAGCTTTTATATAGCTCTTGCTACCCCTATGTGGGTCGCTGAAGTGCTTGCCTGCATGAGTAGTATGGTACACCATGTAGGGTGTGTGGTTGGAAGGATGTTTTATTTGTTTTGATCCTATGTGGGAACTGTGTCATGCGTGATGACAACTGAGGTGAGCTTTATTGTGTTATGAGACGCAGGGTGTGGCAATGTGTTAGATGATAAAGTGTAAGAGATAGGCTCGCTGTTTTATGGTTTTCAGTATGCTGTCAGCTTTCAACAGCTCTGCAAGTTTCTTTATGGTATTTCATATGATATATTTTGCTTAGCTGGTTACTGCACTGGGTTGTCTAATCTGAGTGTATAGTTGTGGTCCTAAGCAGGCACATTTGAAGGGATATAGAAATGGAGAGCTCTGTTGGAGTGGGCATTTTTATTATTTCTATATCTGAGTGACTATGTGAGATGTGAAGAAGCAGTCAGATTATGTAGATATTTGGGATCTGCAGTGAATGGACTATATCAAAGTCTTCCAAAGCAGTCCAGTAATGTGTGACAGATCTCTTCACGTATTCCATGCTGTGTAGTTAGTGTTTTACGCAGCCTCAACTAATATGAGAAGGTACAATGGTAGGCTTTGCAGGACCCATCTCTTTTCTCACTGAGGCATAGCTAGTGAAAATAATTTAGCGCTCCCATAGTGGGGTGGTGCTTTATGCTGCCACCTCTGCTCTTCATTAAGTGCAACATTGGCACATCTTATTAGTGACAGCTGTTTTTAGAAGATACTGTTCTGTGCAGCTGAGATCTAGAACTGAAATGTGATTAAAATAGATCTAAGGGTTGAGATTCTGCTGGTTGACTTCCATAGAGACCGACTGATTGAGTTTTGGTGCAGTTTCTGGGCTGCACTCTGTTCTTTTAGCGCCTTACAAAAGTCCACCCTGGCTAATACTTTACCTTGACTGTGAGAAACTCCATGTCCTTTTTTTTTTAGGTCTCGGCTGCACGCGCGGAAGCGCGTGTCCGCCGACAGCCTATTGTTGCCGTGTCTCCTTTCCAGGAGACACTGCTGGCCGCGCGCATCGCCTTGGAGGCGATTTCAAACGAGCACGCGCACTCTCACACACACACACACACAGAAGCGCCCATGCACGCACGCACGCACGCACATACAGCCTCCCACACACACATACACACGCACACAGACACACGAGTGCTGCCCCCCTCACCCCCCCCCGCACACCGCACACCGCACACCGCACACCGCACACCGCACCCCTCAGCCCTTTCTAACTTACCGGGGCAATCTCGGGGGACTCCGCCGCTGCAGCTCTTGCCAGCTCCTTTCACGGGGCTCCCTCTTGGTCAAGGGAGCCCCGCAACAGTCGCCTAACCTCCTGCTGGCGGGCCCGGGGTTCTCCACTGCTCACAGGAGCCCCGGGCCGCGATACGCATGCCTCCTCTTCCGGTCCTGACGCGGCCCCGCCCCCGTCACAGGCGACATTGCCTGACTTCCGGTGGGGAAAGCGAAAGCGATCGGAGCCGGTCGCGCGCGGTTTTATATGTAAAGCAGACTTCTCACAACTCTGTATTAATATATTTCTGCTTTGTCTATGGCGGCGCGAACAAATAATATTAAGCATTATCATTTCATTACAAAGAACTTGGTCACAAAATAATGTTAAAAGCTCTAAATTAAATGCTGCGAGACCTATTGCATTGTAAATGCTTGTTTAGAAACTGCTGTCTTTAATCTCAGTTAATATCTCGGCTCAAGTCACAGCACCATACATCAATTTGTCAAATATTTGCTAATGATTTGTATGTACGCGCTGGCACTACAGCGGTTGTATCTGTTTTCTGACTTCCCTGCAGCTTTCCATCAAACCATCGTATGCCTACAAAATGAGCTTTTTTTGTTCGAAGATTCTTTGTCATACAGCATTGATTCCAATACTATTATTGATCACCATAATAATATGTTTTAGCCATGAAGTCAAGATAGTCTCTGTTCCTGTATGAGGCACACCTTTTAAATCATCGGATCTTTGGAACAAAAGATTTGGGCCAATGTACATAATCTTTTTACGATCACAAAGCGATTTGCTAAATTGTTGGTTTTGTGACGCCAAAAAGAAATGTCACGATGGTTAAATTTCAAAGCGGAATGTCTTTCTGACTCACAATGTGCACTCTGGTTGCATCACATTGCTATTCAGGGTCAGGAGAGGACGTGAAAAGGCTGTCCCCATCCTTCTGAATCAGTGTATCAATCGGGAAACCGGGGAGCGGTTCAGTGGACTGCTGCATGGCCCTTGGGCATAGCTTAGTCAGTGCTTAGGCCTGCAAATGGCCTTTTCTGCTTTTCATGATGTCCTTTTTATATATTTTAATGTACATTTTTAGGTCTCGCCTGAGCCAGCGCATGTGCTGGTCTGGTGAGACATTTAGTAAGTGGGCTTCAAAAATCCGACCACACACTTTTGCTTGTGGCCTAAAGTTTGCAGTAGCACGCGGTTACGCGCGCAGGCGGTACCCTTACAGCCCAATCACAATTGCTGCGGACGTGCTTGTGTGCACCACTCGTGTGATTTTTTATTTCCTTTTTGTGCACGCACGCACACAACTTCTGGGCTTGTTTTATTTTTTTATTCAGTTTTGGTACACACACTCTTCCTACCCGCTCCAAGTTATGTGCAAATATGAGTGTATCTAGGCACCCTTACAGCACCATCACTTTTGCCGCCGCCGCGCGTGCCCCAATCGCGTGTTTTTTTAATTTCCTTTTTGCTTGCACGCACACAACTCCTGGGCTTGTTTTAGTGGCAAATATGAGTGTATCCAGATCATTCAATCATTGGCCTCTATTTAGAAACAAGACCCCCCACACACACACTGCTTATGGCAGGAAAGTCATGCCATTTCCAGGGAATTCCAATGTTAGGAAACAGAGATGACCACTGACATGACAATGTGTCAGCCCCTACACCTCACCTACTCCTGCTCTTCCTATTTTTACCTCTCCTGATTGTGCACGCAAGAACCTTTTCTGTTTTGGGAGTCGCTGTGCCTCAACTCTCCGCGCAGCCCGATGTTCCTCAATGCCTCTCCCTTGCCTACATGTTTGTTGTCCCTGGCCCTTTGGATTGTGGCAAGCCCTCTGCCCACCCTCCTACCTACTCTCACGTGACCAGCCCTCTGCCCACCACCCTACCCACTCTCATGTGACCAACCCTCCAGAACCCAGTTTTTCCACTTTTGTTCCCAGTGACGTAGCAAGGGTGACACAAACTATAGCTTAAGTGAAGAACTATGGTCCCCTCAAATCACTATTTCACACAGCTTTTTTTGGGGGGGGTTATTTAGCGCAAACTCGACCTGAAGGTATCAGAGCGCTTTACGTATAATCACCAGTTGCTTTACACACGTACACACTCATTTTGTTATGCACAGGCAGATTAAGTGATTTGCTCAGAATCACAGGCTGTTAAGCGTCCCTGCCGAGACTCCCCTTTCTGTTTCTACATTCTCGACCAGGGGTTACTTGTCTTCCTCCCTACCCCTGGCTGTAACCTCTGCCAGGTAGGTCCTGCCAGTCCCAGCCCCTGCATCTTCAGCAGCATTGCCCGCTCCCTTCCTCACTGGGGGCTGGCACGGTTCCTTCCCAGACTATGCACCCCCTCCCCCTCATAAAACTTTTTTTCCTGCCCCTGCATACCATGCCAAGGGACACATCTATTCCAAGGCTAGGATGCCCTCCCCTCCCATCCCCCCGCCCCATACCCTCCCATGTGCCCGTGCTCCTGCACGCCATACAGAAACATAGGTGCCTCGCGGAAGGAATGCTTTGGCAGTGATGCCTGGGAGTGCGCTCGGCTCCTGTATGGCAGAATAGACCTCAGTAGCAGCGATTCCCCTCGCCCTCTTTTCGTCTACATCTACAGCTGACTACGTGTCTACCTGTATCCCCCACCTTTCTACCTCTTTCTCTATCTCACCTACCTCGTTCTACCTCTTCTCGCTTTACCTCACTCTCTATTTACCTGTCCACATCTAACTTACCTCTGCCCTCTTTCTACCGCACATCTCTTTCTCTACTTCACCTATCCCTACATCTTTATCTTGGTGCCTCTCATCTGGCACCCGTCTCTAAATCCTCATCCCTCTCCCAACCAAACTTCTATCTACCCTTCCCTCCTCATAGTTCGTTTACTGCTATTATTCCTTTTGTGACTCAGGTCACTCCATACTTTACCTCACCTCTGGGTCCCCAGCCCTCTGTCTTTATCTCTCTCCATACCCACCTCTGGCTGCGCCATAGCTCTCTATCACTACTCTTTCTACCACACCTGACCACACCTCAACAAGCATTGGCATAGCCAATAGGTCTCGCCTTTGGGACCTTATAAGTTTTTAACAATGCAACAGTTGTTGTTGCACCAAAGATATAGTGCCACATAACTAAATTCTTATAAGGTCCCAAACGAGATGTATTGGCTATGCCAATGCTTTTTCAGTTTTGTCAGTTTACCAGTTCATGGCAAGAGAGGTACACTAATAACGTCCAGTGGAGACTTTATTAACAGTGCCTTGGTGTGTCTTGAGTTATTGTGGAATGTGTGATGGTAGGAAGAGGGAATGATCTATTCTTCTACTTTTGATGTCAAACCATGCTTTTTTGTAGTGCATGGGAGGGATTACTTCTTCTTCCCCTCAGATGCTCCCTGGTTCCTCTTCTTCCCCAACAGCCTGTCTTTTCCTCTCAATTCTTCACTCCAAGCATCCTTTTGCTGCCCAATCTTTAGCGAAAAGTAACCTCTAAAAATGTTTTCTGTCTAGTTCAATACAGTCTCTCTTGCATGTGAACATGCATACATGTTGGTGGGCTTCTTTGAATGATTTTTGATTTTGTTTAACAACTCCAATTCAATTATGGCGGCTGAGCATGCACACGCAGATACAGTGGCCATCTTTGAATGGAATGTATTAAAATAAAACAAAATGTTTTCAAAGAGGGTCATAGTAGATATGCACACATCCTCTGTGGCCATCTTTTAATGCCATTAGTTTATATATAACAAAATGTGTTCAAAGATATCTGTTGTGGGTGTGCAGGCAGCCACGAGGGCAATCATTTAAGGCATTTTATGAGCTTTACAAACTCCTTCCTGAGTGTTGCTCTAGATGCGCATATATTCACTGCAGCTATCTAAGCCAAAAAACACTGACAAAGGCAACAGGTTTCAACAGGGTGAGATAGTAGAAAGGATTGGGTCAGAACCAGAGCTTCTAGGGGTTCACCAGAGTTTCACTAAGACTAGTGTTGAAATCCAAACAAGGTGTGTTTGTTACATTTATTAATGATCCACTTCCTGAGAACAATTACGTGTGTGAGAACTATTACATCTCAAGGAGAATATCAAACTGCAGTACACTCCCAGAAGACTAGGCATTTCAAGCTTGGGGTCAAGCATATCAGTAAGCACTAACAATGGGGCCCTCAAATCTGAGTCAGTAGGGAAATTCCTGCATGGAATTTTGATCCACCTGATTCAGAGAGAGTAGTGCTTTCCACGTGTAGTTTTTCAAGGTGTGGGAGAACCATACTCAATTTTTTTGATCAGAATATCTGCTTGGAAAAAGTAAATGAGTCCCTATTTCCTTATTTGGGTGTTTGATAGGAGAGCACATAATGCTACCTCTGCTAGAAAAAAACTTCTTCTCTCCCACCTCTCTCCCCCACCCGCACCCAACCAAAGGTCAATGAATATATTTACTTCCTGCCCAGAGCAGGTGTTAAATGTATAAACCCAGTGGAGTTAGGATATCTGTGTGGATTTAAGACCAGATAAGTCAGTCCCATAAGGTAATTCGACATTCCATGGGGTATTACTCGTATTAACACCTTATTCCAGCAAGTAGGCATATTATTGGGTCACTAAGCAGTCTGGTTTTGTTCATGAAGAAATCTTGGAATTCTTGACATATTGCCTTTGAGAGTATGATTGGAAAATTTACTTTGAGTTTTGAGTTTAACAGTTCGATTATGGGCCAGATTAAGGATGAAAAAGTGCATGAAAAAAAGAATCAAAGAAACAGGCCTTCATCTGTGTATCAAGAACCTGGACTGACATGCCGTAACCACCAGGACCACCCATACCATTTTTCCATATAGGAAAGGGCTTAAGACAGACACACCTCTTTAAAGGGCAATACATCCTGGCTCATTTATGAGTTTGAACACCCATCTCAGAACCCCTGCCTTTCTATGATGATATCTTTGCCTTCAGGCCTGGTACAGTGCTCCACTTCCTTAAGGGTAAGTTTATGCTATGCAAATACCACATGCTTAAATGTATATGTTAATGTCCAAAACAAACAAGTCTGGAGGTGCTCACTCCAGTGCTAAGTGTTTGTTCAGGGTCAACGAGACGTCATTAATTTGTTACACGTTGGCAGGTAACATACGGTGATGAGATAAGAATGATTATTGAAATTATGGACCTGATTAACATCTTGGCGGATCGGGTCCCGCCGTCGCTTTTTGGACTGTTTCACCACCTGCCTACTTGGCGGTTTCTCCCGCTCTATTTAGATGTCCATGGATGAAAGACTGCCTGAGTGCTGACGACTCCGCCAGGAATTTTCTTCTGTGACAACAGCGTCATAAGCAGAAGCAGCTGTTAGCGGGAGTACAGCCAAGATTACCATTGGACCAATCACAATGTCCCTTTCTGTCAAGGAAACTGTGGCCGGGATACTTCCTACTTTGAGTTGGCGGAATGTAAGGAAATGAGGTAGAAACCTTGTTTTGTTTTTACCACTTCTGTTTCCGTCTTTAACCCCATTGTCCAGGTCCTCCCTTTGCTGCAACTACTTGACCACAACGCTAATCAACTCCTTTGTCACAGGGATCTAAGGTTAGCTTCTCTTACACTTGTGCAGACAATTGCTTTAGCCTCGTGTATTTTAACAGTGGTCTTACATGCATTTTTCTTCTGATGTGTAATGTATTTGTGTTCATTTTACAACTTATCAAGGTAAAATGAACACACCTGTTTTGACACTTAAAAAATAAAATGTCTGTTGTTATGGTGGTTGTGGGCGTTGTGCTTGTGGTGCCTGTCAGTGTGCATTCTATTATGCATTCAGTGGTGTGTGTGTTGTTTGTGTGCAGTGAAATATGTGGGAAAAAGTGGCATTACATGTTACCTACATATATTTAAGAAGCAAACACAACATATGTGTGTATTGACACAATAATTAGTACTTATCAGTCTCCACTCCACCAGTGAGTAACTATGACAATGCCACAGACTAGTCACATACATATAACAACCCAGAGAAAATACAAAAAGTATATAATAATAATAATCACAGAAGATATGAAAGAATTTAAGTGATTTCTATGTGTAATTCATAGTTAACCTGGGACCAAAATTATATCATTGGTAGGTCTACGGTGCGTACAAATGCATATATGTCCCACTTGCTAAGAAACACAATAAAAACAAATTACAAATACAAAAGTATATACAGAAAGAAGGAAGTTGTTGTGTACTCAACAGATAACTTTTCAAAATAACTAATAATATCAATAGTATACAGGAAAAAAACAAGTTTGTCATTTTAAACTGTTGACAGCTTTTCAACCCACATCTAGATGTAGGGATCTCATCAGGATGGACAATAGTGGGGCATCCTGTGTGAAATAGAAATCAAAATACAATAGGGGGGGTGTTGGGGTTAACACTAAACTGTCGGCATGGTCCCTTGGGATAGGGCAAGGCATGCAGGGTGAGCGTACTTGAGACTTTTGTTAACAATTACAACATAGGTATGCAAGGCATACATTGCAAGAGGTAGTGTTTATGAAAGGAACATTGAGGTGTACATGTAAGTGACCATATATGAAACCAGTCATGCAATGCATTTGAGGGAGCCTGTTCCGGTTATGTCATCCGACCGTTGTGAGGGACTAGTCGACATCAACAACGGGGTGAAGATGTGATTGATGAGCTGGAAACATGGATCCACATGGTAACAGAGACAGATTAGGTGGGATTATCTGTGAGTTTGCATATGTTTAAGGGTTCCCATTTTGTGACAAACATAGGTGGTTGTGTTACCCAGTATTGGCATTTGATGTGTCTTGGGACACTCTGTTTGGTACATGCATATGATGGACATTCATGTAACAAATACCTAGCTGGGCATGCTGTGTAACTAGGTGTGCTGGATGGTCTGCTATTCCAGTCATGGTTGGCCACTGCTTCTGGTCCTTTCAACAGGTAATGCATCAGGTTTAGGAAGAGTAAATGATATTATTGTAGACATGTTTCTTTGCTGGCTCTTTGTGGAGTCCTGGATGAACATAGAGGGCCGTCTTTCACAGAGTGCCTGGGGCACAAGGGGCTTTGCGCCCACCCTGCACGCCCGGGGCACCTTGGTATTACAGAAGGGCCGCAGACAGCTTATGTGCTCAGTTCTGTAATACTGATAGCGCGAGCGCATGAAAAGCCCCAAAGATATCTCCAGGGGCGTTA
Source organism: Lissotriton helveticus (assembly GCF_964261635.1). Taxonomy (NCBI): domain Eukaryota; kingdom Metazoa; phylum Chordata; class Amphibia; order Caudata; family Salamandridae; genus Lissotriton; species Lissotriton helveticus. The sequence continues at coordinate 616,604,179 of NC_136063.1, read as the reverse complement.
CCTCAGTGCAGTCACTGACTGCACCCGCCTACAAGGGGATCTCTAATCCCCCTTCAAAGTGCCGGCGGGTTGTCGTCTGTACTGTGAAAACACAGAGCGGCTTCAAAAATGCTGCTCCATTTTTCACATGATCGTCTGCCCTGGGGGCAGCGCGGCTTCGCGGCTGTCCTGGGGGCAGTGCATTCACCATAAACGGCGCATATTTCTACATTGCACTGGGTGCACCTTTCTTAAAGGTGCGCCCAGCGCAATGAATGGAAATATTCCACATGTATAATGTGGCCCCAGGTGTGTTGGGACATTACCATTGGTTACATATATGTTGTGTATATATATTGGATCTGTGCCTGTTTGTAGATTATTCATGCATGCTTTTTGTAAGTATGGTCAAATTTACAGTGGTTGCCAATGTTGCTACATTGAGGCATGTGTGTTTCTCTCCTTCTCTGATGATGTCAGTCTCTGAAAGTGGCATACCATGTCACTGAGTGCATGGTGTTAAGGATACACTGTTCCGTGGGGTGAGTTGCAACAGTTTTGCTGGGATAACAACTGGCACCTCTATCAGCAAATTTTGTTTTTGACACGCCTCCTCCTCTCTTACCATTTCATTTTCATATTCCCACTAATTGTAACACCTTCCGCAACATATTCAATGTGTTCCTGCTACACAGGTGCTTTATGCGCTCCACTGAGGCGCTTAAAACAGATTATGTAGTTCACCTTAGTGGTTAACTACAAAGTTGACTACCAACACTGTTTCCCAACTAGGGTTCTCTTCTTCTTGAGTGGTATGGTCTGCATCTTGAATGTGGTAGAAACTGTCTCCCTTAGTGGTTAACTACAAAGTTGACTACCAACTATGTTTTCTTACTAGGGTTCTCTTCTTCTTGAGTAGTATGGTCTGCATCTGGAATGTGGTAGAGTCTATCTCAAAGATAATGTGCAGCCGGAGGGAAAAGGGGCAGGGCCCTGACTGTTGGCTATATTTATGTTCAGATTGTGATTGTGATTGCTGCCTGGAGTGCCTGAATGCGGCAATGTGGCTAGTTTGCTGTTTTCCCTCATTCGGAATTATATGCTGAGTGTGTGTATGTTGCCTACCACTCCATCTGCAAGTGTTAGGCATAGGAATGCACATATATCATCTCCTTATTTGCTTGAGTGCAAAGAGAAGGGGAGAAGCACTTCTACCCCTTAGCAAAAAATCTCTGCTTTTTGACAATTAACTGTATTTGAAAATCCACTCACAATTTCTAACCCTAGGATTACAGAAATGAGTTTCTGCTAGTACGTTTACTTTTGTAGCTAGGTCTTCATGTTCCGATAAGCCACACAAACAATATTTTCCAGAACCAGCAAACTTTTGATTGTGCTAAATATTATTTTCATACAGCTGCTTGTGAAAGGAAGGACAGGGTGATGCACTGTGAAGGAGCTATACCAAATTGGCCAACTTTTTATGATACAAATTAAATTAATACAAATATTTCTAGCTCGTAGGTTGACTTCTATCACACCTGACATGGTTCTGGCTTCTTTCAAATTTTCCATATTAAAAAGGAAGTTGTGTCTAGCTCATTGTTTTGGTACATGAAACCATCACTGAAATAACAGTTAGCCAATATGCAGACAGAGTGTTGTTTTATTAGATGGTGTTATGGGTTCCTGGTCCAGTGCTGCTGGTACACCCTCACAAACACCTGAAATAAATACCATACTGTTCCTTTTTTAAATTCTGGCAGACTTGACCTGCTGGAATTTGATTAAGAGAGTGGACTTTATTGTGCTGGGTAATTATTGGGTGCGGTAAACTCTAAACAACTCAGAATTCTTAACCCTGCCCAAATAGGTGCTAGAGCAGAGGTCAGAGACCTCTGGCCCACTCATGATCTGTGCCTTAGCAAGTGATAATGGTTCTTTATTACAGTAATTTAATACTTTTGGCTGCAAATGTAGCAGCATTTGTTGAGAAAAGTAAACAACAGAACATAACATACTTACATACACAAAGGAATATAACATTACAGGGCACAACACAACAAAACAGTTGGATTGCAGCACAACAACTACCATACGCCACAACATCACACTGTAACAGGAACAAAAAGAAAACAACAGAGCACATCACAACAAGCTACCTCACAAAAAATGTGTACAAATATTCTTGTTAGACATTACCATCACCAGAATCCTGGTTTCATATTACAATGGTTAAAGGTGTTTAGACAAAGCACTCCCTTGACGTACCACAAAAGACATGAAATCGCACCAGTCAAAACGTTTTGTCAAAGTGTCAAAAATGTATCTATCTGAGAGAAAACCCTGCAGTGTTCCACACTTATCCACAAGGACCCACACTAGGTGCAATTTTATTTATTACACACATGCACTCAGCCATCAAATAGATGTAATCTTTGCTTAGGTCCACCAAGTTGTTGTCCATGTATATACTATCTAGGTTTCCCCATAGACAGGTTTTTGAACTGGATGGACGCAGTGAGTGGATGGATGAATAGTAACAGGTTAAAACCTAACTCCTATAGAAAGGAGTTCATAGTGGTGGGAAAAATGCACTTATGCAGCCGACAATCTCTGGCCCAAGGAGTTAGTTCTGTTCCTATTCCAGTAGACACCATGCCCAACCTGGGCATGAATTTTGACGAACAGCTTTCTTTTAATCCCCAGATTGCAGCATGGCTTCTGGGACTTTTTATGATCTGGCTCCACAGCACAGCTATTGCCAAACAATTATGTGAGCATCACTAGAGAGGGGCTTTGGCTTTGCCCAATTGTGGTGAGCTAGGAGCACATGATTTGATTGGGCAAAAGTTGTGTGCTCCTACAAACAAAGTGCTTGCCTTCCACATAGCTGTGATCATTTTCACATAGGACACAGGGTCCTACACGAGCAAATTAGATCACACACAAGTTGAACTATAACACAGTTCAAGAGTTGGTTGCTGCTAATGTAAGGAGAAAAAAAATAGTCACATACTTATATAAGCTGTTGTCGACACTCAGACAGGAGAAAAGTTCCATCGGTTGACGAGATAGGAGGAATAACTGGGAAATACTCCCAAGCGCGGAACAGGAGGATCTACATATTAGTGAGCATAATACTGCCATCAATGTAGTGGGTAGAGGAGCTATGGTCAAACCCACCCTATGTTGGTATCATATCTCAGCAATAATACATGCTTGTGACAGACACAGCACTGAGCCTTGTTGGCGGGGGTGTGGGAGCAGAAGCGCACTAGTGTATTTGTTTTTGCACTTTCCCAAATGACAAGATTATTGGAAGGTAGTGCAAGATGCAGTGGATTCAATGTTTGACACATCATAGCTGTGATTCTCAGCATACACCACACTGAGCTTCCAACGCAGACACCCTCACTTCATTCTCTATGGAGTTGGTAGATTTGACAGGAGACACATCTAGAGAGGCAATAACGGTGCAGTGAGGCAAAGCCAGACTTCCCACATTGAGAAATAGAGAACTGGTGTCGAATTTGTTAGGAATGGAGAAGATTTTGCTGTCCCTAAAATGTTAAGTTCCTGCACCTGAAACTGATTGGGCACCTTTTCTAAACGTGTTAGCCACAGAATGTAAAGAAGTTACATGTCCTCAGTCCTTCAGGATCCAGAGATTAGTTCTGCACGATAGGTCACTACCGTTATACAAATATTTTGTGCGTTTAAATGCTTGGTAAGAAGATAAACAAGAGATGTCAGACAGGGGAGAACATGAAGAGCATCAAACCTCAAGTTCTAAGCTCTGATCAGGGATTGTAGGTATGGGGCAGAAGAGGGTGGAAGGGTGTTAATAATGTGTTTTTTCGTTTCCTTTCTTCTTTTTCTCTTTTGATGCATTCGTGGCACCTGCTGCATATGTTTAATTATCCCTCGCCCCTCATTGCATGTAGTCGATGGTGAATGTCATTTAAAGTGCAAATAATTCCAAATAATACAAAATAAATATTAAAATACATTGTAATGTGTCCTGTGTGAGTGGTTGTTTGATTGCAGTTAGGCATAAAGGGAGTAGAAAATTGTGCACGCGCAGTGCAAGTTATGTACACACAACACAAGTCTACTAAGATGCAAATTATATATTTTTTTCATTTTGAGAATCACTAATACTAATAGGTTCTATAGAGTTTGGCTGCTACATTGGATTACCAAGTAAAGCCCACTTACGCAGCTGGATAACCACGTACGGTTAGCTCCCTAGTACCGCTCCCGACCAGAACCCAGAGAATACAGTAGCATCATTCTGGAGTTGGATGTGTTCTGTGTGAAATTCTTTAACAAAGTTTTTGCCCAAATATTTATAAACCAAAACCGTTCTCATCTTCATTCAATGCAGGTGTGGAAAAGTGCTGTCTCTAGGAACAATTTGCCTTTCTTGATTTACAGAATCAGAATGTGTGGACATTTACACCCATTGATGAAACTTACAGCTCTAGAAAATCGGCAGCACCATAGAGCTTGGGTATTCAAAAACTACCCATCTGCTACTCGTACAAATATTTTCCACCTTTAACTATATCAAAAAGACCCTAACATAACTGAAAAGTATACGTGAAAAACACCCAACCACACACTTACTTTCAGGGGATGTGGTTGAAGGGATTTCTCAACTTGAAAAAATATTTCCCATTTGTATAAATAAAGAATACAAATGTCAAAAAGCATTTTCGTTAGATTTGCTCCTACAAATGATTCACTTCTGGATAATCCTCAAAAATATAAATGAGCTGTAGGTGCTGACACAAAAATGTATGACTTATCTGCACTCCACACACACTCGTGAATTTGGTGAATCCCCATAAATCTAGATTATGCTAAAATGTTAGGATGAAACATATAATGTGCAGATTTCAGACTTCGTCTGGTTTATTGTGGATCAGGACCAGAGAGACTACAACTGTGACTCTATAACATATTTTAAGCTGAACATTGAATTCTTTAGTAAGTGGAGTACGTATCAAATTGTGCTACAGGCGAAAAATAGTATCTCTTCTTGGAGATATGGGATTGTACATTCTTGAACTTTTCGCAAAGCTACTAAATCCAGTATCTTGCTTCCCAAAAGTACAAAAGCAATGTTCCTGCTTCTTCTCTTTTCATGGAACTCAGCAGGCGTGAGGCATCAAGTAGTCGCCAGCATGCTTCTATTATTTACTAGGAGTAGACTTCCAGTATGCGTAGGCCACAATGGGCGCGTGCACAATACCAGGCTGATGAACTTAATACAATCCGTACAGGCTCAGCATGCCAATAGACCGTCTACTGCATTAGATGTATTCATTGCTCGTAGCAAAGAACACCGTTCAAGCTAGAGTATGCTACAAGGAGAGACATGCTTGGCTTCTTTCCCACAAATCTCAAAATGTGTCTTGTACCTCTAAAGAGGGAGCAATACATCTCCATACAGGTGTAAGTAGTGAAATCCCACTGGCTGCACTATATGCACTCATTCGCAAAATCTGTAGTTGCTTACACTGCTATTGTAGTATGCATGAACACACACAGCCGCTGTTCACATATGGTTCCATGCTTACACTCAGAGAAACACCAGCGGTTAGTCAAGTAATGTAATGTAAATTGATACTTGTATAGTGCACTACTCACCCGCAAGGGTCTAAAGGCGCTTGTACGAATACCACTGTGGAAACCATCCTGGCTTTCCCTGTGAGGTGTCCACTCATGGGCACCCCTAAGGTGGAGGCCAGGCATCCTTAGCGTTATGGGGGGCGTTGTGGAGATTAAGCAAGCTATTGCCCAGAGTTCCAGAGTGGGACTCCATGATTGGAATAGGCACAGAGGCGAGAATTATCAGGTCCGTGGAATTTTTTTTTAGCCCAAAACCCGCCGAGGTGGGAATTGAACCCTGGTCCCGGGCTAGACCTCTACATCAGGGTCTGCCGCTCTAACCATTGAGCCACACTTCTCCACTGAAGTGAAGTCGGTATCTTGTCTATCAGCTGTCAGCAGCACATTCTCTTATGCACTGAGTTTGCAGGAGAGCACACCCCCTGAAGCTAGTGCAATTTAGGGGTGGGATTGGCAGAATTTGGTGATTCCGCATTACTCTTGTAACAAGGCGTTCCGGCCAAGTTCTACCAATGCCACAAGGCAGATTTTTTTTTTTTTACGAGGGTCCAGATTTGACATCCCCTAACATGATTTTCTAATGTGTATGGTTGCAGCGGTCGATGGTGGTCAGAGGGCTGCTTCTCTTGTAGATTTGCTACCGGTCGAGTAGATTTTCGAATCAAGCGGCAGCAAAATCAACTTGAATGGCTGCTCACACCTGCGTACCCCATTGTGCCTTTCGCACCGATTTTTCATCGCTGCTCGTGGTACTGCGATTAAATTGCAGCACAAGATGACCGATATGCATATTTTCTGCCTGAGGAATCTCCAAGCCTTTTTTTTTATGGAACTCTGCAGAATTCCACAGAGGGAAACTTTACTAGTCCTTCCCACCCCTAGTGCAATTGCACTGTTTACAAGGGTGCCCATCCCCACGCTGTGCCTGTGTGCAGGCTCTTAGCAGACTTGTGCAGCTTTGTGAAACAGCGCATGGTGTCTAAATTATGGCTCCATGTTTGACAGCTTTACTTGCCTCTGCACTACAGTCGCCTATTAATTCAACTAGGAACCAAGCAAGTGGGCTGGGAGGTTCATCATACACAGAGATTAGCAAAAATGATGACAAACCTCCCTGAAAAACTCCATAACTATAGAGCACCATTTTACTACACATTTAAGGCTGGAAATCTACCAACAGGTATATGTGGTGAAAGAGTATTGGACCAGGGCGTGAAGGCATGTCAAATGATGACTTTTCATTGTAATGAAATTCATATACCTCTATTCTTCTCCGCTCCCCTTTACATACCATATTTACAACAAGGGGTGGTGAGGGACAGAGTCTCTGAATTAAGCAGAATACTCTCACCCAGTCAAGAGATCAGGGCTAGATCCAACACCGTTTTTTAGCTCACTGCACCATCCCAGTTTCAGAACCTGGCTGTATGCAAATTAGTCTGTTCCTGTCCCAGTGCATGATTGGAACAGGGCAAACCAAACTACAAAAGCCAATTCTAACACTGGGAAGGAAACAAGCTTCCGGGGACCGGTTTCTGGCATTTCAGCCGTCTTCGGCCCGGCTTGCTTGAATCCTGATGGTGCAATGAGCAAGGGACTCATGTCTGAGTATACCCTTCCACGCTTAGGGTGGACAAAAATATTTACAACAAGGGGTGGTGAGGGACAGAGTCTCTGAATTAAGCAGAATACTCTCACCCAGTCAAGAGATCAGGGCTAGATCCAACACCGTTTTTTAGCTCACTGCACCATCCCAGTTTCAGAACCTGGCTGTATGCAAATTAGTCTGTTCCTGTCCCAGTGCATGATGGGAACAGGGCAAACCAAACTACAAAAGCCAATTCTTACACTGGGAAGGAAACAAGCTTCCGGGGACCGGTTTCTGGCATTTCAGCCGTCTTCGGCCCGGCTTGCTTGAATCCTGATGGTGCAATGAGCAAGGGACTCATGTCTGAGTATACCCTTCCACGCTTAGGGTGGACAAAAATATTTACAACAAGGGGTGGTGAGGGACAGAGTCTCTGAATTAAGCAGAATACTCTCACCCAGTCAAGAGATCGAAGGGTATGCTCAGATGTGAGTCCCTTGCTCACTGCACCATCAGGATTCAAGCAAGCCGGGCCGAAGACGGCTGTAATGCCAGAAACCGGTCCCCGGAAGCTTGTTTCCTTTCCAGTAAAGAATTGGCTTGGTAGTTTGGTCTGCTCTGTTCCCATGATGCACTGGGCCAGGGTCAGACTAATTTGCATGTAGCCAGGTTCTGAACCGGGATGGTGCAGTGAGCTAAAAAAACAGTGATGGATCAAGCCCTGATCTTTTGACTGGGTAGGAGTGTTCTGCTTAATTCAGATACTCTGTCCATCACCACCCCCTTTTGAATCGTTTTGGCCACCACAAGTGTGGAAGGGTATGCTCAGATGTGAGTCCCTTGCTCACTGCACCATCAGGATTCAAGCAAGCCGGGACGAAGACGGCTGTAATGCCAGAAACCGGTCCCCGGAAGCTTGTTTCCTTTCCAGTAAAGAATTGGCTTGGTAGTTTGGTCTGCTCTGTTCCCATGATACACTGGGCCAGGGTCAGACTAATTTGCATGTAGCCAGGTTCTGAACTGGGATGGTGCAGTGAGCTAAAAAACGGTGATGGATCAAGCCCTGATCTTTTGACTGGGTAGGAGTGTTCTGCTTAATTCAGATACTCTGTCCATCACCACCCCCTTTTGAATCCCCTTTACATACCAGCACTCACAACTTCTTAGTTAGTTGGGATAAAGTTGGGTACGTTAAGGCATGGATCTACATACATTCAAATAGATAAAACTCAAGGGAGGAATGTTCTTAGTTAGGAGCATATAGAAATTATCATAGGAACACAGGCGTATGCAAATACCAACCAGTTTGGAATTACAACATTGTATATTGCATGCTGTAAGACTGTAAAAGGAGTCGGAAAACACCATCATTGAGGAATTCAAAGGTATGGAAAGAGCATAGTCAATACTGAACAAAATAGAGTTTAATTCCGAAAGTAAAAGAATTTGGCAGAAATGCACTATCTATATAAATGGACCATATAGCTCATGTCTTTACCCTGCCCTCTTAACATGCTTTGTACATTTGTAAATATAAAAAAGTTCTGAATCTTCCTAATGCCATGCAATTCTGCTAAAATACTTTGAAAGAATATAAGCATGAACAACCACGAATCAAGGCGCATATCGTTAGAATATATATCATGTTAGCATTAAGTCGATCAGTAACAGGCTCCCAGGTAACTTTGTTTATCGTCAAGGCGGATAGATTGGGAGTTCAGAGTAGTAAATGTAGACTGAGCTCTATATCGTACCTTGATGATGTATTGGTGGTTGATATTTTGACTGCGATATTTTTGAAGCGCCATATTTATGTCTATGGTATTCTGAAAGATCACCAATATGTGCCCCCGAGGTACCAGAATACCCCGGCACCACCTTGGGAGCTACTAGTATCCCTCACTGAAGCTCCTAGGCTATAAAGTGCAATTGACTCACCATTTATCTTACTTTACCCACACCAGGACTTTTCAAGAATTACCATAATCCCTTCCCCAGTTAAAGTCCTTTGTAAAGGTCTAATTAAATGCTTTCAGATTTATTCGTTGCAAAAGATATTAGAATCAGTTTCATTTAAGTAAGATTATAAAAAATGCTGTGGCTTAGAATGAGCAGAAACATGCAATTAAATGCTTTCCGATTAATTTTTTTACTGAAAGTGGCAGAACTGTAGCACACTAAAGGAAAAGGGATTAGATTATTCCATGTTATTTCCGTCAACATTAGTTCTCATTATAATTGACCAGCTGTAAAAGTATTTTTCATCATTAGTAATTCTGTAAGAGCTATTATGTTCATTAGCGTAACCGTATTAGTAAACAGGGTTCATTTTTTATTACATCTACAAGTGTCTTTCACAGTGGCTGAATCAACCATGCAGTTTTCCTGCTAGCGGTAATGCAAAGCATCAGCCACTGTAACTATTCATTCTATATAATGTCTCATTAAATATAACGTCTTATAAACAATATTTCTTTATGCAAATTAGCGACAAACAACGTAAACCATTCTAGGCTGTTGATAGACAGAAAACATCAACAGGCACATTAGACATTGACAAAATTACAAAAGAAGAAAATTGATATAAAGTCTTTCACATAGACAGGGTATGTTTCTGTTTTTGTCTCTTCTGGGCAGAGAGGTGCATGCACGCAGCTCTTTCTGCAGACAGCCATCAGTTCTCCCGGTTCAATCAGCACACCTCAGAAGTGAGCTTTCTACTGGATTTGATCGTTTTCCTTCCTGGAATTGGCAGGAACCTGTGCTTCCTGATTAAAGCAAGGACGGGCAAGACAAATTGATCTGTCAAATATCTTTGACACAAGGTATTACATTTTCTGGCGATGTCCAGATCATCGCGCCATAGACTTTACAAACTTCCATTTTCCATTCTCTGTGAATGCCTCTTCTCGGCAAGTGCTCAAGCCATTTTGTATTTTATAACAGACAGTTAAGCACATTTTATGTTTTCTTTGTAACACTAGATCTTGTGACATGCACACTTTTTTTGCTTGCTTATATTCAATGATTTAGTAATGCTTAATTCAGACTTTGCCTTTACACATTCACTGATATACAATATAATAATAACACAGACAATAGAAAAAAAAAACAAGCAAAATCAAGATCACTGTATTTTCAACATACACATGTTAAAATACTTAAAAATTGAAAAGTGAATGGAGGAGAAAGATGTTTCAGCCCATAGTGGCATTTTATTCTTTTCTGCTGTTGAGGGCTCTGACAGTTGTTAGATGCCATCTGCCAGGGTTTAAGGACCGAGCCACAGGTATTCAATTACGTTTGACAGTGTTCAATTACTTAGTGTGGGGAGATAGTAATTATTATTGATTTGGAATCATATAAATATCATTAATGTCGTCAGTTTATTACATAATGCTCTTTTTCCCAGGCAAAAAAATCTCCATGCAATAAACTTGGGTGCTGGAAAATTCTAGTTCACTTTCAGAAAGATGACGCTCAGAATCAGACAAAGACTTGTGAACATATTCCTAAAGATCGCTTGGTTAATGCATAGCATGGATCACTGAAAAAAGAAAAAGTATGCCTCCACTGTCTTAAAATAGATGCCAATCCTTGATGTGCCTACAGTGATAATACTGATAATTATATGCATTATTTCAAGTAAGGACACTACCACTAACTTGCTTCCTATTGAAATCGCTCAGATATATTTTAGACATTTTATTTCAAAGAGATTTTAGTGGTGTAATCTGAAGTTATCGAACAGAAGAAGCATTACTACTCTGCTTCATTACATAACACTGGCAATAGAGAGAGAGTACGTAACTGACAAAGGCACAAATGAAAGATTACTCTTGCATTTACACAGTGATAAAGCTATTCTCATTTTTGCAGACTTCCAAAACTGTCAGTTAGGGACATAAAGTGTTATCCAAGCAAATACAATTTTCCTGTGATAATGGAGTACTGACCTATTGCCTTTTCTTTGATTTCTTTCCCCACTAGATGTCCCTTGTGCGTACTCGTACATGATGACTGTAGTGTCTTGTGAGTATGTAATGACGGAACCTTTGTGGCTCTTGATGAACACTGCAGAACTGTGACGTAAGCATTAGAGCATAGTGAATTGAATGAAGGTTTAAAATGTTGAGTTTATGGTTACACGCAAAAGAATAAAGATGTGTTATATTAAGCTCCGTGTGTGGCATAGTCATTGGCGAGTACCTGGAGTGTGGAGGCTACAACTGGTGACGAGAATGGGATAAATAACCAGACGACTGACAGTGCTCTCCCAGAGAGTTTGTCGTGGTCCAGAAAACTGCTTGTGCATGCCACATGTGCCTCAGGTGATGTGTGGATTCGACATTTGGTGTATGTTGAGTCAAATGCAGCCCCAGTTCCTTGAAAAGCATTTGACCCTAATGAAAGGATCACTGATAGTTCTGCACATCAGTGGCTGAGAACCTGCAGGTAAGGCTGCACAAATAGGTACTGCGCTACTACGCAACTGAAAGCCATTCACTCATACTGAGTAACAATATTAGAGGAGGATGCAACCAGGATTTGAAAGAGCAGCAAAGTGCAAGATAACACTGCGAACAAAAGTGCTGTGAGGCAGAGATCAACGAAAACCAAGTGACAGACAGCATAAAAAGACCCTTAAAGACAAAATTATACATGTAATGGTCATCTGCTTATCAGTTCTGAGTAAATAAAGTCAAATGCAACAGCGCTGGAGGGAGTGACCCCAGAGAAAGTACCTGGGGTTGTACTTGCAGAGCCATTCATATCCAAAGCAGCACCCCAATAAAGTTGCCGAGTGGGACTAAGAACAGCTCTAAAGGTTTCCGAGGAGCAGAAAGCTGAGACTGGTGATCAGAAGTTTGTCCATTGGCTTCTCCAATGGAGAGCAAGAATGGGGGCCTATTTCCTGGCATTATCAAAGTTGATCTAGAGGCCAGTACATCGCAAGACCTCAAAGATGGTTTGCATGGACAAGATCAATAAGCAGCGGTGAAGAGAACTATACTCTCCACATTAATAAGTGCCATCAATGGTTACAATGTTGCTGCCTTCCTAAAACCACCACCGCCATTCAATACTGCCAAAAAGGGGAATATTGGTGACAGATGGACTGCTTGGATAGAGACATTTGATGATTTCACTGATAAGATTGAAGCAGATAATAAGAACATTATCAAGTACCTCAAGAATCTTGCAGTTTAAGGTGTGTAAGAAGTCATAAAGACAATGATGCGAGTTGCCAGAATTACATACAGTCAAATCAAAGCAGCCTTGAATCTCAAGTTCAATGCAATGACAGATGTAGATTACGAAAGATGCATCCTCTGTCTAGAAAGACAAACAGCTGGTGAGATCATAGTCTAATTTGTTGAGAGACTGGATACGCTCAAACACTGTAAGTTCAATTAATTTAATGATGAGGAAGCTATATGCATCAGAGTGATTGACAGGTGCTTGTCAGATTTGTTCAAATGATGAATGCTGAGAGAAACTCTTGGTTTGGAGTGAGTTCTCATGGCTGCCAGAGCTAAAGAGTGTGATGATTGACAAGCTGCTGACATGATGGCAAGAGATGACCAGAATGAGTCAGTCATGAATGTGAGAAATAAGCCAAAGTACAGGTCCGAGGAATGCAGAGTAAATTCAACACAGAAAAAAAGCAGTATTTCAGGTGTGGATTTTCGCTTGCACACGAAGGCAAACGTCCCGCCATTGGGCAGATCTGCAAAGGCTGTGGAAGGCAAACGTCCCGCCATTGGGCAGATCTGCAAAGGCCGTGGAAAGAAGAACCATTTTGTGATGGTGTGGAAAACAAAGTAGGCGCGTCACGGCATGAATACAAAATGGTCACCCTAACGTTCCAGAAGCGACGTTTGACGCATGCCCATAAGTCTAAGTGACCACATCAGCCAAGGCAAATTGATACCAAACGAAGTTGATCGACATCTAAATCTTTGTCAAATAGTTCTTTCATGTCAATATCAAGTGAAAGTGAAGAAGATGGGTGTGTTTTGTCGATGTTCACCTCAGACAAATATGCATATATTGGACTGGCCGCCAGTGAGGAAATCCACCTGTCCAAGAGAAACCGACATGACAAAGCGCCAAAGCCATCCAAACATTGTCCGAAGATCACACTAAAAGTCAATAGTTGTTTAATACCTTTCATTATCGATAGTGGTGCGCCAATAAATCTCCTCCTGAGGAGAAATATAATGATTGTCTCCAGTGCCCCGACTTACACCATTAAAAAGAATATATGCGAGCTGCATCGAAACCACTAAAATGGCGAGGGTCATTTGTGACTACAATGAAGCATAAGAAAACAAAAGTACAAGCAGCCACTCATGTACTTCAAGGTACGTTGTGAAGCAACTGTTTACTCAGCTTCAGCACAGTCGTTGATATGGAACTGAAATCCATGAACTATAACAGGAATGCTCATCACTAAATAGTAAGTCAATTTCCTTCATTGTTTCGTGGTTTGGGAAGACTCAAAACTGTGAAAGTCCAATTACACATTAATGAGGATGTTCGTCCTATTGCTCAAAGTGACAATCAAACTGCCTTCCAGTCATAGGAAGCTGTTAATAAGGAACTTGAATCTTTACTCAAGCATGATATAATTGAGCCTTCTACTTATCCAACTCAATGAGCGTCTCCCATAGTGGTAGTATCAAAAAAGGACAGTGAAGGAGCTGTATGCATCTGCATGGGTATGTGTAAAGCGAACAAGGCCATTGAAAGAGAACAACATCCAGTTCCGCACATTGCCGATATGATAACACGATTGAATGGGGCAAACGTATTCTCTCGCCAGATCTAAATAACAATATCATCAGTTGGAACTTGATGAGAAGTGCAGGTACATAACAACCTTTTCTACAATGTTCGTCTGTTACATTACAAGAGACTATGTTTTGGTCAGTTGCAGAGCTATTCCAAGATGTCAATCAACATATGATACAGCCTGTCATGAATGCTTTTAATTACTGTGATGACATATTGCTTTTTGGAGCTACACAGAAGGAGCATGACAAAGCTCTAAATCAGCTGTCAGTTGCTCACTAATGCCATTTTAAGATTGAATGCTGAGGAATGTGAGTTCCATAAGACATAGTTTAAATTCTTTGGCCATATCTTTTCTGATGGAGACAGATCCTGGTATCCTTGTATGTCCTGGGTTGGTAAAAACGTGAAAATGAGTAACCGCCTCTATAAATTTACTTGTCTCTAATATGCCTCCTAAGCCTTGGGCCCACATTCTATAGCTGACTGTACCACCGTTCTATAGCTGACGCTATTGTGTCAGAATAAGATTTAGAGCTAGCAACAGAGGAGCACCCACACAGTTTCTTACTATGATCAGTATCTGAGACTTGGTTAGAGGAGCTCAAATCAGTATGGCACCAAAGATGCGGTCTGTAATCACTTTTTTACATATTCGACTTTTGACTTTGTGTGTGGATGTACCTACTTCATCAGAGAGCCCCACTGAGTTAACAATTTTACCTTCAGGCTACGTTTAGCACTTCCCTTCAGTTAACAATTTTTACCTTGAGACCTAGTCAGCAAGATGAAAGTTCTGCGGGGCAAAACAGGATGATGTGGCTAAAACAGGGTCCACAAGATTGAGCACATTGCTTCTGTGGCACGGCTGAAGCCTTGATTGTCAATGTCAAATGATCTGAGCAGGGCAAAGAAGGAAATTATAGCCACTGAATTTGCCTATCCTCCCTGTTGGGGTCATTTTGCTGCCGTTTTCTGCTTTTGCGCTATACTTTGGGTCTAAATCACTTTTTGGAGATTGAATCCTTCAATGGCACAGGGCTGTCAGCAGTGGTATACAAGATTTCATAAGGGTGAATATCTGGTTTTACCAGACTCGCAGCATTTTTTTAACTTTACTAAGCCTAAGCAGGGTGATCCAGAGAATTGTGCTCACCTGGAGAGACCCATCTTTGGTTAGCCTTGGCACCTAGTCCCCCCCAACGAGAGGAAAAATGTCAAAGTCTCAACTTCACAAAAAACTTAATATTTTCTCTCATCACTGACAACGTTTTCAAACTATCATGAATAGTTTCTTAGGTACTAGGCGTCAGATTGGAATGGGAGATAGGTTTCTCAACCACTTCCTTCTTCAAAGGCTCCAGCAAAAAGCCTTTCTCACTGGTATGCTGGTTATTCTTCCAAAATGGGACCAATCCTCTTCTTCTTGTAGACTTCCAGGACCTCAGCATTTATGGCCCTTTGAGATTGGCTAGCAGCGCTGGAGATTCTTTTTTAAGTGAACGTAATATGTCCCCCCACAGTCCCTGCTACTTACCCGGCATCATCCTTATTTGACCCACTGTCCCTTCCCAGAAGAATTCCACGTTGTATTGCAGCACTTCTTGTTTTTCTAGCAGAAGCTACAAAAGGCAAACCCTATTCCTGAGTCCTTTAATATGGCAGGACAGAGTCTTCATTTTGCTGAGCTGTGGTGCTTTTTAAGTGCACCCCAGGTCTTTATCTATTACTTAGGTCCTACCTTCTCCTCATCAATTGCCCTTCTATTGGAGTGAATACAAATATGTCCCTTTGAATGCATGCTTCCTATTGTGACTTTCCTTTAACACTCGAGTCAGATACACAAGATCACACCGGTGTTTGTGTGTCACAACTCTCAACCTCTCATCATTTCCCTGCACATGTATCTGAGAAGTAAAGAGCTGGGTGGTTACTACAATGCTAGCTCTTGCAAATCATTTCTCTTGTTTTGGGGCCCACGTCAGTGGTTATTGACACAAAATCCCCTTGGTCTCCAGGCAGAACATTAATTATGAAGCCCTTCATACATTTTAACAATGATGTCGGCTGAGGACAAATCTCATTACAATTCACTGCAAAAGGTTTCTGTCTAGATTATTTGTTTATCTAGGCCGAAATGTAGAAGTTAAATTCACTTCTATCATTTTTTAAAATTATTTGTAATAGCTAAATTCACCACAAAATTGTTTTCTCAAATAAGTAAAATGCTGCAAGAATCTAACCTGCCCCACGGTCCAAATACCAATATATACTTTTTAAACATAGTGCAGGTGCTGTTAAGGTAAAATGACCACAGCCTCAGCAATACCAGCACTTTGTTATCCCTGTTTCTACTCAAATATGCAAGCTGGCATAATATCCATGGTTCACGTCTGACTAATATGCATCTGGTCTTCTGGGCTATTACGCATATATTAATATTGTTAGATGTAGGCTGAAACATGTTAAAACAATTTATGGTGACATGTTATCACTGCTGCATTGTCTGTAGTGTCACTGGGCTGCTAGTCAGCCCTTTTGCTGTCTTTTATCATAATAATGGGTGGCATAATGTGACACTGCTTTCATCGATGGATATTTGACCTTTCTGCATTTGCGTAGTTTTTGTGGGGTTTCTGTGAGTTACCAGAAAGCAAAATCTGCCTATTAGGACATGAAGACCAGCTGCCATATTCTGGAGCACACAGGCAGTGCAAAGTTGGTGAGTAGTGGAAGGGCGAGATTTTGATCGATACCTTATCACTATTGATCTAAACCTCGATCTGGTCGACTGAACCTTTGTTGCCTGTCATTGAGGGAAGAAAGTGCATCTCTTACCAAGTTAGTTCACCCAATAAAGGACTCCGCTCCAAAAGATCACAAACAACTTCTAGCTTTCAAAAGTTTATTGTAAGGTTAGGATAAGCTGCAGATACAGGCATCTCAGAATGAGATTCACGAGATACACAGGTCCAACTACATACATGTGCTCTCTGAAAGCCCTCAGACGAGCAACAGAAATTACCAGCACAAGTTCTAAGAATAATAAAGCTATCAGCATTGACGCATATTGAGATCTCTCCTTCATTTAAGTTGGAGGAAAAACACACAGGTTAGGCTGTCCCTACCCTGCTCTAGATGGTATCCCTACTTAACCAAGTCTCAACCTAACAAAAGGTGTCAGCAGTGAATGACCCCCAAGGGAAGTCACTCACTCTTAGTCTCTTGGTGAAAACCTATAGTTCTCCAGTCATGACCCCTCTCTGCCTACCCATCCGCTCTCTAAAGGGTCCTCAGGCATCTGCTCTAACTCCACCCAGGGGTGCTGTCCCTAATACAAAACAGTCAACAACATTTGAGACGCCCCTCGTGAGACGCCCCTCACGTGGTGTAGCTTCTGGCTTTTTCCATGCTGCTTTGTATTGGGCCTCATACGTTGGAGTTGACCTTGCTTCTCAGACTCTTCTCCGGCCCGCTGATACCCCTTAAAACATTCCGGAACCCTCCTCCATGTCTGGGCCGTCTTCTGAACAGACCTCTATTCATATTATTTATAATTGGATCCCCCCTTTTCTCTTGCAGACAGACATCTGCAGCCAAGATCCCAACTCTCATAGACTTCCAAAAAGGTTCGCAACATTTCTCGGCCCAGACCAGTACGTGTAAATCAATGTTAAAACATTTCAGGCCTACAGCATTTCTCATAATGATTATAGCATTCAACTTCTTCATTAATTAAAGCATGTTAATACTTTTATTCTATTATTCAGTAAACACATCTATAAATCATGGCCCATTAATGCAATGACCAAAACATTAGTGAAATCCATATCGTGAAAAGAAACACCTTCCCCTTCCCTTCTAGCTCTGGCCCTGAGGCCTACCACATTCTGCGTTTAACCACATGCCATCTTACATTTTAGCAGCTACACGACATGGATTCAGGAATAATCACATCTAATAAAATCATATAGTGTCACACATTTCTGTATTAGTTCCACTTCTTCTTAAATCTCTACATTATCTATACATTCAGAATATAATTGCAGATACTACTAGCACTCATGGCATTTCTCCTCATGATTTGTGCTTACTACGGGTAAGTGTGATGCACTCATACATTTAGGTCAGTTTGCGCTCTCTCAGTTCCCCCCTTTGATGACCTCTCGGGGTCATCACTAACATTTAAACTGCAGTTATTGCTAGCATAACTTGTCTCTGCGTTTCCAGAGCCCTCAGACTCCTGTACTGATTATCTTGTATGGCAGCCAATCTCTGCAGCTGCTCTCTTTGGGCCCTTTCCGACCTTTTTGCTCTGTACCATTTGAATACCCTCACCAATCCCCACAATATGATCCCACAGATCAATATTATGATGATAGGTTTTAGTATATACCACACAAAGCTTTTGCCTAGGGTGGAGATCCACCCTCCAACTTCACTCATTCCGTGGCCCACCTTTTCCCAGACATTTTCTCTACTCAAGTCTTCGATCTCCTTGTGAATATCAGTTATGTTCCTAATAACTTTCTCAAGGGGCTTTGAATTGTCTGGAATGTAGGTACAACATTCCTGGACCTTCAAAGCCTTACAGACTCCGCCCTCTTTTGCTAGTAGGACGTCTAACGCAAGACGGTTCTGAAGAACCATAGCCCTTATCGATTGCATCTCTCCTTCTACCAGCATTAAGGACTGAGCAGTGCTGGCAGACAACCTGTCGACGACTGTTGCCAGTCGTCTAATTTTAACATCATTAAGGATTAGTCCCAAAAGAGGGAACACAGCTCCAAAGACATCTCCAACCATTTCTGCATCTCCTATATCTCTCCTTCCCCTCGATGATGTCTTGCCCTCGATGATCTCTAAGTCTTGTGCATGATATATTTTGGGGAAGACAATTGCTAGGTAACATGATCCATACCAGTTGTCAGGTAGTCTCACGTAGGCATTTCTTCCACATACAAAATACACATTTGGAATCACTTGCATTCCCTTCAGGAAATCTTTAGTATAGTACTCTATATTGAAAGCATGTTCACAGCTGACTTCTCCCACGTATACATTTTCGTAATACGTTTTGGCTCGGTGAAGACATAGCTTTCCTCTCTGCGTCTTATCTAAAGCTATTGGACCACTACTACCCTTTCTCTTGTGTGCCTTCTCTTCCTCGGTCCAATCTGTTTTCCATTGTCCTGATTTTTTCAAAATCTTTTGTCTCCTGTAACGATCATCCACCTGCCCTATGAACTTCTTCTCGACTTCTGACACTTTGCATGTCAGGTTATTTCTACGGGCATGTGAAGTATCTAAGGTAATCCAAGGAATGAAGAACTTGGCCAATCTGTCTTCACTCTTCCAGTAGTCCCATTTGTTCATCTGCTTATAATTTGGGACTTCTGGCAACACTGAATCATAGTTGGAGAAATAGTATTCAAAACTATCTCTCCCATAAAATATACTAAGCAATAAGCTACATGTAATGCCATATGTCAGCGGGAGGTGATGATATCTAATGCCTTCATCTACAGACGCCGGCAACTGCATGCAGACGTAACAGTCCTTAACCTCCATGGCATCCACGTATTCATATAAGAGTTTAGCATAAGCATTTGACCTAAAGTCTCCTTGGGACTCATCTACGTGTAACCTGCGGGCTTCTGCAGCTAATAACGCTTTCTCTTGAGTGTTTTCCCTTTTCTCACCAGCAACAGTGGGTGTAAGCGTTTCTACAGATTTCACATCAGTTACCTTCGCCTCTTCCTCATGTCCCTTTACATAAGAAATTGTTACCACTAAAGCTATTAATATTATCACTCCTACTATTAGTGTACCTATTATACATTTAGCTCTGCGGTTCTGGGTGCCGGCTTCCATTTCGTCAGACAATATAGCTCTCTCTTATCTTGGCACAAAGTTCTTTTCTTCTCGTTCCTTTACAGTCTCTTTTTACTCCTTTTGTCTTTAGAATCCACACAACTGGAAGCTGACAACCTTCTTCGCAAAGGTCCTTTAACAGTTCAATAAAGACAACCCTAGCCCTTCTCCATCAACTCAAGGGAAGGTCCCTAATATTCTCTGCTTCCTGGGCGCTAGGTAATCTTCTTGTTCTGCTCGCTTTATTTACAAAGTCCTTTAAGCATCTACTATCAGGTTTGTGCCTGCAGCTTCGATAGCAAAGTTCAGTATTTCCAAACGAAGATTGTGCTCTTCATGGGCTGTTATCGTTGTACCAAAGTCGGGGAATTGCAATTCTGAGAGAAACATGTGTTTTAACTTGCTGAGGCGGGGAGGTCTGGGGAGCATGAATGTTAGTGACCCTTCTTGTTCGACTCCGGGTACCAACAGTCGTATTTCCACGGTGACGATGGGCTCAGAACTGGACACCACCACCGCTCGAATCCTCCCTGTCTCCTGTTTCAAAGACATTTGTCGCCAGATATGTCCACTCAGGGGTGGAGTATCTTCTGCTAGGCACACGCACTCTTCTTGACCTTCTTCGGTCCGGTGCTTCAGCGCCCTGAGCACCTTCTTCCGGGTCTGAGTCTTCTGATATCGGAGGAAGGGTTATCTCTGGAGTTGACCTCAGGCTAGAGCTCCTTCTTTGCGGCCAATTAGCTTCTCCACGTGCCCTTCTACTCCTTCTTCTTCTTGTCTGTTCTCGCTCTCTGTCAGACCTGTCAGTGTCTGACTCGTACTCCCAGCTACTTTCTCCTTCTGTAGCGTCGTCTGTTTCGCTGTTGTACTGACCGTCCTCAGCTTGGTCAGACTCGTTCCCTGCTTCCGCTGGCACCTCTACAGCTTGGCTAGCCCCCTCTATGGCTTCTCGGTCCTCTGCTGGACGTCTATCCGAGAGAGGAGCTGTTTCTTCCAGAGGTGCTGGAACCCTTCGCGTATGTGACGCGTGGATCCAATTGGGCAGGCCTCCCACCTTCACAGCCGTGTTCGCGATCAGGATGATCTGGAAGGGCCCACGCCAACGAACATCCAGGCAGTTTCTTCTCACATGTTTTTTCACCAGGACCCAGTCCCCAGGATACAGGTCATGGCACGGGCCCTGGCACGATGGAACCTCGGCAGCCTGCACCGATCGTTTCACCCTTTCTTGTCGTCTGTTCATATTCTTTACATGCGCTGCCCTAATCCATGCATCAAGGGCTTCAAACTGAGTCGGTCTAGGCAAGGGTCTCATTGAGGTCATGACTGATTTTAATCGATGTAACACCTCTAATCTGAACGTCCCGTACTTCGGGAACGTCAGTTCCTCATTTCCTTCCGTAATCTTACTCCACTCTGTTATCCAAAGGATCGTATGCAGCCCAACATTCACTGCCATGTAACGAGCCGGCGTACCCTCCGGCGGGGCTTCTTCCCCTTCATCCGATCCCCGCTTCTCTTTTTTAAACGCCGCTCTCAGCCATTTAAAACACTTCATAATTATACGCACAATATCCAGCCTCGCTACTCTGTTTACTTCCTGATGACAATCCACCAATCCTAGCGCGGCTTTGCTAACTTGGCCTATCGCAGCGCGGTCTTTCTCCGGTCGGCCAATCCCAGCTCAACACTTTCTGACGTCTTTGCTAGCTGGCCTATCACAGCGCGGTCTTTCTCCGGTCGGCCAATCACAGCGCGACACTTCCTGACGTCACTTTTCTCCGCTTCGCAGCAGCACCCCTCCTTTCTCAACTCGTCTCCCGGTCATGCATGCGTCCCATTCATACACCGAAAAATGACTACTTCCGACCAAGCGGTCACTTCCCTCGACTGTACGTCCACAGTCTATATGTAATTGTCAACACAACTGACGAAATGTCTATCGTCTCTCTGATAGGTTGCTTACACACACAGTAACCTCCGACCAGCGTCCGTTACTCACGCACTCACTCTTACGTTCCCCCTATCTCGGTCCTTCGGGTGATCAATGGTACCTCATGACCCCCTTCACACTAGTTGACAATTACTCTGGGTGTCCGATACACCCGAACCACTTAAGCTCTCCTTGAACTTAAGATTTCCACCGGTTGCGCGCGCTCACAACCTGTTCCACAGTCACTCTACAGACATTCAACTCCGCCAGACATTACAACATAGATACAATACAAAAACACCGCAATCTAACACGCATGACCCTTTATACTCACTCTCGACCGATACTGCTGCTTTTTCTGTCTCACGTCATCCGGATCTTCTTCGGCGGGCGATTCTTCCGATCATCGATCTCTAGGGGCCTTGGGGTAAGCTAACCTGGCCTAGGTCACCGTCCTCAAGAAGGCAACCATCCTCTGCTACCAACTGGAAGGGCGAGATTTTGATCGATACCTTATCACTATTGATCTAAACCTCGATCTGGTCGACTGAACCTTTGTTGCCTGTCATTGAGGGAAGAAAGTGCATCTCTTACCAAGTTAGTTCACCCAATAAAGGACTCCGCTCCAAAAGATCACAAACAACTTCTAGCTTTCAAAAGTTTATTGTAAGGTTAGGATAAGCTGCAGATACAGGCATCTCAGAATGAGATTCACGAGATACACAGGTCCAACTACATACATGTGCTCTCTGAAAGCCCTCAGACGAGCAACAGAAATTACCAGCACAAGTTCTAAGAATAATAAAGCTATCAGCATTGACGCATATTGAGATCTCTCCTTCATTTAAGTTGGAGGAAAAACACACAGGTTAGGCTGTCCCTACCCTGCTCTAGATGGTATCCCTACTTAACCAAGTCTCAACCTAACAAAAGGTGTCAGCAGTGAATGACCCCCAAGGGAAGTCACTCACTCTTAGTCTCTTGGTGAAAACCTATAGTTCTCCAGTCATGACCCCTCTCTGCCTACCCATCCGCTCTCTAAAGGGTCCTCAGGCATCTGCTCTAACTCCACCCAGGGGTGCTGTCCCTAATACAAAACAGTCAACAACATTTGAGACGCCCCTCGTGAGACGCCCCTCACGTGGTGTAGCTTCTGGCTTTTTCCATGCTGCTTTGTATTGGGCCTCATACGTTGGAGTTGACCTTGCTTCTCAGACTCTTCTCCGGCCCGCTGATACCCCTTAAAACATTCCGGAACCCTCCTCCATGTCTGGGCCGTCTTCTGAACAGACCTCTATTCATATTATTTATAATTGGATCCCCCCTTTTCTCTTGCAGACAGACATCTGCAGCCAAGATCCCAACTCTCATAGACTTCCAAAAAGGTTCGCAACATTTCTCGGCCCAGACCAGTACGTGTAAATCAATGTTAAAACATTTCAGGCCTACAGCATTTCTCATAATGATTATAGCATTCAACTTCTTCATTAATTAAAGCATGTTAATACTTTTATTCTATTATTCAGTAAACACATCTATAAATCATGGCCCATTAATGCAATGACCAAAACATTAGTGAAATCCATATCGTGAAAAGAAACACCTTCCCCTTCCCTTCTAGCTCTGGCCCTGAGGCCTACCACATTCTGCGTTTAACCACATGCCATCTTACATTTTAGCAGCTACACGACATGGATTCAGGAATAATCACATCTAATAAAATCATATAGTGTCACACATTTCTGTATTAGTTCCACTTCTTCTTAAATCTCTACATTATCTATACATTCAGAATATAATTGCAGATACTACTAGCACTCATGGCATTTCTCCTCATGATTTGTGCTTACTACGGGTAAGTGTGATGCACTCATACATTTAGGTCAGTTTGCGCTCTCTCAGTTGTCTCTCACAAAGGTCCAAAAAATCCAGCAAGTAGTCCTTATATTAAAAACATTTTGGCTAACCAGCGCAAAAGAGAATTTTCCTAAATAAGGCAAATAAGGTTGTGGACTTATGAGAAAAACATCAGGAAATAGGGTGAGGGACAGACATGAAACACGCATTGTAAAAGCCAACAGATCTAGCCTTTCCTGATACTATGATTATTATTTTTTAATGCAAAATTAATAAAATATTTACTGATATGACCGCTTTACTAGTGATGTTTTTACATAACAAGCCTTTTCACTGTACCATGTGTTTTATGTGTGAAGATGATAAGAATAAATCACCACAAACAAAACACTAAAATTGCAGACAGCTACAATGTTACAGTGTCACTTTAGTATAGCAACTTTAAAAAAGAGACAGAAAATAAATCATCATCTAATTGGGCATTCAATGTGCTGGCAACATAAGTAGATGTTATGTAAAGTTCCATAGCAAATACGTAAAAATAAAACACAAGTTACACCAGTTTTGTCCCGGAAGAGAAAAGAGCTATTTAAGGAGGATGTGAACAATGTGCATAGACTTTTCACATTTATTCAAAGGGAATGGAGCCAATGGATAAAGTGGGCTGACCCACTGCCACATGCAGTATTCTGCAATTGGGTGGAAGGAAAATGTGAATAACAATTCACCATACCAATGGCCGAAGACCACTAACCAAAAGTCCCACTCTGTAAGTCTATTATTATTGATTGTTTTGGAAAAGCGGCAGTCTGGCAAGATGCTAAAACTGTCTCAAAGGCCAATGGGTGTTCATCAAAGTCTTCGTTCTACACAAGATAGCATCTTCATATTTCTATCAGTTTTTACTTTAAACTGAGGGGTCAATATGATTTTTCCATTGATTCGGTTGTGGTGAGGCAAGGCAAATATGTCATAATTCATTGAAATACAACGGCAGACGTCTGATCACACATGCTCAGATATCAAACAGCAAATATCTCTATCAGGGTCCACAGCTCCATGGCCTCGGCCCGAAAGAGAAAAGCTAATGCACCAATGACTTTATTCATTTATTTGCAGTTTTATACAGCGTAGAGAAGACCCGATTTGTGACAGAGAACTTTGCACAAGGACAACTGTATACGTATATATATATATATATATATATATATATATATATATATATATATATATATATATATGCGTGATCAAGAGCACTAGTTGCTCGAAACGCGTCGCCTGAGAGGTTGAAATAAATCTCCCTTACTGCAGCCTGGGGTCCGTGTCTTCATTTGCAGGAGTTTTGCTGGTTTGAAGATTTTGTTTTCATATATATATATATATATATATATATATATATATATATATATATATATATATATATATATATATATATATATATATATATATATTTTGTTTTACCAACCGCTTTGTGATTCCCTGCGTTGTAAAAGCCAGTGGAATAACGTCATAGATTCTATTCAGCTATCTCCTTTCAGCATTCATCACAAGAACGGAACCAGTGTACATGGATGTGCAAGAGGCTACATGATGCTGTAAGTTGTATTGTGTAGACCCCTCTCACAGAACGTGATCACTGGTTGAGGCAGTCTACAGTGAACTAGAAGTATTCCCCTGAGTAAGAATGATTAGAAGAAGCCAAAAAGGGGTCAAGGAAAAACAATACCACAATACAAATATATATGAAGAATTCTTACAATTTATTGAAACAGTATAATTCAGGATCTCGACATCTTCGCTGATATATTGTATCATAGTACATATAGCTTAGGTGTATACAATAGAGTCCGAATATACAATAAGTATTGCACAAATTTTATGTCTTACTGTTTTTTCTGTCTTTGTGATTCAATCTTGCTGGCCGAAATTGAAACTCTTTTTTATTGTTTTAATTTTGCTGAGTGGACTCCAATCTTTGGGACCACTCTCCTTTTAACATTTGTATGTTTCAATAAATTGTAAGAATTCTTCATATATATTTGTATTGTGGTATTGTTTTTCCTTGACCCCTTTTTGGCTTCTTCTAATCATTCTTACTCAGGGGAATACTTCTAGTTCACTGGTTAGACAACCCCATTTCCCTTGATGTTCAGTTATAGGGGTACCTCTCATATTTACCCTTACCCACCCTGAGGCAGTCTACAGCCAAAGAACAAAGGAAGGCAGAGATGTCTTCTTTTCTGTTTCACAGGACATTCTGTGACTTTCTTATATAAAAAATGAGCATTCTTACATCTAGGCTATGTCACCATCACCCTCAATAGGCACCCGCTGTGAATGACTAAAGGCAAATTAACACTCCTCAAAGAAACACATGACCTTATGCATCATCTACTTGTATAATACGCACAAGTAGTGCATAAACCCATTTGTGTCAGTCACTTTTTCTATTACAGTCACGAGGCATAATACACCACTACTGTATGGGTGTACGAGTCAAGCAAGTCACAATCCTTGTTGTCTGAGTATTTGTGTATGGAACAAACAATGTTTCACATTCATTCTAACATATACTATATGCAGCTTACACACCAGAAAAAAAAGATTGCATTATTTTCTATCATCTATGAAGGGAACAAGCAGATACATACGACTTCACAAATCAAATCTGAAATTCGAAAAATTGACTTAGTAAAATCAGGTTGTTCTATTTCTTTTTACAGAACCTCGACAATGTATGCCAAATTAATTTGCATCTTTCTATCACAGTGCATATCTTAAGCAATATGGCATGTTATATTTAAAGTTTGTCTTGTGAGGCATGAAATGAAATGTATTTTTATAGGCCTTTAGTTGCATACATAGGTTGCTTTTCGAAACTACTGTAAGAGAGTCATTTGTAGCCAAAGATCAAGTAGTGTTTGTACTTCCTCATTTCCTCTTCCACATTCCTAATAGTGAGAGGTGCATGACCTCTCCAAGATACCCTTTTTTGATTTTCTAAATAAATACACCCCAACCATTCTCCAACCGGCGACTTACCTTCAGCGGAAAGCACCACAAAGGGAAACGTCCCCCCACAAACTCTATACTCTCTGCTTCTGTCCTTCAGATACACAACCTGGATGCTGATGTGGTCAAAATGTGTGTTTTCTGTTTTGGATTTCAACCCACCCTTGGAGGAAGTGAAACCTCTGTCTGGGGTTCTATTTGGAGCAGATGGTTCGCTTCACTCCCTCCAATTGCGTGCTGTTGAGACATAAGCACTTTTCAGCATTTGTTGGTGCTTAATACCATTAAAAGTGCTGATTGGACAGATTTGGACTATGTGTGAGTACCAAAGGACGAAGTGCCTAGGCAAAAAAATACAAAAAAGACTCAGAAACCCCACATTCAAAAATACACACAGGAAATAAGTGCTGGGAAACTCACACACAACAAGGTTAAATGCAAACCATGAAGGTTTGTATAACATTTAGAATACTACAGAATGCAAAAAGGCACATGGTTAGTCAGTTCAAACTACTGCAAATACAAGGCAAATATAGAGTCAAAGAGCAATTAGACATAGAGCTACTCAAATTAAGGAGATAATAATGAAAAATATTCTAAGTTGAAGGTAAAACAATAGAGTGACATGGAGTCTGTCTCTATGAATAAGGGAAAAAATATTGGCACAAATCCCAAATACAACTGTTGTTGTAGCATTTCAGCAGCGGAGAATCAGGCCCTAAGCATGGTGTGAAGAGGCACCATGGATTGCATTCCTAATATTACTTTATTAAAAGCCAGTCATCATTCAGAAGTTTCATTATGTTATGTTATGGATTATTTATAAAGCGCGACGTTTACCCGAAGATATCTTGGAACTGAGTCTGCTACAGCATTAAAGAAAGATGGTTAGTTATTAAAATTGAAGAAGTCATTTGTGGAAAAGCCAGTTTTTTAATGCTTTCCTGAAAGGCAAGTTTTTAGGAATAGATTTGATGTGAACTGGAAGGGAGTTCCAAAGTTTTATGGCACTGTGTAAGAAAGCCTGGCCCTCCCCAGGAGGCAAGTCTGTAAAACAAGCTAACAAAATTAATAATCAAGTACCACCTTTTAGCTTACAGGCAAATGGAAATTGCATTGCTAAACAATAGCTGCTTGAAAATACAAATAAAACAGAGATCTGCTAGCAAAGATGTCAACCTTGAATGTTGAAACATTATTTGTTTTCCTCTGACAGTAAGCTTATAAATTGTTATTGCTAAAATAAGCATCTCAACAGAGCAGAACACATTTTGAGTATTTCCTGAAGTGAGAAAAAAGACACCGTATGAATTAAATTATGAACACCACGCACAGTGGAACTTTTAAAAGGCACGTTTTCAATGCTATAAGGCTAATGGCCTAATAGCTTTGCGGCCTACTTATGCTAACTCAAACACTTCATTATGAAAAGATGCAATGTATTTACTCTATTTGCTACCCATCCATTTTAAAGAAACACAATCTTTTATTAATGTTCATGTTAGGTTGCATTGGATTCAGTTGGAAAGCTGTTTAACTTGAATGTGTTCCAGCATCACTGTTCTCCTGGCCAACTGGAGTGCAGCTAGACTACTCTTGCCATTGTGAGCGGCATTGCACGCTGCAGCAGAATAGACACCTTCAATGTTGGCTTGCGGCTGCAAATGCACCTCCATTAAGGTCTCAGGGGTGGATGAGGGTGGTTGACAATGCCCTCAACTTCCTTTGCTTCTGGGTGTCTACATACATCTGCAATGTATTCCCTGAATTTGGACGGATGTTGTGCCTTTAGTAGTTTCTCATAGCTGCTTGTAGTGAGCATGGGGGTGTTTCTCAGATGGGGAACACGGACAAGCAGCAGTACTGAACATGCTGTTGTGTACTTTCCAGGTCCCTGGCATGGTTGGGTGCAGGGGCGCAAGTCTTGCCGTGCATGGGTAAGGGTGCCAGTGCATGAGATCAACCACAGATGGGGATGTTTCACCCTGACTGTCAGGGACTCTGCAAATCTTTGGCAAAGATTGGACTACAGTTTACTGCTGAGACGGGTGCTGAGCTTTGGATGTGGGAGTAGCAGGTTTGGTCCTGGTGGTGGTTTGCTTGTGGGGTGCTAGCTACATCTATGGTTGTTGAAGGTACCCCCCTCAACTGCGGGTCGTTTTCACTTCCTCCGTGACACAGCTATGTAACTGTTAGTGGGCTATGATAAATCTTCCTCTGCCCTCATGAAATATTTGCTAACGCTAGCCTTCGGTTTGAGGTTCACTCCTTCTAGTGACCGTTAGGGTTGCAAACTGTCAGAGGCTTCAACAGCTCTCCACTGGGTTGTATTCTGCTTCCCTGAAAAAACTCTATGTGGAGGTACTGTTCTCCCTTAAGTTTGAGAAGCTTCAGGATCTACCAGTTGATGCTTGCCGCAGCCCTGGGTGAGTTGAGGTTATTGTGACTCCTTGGTGACGTGGCCCATGTGCATGGGAAACATCCTTTACAACGCAACTTTTACCACGCAGTGCCTTTACGACGCAACTAATACAACGCATGTCATTACAACGCAGTGCGCTGGGGGGCGCTCTAGGATAGGGAATAGATTTAATTTACTATCCAACACCTTCCCTACTATCCACGGGGACTGGAGTTGGAATAGTAAATTAAACTATTCACTATCCAGCACCCCTAAGCGCTATGCGTTGTAACAGCATGCGTTGTAAAAACTGCGTTGCAAAGGCATGCTTGGTAAAAGCATACGTTGTAATGTCATACATCCCATGTGCACTGGAGCAGTCTTCCTTGTGAGGAAAATTGAATTGTGCCCTGTTATGTGTCCCTACGTATTCCCCAACATGTAATATATGTGCATGAGTAATATGCATTTTCCCTCTATGGCCAAATATAAAGACGCATTTACAGTTGCGTCCAACGTTAGTATGTCAGTTATCCAGTCCTCCTGAAAGCAACGTGAATTAGGCTTTTAGGCCTATGTTGCCAACGTCTTTACATTGTGCACGTTAAATCATCGAGTTGCACCCGTTTCTAGGGCTCTGCAGGGCTCGGACACGAGATCCAGGCCTCAAGTCTCCTGAACCACCCCGAGAGATGCAGCCCCGCCCGCATCCCTGACCCTTCACTTACTTCCTGCCAAGCAGCGCGGTGCCCGGCTCGGCCTGGCCTGCCTGCCAAGAATATATTATGCCTACAGTTATCTGTTCAGCTCCCCGGCTTCACATTCCTAGCTAACGAACAGAATAAACATATCCATCTACAGTCTAGTCCTCCTGTCTCCATGCAAGTGATTTCCTGAATTCGTATCCATAGAAGATCCATAGTTCACGCAATACATGAAGAAATATATGCATACACCAGCCTTTAGAGACAAGCAGCCTTTGCCCTGATGACTTTTAGAATCAAGCAACATGTACTCTAAACACAAGATATCAGATACGCTATAGGTACAGGTCGTTCTGACATCCTAGACTTCAGTCTCCTCTACTAGTGCTAGGAGTCAACATCCCCCAGCTCTCCCCAGTTACACGTCATGACTCGTTTTGCGCGCACCAGTAGGTTAAAGGTTCCAGCTGCCCATGAAGCCCCCTCCATGTGTCCACCCACTTATGACACTTCTGTGACGTCTACATCACACACCTCCGTGCACGCCCTGTGCACGCCTTCTTTTTACGCCCATATGTTCTTATCTTCTTCTTTTCACTTGTTACGCCTACTGTATTCAATGCAACTGTACTGTTTTACTATATATACTGTATGATGTTAATGAAATGTTGAGATCGAGGTCGAGATTGTCCCTTCCTGAGCCTTAGCAGGTGATGGAACCCGATGTCCATTGGCTCGAGCCACTTAATTAAAGCCCGTATGACTCAGATACCACGGACTCTGCCTCTCATTTATTGAGCTATCCTTTTTCCTTTAATGCATAGAAAAATAGTACCGGTAATTTATTTATTTACCACATAATGGCGCCCGAATAGGGACGAGCCCCTTCCCCACGCGCCGGCGATGTAACGCAGGCCCCCTGACCCCCTCTACAGCCGTGACGGACCCCTACTGTGCACCTGCAGGTTTTCCTGCTAAAACTCCCTCAGGCCCACGGAGGAGACGGAGACTGCGGTCCAGCATCCAGACGAGGCGGTGAGGAATGCGGGGAGTCCCGCGCAGAGCCCAAGCCGAGAGAGCAAGGTCCGAGGTATCCGGAGGCCCACCTGTTTCCGAAGCCCAAAGCGCATGCGTAGTGCGTAACAGTAACCAGACGTCGTATCAGTCCAGTCCAGTCGAGTTTCCGAGGCCTTCAGTTTTGCTTCCCGGTGAGTACCGTTGCTGGGGACGCATCTAGACGGGTTCATTAATTTGTGCCCGGTCCAGACGGGTTTGGGTACACAGATCCGGTCCGACGTGTTCACCTAGGTGGATACGGTATGACGTGTCTCTTTATGAGACCGGTATGTTCTGTACTGTTTTAGCAGTGCATCCAGTAATTCTGTTTTCTAGTATTGTCTCTCGAGATTTCTAGTATTATGTTTTCAATGTACTAGGTAGTATCTGTTCAAACTGTTTTTAATGTGTTTTGATGTTGTGGTATGAATGATTTGTTTTGCTATTCATTACTGTGTTCATTGTGTATTGTGTTCAAGTTCGAGTACGTTCAAAGATGCCTCTGTTTTCCAAGTTACGTCAGATAGGAACCAGAAAAGGATTACTCGAAGAATCAGTTCCTGTCCCACCTAGGGACAGTCCTGGACATTTCATGTATCAAAGGTTCAAAAGGTTCAAAATATGCTTTATTCGATATTCAACAAGGAAATATCATATAAGCGTAAAATTTCATAAAATATCATACAAACATACAATTATAGAAATAATTTAAAAACAAACAATTTTGGTCAATTCATTAAGATAAGTAAATGGCAACCATTTAAAAAAAGGCAAGATCTGGAGAGCCAATCTTTTAGAGTGATTAAGAGTTAATTAGAAGAGGAGCAATCAATTAGGCCTTGATGCATAAGGAGCATGTACGACAAGATACATATATACAATTGTTAAGAGCATATTTGGCTTTTTCCATTTTACATGTCTGGGTATAGACACATGGTGGCCAGAGTCCCCTTTCACCAAATGTTATTGTTCATTACTCTGGGGCCCGGGTAAAAATCGAACAAGTCCCAAGTAGAAATAAGGCCATCACCGGGTTTTGGTTAGAAAAGTCTTAAGAAGGGGACAATGTTCCTGTGTTTAAATCTGATCAATATCAGATCTCCCGAAATGTCTTTGGGCAATCTGCCTAACCACCCCACCCTCCTGACGCTCACAATTCCGCCATCTAGGGTGGGCGGCAGCGGTCTGTTGTTGTAGATGGTCTTATTTAGCAGCTCCTCGCTTGTTTCATGATTGCCCTGACCAAGTTCGGGCACCCCGGAAAGAACGGACACGTAGGGGGCAGCCTCTGGAGGTAAATTAATTCTCTGCCTTCTTGGCTGAGGATGTCTAGGGACTTTGGAAGAAGCACTATTATGGTTACGAGTGTTATTTTGGCCCCTTGGGAAGGGTATACTCAGGGCAGGGTCAATTATTCGAGCTTTTTTGAGTTCAGTAAGAATTGGCTTGTCCGAGTTTATACAGAGTGTAGAACGTGGGGAGACAGCCGAATTTACAGTTGATGGGTGAGTCATTTTTACTATTTGTTCCACATTGGACAGCCTGTCTCCCAACTCCTTGATTTTTGTGACCAGGGGTAACAGGGCAGCATTCAACAAGCGTTCAAATTCGGCCAATAGGGTCGATTGAAGGGGGGAAACAGGATTATTTGATGTGGTCCCTGCTTTATGTGGCGTTAGGACAATAGGATTGGCGGGGAGGGATAAGAAGCTACAACACAATGGATTGGCATTTGAAGGAGTATCCTCGTTGTTAAACAGGATTAAATCAGGGGATACAGGAACAGCTTGGGTGGTACAGGTTACGAGATCAGAGACTTTGCCCACTCTGGGGGGGGTTAATATATCGGGGACATAGTTAGTGCCGCACACGGCATTTAGCTCATCCCAAACAGACATCATGGGAGGACTATGTAGAGCCCGATGACGACACAGGACGATTAAACATAAATAAGTATACAGTATTATGTCTCTGTACCTCTTATGTTGGGACCATGTGGGGTGGCCCGCCCCGTCCTCCTCAGGTCCTCGGAGGGCCACAGAGGGCCCGCCCTTTGCCCGGGCTTAGCCCCGGGCGCTCCCGCGCGCGACTCGCGTGGCGAGAGGCGTTCCTCGCTTTACAGGCGCCTCCAGGCGCGAAGGTGGCGTCAGGGACGCGACTCGGCCGCCGGGGCACCTGGGGGTTGTGGTTCTGTGTCCCCGGTGTCAGTGGCGTTGCGCTATTCGGCCGTTCCCCTCACGGCGCTTCTCCCAGGAAGGTCATAAGCCGTTGCCCTCACGGCAGGAATGAAGTCGGGTCAGAGGCCCCCCTCTGAGCGCTCGGCGCTCCTCGCTTTACAGGCGCCTCCAGGCGCGAAGGTGGAGTCAGGGACGCGACTCGGCCGCCGGGGCACCTCGGGGTTGTGGTTCTGTGTCCCCGGTGTCAGTGGCGTTGCGCTATTCGGCCGTTCCCCTCACGGCGCTTCTCCCAGGAAGGTCATCAGCCGTTGCCCTCACGGCAGGAATGAAGTCGGGTCAGAGGCCCCCCTCTGAGCGCTCGGCGCTCCTCGCTTTACAGGCGCCTCCAGGCGCGAAGGTGGCGTCAGGGAGGCGACTCGGCCGCCGGGGCACCTGGGGGTTGTGGTTCTGTGTCCCCGGTGTCAGTGGCGTTGCGCTATTCGGCCGTTCCCCTCACGGCGCTTCTCCCAGGAAGGTCATCAGCCGTTGCCCTCACGGCAAGAATGAAGTCGGGTCATGGCTTAGATGCCATACTGTACTTAGACTTATGGGTAGATTATACTAAGAATCTGGAAGAGAAATATAGATGGCCTGTTTCAGGAACTTGGGATGCTGAGTGCATCATGAGAGTAGAGGAAGCATTATGGAAAAAGAAAGCCAGACAATCCCAGAAAGATGCCATAGAATTGTGGCGTAAAGAATCGCATAAAAGAACAGAAAAGGAAATCAGAAAAGCAGAACTAAGTAGAGAATCATCAGAAAAAGCCCAAGAAAGGGAACTACTAGAAGAAGGTGAACGAGTTAGAGCAGAACAGTCCGACAGACAAAGAAATGCCCTTATTAAAGGCATGTATCCCCTTCTCGCCGAGGGCCTGCCTAAGGCGACCCCGGAAGCACCCTGTAATTTACCGCCACCATTGATCCCGACTAAGCTACGTCATAAACCGACCGCAGCTGAAATTTTCCTTTCTTCCTATTTAGACGATACTGTACCAGAATATACAAATCCGCGTCCTCCCCCGCCTGCTCAACCTCAAAACTCTGTTGATAACGCAATTACTGTTCCTCCAGCCACTGGTCCCGGGAATCCTTTTAATCCGCCAATAACCCAGGACCAACCCACATTACGCTTGCCTACTTTACCAGTCACATTACAAGCAGCAACCGCACATCCAGTATTAGTTGACGATTCTAGTGCAGGAGGAGCAGGGGGAGGTATCCCTATCACCCCGCCTCAAGCAAAACGAATGACGCTAAGAGACATAGCATTACAGCGCACGCCAAAAGTGGCTACTTACGCAGCCCTCAAAAAGTACCTTACTGATTGTAGATATGATCCAGTACCAGGCGAAGATCACATGATATTATATTCAGTACGTCTACGACGAGTTGCAAGCTATTTGACTATCATACCAGAAATGGGGGAACATCTAGACAGAATATATCATTTCATCCGAACAGGGGAAGGACCAGAAAGTATTCACGAGGCCATGGCACAAAGGAAAGTCGAGACTCAAAATATGCTCTTGCAGTTTTTGATAAATTGTTTAATAAGAGAACAAGACCAGCCTGGTAAAGACAAAGATGAGATGAAAGTCCTGACAAGATGGAGTGACAACATAGCAGACGGAAAACACAGTAAACAAAATTGTATAGAAACCATGTATAGAAAGATTCGTAAAGAAATCCTAGGCATACACGAAAGGGCAAAAGCAACGAGAGAACCCGAGAAAGAGAATGACACTTCAGACGAAGATGCAGACACAGACAACCTAGAAAGAATAGCGTACGTGGGTAGGGCGAGACCTTTTGACAGATCCACACGCCTAGAATGTAAGAAAACTTTTCTTCCTCCCGTACCAGAACAGTGTTCTCTTGAACATTTATTCCAAGCTACCGATAGAGTCCTGAGACAACGTAGAGGTTACAGTGAGCTTAGTACCATGCATGAACAGGAACTAGCCCGATCAGCAGTTCAATGGACTAGTAATTCCAGTGCATTTAAAGACGAAGTAGTGGCCCATACGTTTCTGAAACGTCCCCCAGACGAACAACGACTGGTGGGTATGTACATGATCCAGCACCTCATTATACTGTACGAAAGTCAGCATTCTGATCCAGGTCCCCTATATAATGTATTGGACGAGTTACTCCTAAACAGATGGAAGGGCCTAGGTACCGATTTGATTAATGTCATCTTAGAACAACGCCATAAATACAGAACGTTCCTGACTCCACATTTCGTTCCTGTTCAACCCCCAGTAAGGTACATAGATAGACAGAATCCTTTGCGAGAAGTGCATCCTGTTAAGGGAACGGGAGGTGCACTCGAACGAGTATTTGTTTACACCCCTTTAACGAAAATAGAACTACTGGAAATGAAAAAGTTAGTACCCTGTCACGATAAAGATCCAGCAGGGTTCCACCGTGAATTAAAAGACATGCTCCGTATGGGAGAATACACGTATCCCGATATCATAAAAATGTTAAAGGTCCTGTTGCCTGCGGGCATATATGAAAAACTTAAAGAAAAAGAATGGGAGGTGGGAGAGAAAAAGATTGACTGGGCCGAATTAGAGAACGAAGATAATACTCGAGTTCCTGGTACTGGTCTCGGGGAAAAAGCCAAAGCATTGCCCGAATTGTTAATACAAGTCCTGCCAAGATTACTAACCACGAAAAAGGAAGACTGGGATGCCATCTCAGCCTGTAAACAGAAACAAGACGAAGACACTAGTGATTTTTATTCCAGATTTGAAAAATGTTTCATTATTAATAGCGGCTTGAAAACAAGTAGTGAGTCGTATCCACATCTTTTTGTTACCAAACTAGTAGAAAATTCTTTACCACAAGTTAAGAATCGAGTACTGAAAGTCGAGAGTACCTGGCAAGCTAATACCCCGTCCCAAATGTTACAAATGTTACAGTACCACCAGAACCGAATCAGAGAAGAGCAGGAACATGAAAAGAGACGTATGAAAGACACGAAAATGAAAGTACTAGTTGCACAGTCTGTTCCGGTAGATAGTCAGAAGAGGGGTACGACTCAGACCAGTCATTCTGCAGCTCCCGTTAAAGGGACATGCAATTATTGTAAACAGCCAGGTCACTATATAAACGAATGTGCAGTTCTGAAACATAACATAGCTACTGGTAAGACGAAAGAGAGACCGCGTCCTCCTAGACAGGAACATGTTCCGCAAAACACGCAACCACCGCAGAACGCACAACAGACAGTTACAGTACCGCAGCCTATAGCTGCCACACAACACGTTACACAGCAGATGTACCAGTACGCACAGTCGGATTATCTGGAATATCAGCAGTATTCATGAAACAGCCTAGAGAGGGAGGTTGGCTTGCCTCTCATCGAGGTTCCTGTAGATCAAGAGGGTCCCTATGTACACAGTCAAGTATTAGGGAAAGACAGAAAATGTCTGATTGATACAGGGGCAAGTAGGACTACCATCAGTCATGACAAGGTTCCAGGGGCTCCGCTCTCAGGCTCAAGAAATGTTTCCCTGGGATTTTCAGGAAAGCCTATTGTTAACGAAATATCGAAACCAGTTTCCCTAGAAGTTGGTCCATTGTCTCGAACTACAGACTTGTTACTTACGAAATCATGTCCAGAAAACTTACTCGGTATTAAAACATTGAAAGAATTAGGAGCAGTGATTTGTTGTTCTCCGGAAGGAGTGAGATTGTTTTTACGTGATTTTAAAGGACATTATGTGTTAAGAGATTTTGATCCAAGATTACTGAATGTACCACAGCATTTATGGGCGCAAGGTCCAACTGATGTAGGTTATATGCATATTACACCATATCGTGTCACTCTGAAACAAGGAGTTGTACTACCTCGAATCCGACAATACGAGTTGCCACCTGAGGCTGTAGCAGCCTTATCGAAAATCATCGACGAGCTCATTGCTCAAGGAGTGGTTGTAGAAACTGACTCCAATGTATGTAATTCTCCGATCATTCCGATCCTTAAACGCACTGACCCAAATGCACCTCCAGTTTATCGACTAGTGATTGACCTTCGAGAACTTAATAAATGTATCATACCCCAGTACCCAGTAGTTCCAGATATCTCTTCCCTATTGACTGCCATTGATTCCGAAGCAGCGTTCTTTACTGTTATCGATCTCAAGAACGCCTTCTTTAGTGTCCCCATCCATCCAGACAGCCAGTTCCTTTTCGGATTCTGTTTAAATGGAAGAAGCTATAAATTCACATGTGCACCTCAAGGGTTCACAGAAAGTCCTAGTATTTACAGTCAAGCACTGAAACGACAACTAGACAGTATTCACATGCCAACTGACACTGCCCTGCTCCAGTACGTGGATGACCTATTGATCACTGCCCGTACAGAACGTGACTGCGAACGTGCGTCACTGACAGTCTTGTATTTTCTGGCAGACATGGGGCACAAGGTGTCCCCTTCGAAACTGCAATTCTGTGTCCAGCAAGTGGTATACCTTGGACACTTGCTGTCCAAGAGGGGTAGACAGCTGACACCTGACCATATCCAGTTAATTGCACATCTTCCACAGCCCAAGACACAGAAGGAGGTACGAGCTTTTATCGGCCTCACTTCTTACTGCAGACAATGGATCCCTCAGTACGCATATCTAGCCAAGCCACTGATACAATTGACAACACGGGAGGCAGCGACATCGACTGTCCTCCCTTGGACCCAGGAACATACACTTGTTTTCAATGAATTAAAGAAAGCTTTATGTCAAGCACCTGTTTTAGCAACACCAAACTACAGTAAACCTTTTACACTTTTTGTCACTGAACGTGATGGTACAGCATTATCAGTTCTCACACAAGATCAAGCAGGACAACACAAGCCTTGTGCTTATTTTTCTAGCACACTAGATCCAGTAGCCCAGGCTTTGCCTGCGTGCCTCAAATCAGTTGCAGCCACAGCTTTAGCTATCAGACAAAGTGATTCCATAGTGTTAGGACACCCCCTGACAGTACAAGTTCCACACTCCGTGGAAGTTCTTTTAAACCGTACACAGACTCAGCACTTGACTATAGCACGATTGACAGGATATGAATTGACACTGTTTCAGCCACACATAGAAATCAGACGCTGCAACATATTAAATCCTGCTACACTGTTACCCTCGATTACCTCAAACCCTGCCGCACACGACTGTGTGGAAGTTATTAACACCATGACGAAGCCAAGACAAGACTTGACGGACATTGCATTACCTGACCCAGACCTGACACTTTATGTGGATGGTTCATGTATGAGAACAAGTACAGGAGAATTAGTAGCAGCATATGCAGTGACTACTGAAACTGAAGTTATAGAAACACATCGTATTGACACCCTGTCTGCTCAAGCAGCAGAGCTCATCGCTCTGACTCAAGCCTGCATACGAGCCAAGAACCTGAAAGTAAACATATATACAGATTCACGTTATGCATTTGGAGTCGTTCACGACTTTGGAGTCCTCTGGCAAGAAAGAGGTTTCATGACCTCTCATGGAGCCAAGATTCAGCATGGCCCCCTCATTCAAGCTCTGTTGGAAGCAATACATTTACCTACAGCTATAGCCATTATGAAGTGCAAAGCACATACGAAAGTCACTGACACCATTTCCCAGGGTAACAACCTGGCAGATCGAACAGCCAAGCTTACAGCTCAGACTCCAGACATTCCAGCTGACACAACAAAGACAGACGTTTCAGTCCAGACGACTTGTATGACAGTCAAAGACCCTACACAAGATGTACTAGACATACAGACACACGCTACTCCAGACGAAATCAAGAAATGGTCTGAACAAGGAGGGGTCCAGACAGATCAGGGATGGTTGACGAAGGGAAAAGCCACATGGTTTCTCCCCGACTCTATGGTTCAAATCATCATTAATACAGCACACAGTCCAGCACACTTAGGAGAAAAAGCCATGTTAGACAGCATCCAGAACCTCTGGTTTAACAAGCATTTACGAGCAGCAGCGAAGCAGAAAGTGCGTACCTGCATGATCTGTTGTCAGTTCAATCCAGGTAAAGGTGTCCCGGTGGAACAAGGTGGATTTCATCCTCCTGACCATCCTTTTGAAGTCCTCCAGATGGATTATATCCAGATGGATCGATGTCGAGGATTCAAGTATGTCCTCGTAGTTGTCTGCGCTTTGTCCAGATGGACAGAAGCATATCCAGTCCCAGATTATACTGCCGCGACCACTGCCAAACAGTTGGTTCGTGAGTTCTTCCCTCGCTATGGTTTGCCCCGGGTCGTGTATTCAGATAATGGACAGCAATTCTCGTCCGAACTCATGAAACAGGTATCACTTCTGTTAGGGTACCAGTGGAAATTCCACTGCGTACGACACCCCGAGGCAGCTGGCCTCGTCGAGCGACATAATCAAACTCTGAAAACACGATTAGCGAAGGTTTGTGCCGAAAAAGGTGTAGATTGGATGGTAGCCCTGCCGGTTGCCCTCTTCTATATGCGAACGGTCGCTCACTCTAGATCTGGTTTGTCACCCTACGAGTTGTCTTCGGTCGTCCCCCGAACATGTGGGGTACACCTATGCCTCGTAAAATCACCGATGTTGACAGTAACATGCTGACAGATTACCTAGCTTCCTTGATGTCTGCACTACTCTCTTGTCGTTCACAGGTCGCGGCTGCCTTCCCGGACAACACCCAGGTGAAACCGCACGAGGTCGTTCCAGGCGATCTAGTATTGGTTCGGAACTTTGATCGCTCAAGCCCTCTGGAGCCCCGCTGGAAGGAGCCAAAACTCGTTCTGGCTCGACCACAAGGACCGCCGTAAAACTAGAAGGAAGAAAAGGCTGGCTCCATTCCAGTCACATCAAGCGTTTCCATGGACTGCGTCCAAAGACTTTTTTCAAGGACTGCCCCGATACTGACTCTAAACTTCCCCTGTTAGAGAAAACTCCGCAGCAGGAGTATAAACTTAAATTAAGGTCTAGTAAGTCAGACAGCGTTTAATTGTTTAAGTCCCCCTCGGGTGAAGCGGTTAGACAGGTTTCTGACATGTATGAGATAGACCCACATAGTGAGAGAGATAGACGAAACTCCAAGAAAATGAAATATTGTAAAGGTCTCCGAAGTAGATGCATTGTTACATTATTGTTTATGTTTTTTCTGAGTCTTACGATCACCTGTATAGGTTGTTTATTACACGTATTCTTTCCTCCTCTTGGTTCACATGTACACCTTTCCTCTAATGATACAGTAGAGCACACATTTAGTGAACTACCCCCTCACGAGTTATCTTATCGACTTGCAATGCGCAACAATACCTTTATTTGTATGTTACACTATTCACATCAGACCAGCAATGCCACTAATTGCTGGGTATGTGGTCGACTCCCCCCTTACCAGACAGTGAAGGGAGCTCTGCCACTCTTTCCCTATCCGTTTTCACACAATGGTTTGTGTGGAGCATGGTTTACATTAACGTCATCTTTAGACGATAAGTCCCTTCTGAATACAGTTATGAATAGGAGCTGTTTCCCAGACAAGGACGGTCTTTCCCATAGGACAGGGTTAGATCTAGAGAATGAAGTATATGATCTAGGTAATTTTTCTTCTAACCTCATGGTTTTGAATGTTCAGTCCGAGACTAATCCAGATTTGCCTTCTATAACAGTTCTACCAGTGAAAGGCGAATTATGTGTTAGAAAGAATGGTTCAGTGCATCTAGGACACAGTGATTGTACTACTGTGGTCGAGTACAGTGACAGTGGGAAATCTACTTTCAAGGCTTCACGTCATTCGTATTTTATATGTGGTCAGACCGCTTATGTACGTTTACCCCTAGATTGGGATGGAACATGTTACATTGCATTCCTACTGCCACCAGTTTTCCTGGCCCCATCTGATTATCACCGAAATACACATCTAGTACACGTCAGACATAGAAGGGAGATTGAGTCCCCAATTGTCGATCAGACTGAAACTGCATTAGAACAGTATACGGATTTCAATAAAGGCTTCTTTTTCTTCATAGGTCCCGTCCAGAATAGTAAATTAATACGCAGGTTAACCAGAACCCTTGAAGCAGTAGTGAATGAGACTACTTCCGCCCTAGGTAACTTAACAGAAGAGCAGTCTGCTATGAGATTTGTTGTTCTTCAGAACCGCCTTGTTCTTGACGTCATACTGGCCGATAGGGGTGGAGCTTGTAGAGTCATCGGATCTAGTTGTTGCGTTTTCATTCCTAATAACGCACCGTCTGTGTATTCAGCAATAACTAGACTTCATAAAATAGCACATCAGCTACACCAGAATCCAGGCACCTGGACTTGGTCCGGTTGGCTCTGGAGTGTGATATCTGCCTGGGGATGGAAAGTACTGTCATTCCTGGGAGTGATAGTAATGATCATATTTAGTTGTTGTCTCTGTTTACAATGTGGCCCAGCGATTTGCGGCTTGTGCGCTACAGCTTGTATTCCACGTCCAAAATCCCATTCCCAAATGAGAAAAGACGGGCAAATGATGTTGTATGAACAGATAGATGGTCTCATGAATATTGATGTTTCCTGAAGGGAACGTAGGGAACAAGGAGGGAATGAGGAAAATTGAATTGTGCCCTGTTATGTGTCCCTACGTATTCCCCAACATGTAATATATGTGCATGAGTAATATGCATTTTCCCTCTATGGCCAAATATAAAGACGCATTTACAGTTGCGTCCAACGTTAGTATGTCAGTTATCCAGTCCTCCTGAAAGCAACGTGAATTAGGCTTTTAGGCCTATGTTGCCAACGTCTTTACATTGTGCACGTTAAATCATCGAGTTGCACCCGTTTCTAGGGCTCTGCAGGGCCCGGACACGAGATCCAGGCCTCAAGTCTCCTGAACCACTCCGAGAGATGCAGCCCCGCCCGCATCCCTGACCCTTCACTTACTTCCTGCCAAGCAGCGCGGTGCCCGGCTCGGCCTGGCCTGCCTGCCAAGAATATATTATGCCTACAGTTATCTGTTCAGCTCCCCGGCTTCACATTCCTAGCTAACGAACAGAATAAACATATCCATCTACAGTCTAGTCCTCCTGTCTCCATGCAAGTGATTTCCTGAATTCGTATCCATAGAAGATCCATAGTTCACGCAATACATGAAGAAATATATGCATACACCAGCCTTTAGAGACAAGCAGCCTTTGCCCTGATGACTTTTAGAATCAAGCAACATGTACTCTAAACACAAGATATCAGATACGCTATAGGTACAGGTCGTTCTGACATCCTAGACTTCAGTCTCCTCTACTAGTGCTAGGAGTCAACATCCCCCAGCTCTCCCCAGTTACACGTCATGACTCGTTTTGCGCGCACCAGTAGGTTAAAGGTTCCAGCTGCCCATGAAGCCCCCTCCATGTGTCCACCCACTTATGACACTTCTGTGACGTCTACATCACACACCTCCGTGCACGCCCTGTGCACGCCTTCTTTTTACGCCCATATGTTCTTATCTTCTTCTTTTCACTTGTTACGCCTACTGTATTCAATGCAACTGTACTGTTTTACTATATATACTGTATGATGTTAATGAAATGTTGAGATCGAGGTCGAGATTGTCCCTTCCTGAGCCTTAGCAGGTGATGGAACCCGATGTCCATTGGCTCGAGCCACTTAATTAAAGCCCGTATGACTCAGATACCACGGACTCTGCCTCTCATTTATTGAGCTATCCTTTTTCCTTTAATGCATAGAAAAATAGTACCGGTAATTTATTTATTTACCACAAGGAATAAGGAAAAAGCTTTTGGGTGGAGCGATGAGCAAAGAATTACATGGTGAGTACCTAGTCTCCCTTTCCTGTTTAAGAATGCCACCTAACTTTTTGCAGAAACAGTCATGAGTTTGAATATTCTTTGAAAGATGAGTGTTTCATGAGCCTTACCTGACACAGTCTCTAATTCCACAGTGGCTCTGGTTATGGAGGCATTACCAAGGGTTGAATAATAGCCATCGGTTGCACTGAAATCTAGCCATAAGAGCTTAATTTTCCATCTGTATCTGTGGGCTATTCTTTGAGTCTGGCGCTGGGGCCCAGGATGATGTGTTGGAGGGCTTGGACTTAAGGGTGGAGGGGGATTTGCAAGATGGTCAGTGCCTCATGAGATTCCTTTCAATCTCGCTGGCAATCTGTTCCGTTACCTGTGTAGTTGAGATCCAACTGTAGTTGGTTCCTTTTTTAGTCTACATTGCATGTATTACTATGATGCCTGGATTTTTTGGGAGTACAGCAACAGAGCTGATGACTTTCACTGTTCCTGACATGATAATATTGTTGTTCAACAAGTAACCTAATCCTCCTATGGTTCTCTGTCTGAATGTAGAGACTTCACTTAGGTGCCCTTGGTGGGCCTCATTCTGTCATTTTGAGTCAACACCTGTGCTGTCTTCTCTTCTTCCGAGAGTTACGCTGATAGGCCCCATCTTCTCCCCCATGTGGTAAGACGGTTGAATGTCATTGCTATCTGGAAAGGTGCCCTAGGCCAGATCATATAAGATATGAATTTCAACTTCCTAGAGGTATATGGCCTGGCTTCTTTGTCCTTGATAGCGGCCATGCATCACTTTAACTCTATAAATGGAAGGCAGTTAGTTTTCATAAAGTGCGTTGTACGTGATACTGTCATCATGTTATGGCATTCAAGAGTTTTGTCAGGTCTTAAGAGATTTTCAGCATGATTTCCTGTCTTTCATCTGCTCTTTGATTCCAAGTCCTGAAATATTGCACCCTTCTCCCAATGACTTGTGTCTGTAGTCACTACGACGGGATTTGGGAGTTGAAAATATATTCTCTGCTGTAGATTCAGAGGAGCTAGCCACTATTGCGCATTTGCTTCACCTACTTGGCCATGGGACTCTGGTTCTCATAGTCCTGTAACTTTGGTGACCAGAAAAAGAGCAGATGATTGAAAAATGGTTTCATAATGTGGCGAGCCTGTGAAACAACCCCTGTACCAGATGCCTTTGGTCTTTGCACTTTCTGTTGC
The DNA here is from genome assembly GCF_964261635.1 of Lissotriton helveticus. Classification (NCBI taxonomy): domain Eukaryota; kingdom Metazoa; phylum Chordata; class Amphibia; order Caudata; family Salamandridae; genus Lissotriton; species Lissotriton helveticus. The sequence continues at coordinate 616,560,113 of NC_136063.1, read as the reverse complement.
CTACTGGCTGATGCTTAGAGTAGAGACAGCAGGTGTTTCAGTGACATTGCAAGTTCTCTCTTCTTTCTTCAGGTAACAAGATTATGCCTTGTAGAGTCACCCTTCCGGATGACGATGTAAAGGACATATCTGTTTAATGTCTTCAGATCTAGTAATGGCCTCCATCTTCTCTCTTGAACATTTGCAGAGTATATTCTAGACTCTCTCTGAGATTGGGAAACTTCCACCACTGCCGCTTTTTGTATCAAAGCTTGTATTCCTTCCAGCTCTGCCTGTCTTTTAGACTTTGGTAACGAAATCCCTCTGAACTTCAAATCTGGAGGAAGTTAAAAACATTAAATGACATATCCTTCTATTCCAATGGGCAGTCCCCATATGTCCTTTATCACCTTTTTCCGTTGGTGAAAAGAGCATGCCCACGCTCTTTCCAACACCCCAACCATATAGTCAGGATTTGGGGGTTAACTAGGTGTTTGACGATAGCAGGATTTGTAAGACAGTGCGCCCCCTTGGGTATACACCTGTTACAACGCAATTTTTACTCCGCACTACCACTACAACGCGACCATTACTCCGCATACCATTACAACGCATTGCGCTGGGGGGCGCTCTAGGATAGGGAATAAGTTTAATTTTCTATCCAACACCTTCCCTAGTGTCCACGGGGACTGGAGTTGGAATAGAAAATTATACTTACCACTATCCAGCACCTCTAAGCGCTATGCGTTGTAACGGTATTCGTTGTAAATACCGCGTTGTAATGGTATGCGGAGTAAAAGTATGCGTTGTAACGTCATACATCCGCCCCCTTGACCTCTGTTGATCTCTGAACCCTTTTGCTGAACTCAGGGCCAAGTTTTTTGGACCCAGAAATGGCAACCAATGGTCTAATGTTCTTCAGGAGGGATCTCATTTCCAAAGTTTTAGCTACAAAAGCCTCCTGGAAGACCTATTGCCCCTGCTGCTTTTGAGAAGACCCAAAGGGAGTCAAATTTGCTAGGGTGGCAGTTGGATCAGTAGTCTCCTGTTAACAGTCATAAAGATTGGACATCTTTGAGCTGCACCTGAGATGCGGAAGCTGCATTTGCCCTTCTCCTTAAAGAAAAATGTGTAGCTGCATATGTCCTCGAGTGAAGAATCAGCTTTCTATCCATTGCATCCGACAATGAAGCTTTCTCAAATGCTATTGAAGGAGAACAGGACATGCTTGCTAATAATGAATTCATCTTGGGTATTTGTGGATATTGCTCTTCAAACCCTGGCAAGTGTATCTTTTTGTATCATCAAAGAAGACTAGCTACATATGACTTTATGGGTTTAGACTCTGACCTGTTTTGTCAGTTGGCACCTTGTTGGTGTGATCATGAAGCCCTCACCCACCAACCTGGTTGGTGGCATGCTTCATCATCGGGCCCACCCAGTGACACCTAATGTGTCCCGGGTGTGCTACGACGCCTGATTACAGCGGAGCTGGTATTTTTCTGAGAGTGCAGTGTTGGGATTTAGTGAAGTGAAAGTTTAAGACGGCTTGGCGGGGGTCCCAGTACCCGAGGGTAAATTAAATTTTAATGACTGGGCCACCGTCAGCGGTTAAAATAAGGCAGAAGGATGTTTGGTGGTTAGTTACGACCTCCTTCATCCATTGTGGGTCGACATGTTTCAGCCAGTGCCTTAGAATTAATCTGGCTTTCCTCAGGACTTTTATAAAAACGTGCTGGTGTGAATTAAAAAGGGGGGGGAGTGTTATACAGACTATGTGTTACACTCGCTAAGGTGTTTTTCTAGGTGTGAGAGGGGGATTCCCTTCTCATGCATACGCTGGGGATTAGCAGCCGATGCTTCCTGGAGTGAAGCGGCAAGGGGTTGACCAGCCGTTCTGGTTAAAGCCTGCCGTGTACCTGTGGCGTCGTCTTCACACTCTTTTTTCAGTGGGTTCTTAAATGCCTCTTTCACAGCATCATTTATCAGGGCTTCCAAGACAGGTTTGGAAATGGAGATCGGTTCCTTCACATCAGGGACCGATTCCAAATTATGGCCTTTTCTAGAGCTCTTGACCAACTCCATTGTTACTACCAGTCTCGCTAGAGCAGTGGAGCTCCTATATAGCTTTGAATGGTTTTCTCTAGCAACTCGCGAGATGAGGAAACCACTCGCACACTTCATGAAATTCGGACTGTCAGCTGACACTGCCATCGTCCACATGACGCAGGTGCCAATGATCAGAGCACCGCTGACTGCACCAGCTCTGGAGATGAGCAGGAAGCGTGCTGATAACTATTGCAGTGTCCACCATCAGCTAATGCCGTAGTGTGTCTACTGTGCAAGAAAGCAAATAACATTATCATTTGCCTAAATAGATTCAAACCCTCACTATTCTGTGGAAGGGATTCTTTCAGAAACATCAGCAGGAAGGCCAAGTTGCTGGGGCAGTGGAGTTTACAACTCATGAAAGAGGAAGAAAGACTTAAGCATCTTTTGGCTTAGAGAAAGATCTTGTGGAAGTGTCTGTCTTGGGGCAAGGCTGTCTCGAATAGTCAGGACTGGGAAGAGCAGCCCAGACGAGGTTATAATAAGGCCTAATTGTGAAATTTCCTAGCATTAAACACTGGTTATAGAATGCTGAGGTTGAGTAAGTCCATAAGAAATTGAAGTCTGTCTTAAACTAATATCATTTGTCTGAATTTTGAGCTCAGTGAGAATGTCTAGAAGAAGCATACTGCACAGAGGGACAGCTGCAAGTTTGTCTGCATTAGGTGAGATTAGGTGATCATTGCCTCATTTTATTTATTTATTTGCAGTTTTATATAGCGTGAACTTGACCCAAATGTATTGAAGCGCTTTACGTGAGCAGTAGTTACATTACACAAGAACACATTCATTATTTTTGGTAGGCACGGGGGGATTAAGTGATTTGCCCAGAAATACAGGACATTGAACCTCGAATCTGGTTCCCCAGGTCCAAAGTCGCCTGCTCTGGCCTTTCGGACACATCCTGCTGTAAAGTGTGGTTAAATCTATTCAGTAAAGTGTGTTCATCTCGGTTGATACCCTAAGCAGAGAGCAGTAACACATTGTTCGGTATACTATTTGCATGTGCCCAGTTCTTATTGCACTTAAATGCAGTGTTCAATGTGTTTCACAACGATTTCCTTGATATGACTAGAGAAACGAATTCACAAGTGTTCAGTCACGAGTTCATTCCTATAGAGCAGGGGTACTCATAGTACGGCCCGGCAAGCCTTCCCTGGCGGCCCCCGGACCTTGCAGACATTATTTGCATTTTCTTTAAAGTGTGTCAGCAGACACTGCCGGTTGCAGCAGCCCAGCCCGACTCTGAGAGACTCTGCTCTGTGGGGGCCTGGCGATTCCAGTGCAGTGATTGTCAGAGTGGAGTTGCAGGGGCCTGAGAAGAGGTGAATATACCAATGCTTTATTAACACGTTAATGGTCTTTTAAAGACCTGGGAAGTACTTGGGTGCGGCTGTGTGTGCGAGAGCGGGGAAGCTGTCTCAGCCCGGGCTGCCACACATGCAGGGTGAGGAGACAGAAGGTGACAGAGGGAGGCAGTCAGGGGGAGACAGAGGGAGGGAGACAAAGTCAGGGAGACAGAGAGAGGGAGAGGGAGGAAGACAGAGGGAGGGAGACAGAGAGAGGGAGATAGAGGGACGGAGATAGAGGGAGGCAGTCAGGGGGAGACAGAGGGAGGGAGACAGAGTCAGGAAGACAGAGTGTGGGAGAGGGAGGGAGAGGGAGGGAGACAGAGGTTGACAGAGGGAGGGAGACAAAGAGAGGGAGACAGAGGGAGGCAGTCAGGGGGACACAGAGGGAGGGAGACAGAGTCAGGGAGACAGAGGGAGACAGAGGGAGGGAGATGGAGGGAGACAGAGGGTGACCGAGGGAGGGAGGGAGATGAAGGGAGACAGAAAGAGGGAGGCAGAGAAGGAGGGAGACAGAGGGAGGAAGAGGGAGGGAGAGGGAAAGAGGGAGGGAGACAGAGGGTGACAGAGGGAGGGAGAGGAAGGGAGACATGGAGAGATACAGAGAGAGAAACAGACAGAGAGAGACAGAGAGAGATAGAGAGAGGGAGACAGAGAGAGGGAGGCTGAGAAGGAGGGAGACAGAGGGAGACAGAGGGAGGGAGAGGGAAAGAGGGAGGGAGACAGAGGGTGACAGAGGGAGGGAGGGAGATGAAGGGAGACAGAAAGAGGGAGGCAGAGAATGAGGGAGACAGAGGGAGGAAGAGGGAGGGAGAGGGAAAGAGGGAGGGAGACAGAGGGTGACAGAGGGAGGGAGAGGAAGGGAGACAGAGAGAGATACAGAGAGAGAGAGAGAGACAGCGAGGGAGACAGAGAGAGATACAGAGAGAGAGAGAGAGACAGCGAGGGAGACAGAGAGAGGGAAGGAGAGAGGGAGAGGAAGACAGAGGGAGAGAGACAGGGAGGGAGACAGACAGAGGGAGACAGATAGAGAGGGAGACCGAAAAAGAACAAGACATAGAGAGTGGGAGACAGAGAGAGAGGGAGACAGATGGAGGAAGAGGGTGGGCGAGGGAAAGAAGGAGGCAGACAGAGGGTGACAGAGGGAGGGAGAGGAAGGGAGACAGAGAGAGAGAGATACAGAGAGAGAAACAGAGAGAGAGCGGCAGAGAGAGGGAGACAGAGTGAGGGAAGGAGAGAGGGAGAGGGAGAGGGAGATAGAGGGAGAGAGACGGGGGAGACAGAGGGAGATAGACAGAGGGAGACGGACAGAGGGAGACAGACAGAGGGAGACAGACAGAGGGAGACAGATAGAGAGGGAGACAGAAAGAGAGGGAGACAGATGGAGAGGGAGACAGATAGAGAGGGAGAAAGAGAGAGAGCGAGACATAGAGAGAGGGAGACAGAGAGGGAGGGAGACAGAGAGAGGGAGACAGAGAGTGGGAGACAGAGAGAGGGAGACAGAGAGAGGGAGAGAGACAGAGGGAGACAGAGGGAGGGAGGGAGCAACATAGAGAGAGAAAGAGAAAGTGAGAGAGAGAGATGTGTGTATGCCGGATCTGGTGGGTCAGTGGACAAATGTGGCTGCTGCAGGGACCTGTATTCAGCCTCATGGTCACAGTTTTTTTCCCTTCTTTAGCCCCGCCCCCTCCCTCTCTGACCCCGCCCCCACCGGTGCGGCCCTCGGCCACAAACCACACTGTACATTTGGCCCACGAGAGAAAGTTTGTGTGTATCCATGCTATAGAGCCTCTCACAGACAGGAATCGGACAACCACACCGCCATATTGCATCAAACGTGGTCCCAGTATTCAGTCGTACGAGGTTCTGTTGCCACGTCGCCATTTCAGTGTATCCAACTGTGCTGCAAATTCCCTCTAAACGAGTTGAGAAAGGATATTAAATTGCTCTGTGGCTCCCACTGAGCGACTGCCCACTCTTTCTTACTGTCAGGATGTGCTTTGTACTATATAATGCAAATTGTGCACCATCGCCAGCTGAGAAGATGTTAATGCTAACAAGGATCCATTGATTATTGACGCCTTGCTTGTAGCGCTGAGATTAAAGTACCGTCACTGTGATGAAACAGCGCTAAGTCCTGCCTTTGTTAATGGCGCCCATCAAGCCCTGATCAGATTCAAAAGGCCCCTGGCATTTTTGTTTTGCATTAGGATTCTGATGGCATATCTGAGGAAGGCATTCAAAGTCTCTCACCAAAGGAAGTTGTGCACACCGCAAAGTACAAGGGAGCTGAGAATGAAAAAAACACAAATTACAAATTGAAATGCTACCAAACCGCTCCTGACTAACTTCAAAGCATTTCCCAGGAGGCAGAGATGAATGGGCTGTTTGAAGTGTTGGCTGATCAATTATAAAATTAGCGATGGCCTTATCCAGAGTGTTAATTCTGCTATAATGGTATTTAAAGCAGGAATGTAATTGAGCTGCCCTGCGAGTATGAAACTGCTAAAACACCGCAGGCTCTATTGACAAAAGTATATAAAAGAAGTTTGTACTTCACCCCTTTGCTGTTGCTTCACTATTCTTATGCAAGTCTATGCGGGTTGGCCATAAAGGCATGTTGACTCTGGACTAACTAATGATAAAACTATATAAAAAGGGACAATGGAATCTTTGCACACAGCCAATAACTATAAATGAATCATCAGATCTAGACACATTCAAATGATGTTAAATATTTCTTAAAAGGAAAAAACTCAGGGCATCATTTACGAAAAGTGTTGCACGCTGTGGTAACACAGCGATACAACACTTTTCAGTGCGCCCTCCTTGCAGCACCATGGATGCGCCGTATTTATTGTATGGAGCTTCAAGTTGCAGGAATTGACATATATGTTACGAATCTTGACGTATCTGTCGGTTCAAAAATGGCACATTGCCGGAGTGTGTCTGGAAACACACGCAACTCTAGCAATGTGTCATTTCACGTGGGGTAATCCCAATGTGAAAAGGCCTGCGTCACCCCTTACGCCTGCTTCCAGAAAGCGAGAGGATTTGAAGATGTGAGGCCATAGAAGTGTTGCAGTGAAATCTTATAGATTTCAATGTGACACTTCTACGAGTGTTTTCTGTATCGGAATACCCACCCTGCTTACATTAGACCCGTCACAGGTATAATGTAGCGCAGGGTTTACAAAGTCACCCATCTGCACAGATGCGTCACTTTGCAAATATGGCGCAGTGTGGCACATTTTTAACACTGCTGCAGCGTCACAAAAAGTGATGCAATGGCAATGTAAGGGCCTCATAAATAAGACCCACAATTCTTTCCCCCATAAGGAAAAATCAAAACAGTCAGCAAGTCATAGGATGGTGCAGAGGAATTTCAGAGCTTTGAGGCAACAATATAAGTAGCCTGGCTAGGTGTATGCATTTTGGTGACATGAGAAATCCTGCCACCAATCCGGAGTTGGATTACAGTTGGTTCTGTGTAATCTGCAGGCTCTTAGTGGTGCATAACTTTGTGGCTGGAATAGGAAAGGCGGTGCAGAAGTTAAGTTTTGTGAGTTCGGGAGCAGGGCCGGACTGGCCGTTACGGACACCGGGCAATCCTACGGTGGGCTGCAAGGGTGAGGGCCGGTTTTGGGCCCCTGAGGGCCTTTTTTGTTACAGGGCTGTTTTTGCACCAAAACCGGTCCTGGCAAAGAGCTTGGTCGCACCCCTAAACCCCTAAAAGAAGGGAGGGTCTCAGTGCACTTCAAAACCTATCTTTGAAATTTCTCCCACTACAAAGGCACAACAGGTATTAATTCTGGACCTCTGACACCACCACTTCTGTACACTCCTGTACCTGGGCAGACTCTGCCAGGCAGAAGAACTGCTGTGCTGCTGAAGGACTGCCACTCTACTGGACTGATGCTTTTCTGGACTCCTGCCTTGCTCTCCTGCCATCCTACCTGCTGTTCCACTTACTGAGTGAGAAGAACTGGACCTGCCTCACTTCAACCTAGAGTGACTTTATGGGCTAACTGGCTTGCTTCCTGATTGAATTACTCTGGGACATAAACGATTTCCTGACTTACCTGCATCTGCACATTGACTCTGCCATATGTGAGCCTGCTCTGTCAATGGTGCCACTCCAGTCCTGGACCCTTGGAAATGAGGCCTAATGTACTTCTTCAGCCAACCCACATTTTCAACGGAACTGACGCATATTCACCGTTGTGGGGATAAGAATAAGGGTGGGGGAAGAATTCTTCTCTGCCGGCATGGTTTGCGCACGCCGTGTTCTGTGGGGATCGCGAAGTTCCGCAAAACTCCACAAAGTGACAGGGAGCTGAGCTTTTTCTCTCAAAGAGCTCACCAATGTTAAGTTTGTGAGCACTTGCAAGAAAAACTCATGTGCTAGACCTCTTCCTGTTGAGATTTCTCAATTAGGTTGGCTGCAGCAGGTCGCGACTGCTCGCGTTATGTCGTGACTGATCGTGTCGAGAAATCTGCTATTCACATTGAGGATGCTACGGCTCGAGTAGAACATCTAATCGAACAGCAGAGCGAAGCTGCGCCCTCTTGCACTGTGCATAGTGCTGTTCGAACTGATTTTACAGTGCAGGAAAAACTCCCAGTGCTAGAAAATCAGTGCGAGCAGTGCACTTCCTAAACTCTGTTGCTTGTGGAACTCTGCAGAGCGTGGTGGAGTTTTGTGCCACTTCTCAGAGTTCCGCAGAGCAGAACTTCGCAACTCCACCCATGCCTGGATAAGAAGAGCTGGTGCATCTTTGCCTTTGTGTGGATTGGAACTGGCGCACTCTCAACATTGATTGGAGTGGACTCAGCACATTGCCTTTGGAGCCAGCGCAATGCTCCTCAGAGCCAATGCATCCTCTGAGACAGGAAGAGAACCGATGCATTGCATTCGGGATCAGCACATCGCTCATGGAACTGATGCATTGCCGCCTTTGCATGGAGAAAACTGACGCATCTCACTCTGTTGCGTTATCAGAACTGACACATTTCTTCGGCTGCACCCGGCATCTTCCTTGACTTCGGATCAAACCAGGATCAAGGTTCTTTTGTTCAGTGTGTCCAAGCTGGTCCCTGTATCCGGCCCATGCGCCATTGTGGTTGGACTGAACCTTTGACGTTGCACTGGTCCAGTGCGACCAGATTACCCAAGTAGGCTCTTACTGCTTCTAAGAGCTATTTTTCAGTTTATTCATCAAAAATTCATATCTCAAGTTCTACTTACTTGATTTTTGTCATTTTGATCTTGTTTTATTTATTAAACTAAGTTCTGTTTTTGTAACATGGTGAGGATTGATTTTGTGTGGTGTTTTCCCTGTTTTACTGTTTGAAGTATTGCACAGATACTTTACTCATTGCCTCTTAAGTTAAGCCTAACTGCTCTGTGCCAAGCTACCAGAGGGTGTACACAGGTTAATTTACGTGTGTTTGTGACCCTGCGTGGTTCCTGCTTGGACAGGGTGCATACCTCTGCCAACCAGATACCCAATTTTTAACACTAATGCATGTAAAAATTAACGGTTGCAACTCATGGTCAACCACATCGAAAGCAACTAAGAGGTTTAGTTGCATGAGCTACATTCATTAATGACAGGCTGCAATTGCATTACCCTGCATGGGCTAGATTGCAACTATCTAGGCTTAGGGTTATTATAGACTTTTGCTTAATTTTTTTATTCACTTTTATGATTTTTTGTTGGGCAACATTTATTTTCAACACTTATTGTACACCTTCCTAAATAATTGTGGAAGAAACTCAGTTATTGTGTGCTCTCCACCACAGGTTAAAACACTCCGTGACAGATACTTTTGAATGGAGGTTGGGTGTTCATATGAGTACATATATTGGATTAACCTTGGCCATCGCTGGTGTTCATCAAATAACATTTTTTAAAACAGAGGCTTGTGGCATCACCATATTGGCTAAGGCAAAATATCGGTTTCTTAATGTTGCACTGTCAAGAACACAACACTTTCTTTTTCCGGAAAGCCTCTGACTGTTGGTATCCCACAAACTCCAAGGCAATCCAAGCAATGTTTGGGAACAGTTTACTTAATACTCCTTAGCACACGTTAGGTATTGCAATTTCAACAGTATACATGTGTTTCCACCATTCATCAATCATACAATCACGAGAATTTTTTTTCCAGTTCCTCTTCATTCAGGGTTGTCGTTGTTGTTATTTTATTTCTGGAGATGTTACACATCTGATACGGCAGAGGGGACGGACGTCTGATCAATAGAATCACAGCGGAAAAGCTGTCTACTCTGATAACCGAGATTCCGGTTACAACTGAGTTTAAATCGCCCATAACGTACGAAGTCCCCAAACAGAACCCCCTTGAGGGTTGGAAGTAGCACCTCAACAAAAAAAGAACAATACTCAGGAGAATAGCCTTGAAAAAGTCGTGGGTTACATCCCCATAACGACGAAACACGTGTCGGCTGTAACATCTCCAGAAATAAAATAACAACAACAACAACCCTGAATGAAGAGGAACTGGAAAAAAATTCTCGTGATTTCATGATTGATGAATGGTGGAAACACATGTATACTGTTGAAATTGCAATACCTAACGTGTGCTAAGGAGTATTAAGTATTTTGTGGCTCTTGCCAAACTAGAAGAGGGTATGTGGTTCTCTTCTCCTTATAGCACCGTATTTATATTGTAAAAACAGGGACCAAAAATTATCAGGTGAACTTTCCTCTGTGGCGCCGAATCCTAGTCAAGTACCACTAGTCGAGCTCAGGAATGTTTGGGAACAGCTTCTCTACACAAATCAGGATTGCCGATTCCCATCTCCCTGCTCCAGACAGGTTCCATGTCTCAGTGTGTTACCGGAAGAGCCCTTTCCATGCTGTCTCAAGCAGGCATGCTATAATACTAATCACGTTGTCAGAGTGACAGCCATTACCTGAGGAATGAACCACAAATAATAGTTATACCACCAATTCACAGCGCCAACAACAGCGTACAATAAAAAACACAGGTGGCCAATAAAATGTGTGTCTTACACCACCATAATATTTCTAATAAAAAAAGAGTACCTGATATCCTAAACACCGGGATTATTTGGTGACGTGTGAAGAAGATGCTTGTTAGAAATGGGGTTTCTGGTTGGCTAAGATATACACCTAAGCCAGGCAGAACCCACTACTCAAGTCAGGGTAAGGGAGTTACACACCCAAGATAACCCCTGCTCATCCCCTTGGTAGCATGGCAGAGCAGTTAGGCTTATCCCAGAGGCAATGTGTAACACGTTTACGCAATACACATGCACACACCAGTGACACACTAGGCACACCACAAAAAGAGACTCCACTCAAGGTTATATACGAATTCCCTTTGTATTGTACATAAAACACATTAGACCACAATCACATAAATCACTATGTCGCTAGGACTTGTCATGACGTCACATATATTATAAAATCACTTGTGCCAATCAAGCCCTTGTCATTAACACAAGTAGTGCATCAAGCAAATACTTGTAGGTTGCACATGTTACCAACATGTGATGAGGACATCACCTTGTAGTATGTAAGCACATTTAGGCCACCATCAAATAAGTCACTGTGCCACTAGGCACTTATCACAAAAATGCATAGATCAGGAAAATCACTCAAGACTATAATCCCATAATCACTGTGCCACTAGGTACGCATCACAAACACCATTATTGCTCTAACTCATACAATTTGTACATAAATCCTACTGCCGTGTTGGCAGACACAGCTTTACTGCCCACAGTTAACGGGCAGCCCTGAAGTGGGGCATTTCAATCAAACTGGACTGGGAGAGCTACCACCAGCCGTATAATGGCTGCTCGTGCCCCTCCCGTAAATCACCATGGCGGCGGCTCGCGCTCCGGTGGCACTGCAAAGTCCTGGTGATACTAGGCAGAGGGAGGACGGACACTCACCCGGGTCCCTGGCAAGGGAAATTGGATTCCTGGAGTTGATGACCTTGCAGCATGCAGCAGAAGGCACAAGAGGATTCCCTGCACAGCAGGTTGGCGGCGAAGCTCCTGGAATCCGGAGCGCATCCTGGCTGCTCTGGGGCTCGACGTGGCATCCTGCTGGGCTAGGCTACATCGAGCGGCATCTTTCTTTCTTTTTTGAAGATTGCTAAGCAACGCCTAGTGCTCCTGTGACATTTGGAGTGGCTGCACAGCAACTTCTCAGCTTTTCCTCATGCTACGCCCAATTAAAGGCAGAGAGCAGCCCTACATGCTCTCCCCTGCCAGAAAACAGGTCACATTGCTCACCACACGCTTTCTGGTACTAAAATGGAAGAGAGGTAGAACGCTCATCATGCACGTGAGTTAATTAGGAAAAGAGGGCACAACAACACTCCTTGTAGAGCACTGGGGGCACACCAGCAGGGTGCAGGCAGGCAGGCCAACACGAGGGTTCTCAGGGCAAACCAGCAGTCCTTGTTCCAGCCCAACAGACAGCAGGTCAGCCCCCAGAGGAATTAAGTCCCAAGGCAGTTTCTCCTGGCAGTGCAGCAGTCCTCTGGTAGCATGCAGAGCCAGCAGCATCTGGTTACAAGTCCATGAAGTGTCTAAAATCATTGGGTCACAGTCCCTGTACATATAGGTCCAAAGCCTTTGTTCTGGGCGGCACTTCAAACACTGTTTAGAAGTGCACAACACCCGCATTTACATCTCAAGTCCTGGCTCCAGACACACCACAGTGCGGTGGAGACAGCATTGTAGAAGGCAGGCACAGCCCTTTTCAGGTGCAGGTACAACTTCTCCAATCACTACAAATGCAGACCAGGTCTATTTAGGTGCAATAGAAAATGCTCCTGCTACTCTAAATGCAGCCAAGGTCTATTCTGCCTAGCACTGAGCCACCCAGGAAAGGCAGGACACACCTCAACCCCCCTTATGACTGTCTAGAGCGAATGCACCTCCCCTCTCTCCTGCCAGTCAAAACCAAACGTTGAATACAAATCCAGGCAGGGCACAAAGACACATAAGTACACAGAAATGCCCACTTCTAAAAGTGGCATTTCTAAAATAGTAATGACAAATCCGCTGTAACCAAGAAGCAGGATTTATTACTTCTATTCCAAACATACCAAACATGGTCACTCGACTCCTCTAGTGTTAAAAATGACCACTGAAGCACATATCAGGGAATCCCCAATGCAAACCTATGAGAGGGCGGCCTCACAGCAGTGAAAAGCCAAATAGGCTGTTTGTCACTTCCAGGACATACCACACAGTTAAAGCACATGTCCTACCTTTTACTTACATAGCACCCTGCCCATAGAGCTAGTTAGGGCCTACCGTAGGGGTGACTTTTATGTAGTAAAAGGGGAGTTTTAGAGGTGACACCCACCTTCATGACTCGTCACTGTAGCAGTAAACTGTGCGCACAGTCCCCGCAGTGGTAGTGGACTGAGGCAGGTTTGAAAGGTTACTTTGGTGGGTGGCATCAGCAGCGCTGCAAGCCCACTAGTAGCATTTAACTTACAGGCCCTGGGTATATGAGATACCACTGTGCAAGGGACTTACAGGTAAATTAAATATGCCAAACTGATCAGCAGTGGTAAAGTGCCCAGAGTCATAAAACCAACAAAAACAAGTCAGAAAAAATACAGGAGGAAGGCAAAAAGTTCTAAGATGGCCCTGCAAAAAGGACCAAGTCCAACAATGCTCAAATGAAGATAGAGGAGAACACTATGTCAGAAAAACACAGGTAAAGTTTGAGAAGACAAAGAGAGAGGGGACTGCAAAGAGCATGCCGTGGCCCATATATATCATAGTGTTGTGTTACCCTTGTGCCACGCAAGGGGGCGCAAGGGCAATGAAACACTAGAGCCAGAGTTCTCAAGCCATGCAAAGCCATCTTGCATCGCCCTTCATAGCTTGATAAATTGGGAATAGTGTAAGGCAACGCAAATCTCTGCCTTGCATTGCTCAGGCCTAGTGAGACGCTCTATGGGTGGAGCGTGGGTGTTCCCACAAATCTACCCACGGGTTTTGTTGCATTTTGAAATTTACCATTAGTAGACCTTGGAATACATCAAAACGCCAGGCCTCCCCTTAGGAGGCGTAACAAGGAGAAATATTTATATTTCTCCTCGTTTTCTTCTCTTTCTACATAGAAAGAGGAAAATGCCTCCCAGGATTGTGTTTGTTTCCTTTCTGCACTAAAACAATCCTGCCTGCAAAGCAAGCACACTTTAGCCATGACGCAAAGGTGAGTGAATTGGTGCTAGGCAGCGAAAAGTGCACCAGCTCAAGGAAAGAACAGGAAGTTAAAGACAGTGCATTCCCACCCTTTCCCTTTCACACAGCGCCGCAAGGTGGCGTGCTAAGTTGTGCTGCGTGAAAAAATGATAAATCTGGGCATGACTGTTCAAATAAGGAAGTAACTTCTTCCTGAACATAAATCAAGTTCCATATGTTAGTTTAATGTCTAATTTTATATGAACTTCATAAAAAAAAGAGTACACAAATGTTCAGGCAAAAATGCTCCTGAAACATGGCCAGATTGTTTCCTGTATTTCTGAAACTCACATCTTAAGTGCTGCTCTTTGTAAGCCTGCAGTTTCCATTAATGGGCCCGCCTAATCCTCAGTTGTCAGTCCATTAGGCAGAATTAATGTTTTTAAAAGTCCCGATGTAGCTCATTTCTCTTGCTTTTATTGACTGTGAATGTTTTTTTTGGAAACAGTTATATAAAAGGATGGGGTAATTAAGCAGTCTATGTGCCTCGTGCTCTAGCAGTCCTTGTTCTCGAGGACAAAAGCCAAAACATAGAGTTCGGCCTTATTTTCATGTTTTTCAAGTTGTTGAGAAACGAATCTGGAGCCATCCCAATGCAGAATTGTAAAAGTCGATAAGTACGGTTTAATTGAGCTTGTCTACTATCACGAACATTATATATCTGTGAAGGTTTCTATATTCACATACATTGATCCCGCACTGACAAGTATTGGGTGTAATGTTGTGAATGGCTAGGAATGGACAGTGCCCATTGACCACACTGGTCAGGCACTAGGACCAGCCCAAGGGAAAGCCGAGGGCGGGAGGAAAGGGAGGAGCTTGGGGAAGAAAGGGCAGTTCACCACTGACCACCATACCTGTAGGACCTAAATAAAGAAGCTCCACAGAAACCGTTGTCCGCGTGGTCACTGAGTCTCTAACGACTCGACAACTGGCGACGAGAGTAAACGCAGCCTGCGCGTGTGGACCCCTGCGGCGGCAGTGCCCTGCAGTGAAAGCCTACCGAGTGCCCACCTCGGCGGCAACAGCGGACCGGAAGCGCCCACCGAGTGCCCACCTCGGCGGCAAAATCAGATGAGAAGCGCCCACCGAGTGCCCACCTCGGCGGCGGAAGGCCCACCGAGTGCCCACCTCGGCGGCACCGGGACCCAGAAGCGCGCCTACCGAGTGCCCACCTCGGCGGCACCGAGAGTCAGAAGCGCGCCTACCGAGTGCCCACCTCGGCGGCACCGGGACCCAGAAGCGCGCCTACCGAGTGCCCACCTCGGCGGCACCGGGACCCAGGAGCGCGCCTACCGAGTGCCCACCTCGGCGGCACCGGGAGACAGAAAAGCGCCTACCGAGTGCCCACCTCGGCGGCAGAAGAGTGGCGAGATCACCACCCACCGAGTGCCCACCTCGGCGGTGAAAAAAAAGTAAAGAGGACTGACTCCTACCTGTCTCCAGCGGCCCCGGTGAGTGAAAACGCCGACCCAGCCAGACTCCCGGCAGCCAATTGACTGAGATCGGCCGAAATCCCGCCGGAAACGAGATTCCCGGCGGCCATCTTGAAGTCAGGCGGTTTCAACCAATCCCCTGCGAGGGATTCCCGGCGGCCATTTTAGGGTCAGGCAAAGGCCCTAAAGCACCAAACAAGCACTGGTGAGTGCATCGAAGGACAAAAACAAACACTGGCGAGTGCACAGAAGAGGATAAACAAGCACTGGCGAGTGCAACGAAAAAAAAAAACCGGAAACACCAAACAAGCACTGGCGAGTGCAACGCAGACCATTAACAAGCACCGGCGAGTGCATAGAAGAGGATAAACAAGCACTGGCGAGTGCAACGGAAACGCCAAACAAGCACTGGTGAGTGCAACGCGACCGAACCAAAGAGGATATACGGACTGAAGTAGGCGGCAGACACTACGAGCAAACAATGACCGACCCTCTCCCGGAAAGCATGTCGAGAGCATCTCTCCTGCGGCGCCCTGAACCCCTCATTATCGAATCCGGCAGGAGCATGAGCCTGCGGTGGCAAGAATGGATTGAAGACTTCGACGACTTCATAAAAGCTTCCAAGATAACTGACGAGGAAGGACAACTACTTTTCCTCAGGAACCTGATTGGCAGGGACGGAGGCCGGGTCCTGAAAGAACTGCCAAAAGAAGCGCTGGAGTCCTACACAAAAGCACGAGAAGCACTGAATGGTAAATTCCTGCACAGAAAGAACGTCGACTTTGAGAGGTACACCCTCAACAGAGCGGTGCAAGAGCGCGGGGAACGGATGGAGGCGTTCGTGACTCGTCTGAACCGCCTAGCGAAACACTGCGAGTTTGACAAATTTTCAAAGGAAGACGCTCTGCGGCTAAGAGTCATCGAAGGCTGCCTCTCCGAACCATTCAGACGCAAGCTACTGAAGAAAAGCTACACACTAGCACAAATCGTGGACATGACGAGAGTAGAGGAGCAAGCTGATGACTACGCCAAAAGCATGGAAAGCGGGAAAAGCGAGAGACCGGAACAAGCATTCAGGATGCAATCTCGGCACGAACACAGGCGGTCTCCGCCACGTGACCGCTCGTCCAGGTCTAATAAATACCACCACCAGTCTCACAGAGGGCACAAAGATACGAGATACACGAAAGGACGCTCGGACAAGCACAGTAAATGCTTCCGATGCGGATACGACTATCCACATGCAGATGCATGCCCAGCGCTGGGTGAGAAATGCCGGAAATGTGGGAGAGACAACCATTTCGAAAGCATGTGCGGGGCAGTGCCGAAGAGTGATCACAAGGGAAGTCACCGACGATACCCAGAGAGTCGCCATCATGCCAGAGCCGTCGAAGCCAAACGTGACTCATCGTCGGGGTCGTCACAATCAAGCGACCGCTCCTGCAAGACCTGTCGGTCTCGGCGATCCTCCTCCAGAGGATCTCAATCTCCACCACCCGTTCCTCGAAAAGAATACCTCAATCGAGTGGCAGACCTTGACCAACTAAAGTAATACCCGCGTCTGGATATCAACATTGGCTCTCACCCCACGCAGTTCGTGCTCGACAGTGGGGCAACGTTAAACTATCTGCCAGCCGCTGAATATCACCGGATGAATCCCCAACCCGAACTAATGGAGGCCTATGTGCAGGTGTACACGTACATGGCCGAAAAGCCACTGACATGCCTGGGGAAGTTCGAAACTGACTTGTCTTATGAAGGTCAGACAATACCAGCGTACATCCACGTCATTGAAGGGCCCGAGGCTGACTGCCTACTGAGCCTAGCAACGGCCGAACGTCTGAAACTGGTAGACATCCTATTCAGAGTCACTGACAAACCATCACTCATCCGAAAGTTCCCAAAGCTGTTCCAAGGACTAGGAAAACTGAAGAACTGTCAAATAAAGCTACACATAGATGACCAAGTCACGCCGGTGGCGCAACACCACAGGAAAATACCATTTCATCTACAAGAAGCCGTGGAGAAGGAACTCAGCGACCTGCTAGAAGCAGACATCATTGAGAGAACGGAAGGGCCGACACCGTGGGTCTCCCCGGTCGTGGTAGTCCCAAAGAAAGGAGAAACGAGTCAAGTTCGTCTGTGTGTAGACATGAGAGCGCCCAACACGGCCATCGAAAGAGAGAGACATCCTGGACCACACATCAGTGACATGATCACGTCCCTCAACGGAGCAAAGGTGTTTTCAAAACTGGACCTCAACGAAGGATACCATCAACTAGAGCTGCATGAAAGATCTCGATACATCAGAACATTCTCGACACATCTCGGCCTATTCAGATACAAGAGGCTAAGTTTCGGAGTGTCACCAGCAGCAGAGATATTCCAAGAGGCCATCAGGAGAACAATACACCACATCCCACAGGTTTTGAACTACAGTGACGACATCCTTGTATACGGAGCAACGACAGCTGAACACAACAAAGCGCTGAATCAAGTCTGTCAAGCCCTGCTAGACGCGAACCTCACACTCAACGAAGCTAAATGTGAACTGCACAAACCAACGCTAAAGTTTTTTGGACACCTATTCTCTGGAAATGGAATGAAACCTGACCCAGAAAAAGTAGCAGCGCTAAACGACACACCAAGCCCGAAGGACGTGGGTGACATTCGCTCGTTCCTAGGCATGGCCAGCTACTGCTCAAGATATATTCCCGACTATGCTACATTAAGTTACCCGCTGAGGAAGCTCACTAAACAAGGGCAACCCTTCCAGTGGTCCACCCAGTGTGAAGGAGCATTTCGCGAAATTAAGAGAACTGTGGAAACAGCAAAGAATTTAGCATACTTCAGCCCCACAATGAAGACGGAGATAACAGTAGACGCCAGTCCGGTAGGACTAGGAGCCATCCTAGCCCAGTATGACAGGGAAGAAGACCAAAGGCACATAGTAGCGTATGCGAGCAGAAGCCTGACGGACACTGAGAGAGCCTACTCGCAACCAGAAAAAGAAAGCCTGGCGGTTGTCTGGGCGTGTGAAGACTTCCACATCTTCATTTTTGGGAAGCACTTCACACTCATAACTGATCATCAAGCCCTGATCACGATCTTTGGAAACCCAAAAGCAAAAATGCCACCAAGAATAGAGCGGTGGGGCCTAAGATTGCAAGAATATACATATACCATCATCCACAAGCCTGGCAAAGATGCAAACCCGGCCGACTACATGTCACGACACCCCATCAAAGATAACAAATCAGTACAATCAATAGCGGACGAATACATTCACTTCGTAGTGAATCAAGCGAGACCTCCGGCGGTACCTCTGGATGCCATCTGCGACGCGACCCAAAAGGATGCCACTTTGCAGGAAGTAAAAAACTTGATCCAAACCAATGGCTGGAGACGCCAGCCAAGCAATGGACAAAACGACACGGACATGGCGGCATTCAAACACGTCCACGAAGACCTGTCGATCGCTGCCAATGGACTCATTCTACGAGACAAGAGAATAGTAATACCACGAGAACTCAGACAAGGAGCACTTAGTGCATGAAGGACATCGGGGTGTGGTAGCTACAAAAAGAGCACTCCGCGAAAGAGTCTGGTTCCCAACCCTAGATCAAATGGTGGAGGCGACATTGAAGGACTGCCCGCAATGTCAACTCGTGAGTCGTCCGGACCCCCCTGCACCGCTGCAAATGTCCCCACTACCGGAGGGCGTCTGGCAACACATCGCCATTGACTTCTTTGGGCCAATCAAATCGGGCCAATACGTCCTAGTCATCATGGACGAATACTCCAGATTCCCCATCGCCCAATTGTGCGCTTCCACAAAAGCTTCAAGTACCATACCCATCCTAGATGAGGTCTTCGCCGCATGGGGAATCCCCCTAGTGGTGAAGTCGGACAATGGACCACCGTTCAATAGCCACGACTTTGCTGAGTTCGCACAACACCTCAACTTCACGCACCGCAAGATCACGCCGCTCTGGCCACAAGCCAATGGAATGATCGAACGCTTCATGGCCACGATCAAGAGGACCTTCCAGCAAGCAGAAATCACCGGGAGGCGCATACAGACAGCACTTGACGAAGTGCTGCGGGCATATAGAAACACGCCCCATTCTACCACGGGCAAATGTCCCGCTACCGTCATGCTAGGACGCCCGGTGCGCACTAGAATACCAATGATGACCCCAACGGCGCCAGAACTGGATACCGACTCTGAGCACGAAGAGATCGCGGCAAGAGACAAAGAAAAGAAGGAAAAGATGAAAGACTATGCGGATGAGCGACGCCACGCGCCCCCCCCCGCAAATAAAGGAAGGAGACTGGGTGCTAGCGAGACAAGAGCAACACCGGAAGACGGACTGTCGATACAGTGAGATTCCCCTCAAAGTGATCCAACAGAAAGGAACCATGATCACCGCAGAGGCTGAAGGGAAGCGACTCACCAGAAACGTGACATACTTCAAAAAGTGCGGACCCAATGCCACCGAGTTGCTGGCTGGTCCTAAAGCGGAGCCAGAAGACCGCGAGACACTGACAATCAACAGCCCATTGCCCAGTGGACTCACTGACGAGAATGAGAGTGACAACTCCGACCCCCAAGCACGCCCCAGACGGGTGATCAAGAAACCATCGCGCCTGATTGAAGAACCGTAAAGAAACGAACTCGTGACTTGAACAGGGACAATGCCACTGTGTCATCATCCACCGAGGGGGGAGATGTAATGTTGTGAATGGCTAGGAATGGACAGTGCCCAGTGACCACACTGGTCAGGCACTAGGACCAGCCCGAGGGAAAGCCGAGGGCGGGAGGAAAGGGAGGAGCTTGGGGAAGAAAGGGCAGTTCACCACTGACCACCATACCTGTAGGACCTAAATAAAGAAGCTCCACAGAAACCGTTGTCCGCGTGGTCACTGAGTCTCTAACGACTCGACATTGGGAATCCTCCAGAGACAGCCAGGATGGAATACAAATAAATGTATAAATGAAAACGACCATGGAGAATTAATGAGAATGTTTTTGAGGACTCAGAAAGCAATTAAAAACATCACAGTTGAGAGAGGAGGTGAATAGTGCATCTGACACATTAAATGTGCACCCTGATGCTATCTTGATTCTAGGGTCTATTTCTTGCAGAAATGATTATTTCTATAAATAAACATGCAAGGTTGTCGCAGCAGTGGGAAATGCTACAGACCGGGCTCCTGTACACCTGGCCACGGACTGAATGTCCGTAATGCTAATTTTCTGGCAGGTAAGGAAATAGGGCTTGGATAACCTCGACAATGGTTTGTGATGACAATATGCCTACCCCATCTGATATCCATGCTCTCCCTCAACGAACACTCCCTCAACGACAGGTCTTGAGTTACAAATACAAAGGAAGAGGTGGTCCAGATTTGGAGAGGAAAGGCGCAAATGATTTGATTTGATTAGTGCATTTGTAAAGCGCACAAATGCCCGAGGGCTTCATTGCGCTAGAGTCGGTAAGTCAGAGCGGTGCTGGCGTGGTATACAGGATGGTCAGTTGGAAAAGAACCAGGTTTTTAGCGCCTTTCTAAAAGAAAGTAGCAACGTGCTGCTCTTTATAGTGATTGGGAGTAGCTGACCACTCCCACCAAGAAGCGGAACTGACACTGTCAACATCGAAGATGTCCACTAGCCACTTCCAAGGGCTGTATCGGAGGAGATTTGTGGCCTGCTAGTACCATTTAGCAAAACAGAGAAATCCCATGGAGAAGAGACCTGGATGAGTACACTACAAGACTATATCTAGAAGAACAGCATTTACCAGAATCAGTACCCTGCCTTATTATTCCAAGCTCAGGCAAACACGCAGTCCAACTTGTTCACTGTGCTACAGAAAGCATCAAATGTGGCCTTCTTTCACAGCTGGAACACTGAAGCAGGTCAGACCCCCCGTTCAGGGTGCCACAGGTCAGACCGGGGCTACTAAGCCTCAACCGTGGAGCTGCAAGTCGTTTAACACTGGTGTACCGGGGTCTGTCATACTATGGCTCTGTAAACACCACCAAGTACACCCTTTATGCACTTGGATCTCAGGGTAGCATGGGTGAGCAGTCAAAGGCTTCTCAGGAAGGTAGTGCGAAGACCTAGAGCTCAGAACCCAACACTCATCTAACAGATAAAATAACATAAAGTGCCTTTTTTCAATAAAAATACTTTGATCAAACAGTAAAACAGAATACTACATAGTGAAATTAGGGGAATCCTACTTGTGAATTTCCTAGAGGTACTACATCATTTGTTACTCTCCCCAACTGAGGGAGTTCCCCAGCCCTCTGTAATTCTTATGTAGAATTTGGGCCAAAACGCAGGTTAGGCACATGTGCAGTGTTGTCAGATGACCCCCATGGTGTAAATGCACCTAACAGTTCAGTTTGGGTTCGCCTTTTTAAGGTTACTCATTCGAAGTATTTAATTCTACTGCAGACCTCTGTTTGTCTCTGTTTCTCGTTCTCTCAGTTTCCAAATGCCAAGGTTACATGCATGCTGTTGTTGCAGTCTGGGATGGTGCAGGACTGATGTGTGCAGTGGCCCTACTACTGCGATGGTGGCTATTCCACTGCCAGGCTTCTCCTGGAGTCTTGCTCAAAACTTGACAATTTGGGGATCTCAGTGCAGCAGCTCCCATGACAGCTGTTGTCTCTAGAAAATGTAGCCTCTCTGGACCAGGTGCAGATAGGGCGCTAATACTCCAAGTGTGGCGACTTGGCCAATCTTGATATTGGTCTTTGGCAGTTGCGGCTTCCAGGCCTAATGGGGTTCCCACCTCAGTGATTATGAAGCATTCTCGTTCTCTGAACAGCAGCACCATAGTGGACTGCCGATCACACAGGATGCTTGATATTTACCAAATGCTTGATGTGGTTCACCACCAAAATCATGCAGGGAAGCCAGAGGACCCCTTCCACAAAAGAATTGCTTGTGGCTTTCCTCCAGTACAGTCCTTCGCGCTCTCTGGCTATTCTCCAAATTGGGAGTATGCTGTACTACTCCTTCTGGACATTGTCTCCTCCTGCCAGCCCAAGGCCATGGCTTACCTCTCTCAGCATGTAGGCATTTATTCTCTAGGCAGAACCTCAGCTTACTGAGAAGAAATCGAAGACCTCTGATATTGTCCTTTCAACTCTGGGAGTCTGGCAGTCATAAAGACACCAGCATTGTTCACGCAGTAGACCTTTGAGTAATTTGCAGAGTACACCCTTCCTTGGTCATGAAGAACTTGGATTTAGAAGAAAGAGGAGTGGTTTGTAGCCCACATTTATATACATTTTCCAGACAGGGTGTGTTTACCCAGTGTCTTTTTTCAAAAGTCTTTATTGCAGCTCATCCAACACTGTCTAAATTACAGATTTGGTTTGGGGTGGTTCTGTTTTAAATGTTGTTTTCAGCCTTTGTGCAGTCATGACTCTCACAGTTGGCATTAATGAAGCTGTCTGCAAGCTGGAGTATCCAAACAAGGGTACGTTTAAGGGTGAGATCTCTGCAACTGGCTGTCATCAGTGTTCAGGAAGCAGTAATCAGGGACAGACAAAAGGACAGGTCCTGCTAGAAACATTCTCATATTGAACAGGACACTGTCGTCCCACCCATCGCCCCACCATCAACCAAATGGCAGTGCTCAAGAAGCACTTCATCAGCAGCCATATGCTAACAAGGACCTAATTGCATTTCTAAGTGGAAACCTTTCTCCGTCCTCTCGCACTACAGTGTCTGGCCGTCCACCCTCCACCAACAACAATGAAATCAGTACACTTTCACTATCTCAGGAAGCAGTATCCACCCTACATTTAGTTACATGCTGAACCAGGAACCATCCATACTATATCATATGCTCCCAGTACCCAGACACACACTTAGTCCTTCCATAATACATGTAGTATGCACTCACTGCACAGATGTACACTCAACAGTCACGCATAATCCTGGGGCAAGGATCTGGGGTTCACACAATAGTGGAACTTTATATGAGAGGGGTCAGTAGACTACCTGCTCTTTTACTTCCAGCTGCTATTGTGCACAATTTGGCTCATGAACCAACTTCTGCCACCACTACTGCCAGTGTCACCATCAGCTATGTACTCTGTTTTGTGTCCAAATGTAAAATGTTCTTTCCCCTGCTGAATTATGTCAGTATGGATGGCAAGTTTGAGTTCCAGTGGGTCATCTCTGAAAAGTCCCCATGCTTTTCAGAAACTGTCTCACACATATAAGCCATTCAGAGGCCACCATGATGAGTTGGAGTCACTGATATTCCATAGTAGTCATTGCACCATGACCGTAGACCCCAGATGGAAGACTTTCTCTGGGTCATCACATACTCCAATTTCTCACTTCACCCTTTCCTTGCAACAGTCATGCAATGCCAAAGGGGTTTCTGAATAGGATATCATATTGTTGCTGTTGGCATTCTTTATGCTTTCCTTGGAAGATTACATGGTGTGCTTACTGGTGGATTTATGATTAAGTAGATACTTTAATCTCATCTTACTTTTCTTGATGCAGCACTAGAAAGACACTTTCTGCAACATAATCAGTATCATGAACATCACTTACATACAAATGTATGATCGGAGGAAAGCACTCAATAGATGTATGACAGGAGGAAAGCACTCAATTAATCTCTTAGTGTGATATTTAGATGGCTGCCCCCTGATCAGGATTGTCCTCTTGCTTCTTTTCTTTATCTCTTGCTAGACGGATCCAGTTTGCAACACTTATTCTACTCTATTCTAAAGCGGTACCATGCTTTTGGTGATCTACTGCAAACCTCGGACGACTCTCAATGCCAGTGCTGGATCACTTACTATAGATACTTAAATACTTTCTGCCAGGGTCATCATTTGAAGGAATGCCTCTGCTGTGAAACTCACTTCTGGTGGAGTGGGCAATAGTAATAAATTGAGTAACAGCGTTTGAGGCACTCTGAGCAGAAACCATATCCAGTTGTTCAATCTGTTCAAAGAAATCTCCTTGAGTTGGGGCAGATATACACTACTTTCCACTACAACCAACTATCCACCCTTGCATCAGTGCTTGTTGTGTTTGCCACCATCAGTGTTATGGAAAACATGTTTACATGAAAGAGTAAAATGTGCTACACTGTCCTGTGAACCAGCAGCTCCATGTGGAGGAGCCTGGACTTTCTCAAATGATGCAAGCATTGACTCGAACCAGAGGGATCAACACTGAGTCCTTTAAGAAGATGCTTCATGGCTGCAGCCCAAAAAGACAATACCAGGTATGCAATGATGCAATACAGTATTTACTTTATGTTTTCCCATGCTCTGAGCTGCACAGCTACGAGTGTGAGGTATTTCCCAACACAAATTCTGACTGGTTTGGTCTGGCTCAATGTAGGCAATGAAAAAGTGCAGAAGTTTGACATCACTCGCAATCCCAATTTGGGCAGAAACTTCATTTTGTTCCGAATCAGGCTTACAGCAGAGCGAGAATGATGGCCAAGTTGTCTCTAGGTCTTTTCTAAACTGCTTTCTCTCCAAGGCCAACTGTTTGGCACCGATTGAGCACGCCGTGGGAGTAAACAGTCATGGGTTCATAAATAACGACAACGTTAAACACATTACCCATGTGAAATTTGGCTTTAAAACAACAACTTTCGCATTCTCCTTTTCCAGACTGAACAGTTCCCTCCTCACCAGAGGGTCTTTGGTCAGTGGTCTAACACAAAATGATGGCGGCCCCTCCAGAATGTGGCCCCTGAGAATCCCATTTCTTAGAGATATTCATATGCCTTGGGCTGAATAGGGGCCCCTCTGTAAGGTCCCCCTGCACCACAGGGGCTGCACGGGTCTGCATAACGCCCATGGCTATTATCCAATTGAAAGCTGGAAAGTGTATCTCTCCTAAGAATACAATTCTGTGATGTCACCATACGAACATGTGATATACAGACCAAACAAGATGTCAGCAGCACTCTCACAACCTGCTGAGCCATTCTTTCTGATGTGTTATAATGTATGAAGCAGTGTTAATCAGGTGTATTAGTGAAGCTAGTTCTGGGTTAAACTACAGCAGCGGCCCGTGGAGGGAGTTCTGGTGGGGCAGAAAGGCAGGGCGGGGTAGAGGCAGGGTGGGGGGGGGGGGCTAAAAACCCGAATATGGATAATTGGAGGTAAGTAAACAATTTAAATAATAAAACGAATTTAGTAGCACGCGCTGCATCACATTTTGCGAAGCAGGGCGCGCTATGAAATTTGTTTTATTTATTAAATTGTTGACTTACCTCCAATTATCCATATTCCGGTTTTAGCACCCCCCGCCCCGCCTTTCTGCCACACCGGAACACCCTCCACGGGCCATGGCTTAGACACTACATTTCTATGTCTTTTATTGAAAAATAGAGTCTTAAGAACCAGTGACGTTTCCCAGACAAAAGCATTAATAACCATTGGAAAGCCAGTAGATCTTGCCGTTTTATTCTGCTGCTATTATTACATTTTTATTTCTTATTTTAAGCATATGCCACAAAAGAAAAACATGGCGGCCTACATGCTTGCAATAAACATTTAAAGTTTTTGAAAATCGAACCACTGCACATAATTTTGATATAACAGTACCCGTGCTTCCTAGCAGGCAGGTATACTTAATACAAGAATAGAAACCCTTTTTAGTTTTAAGACACATCACAGGAAAATATGATTTAATAGGCAAATGTACAATTGGCCTTAAAGTGCTCTAACCTGAAGATATAGATTAAATGAATAAGGGCGAAAAAATACAATAACAAAGGATAAAGTAAAGAAGGAAAAAACTCATTAGTAATATAAAGTATTGTTTCATTAACTTTGGCACTGAAGTGCACTTCCTCTTTAGGCCGATGCGCAGATGTGATCATGGAAAATGCTTTCACTCTGAGTGCAGGAGATTCAATGGCTGAAGCGGGCTGTCCCATTGGCCCATGCTGTATGCTTTGGTGGGCTTGAAGCAACATGTCAATGACATTTGAACATGCCAAAAGATGACGAGGACTGACCAAAACCCCTTTTTGCATGCATCTATGTATTTTTTTTTTATTTATTATTTCTTTATTACATGAGCCTGTCAAACAGTAAAAGCTGCCTCTAGGCCAGACCTAAAAATGGTGCAGCCCCCTTGTGTAGGGAGGTGAATACATCCGCCAACAACGTCAGTGATAGTAGAATACGAAAAGCAGTGCTCCTAAAACGTGTGCAAAAAGACAAAATTGCAAACAACCAACATTAAACATTTTGCACACAAACATCAAACAATTAAACGAATAATGAGTATGATAAAACATTTTATTAACTAGTCATCTACTTCCTAAGATGTATTTCGTTCCTGAATCACTTTCACTAGAATTCTGAATGTTTCTGTTTTCCATTATGCTCATATTAAGCGTATTGATTTGCACCTACAAAGAGTTGCTGACTGCATTTTATACTCAGTCTTTGGTGCACCTCACACACCAAGACCGTGTACAGTTTCTTGAAGGTGAATAGGACAGAAATGGACTGCAGCGAGGATAATAAGGCCATTTAGTCGCTCTTAATCCGGCCATGATGATGCCCACGAATTCTGCTCTATTCACTATCAGTCAATCAGCAACCATGGCCATCCGGAGGTGCATTTGAGAAAGAATGGGGAGAAAAGATGATTGAAATACTGAGAAATGAGCTGGCTTTGATTTCATATCAAGAATAGAGGTTTTTTGAGGCATCCATTAATATCTTTGAATTGTAGAGACTAATGGATTCCAGGAGTTTGCCTTAGGTAGGCATGATACTGAAAATAAATCTGGATTAGCAAACCCCCGCAGACAATATATATGTTGCCATGGAAAATGACATGTTGTTAGGGAGTGGAATGTATATGGTGTACTTTCTTTGCACCGTATTATACTCTCTGAAGTTGGTGGTGTTTTCAGAATGAGACTGTATAATGAGCCACTGCTTTTAGTAATGAATAATGCAGTGCTTGCTACTTTTAAAGCAGATAGTTACAGTTTTTTTTAAAACTTATCGTTATGTCTCTTTTATAAAGATACAGATTTTAAAATCCAGAATACTGATTTACAAGGTGTTACCCCATTTATGGAATTGGGGTGTGCACAGTGTAGAAGCTGTTGCCTAAAATATTGCTCCACTGGTCGTAATCGGCAGCCCTGTTGCGATGGACCCTTTGGCGCACAAATGCGAAAACTATGAATTAGTAGTTTCACCTGAACAGGGACATTACCCATGTGACTCATATTGCCTTCTCGTGCTCTATAGAATATCACCTGTGCCAGCATAAAATAATCTCTGCCTGAAGTGGAAAACAACAACTGAGGGTATAGTGCTGCCCCACCCCTCTCTGTTTCGGTAATAGGACCCTGACTGACTCAAACCTGTGCTCAACTTAGAATATCAGACTCCGCTGTCCTCTGCCCCTACTACATGACATCAATGGCTGCACCGATCCTCTCTGCAATGCCGGACTTGCCCCTCTGGCTATCCTGCTGTGAGGCAGCCGTTCCAGGCCCGTTGCGCCTGCAGCCTGGGCGGCCCTTCATAACACTCATATACTTCAACACTCACCTATACTGCCTTTCACATATCCATTTACTCACCCATACACCACTGACACATCCATTCATTCACTGACATAGCCAGTGTTAGACCTGTCAGCCCTGGGGTGGTCCTCCCATATACTTTTTCCCTTTTTGCCTCTTTATTGACCGCCATTTTTTGTTGGATATAGGACTCTGGGCGCCTTACCGCTGCTAAACAGTGCTGAGGTGCACGTGCTCTCTCCTAAAAACATGGTTGCCACAGGCCCCTGCTACTGCGGTGAGGCCACTGTCCTGTCTGCGTACTAGTAGTTGGAATAAGGCTGGTACTTAATGCTACTGTAACCTTGACCGTCCCGCCTCTTGTTACCATAGACAGACACCACAGAGTCCCTAGATTTTTCCAGAACCTTCCAAACCCCCAACTTGCCGCCTTTTTGGAGGGTCACATGACTTAGGGGTATACAAGAAAGTTAGGGAACCCCATAGGCTAGTTAAACCACTGGACCTGGAGACCCCCCTGTAGGAGTGGAGGCTGCAGTGCTCGGAGGACTGCTACACTACTGAGGCTGACTGCTCCCAGAAACTGCTGCCCCAAGATAGCTTAGCCATTCTGCCTGCCTACTGATCTCACCCTGCAAGGGGGGAGAAGAGGTGACCTCTCCAGGTTGCCTTCCCAGGGACTGCCATAATCTCTTCCCCTGCAACCAGAAACTACAACTTAACAAAGTGCTGTGCCAGCAAAGCGCTGTGTGACCAGAATGTACAATTGACCCCAAGCGATGTGCCAGCGAAGCGCTGTGTGGCCGGAAACTACAATTGACCCCAAACGCTGTGCCAGCGAAGCGCTGTGTGACCAGAATCTACAATTGACCCCTAGCGCTGTGCCAGCGAAGCCCTGTGTGACCATAATCTACAATTGACCACAAGCGCTGTGCCAACGAAGCGCTGTGTGACCAGAATCTACAACTGACCCCAAGCGCTGTGCCAGCGAAGCGCTGTGCGACCAGAATCTACAGTTGATCCCTGCGCTGTGAGAAGAGAAGCACTGCGGCGGTCCAGATCACCACCGCGGCCCCTGAGGTGAGAGCAGCGAAGTGCTTGCCGTGGGGAACTCATCGCCGCTGGCCGGGACTCCTCCTGAGAGTGCTGGATGGAGGAGCACTGCTGAGCCCAAGATCACCACCGCTATCTGGGTCTGCCACAGTGCTGAGAAACCCCTGAGGAGCGCCGGGCGGAAGAGCGCTGTGGTGCCCTAGATCACCGCCGCCGACCCGGGAACCTTGAGGAGAGCTGCGCGGGCTTGCCCGTGACGTCAGTGGAGCCGCACTGGAATTGGTGCAGGCGCGAGGCGGGTCCCAGTCCTGGAGGCGTCAGCAAGGCGATCCCCAGTGCCAGAGGCGTCAAAAAGGAAATCACTTCGAGGCCGGAGGAGCGCAAGGCATCCCGATCCACCCCTCCAATCAGCTGGATGCCACCCGGAGAGGCAGAGGAGACCGCGCTGCCCAGGTAACCCACCCGGACCAGAGTCCAGGGAACGGAAGGGTGCGACTGCCTCAGGCGGGACCCGAATCTAGTCTATTGCCGGTTGGAACTGTTCTGGGTGCCCCGGTACTTCTCCTCTAAGAGACCGCTCCCAGGTTAAAAAACCTCCCCCCCTCTGCTAGCCGTAATCTCGTTCTCAGGCCAACCCAGGCCTGGGACTGTACTGATGATTGCCCACATGGTTGCCTAACGGAACTGCCAGAGCTGGAAGGGCTATTTCCTGTCTCCAAGGACACTGCCCACAAGTAGTACCATTCAAGGGTGTAATTCCTGGGGGATATGTCTATGTTGATTCTGCCTGAAACCGAGGTAAAGGTATTTTCATTGTATTGAAATGCTGTTCAAGAATTACTGTTTGTATTGAAGTGAAGATATGCGAACCTGTTTACCTTGCCCACAGTGATAATTGTACTGTTATCAAACCTGACAAGAAGTTAGATATAGATACTTGTTTTCATACATAAAATTGGAGTGGTGTCCCCTTGATTGTGTGTGCTTTACTATGTCAGTGTGGATGCGGGTTGCACAACTACTTCACACATTGCCTCGTGCATGCCTACCTTCCTCGCGCCAAGCTACCTTGTCGGAATTGGTGGTCCCTACTTGGACTGGGGCGCAGACTCTGGCCAACTGGAGACCCCGGTTCTAACAGCCATGCACACACTCAGTCACTTATACAGCCCTTCTCTTACACACTCACTAACCCATACACCTACTGACTCACTCACTCATCCATGCAGGCACTCACACACCCTCTCACCCACTCATACAGACACTATTACACCCACACAGGTTCTCAGACAACCAATCCATCACCCATACACCCACTCATGTACCCACTCACCAACCCATACAGCCACTTAGACACCATCTGACATACTGATACAGACACTCAGACAACCTAGCCAGTCACTCAACATTCACTGAGACACCTAATCACTCACTTATACAGTCAGTCACTTACCTACAGAATCATCAATACAGGCACTCATACACCCATTGATTTATCAATATGCCTTGTTATATATATGTAACACTCATGAACATTTTTAAAATACTCACAGTCACTGGATGATGTCATCAGGGATGTCATTTGAGATGTCATCTGTGATGTCATCCGCAATGTCACTGACCATGTCATGAGTAATGTAGTATGTGAGGTCAAAATCAGTGTATTACAGGGGTGTATGTTATAATTAGCTTAGGTAACTAAAACTGCAGAATGGTTTTGTACGAGTGAAATCTGGCCCTAAATATAACGTCCCTGTAACCTTTGTTTTTTTCAGTGAATTTCTATGTTTTTTAAATTCTATTTCCTAACTGTAACGTCCCTGTAACCTTTGTTTTTTCAGTTAATTTCTAAGGTTTTTTTAAATGCTAATTCCTAACTATAATGTACCTGTGACCTTTGTTTTTTTCAATGAATTTCTATGGTTTTAGGTCGAGCCTGGGCAGCGCATGCGCTGCTTTGCTAGGCATGCTGTATTGAGGTATGGCATAGAAGCTCTGCCCATTTCCCCCGCCCATCTTTTCAAGTGGTTCCTGTTACTGTCCTTTTAAAATCGTTGCTTTTCATTGGTGAATAGGCTTACTACTCCCTCCTTGGTACTGCCTTGTACGCATTTGTAACCTCCCATAACAACAGAACTTTATACTTGTCTTGTTACATGGTCTGCTTTATGTAGTCGGTGAGCACTATTTTCTTTAATGATCGTCCCCCATTCCACTCACGACATTGCAGCAGGCCGCCTGCTTTAATAGTATTAGAAATGTATTCATTTAAATTACAGTGTGGTCTGCTTTAACTATAGCGGCTGCGCTTATTTAATTATTTCATTGAAAGCTCAGTCCGCATTCACTTAAGAGGCTGCGCTTCTTTAATTATTTAATTTACAGCGCTGGCCGCTTTCACTTTAGCACCTGTGCTTATTTATTTATTTAATTAACAGCGCATGCCGCTTTCAATATAGCGGATGCGCTACAGAACATTTCTTAATTCATTTTGCTTTGGGTG
Source organism: Lissotriton helveticus (assembly GCF_964261635.1). NCBI lineage: Eukaryota > Metazoa > Chordata > Amphibia > Caudata > Salamandridae > Lissotriton > Lissotriton helveticus. The sequence continues at coordinate 616,528,842 of NC_136063.1, read as the reverse complement.
AAAGCGCTCCATACGTGCTTTCACTTTACTGTTAGCCATGCCCCTTTCTTTAGACACTGCTCACTTTAACCTGAATACGGCGAGCAGCGTCTAAACAAAAGGGGCACGGCTACCATTAAAGTGGTCCTGCATTTGCCAGAGTTTGAGCTATTGGCATTGGAAATACCCATAGCTGTCATCAGTGATGTCATTTGAGATGTCATCAGTGATGTCACTGACCATGTCATGAGTTTAGTAATATGTGAGGGCATAAGCAGTGCATTGCAGGGGTGTGAGTTATATTTAGCTCTGCTAACTGTAACCTTTGGTTTTTTCAGTGAATTTCAAAGGTTTTTGAAATACTAATCCCTAACTATAACGTCCCTGTAACTTTTGTTTTTTTTCATTTTCAAAGGTTTTTCAAAATTCTATTTCTGAATTGTAACATCCATTTTTTTAAGTGAACCTCTAAGATTTCCATATTTTCTTTAAAATAATTGGATATTATGTATTATATTTATATTATTTACCACTCATTCTTTGATTTCGTATTGGTTTATCAGAGAGAACATTAATAACGGGCTTTATTTTTAACAGTTTTGTGAGTCGGCACAACATTGTTGCATTTATTGTGGAGAATCTATGATCAGTAAATGTATTTCACACACTAAGAAATACAATTAAAGATTTTTTTTTAAATAAAGGTTGCCTAATAATATTCAGTAAAATATTGTTTTAAATTTATTTCTGTGATCAATACAGGAGAAAATCACCTTTACAAAAATAATTTATATTCGTGACTGCCGACGTCATCGCGGGGATGTCGGCAGTCGCGTAGAGTGCGTGGTCTGTACAAAGTGTAAAACATATATATAGACATATTCTACAGTATATTTAACAGTAAAGCTTTATTAGTGTACTTTTCAAACTCATATTTTTGTAGTGAGTTTCCAGAAAAATCGTCTTCAAACACTATTTTCCGTTTTCGCCAAGACTGGGGAAGTCGTGATGACATTGTTAACCATGATGATCGCGCCTTTTTCATAAAGTCTAAAACACATATGTCCACACATATTACAGTATTTTACACACTAGGGGTTTCTTACAGTATTCTCTAAAGTCATGTTTTTCTAGAGAGTTTCTATAAAAACCATCTCTAAAACCTATTTTATCTTTTTGCGGTGACTCTGGCGATTGCAATGACGTCGGTAATTGCGATCCCCGTAGACACATTGCGAAAGAAAAAACCAAAAGCAGATATTCAATGGCCACCAACATATCCAAAAATGATATGTAAAAAAAATCCATTCTGAACATTGCATTACACATAATACTATATACATACTTCTTTCAAAGCATGTTTAAACTCATATTTTTCTACCAAGTTGTTTTAAAAAACATCTTTCAGACCTATTTTTCGTTATCATGGTTTTTCGGGACGTTGCAATGACGTCGTTAACCGCAACAATCGCGCCTTTTCCATAACGTGATAACACATATATTACACACTAGGGATTTATTACAGTACACTTCAACCTCATATTTTTCTAGTGTATCTCTAGAACAAGCATCTCTAAAACATATTTTCTGTTTTCGCGCTGAGGATGGAGATCGCAATGATGTTGCTCATCGCAATCCCGGATGCAGAATGCAGGCATGCTACCCAACCGTCAGGGGTGCCTTCCTCTTACAGTTCTTCCGCCAACACACAATATTATTTTCTTAAATGGTCTCCACATCAGAACACGAGAGGGGCACTGATTGAAGTTTTTTTCAGGTTTTTAATCAGGCACGAGGACTTTTCGCGTTTCTCTCTCTTGCGCTGTGAGTGATGACAATCTACTGATCTCATGTACACATCCACCAAAAATAAAGTGGTGGTGGGCCAATACTTTACATTGCTAATGCATTTTCTTTCCGATTTTATCCTGTTTCATTTATTTTTTTACTTCTTTTTATTATATAAACAGGCTCCATACAATCGCACAAAAGACATCAGGAGGAGAACGGTGATACAGATAGGACAATGCTACATAGCATAACACATCTTCAAATAAGCTTGCATTGGTAGATTAAGCCCCCCCTAGCGCCCCCGCCCCCATCCCGACAGCCAACCCGCTAGTCACCCCTGCTTCATCTTTTAATCATGCAAATGTTTTTAAACTATGTCTTCATGTGTGAGCAATTCAAAGCAAATTGTATTTTCTTTGTGCTAATAAGACTAGCATAGTTTTCGCTTTTGTGCATTAAAGCTAAATGAACACTTCTATATTTATTCAAAATACACCTGGTTGTTAGGAAGCACCCTCGCTGCTCTATTAAAATTGTTAGCATTGTTTAATTTGTTTTTAGATTTAGGTAGATTTAAAATTGTTTTTACAACCATATCGCTACTACATTTAGGCAGCAGTATGCTTTATTTTCTTCCTTATTTTTGAGCTTTTGTGGCATATGCTTGCAATCAAAAATATGTAACTTGACGAGGCATCACAACGCTTTACAAGCGCATGTTCAGTGAGTCGTTTTGACCTGTGGATGTCTCTTTTGTTAGTTAAAGTTTTGATGGTGGAGCGCTGGAGAAAACTCTGGCACATCGTTAAGTACATGTGTGTGCAGTGTGCGAACACAATGGCTCGCTTCCATGTGGTGAAACCCAGAAAGGACCAGTGCATGCAGAGGATGGGCATGAAGGGCGGTATAAAACAAGACAGAAAAAAGACAGTAAAAACAACTCTTTTATTTTGTGCCTCTGGGGTGATTTTCTCTGCCCAGAATAATTAAAGGAACATTATGCAGTTCACTCAATCATTAGAGGAACAGTTGTTTTGTCACATTCTGACAGACGGACTCACTGTTCGTTAGGATAGGTATAAACGCACGTTGACAGGACACTCGACTTCCTTCAGGGCCGCAATGGTCCCCGTGGAACCGGTAGATGTTCACCACGGGGCCGCAGTTGTCAAAGAGGAAAAGCATAAACATTCAATAAACATCAAGGCACAGCTGAGCGTGTTTGTCCCTCTCTGAGCCAATAAACGGCATCATAATACTGTACACCATTGATTAGCCTTGTAATACACCGCGGTTAAAAAAGCTCTAATGTAAAGGCCCTGATGAAAAGACCGAAGACAGATATTTGGAAAGCAGTAAATGTGCGTTGCCCACAGGGCTCACTCTCCAACCTGCCCACATGCAGTGGTGGCTACCAGGGGTTCACAGTGATAAAACCACCCACAGTCATTCACTACACACTTCACTGCTCGTAACGGGGATTATCGGTGTATTCACCCATCTGTGCCCACAGTCAGTCATGAGAGGTCAGACACCGTCAGGTTCTGGGGTGTCCCCCTCCCCATTATGTCTGAATAGATGTCAGGATGCCCGAAAGGTTACTGCAGGGGAAGTGTTACTAATTGGCCAATCCCTCCCCCATGCTAAACAAAAAATATAATACCCTCAGAGCTATCCACTTGTAGTGATAAATCACTGATACTCACTGTCACAGCTAAAGTACCATAAATGCTTAGAGCTTTAAACCTAAAGCGAACTCATACCTGCAGAGCTACGAGTCTATTGTTTTTGTAGCGGGGATTTGATACTTGAAGGTGTAAACTTACATCTAAAGACTGTGTTCAACCAGAGGAGCACTGTGTTGAAGCAGCCACTTGAGGTGGGCGGACACAGCCTTTGACAGCTGCAGGTTGTTTTGTTGGCGGCAAGCACGGTTCAGGTCCTTGCCATCCTACCTATGTTTCTGCTACTGACTGCGACCAGGTGAGGGAGAGGTTTGGGGAGCAGTGTTCTCAGGCTGGATCAATACACAGTACGTACTATTCAATACAGCTCATCAATGGACGGGTTCGGCTTCTTACATCAGCCCTTCGATTACTGCGGTAGGTTTGTCAAATTATAGGTGCTGTTTCTGTTCTTTCTCTCTCCAATTTCCAAAAATAGGAACTAGTCCTATTTAACACAGAACAATGTGACCGACTAGTTAGCAATCTCCAACCAAATCTTTTTCGTGCAAATTGCCAGACTGGAGGTTCAGAGGACTAATGCATCTAGAATAAGGATCTGTGTTTGCCCCATGATCTCAGCTTCAAATCTAAGACCGTTCATTTTGACTCTCATCCTTCTGAGAGCAATAAAGTGAGTCCATTGCGTGAGGTAACAATATACGTTAATTATTTGCATAAACATATACAAAGAGAAGGAGCTCTGGAAACCAGTGACTCCAGCCCACCAAATGGCGAGCTGACGTGACAGATACCAAAAAGAAGACTTTCATCAAGAGGAGCTGGAAAGAAGGCAATGAAAGGTGGCTTTTGAGGGCTGCTGTGTCCAAAAAGAAATCCCACACTTGTGCCGAAGACTTCAGTCGGGGTCAAGACCAAGAAAACCTCCCAAAAGAAGTGCAGAAAAAGACACAACCTATTGCACCAAGGTTAATATAAAGCCTAAATGGCCTCCTACTAGACCCAGAGAGTAGAAGACTCCTGAAGGTCATATTCCCAAACATAACTTTATTACAGTAAGAATGGAAAGAGGACTGCAGAAGACCAGGGTGATAGGACACTCAAAGCCTGAACTGTGAAAGATAATCCACTGGACAGCCTCTGCCATTTGAGCCACACCCTCTCAATTTACAGGTAAAAAGAGGAAGCTGCTGGAAATCCTCTAGGACAGTGTTTCCCAAACTGGGGTCCGCGGACCCCCAGGGGTCCGTGACACATTCCCATGGGGTCCGTAGGCAGAAGATTTAAAAGCACAGCAACATTTCTTGTATAATTAGCAGCTTTCGAGCAACAATAAAAGTGTCAAGATGATGCTAGTGATTAATGTACCTGCTGGAGAGAGATGAGAGTTTTGTTCAGTGGCATGTTTGACTTAACTAATATAGCACAGAGGGTTAATATGCCTACTGCAAAGAACGTGTAACATGCATCTTAAAAAGCAGTATTTTATGTGCATAGGTCTGCAGTTACTGCTTTTGTCACAGAGATTCTTTTGTTAGTGTGCACTTCATAAGTGACAATCGTAATCTAGCAGAGGGGCCTATAAACTGTCATCAAAGAGCTGCTTGCAAACTGCATGGTACCAGTTAGTAACTTATGTTTTTCCCCAGTCATTCATTATCCTGATGTTGCAAAAAAATTATTTGGGTAGAAATACATTTTTAATGTTAAAGTCACTGCTAGCCACTGTGTTATGTTCTGAATCCCGAGTTTGTGCTTTTCCAGACCAAGCACTCTTTAAAAATACCTACCAGTATGAATGACATGTGAATACTACACCTTGTAGTCCCCTTTACCTTGTGTAACATTTTCTATACACTGATTTGATTGTATGATTCATTGTCTCTATATGTGTGTGATGTAAAGTGCTGACATCCTACAATGGTATGAGAGATGCTGTAAAACAAATGAAATACATGTGACAGAGGGGCTGTTCCTTCAATATAAAATACTAAGGGCCAGATGTACGAGCCGTTTTTATTTGCGCAAATGGGTTCGCAAACCGGTTTGTGCATGCAAAAGTCTATTGGGCCATGTACATAGCCTATTTCGCAAGTCACGGTTTTTTGGTGACTCGCTAAATAGGTTTTGCAACTTGCTATTTGGAAGAGGCATTCCCTTCCAAATAGCGAGTCTCAAAACCATGTACAAATGTTTTGCGACTGCAATTGCGGTCACAAAACACTCGCAATTACCACCTACTTCAAGTAGATGGTAATGCATTCGCAAATGGGAAGGGGTCCCCAGGGGACCCGTTCCCCTTTGCAAATGCATGCAAAAGTATTTTTTAAGGGCAGGCAGTGGTCCCAGGGACCACTGCCTGCCCTTAGAAAATGAGATACAAAAACGTTTCATTTTCTTTATTTATTTAAATGCATGGAAAACGGTCTGCATTTTTTTTAAAAAAAACTGCTTTCTTTAAAAGCAGTCCCAGATATGGTGGTCTGTTGAGCCCAGCAGGCCACCATCCCTGGGAGGGCTGGCATTCCCAATGGGCTCGCAAATTGCGAGTGGCTCATTATTATTAATGAGCCTCGCAATCCCAAACAGTGATAAACACACTGTTGTACATTTCATTTAGCGACTTGGAATTTGCCACTCGCAATGTGTCGCCAATTGCGAGGCGCTAAATGAAATGGTCGTACATCTGGCCCCAAAATCCTTAGTACTTTGAGTATTTGTTTTGTGTGCACACATGTGTTTTTTTTCGAATTACTATTTTAATATTTGAAATTTTAATCATACAACTTGCTTGGGGGTCCCCGGCTTCCAGCGGTGACTAAATGGGGGTCCTCAGGAGTCAAAAGTTTGGGAACCACTGCTCTAGGAGAAAATCAGGGAAGCAGCGGGGACAGGGAGCGATCAGGATAACTTAGTTCCCAGCAATCAACAGTTGCAAGAGAAAATGAAACACCCTGTCTGCTTTCAGAAGATGACCATAAAAATCACCTTTACCAGTTTGGAATAAGCATGAAGCTATAGGTCCTCAAAGGGGTTTTCTATTTTATGCAATTTTGCTGGCAAGGAGAGAAATTTGCAGGAGATGGGTAGAGGCCACACACCCCATGCATTCAGAATGGTTGTCCTCCCTATATAGGACTTCTAGAATAGATCTGGGCAGACTGCAGAATAGTAAGAGGAAAGCAGTATGGGACTGTCTGCTCAATTGGTCTCTTCGTTAGTCTTCCTGGGGCTGGTTTGATTTGATTTGGGGTGGGTGGAGTATAGGGTCTTAAATTTGTTTTTATATTATCAAATTACCTTCTGGATCCTATGATTATGCTTCTCTGGAAACTCTCAGGCTAGGTCGGTCCTTGCTCTCTTCGCCCAGTTTCCATTGTGTGCAGGCCCGTACCAACTGCCTTCCGTCATAATCCACCTGAAGAGAGTGAGATCTTTTTCCCCTCAACAAAGGAGTCAGCGGCATTCTGGGGGTTATGGCATACCAGTAGGCGGGCACTGTCCCAGGTCTCCCACTTGATTGCTTATGTCTCCTTAAACCGAGAAATGGTATTGACAGCCCACCTAATGTCGACTGTGGTCTGGGGCGAATGAGGATAAATCAAAAATCTAAAAAAAAATCACCTTCATTAAATCCCTATAAATCTGGAAAACACAAAGGAAATCAGAGGAAAGAATGGAAAGACATATAAGGGAGTTGTTTATCAGGGGCAAAGCAGAGCATCTAACCCACATGCACCAGCCACTTGGAAATGAGAACACAACAAGGGTAGCAAAGCATATATCATCATAGAAACCACCTCGAGGTTAGGAACTCCGAAGCACCCATAAAAAGCAGAAAAATACCCTACACAGTTAGTCCACCAGGCCTTGCCCACACCTCTGAAGCAAACAGCCTACAATATCAACAGGTGTCCCTTGAATAAGAGTAAGCATAGGCTGATACAGTAAAATTCTCAGGATGAGAGAATGGCTGTCAACTATATGCAATTAAAGGAGCCTGCGCCAGAAGTGGGAGAACCCCATGTTCTCGTTCCAGTTATCTAGCTAACATTGACTGAAATCCCCTTGCTTATGCATACTCCCAATTAAAGGCACCAGAAGTTTGAGGAGAATCAGATATGGACATCAGCTCGACATGCAAAACCTGGCACTGACTATGGAGATGCACCACTGAAAACCAGAGGAACCAGATCGAGCAACAACATGAATCACCAGACAGCTTTACGGGAATGGTGCACTGCAGCTTATCCATTACTAAATAGGTTATTGCAACATATAGATTAACTGGTTGCAGACTGAATATCATCATGAAGCCTCCTCTTGACATTTCCACAAGGAACACATGTGATGATCACACTAGAGGCTAAAGGAAGAGGGCCCTGTTTAACAGCAGTTCACCCAGGCAACCAGGCAGTTGCAACTAGGGCAGGATCTTTGAGCATTGCAACCTATAATGCTGGCAGACCACCTCAGTCATGCAGTGAAATGTGACTCAGTCCAAGTACACACCCAGGAAAGATTGAAGTCTACTACTTATTGGGACCTCTTTCCTCAGTCATAGTCAGGAGTGCGGCAAAGCCTTGGGAGGATTTTGGTGGTGCTTACCACACCGATTAGTTAGAACTGGGTCTTAAATTTGATACTAGTTACTAACCGTACTAGAACCGAAAAAAGACGACTCACAGTGATAGGAAGAGGAGAATTCCTTTGCAGATGATGACAATGGTGTTCGAAACATCTTCTCGGTCAGAAAAGACAGCATGAATTTACATTAGGCTATGGCAAAATGTAACTTATGCTATTGTAATTTACAGGAGTTTTGGAATTTTGAGTTATGCTTGTTACTCAGAAGTCCCGAAAATATGCCACTTGGCACATTTATGTGCCATTCGCAGTAAAAATGTACAGCAAACACACAGGAACAATAGAGTGCGAGCTGCTGTTATTCTTGGTGCTTTTTTGCAGCACTTTTTAAGTGCAAAATGCACCCTTCTGTCAAAAAATGACACAATGATGCATTTTGTACTAAAATATAGATCAAAATTACTGATTTGCATATTGTGTGATTTAGTGTAATTTTGTCCGAATTTTTGCATAATCACGTAAAAGCAAATTACGGGAATTTTGCACACCCCTAGCTTACACACCTTGAAGGCCCAGTGCTAAATATCCAAAGCTTGTCAAATCAATCCTAGGGTTATTTAGGGCTTTGCAGAGGCCTACCTTGCTCCTAGGGTGACAAAGGTAATAACCTACATCAACTGGGTGGGTAACCGCCCACCATATTTAGATATCCCCACCTGCCTGAGGGTGATCTCTGTGCCTTCAGAGGAGGTGCCACCACCCGGTGAACAACCTTTACAACGCAACTTTTACCACGCAGTGCCTTTACGACGCAACTTTTACAACGCAAACTATTACAACGCATTGCGCTGGGGGGCGCTCTAGGATAGGGAATAGGTTTAATGTACTATCCAACACCTTCCCTACTGTCCACGGGGACTGGAGTTGGAATAGTAAATTAAACTATTCACTATCCAGCGCCCAAAAGCATTATTCGTTGTAAAGGTGTTCGTTGTAAATACCACGTTGTAAAGGCATGCGATGTAAAAGTATGCGTTGTAACGTCATACATCCCACCACCCTGGCCCCTATGAAGGCGCTGTAACTTGATGAGTGGTCACCATGTTTCACACACCTGTTCGGCAAACATTTTACATTTTCAGAATCAAACTCCCAAAGTGGGAATTTGTTTTTGAAAAGTAAAAAACGTAATGGTGCTGACTCCCTGTGAGCAGGTTTGAGTCATTTGAATGTTCTTTAGTTTGGGGACACCCGGCTTTTTCTGATGGTGCAGAAGAAGAAAAGAATAAATTAGAATTGCTACCCAAATTAGGGTGGATTGTCTTTGGTACTTAGAATTACTTCCTGGTGTTTGTGGGGTCCTACGTTTGAGGTTTCTGCTGACAGAGTCAACAGGGACTCTCAATGTAGTAGACAAAATGACAGTTTACTGGAGTACTAAGGCACATTTATTGTGGACTACTACCCTGTATACCAAACTATATAGTAAAAGTATACCCTTTGTGCCTTCAGATGTGCGGTTCACAATATTGGTAAATTGCATCTCCTAATATGGCATGCAGAAATATCATCTGGCATAATTATTGTATCCGAAATTAATTTATAAATATATTGCTTCATTGGTTCTAGAGTTTTTGCTATTAACGCCAAAGGTGCTATATTCTTGTTGTCAATATTTAGGCCCTGATATTTATGTTAAGCAATACTTTGATGAAAACACTTGTTGGTTTTCTGGATTGCTCCACCTTTCAATCTAAGGCCCAGATCTCCCCATGTGCTGCCACAGATGAACAAGCAGAGGCATCTGGTGCATTGCATTAGATGTTGAAGACCAGCATCTTCCGTACCAGAATATCATCACTGCACAGTCCTACCACTAAGGACCAGCTAAGAGGGGTCCTAGAAGCCCTCCATTAGGAGCTATGTCATCTAGGTGGCATATGTTTGAGCTGTCAAGAAGAGATTCAAGCCAGTGTACCTCTGGTATAGCCTAGCGTCCAGGGCACAAGTCCTAAAAAAAAGTGGGGGGACTAACCTAATTCAAACATTATGCAAGTGGCATCACGGCGTATGACATCGCGGCACGTGACATCAGAGAGCGTGACATCACAGGAAGTGGCATCACAAGAAGTGACATTAGATTTTAAGCCGTCACATATATGTTTAACAGGCCTATCATGAGTACATTGGATCATATTTCGAGGATACTTCCAAACCCTCATGATTTAGGCAGAAGATTCACTTTTGTAAGCTTCACAATAACTAATGTTGCCTTTTGTTAGTGTGCAGCTTCCCCTACCCATAGTGCTTTAAAATAAAAAAATAGTGATATTTAAATTATTACAACGCGCCTCCTCAGGGGTAGTAAGCGCTATATAAATGCTATTTATTTTGTGCAAATACTGGGAAAGATCAACACATCTGATGTTCTTACAGCGCATACATATCTCGTAAACAGAGCCTGAACAAAGTGAAAAGATGCCTCTCTTAAGTATGTATGAAGTGCTAACAAGGTGTGAGCCTTTGTTTCCCCACTGCTGCATTTGCTTTTAGGTGTGAGGCTCCTGACGGCTGCCAGCCAGGAGATTCGAACAAAAGGAGGCCTGATCACCTCTCAAACTTGACCTTTGTTATGGGCCGAGCAAGAGTCAGAAATAAGAGATCCCCATCCCGACCCACCTTGCAAGTTCTTGCCGATCTAAAGCAGATACCAACGTGCAGTCGCTGCTGAAAGTGTCCCGGTGTTTGGGACGAATTCAGCATCTTTTTCAGTGGGGCCAACTTCTTGGCAGGGTGGACGGCGCCCACCCTGTAAAAAAGTGGGTGGACGCCAGCCACCTGCGTGTACCTCCCACTCGTGCCCTGCTAGGGCCCCCACAGCAATTCATATGATCAGGAGGGGAAGCATTTTTAGAAGTAATGGCCCAGTGACCAACAAGGTCCCCATCTGAGCAGTCTTGGGAGGCTCACTTTTGGCCCTTTCATTGGATAAAAGTGAGGCATGAATTTGAGGGTGATTAACCTATCCAGATCATGCCTCTGGACCTTTAAATGCATGGGCAGCTAGGCCAGAAGAGGTTTATCAAGCTATCCGAACAGGACTCTACTGCTCCTGCTCTGGGGCTTGGGACCTGAAGCCAAACTTACTGTACTTGCCATTTGGATCAGGGACCTCCATCCTCCTCCTAGTGTTATACTATGGGGAAGTGGAAGGCGAGGAGGACAGAGAATAGGAAGAAGAATCAAAGGAAGATGAGGAGGGGCCAGAGCCATGTACATGCCTTGGCTTGTTTGCCCACTGTCCTGAAGCCTCCTCTTGAAATTCCATTCAGAGCCCATGCTCTTGTCCTCCTAAGGAGAAGCCCCCTACTTTTAATGCAAATCCCAGTAATTACCGGTCCGGAAAGTAACAGACCACTTATTTCCAGGAATTGTGTCATCCTGGGGGACCATCAATGCAGACGCTCTGTGGGCCAAACTGTTGTATTTATAGTGTTTATGTATTTGCTGTTTATACTGATCTGCCTCTCACGTGCTCTGAATTCCAATGTAGTTGTATAGCTTTACAGCACCATTAAAGTATTTTAGTATGATGTCATATCAAGTTCAATATTATTGCAATTAGCCCGGCTTCTTAGAGATAAGCAGCACGCGTGTGAGAGATAAGCAGATTGCTTATTTTAAAGTTTACAAAGTTGCTAGGCCAGTTACCTTCCATCACAGCTTGACAGTTGTCATAGCAACCTTAGAGTACCAGCACAGAAGTAAGTCTCACTAACCCCTAGGAGAAACTGAAAAGCACGAATGCATTGCTAATTATTGCAACAAAAACATATTTCGGGTTGATAAGATTACCATTTAAGCGCAACCGATTTCTGTCCTAGTTTTATCTCTTTAATATTGATTACAATATGCAGGAGAATAGACCACAATTACACGTCAGTGAGGCTGAGGGGAGGGCCAAGGCGTGAATAAATTATTCACAGAGACAGATGTGAATAATTCATTTGTTCATAAGACTTCTGAGGGTGATGACAGATTTGGAGTAGATAACAGACCTGCTTTGTAAGCTGCACGTGCGGCAGAAGTAGATTGTGCTGTCACAAAGTTTGGAAATAATTTTTAACACAAGGATCACCCACAGACATCCATAGGCAGTACTGTGAAGGAGAAATCAAGGGAGAGCCTTGGCTGGAGAAAGGACTTTTTAATAGTCGGAAGCATACTTGTGACATGATCTTGTATATCTAACTCCTGAGAGAAGGACCAATAAGAACAAAGAGGAAGAGTCAGCATACTTTTTCGAGGCATACATGTGCCTTGCCCCGGGAGAATCATGTAGTATGCACATGCATACCTGTAACAATTTAAAAAAGTGAACAACATGTTATACTCGTCAGCTGCGCTGTGTGCACTGTACAAAATACATGAGTATATCAAGCACATGTATATTTTGTGCTATATGTGAGTGGAAACACTAAAGTGCACAAAAAAGTGTTGGATGGAATGTGTGAATTAATCTCAGTCACCGGTAATTACTCGGGCCGCATCCCAATCCATCATTATTCATGCACACCATGCCACCTCAGTTTGGACCTAGCGATATGCAAATCAGTCTTGACTGTGCTCCAGGCAGAACAGTCCAGCTCAAATTCCTAAGCCTGGTCTTTCCTGAAACAAAACACGAACAGCCCAGGACTGATTTTGCTCTAGTTTTGGGCTCATCAGCTGGGAACAGCTAGGTTACAGGGACACAGGTTGCACGGGACCCACATCTGGGCATACCCGTCCCACTAAGGGCAACACACCATATACAAACAATTATCAATGGATTGCTTGAATTAATCTCAGTCACCCGTAGGGTGAAACCAGTCCGAAGTTGCTTTTGTTCCAGTTAAGGGAGGACTTGGCTTGGCAGTTCTGGCTGGATTGTTCCTATTGGAGAAGGGTCATGATTTGCATATAGCTGGTTCCAAACTGTGGTGACCTGGTGTGCACAATAATGATGGATTGGGATGCAGCTCTGTGTAATTACCAGTGGCTAAGATTAGTTCAAGCATTCCATCCACCACTGTTTTCTATACTTATTCTATCTGAATGTAGGGCATTTTAGTGGGGAGTGGCCATGTAGTGCAATATATGCATAAATCACCACATACAAACAGGCTCATTCTATTTACTGTCCTGTGTTCAACATCCATGTTTGCACCTGATTTTGAATGTCAAGTCTTCTGTGTATTGGGTTTTTTTGTGATCTCAATATTGCCTTTATTGAATATCTACAGGTACTACAGAACACAAAACATGGGAACACCATGTGGTAAAGCAGCCCGCAAAGACTTCCCACGCTATTGCCAACTGCATGGAGAAAAAGTATAATTGGGTGCAAAAATGCTATTTACCTGGGAAGTGTTGTAATATAATGTTGATATCAATGGTTTGAGCATTCACCAAAAATCACAAAAGCACTTACCAATATATTTGGGTGCCTAAGGCAGAGGTCTTCAATCTGTGGGGCGCGACCCCCAGGGGGGTCGTGGAGTCCTTGGAAGGGGGTCGCAGAATCTGTCAGAGCATGCAGTTCCTGGCGTCGGGCTGATCAAGGGTGCTCACGGCGGAGGCCTAATTCACACCGAGGTGTGAAAAACATGAAAGCCTCATTAACAAGTAAAAGGTCTTTTAAAGACCTATCAAGTACTCTGGTGTGGCTGTGTGTGTGTCCCTGAAGCTGTTTCAGCCGGGCTCACATACACGAGCTGGGGGGGCGGCGTGGGGGGGCTGGGGGAGCAGGCTGTAGTGTAGCCCTTTGAGTTCAATGGATGAAGCGCGCCTGGAGCTGTGGGTCCCATGACTCGGCCCCCCCCCACTCCCTCCCCCCCGCCCCCAGCAGAGAGGCACAGACGTGCCCTCCAATGAGCAGGAAAGAAGGAAGAAGACGCAGAGAGATACTGACCCCCCTCCCCATGAGAGAGGCACAGAAAAGGTGGGTGGATGAATGATGGGTGGATGTAAGGATGAAGGATGGATGGATGTGTGAAAAGGTGGGTGAATAAATGATAAGTGGATGGATGAAAGGGCGGGTGGATGGATGGATGAAAGGGTGGATGGATGGAAGGATGAAAGGGTGGATGGATGGAAGGATGAAAGGGTAGATGGATAAAAGGTTGCATGAATGATGGGTGAATGGATGTGTAAAAGGAAGGGTTGATTAATGATGGATGGATGGATGAAAGGGTGGATGGATGAATGTACTGATGGAAGGATGAAAGGGTGTATGGATGAAGGATAGATGGATGATGGATGGATGGATGGATGGATGGAAGGATGAAAGGGTGGACGGAAGAAGGATGGATGACAGGGTGGATGGATGTATGGATGGATAAAAGGTTGCATGGATGAATGATGCATAGATGGATGTGTGAAAAGGTGGGGGATGAATGATGGATGAAAGGGTGGGTGGATAAAGGATGGATGAATGGAAGGATGAAAGGGTGGACGGATGAAGGATGTATGGATGGATAAAAGGTTGCATGGATGAATGATGCATGGATGGATGTGTGAAAAGGTGGGGGGATGAATGATGGATGGGTGGGTGGATGGATGAAAGGGTGGGTAGATGGATGAAAGGGTGGATGGATAAAGGATGGATGTATGGATGGGAGGATGAAAGGGTGGATGTATGGATGGGAGGATGAAAGGGTGATGGATGGATAAAAGGTTGCATGGTTGAATGATGGATGGATGGATGTGTGAAAAGGTGGGTGGATGAATGATGGGTGGATGGGTGGATGGATTGAAGGGTGTATGGGTAAAGGATGGATGTATGGATGGAAGGATGAAAGGGTGGATGGATGAAGGATGGATGTATGGATGGAAGGATGAAAGGGTGGACGGAAGAAGGATGGATGAAAGGGTGGATGGATGTATGGATGGATAAAAGGTTGCATGGATGAATGATGCATGGATGGATGTGTGAAAAGGTGGGGGATGAATGATGGATGAAAGGGTGGACGGATAAAGGATGGATGGATGGAAGTATGAAATGGTGGATGGATGAAGGATGGATGGATAAAAGGTTGCATGGATGAATGATGCATGGATGGATGGATGTGTGAAAAGGTGGGGGATGAATGATGGATGAAAGGGTGGACGGATGATGGATGGATGGCAGGATGAAATGGTGGATGGATGGATGATGGATGGATGTATGGATGGATAAAAGGTTGCATGGATGAATGATGCATGGATGGATGTGTGAAAAGGTAGGGGATGAATGATGGATGAAAGGGTGGGCGGATAAAGGATGGATGAATGGAAGGATGAAAGGGTGGACGGATGAAGGATGTATGGATGGATAAAAGGTTGCATGGATGAATGATGCATGGATGGATGTGTGAAAAGGTGGGGGGATGAATGATGGATGGGTGGGTGGGTGGATGGATGAAAGGGTGGGTAGATGGATGAAAGGGTGGATGGATAAAGGATAGATGTATGGATGGGAGGATGAAAGGGTGGATGTATGGATGGGAGGATGAAAGGGTGGATGGATGGATGAAAGGTTGCATGGTTGAATGATGGATGGATGTGTGAAAAGGTGGGTGGATGAATGATGGGTGGATGGGTGGATGGATGGAAGGGTGTATGGGTAAAGGATGGATGTATGGATGGAAGGATGAAAGGGTGGATGGATGAAGGATGGATGTATGGATGGAAGGATGAAAGGGTGGACGGAAGAAGGATGGATGAAAGGGTGGATGGATGTATGGATGGATAAAAGGTTGCATGGATGAATGATGCATGGATGGATGTGTGAAAAGGTGGGGGATGAATGATGGATGAAAGGGTGGACGGATAAAGGATGGATGGATGGAAGTATGAAATGGTGGATGGATGAAGGATGGATGGATAAAAGGTTGCATGGATGAATGATGCATGGATGGATGGATGTGTGAAAAGGTGGGGGATGAATGATGGATGAAAGGGTGGACGGATGATGGATGGATGGCAGGATGAAATGGTGGATGGATGGATGATGGATGGATGTATGGATGGATAAAAGGTTGCATGGATGAATGATGCATGGATGGATGTGTGAAAAGGTAGGGGATGAATGATGGATGAAAGGGTGGGCGGATAAAGGATGGATGAATGGAAGGATGAAAGGGTGGACGGATGAAGGATGTATGGATGGATAAAAGGTTGCATGGATGAATGATGCATGGATGGATGTGTGAAAAGGTGGGGGGATGAATGATGGATGGGTGGGTGGATGGATGAAAGGGTGGGTGGATGGATGAAAGGGTGGATGGATAAAGGATGGATGTATGGATGAGAGGATGAAAGGGTGGATGGATGGATAAAAGGTTGCATGGTTGAATGATGGATGGATGTGTGAAAAGGTGGGTGGATGAATGATGGGTGGATGGATGGAAGGGTGTATGGGTAAAGGATGGATGTATGGATGTAAGGATGAAAGGGTGGATGTATGGATGTATGGATGGAAGGATGAAAGGATGGATGGATGGATGTGTAAAAGTGTGGGTGGATGAATGAAGGATGGATGTGATGAGGTTTAACAGGCGCATTTATGGTTGTCAGAAGTTGAGGATGAGTACCAGTTTCTAGAAACATTTGTCGGAAGGTGGTCTTACGCCTAAAAAGGTTTTACAAAGGGGGTCTCGGCATCAAAAAGTTTGAAGACCTCTGGCCTAAGGCATATCAGATTGCACCACGTGTAGGTGATAAAGTGCCACAAATGTCTTTACTCTGACAGATTCCTGCAAGGTGTTGTAAATAAGGTCTGCACTATGTTGAAAATGTATTGCTAGCGTGGGAAATAACTCTTCAGCATAAAATGGATTAGAAATGTGTTTGTAAACATATAGTACAGAAAAAAGGCCTAATATCGGTGTACGCTATGCACTAACCATAGTACATTACGAAATGCATAATATTTACATGACTCATACAGGTACGTATGTAGATGCACAATTGCAAACTATGAACATGCATAAACATATATTATGAGTTGTTTGAATTACAGGTAGTTAAATAACTCTGTGCATTAGAAATGAGAAATTTCATCTCCAATATTTATTGGATATCAATAGACGTTACTCCAGCAGAAGAGAGGGTGGCTGTGTTCGCAAATATTCCATTGGGGTTGTTGAATCAAAGACTGACTGCTAGAATCAAAGCACTCTCTGCCATTTTTTGAGAAATAATAACATGTTATGACGCAGGCCTGAAGTGTCGCAGGACACTGGCTCCTTCTGAGACAAGAATTAGCTATACCAATCGGTTTATCTTTGTACACAAAAAAAACATGTAACTGACGGAGCAGGGTTTCCTGTATCTCAATCTACGGATGTAATAATGAAATAACCCCTGCCACTGGTCATCTGGCCCTTTGATGGTCGATGAAGAGAAATGAGGGGAAATCATCTACATAAACAATACATCGTTAAAGATGTTATTATTGAGTCAATAAAAAGAGTTAAGGTGAGTTACAGGGTTATATTTTTAAATCTTTCAAATTTCCATCTATTTATTTATTAGACATTTAATATTAGCTATCTGCATTAGAAGTTAATATAATCCATCAATCAATGTATGATTATAAAATAGAAGAGAATGTTCAGCAAGATCACCGTCAAACTAGTAATAATACAACATGCAGAAGAATGGTGTCAGTTCAGAAACCCAATGGAGAGTTCTGATTGAGAGAGGGAGATCAATGCACAAGCATGAAGCTTTAGAAAATCAGACTGGTAATGTATTCTCAGTCATAATTCAGCAGACGTATAGATTTAGGCCAAGTAACCTCTCATGTAGAGAAGTCTAGGAGATTAGAGACAAGTGTCTAGTTAGAATGTTGGGGAAAGGAATTCAGTGAGATCTGCTCTTCCTACTCTAGGATCACACACTAATATAAACACACAGATTCTATGTTGCAATATTATTTTCTTTTGTCTTCTTTATCTACCAATACTCTCACCAGAGCATAATAGACTTTCAGGCATTAGTCCTAGGAACGGTTGCAATGTTACTTTCTTGTGGTCCCAAATTTCTTTCCATGAATCATTCCTCCTGTCGTTATTGTCTCTTCTTGATGAGAAACGTACTATCAGTTATCTAATACAAATAAGTGTCTAGTCACTAACTAATAGGCTTCTGAGTTTGCAACAGCAAAGAGAAGAAAAACATCTTGAAAAAACAACTATTCGATGTGAAAAATAGGCCTTTCTGTGTTAAATCATTACTTCTCATTTAATATGACATTGACAGTTAGGCTAACTGTGCAAAACGCATCCTTTTTGCCCTGTTCACCCCCATTTTTTGACTGATACTGGTGGTAACTGACTGTGCCCTGGGCTCTGCTAAACAGGCCCTGGGCCAGCGCTCTGATGAAAAAAGGTATAGGTACTTAGGTATGATTACAATTGGCAATTACAGACCCCTGTAAAAAGGGATGAAAACTACCTATAAGTTCCTAGTATATAATAGGGCAAGTGAGTTTAGGGGGCCATCATATTTCTTGCACTGGAGTGTGCACTTCTGTGCACCTACGTATTTTTAAAGGCAGCCCTGCTTTGCAGACTGTCTTTAAAAAGTAAATTACATGCTAATTCGACTTTGGTGGTACAGATACTTCCAAAGTGTTATACCACCTTATGTTTACATAAAGTTCACCTCCAAGGTCTCCCATAGGTGCCCCAGGGGTGTGGTGCCATGTAGCTATAAACAGTGACATTATAAAATATGTTTTTTATGCCTTGGTGAGGGCAAAACTGCTGATTTTGGTTCCCCATTGTAGATTATTAGCTCCATAGGTTAACATTGGGATATGTTATTTAATTAGAAATATTGGTAGGAAGGACCTAAAGTGTCATTCAAAGACTTAAAAGATTGGTATTGATGAATCCAACAACTTGCCACTGTTTAATTTATCATAACTGTTACAGAAAATATGTTATATTACTTTCTCTTATAGTAGTCTCTCTTGATTGGTCAGCCTCTACAGGCTTACCCAGGCTGCTTTGATGAGGTGATAAGTCGCAGCATAGATCAGAGGTTATCTAATGGAGAGAGCTCTGTAGCTACACATGAGGGGGTCACAAAGGGGGCTGGTTAAATCAACCTGGGGTTCAAAGAGAGAGCAGGACAGTAAAGAAAACCAGGTCTATCACCCCTCTTTCTGTAACCCAAGCCAGATGGCGACCCTGGGAATGAATTTTGCAGGAGGTGAACGGGGAGTGTTAATGGAAATGAGCAACCTGAGTGGGTTAGTTTAGCTAGCTCTCGGACAAGAATATGCCCCACTTTGGAGGAAGCTGTCATGCTCTTGGGTGGCACCTGGAATCTCATTGGGCAGGGGTGCCTCCCTGCTTGTCTCCCCAGATCATTGAATAAATATTGGAGGGTTGCAGAGCAACTCAGTTCAAGTTCCGAATTGGAATTTGGTGCCTGAAACTAAAGAAGAAGGATTGCTCTGCTGAAGCCCTTGTCCACAACCCCACAGGAGTGCTCCCTGAAGGATTGTTTCAGTTGCTCACATGGAACTACAACCCTGAGGACTTTGCCTTGCTGCAAAAAGGATTAAGAAGTGGATTCCCTGAAAACAGGTTAGCAGACCTTCCCTGCACCTTCTCCCTCATGAAGTCCCCAGTCCAGAGTTCCTCCAGTGGAAATGTAAGGATTTGGCCAGGTGCATTGTCGAAACTGTAGTCCAGACTTACACGGATCATCTCAGAGCTTTTAGACTCTTGGATTTGTGTTTTGGACACTTTGAACCCTCAAGGGGAACTTCAGCAAGAAGTTCCAGAAGTTTAGAGAAGTTTGGAGGAACTTTTGGAAAAAGCTCCATAAGTGGACTGGCCCTACATCGAGAGTCAAGCCGACTACCATCAACCACGACCCGGCCAGGATTTCAGGTTTATCCCGCTGATTGCCTCGGGCTCCAGACTTCCACGATTTGAACAGGGCCTTGTGGAAAAGCAATCCAACTACGTTGCATAGAAATCGGCCTGCTGAAGAGGACCACACGACGCTGAGAGAAAATCCTCCGAAGGTAAAATCTTGACTGGGGCCTCCCGTTTAGTGTATCCAGCCAGGGCTTGAATGCGGTCAGCCTCAAAGTTTGACTTTTTCCTTGTAAATTGCAACCAGGTGTCCGAAGTATATGCTTTAAAGCACTATAAAGTGGTTAATCTTTAGATGAAATATTTCCTTTTTTTAACAATTCATTCATGTGGGATTTTTATTGTGTGTTGTGTCTTACTTATTTAATGCATTGGTGTATTTAAATGCTTTGCATACCTGTCTCCTGACTCTCAGTCAGATACCGAGGGTTAAGCCAGGAACTAATGTATTGAGACCTTGTCTGGACCTTTTGTTGCGGGGTGGCCTTATTGCTAGTTATAGGTACATACTTACCCTCATCAAGAACCCATCCTCCTATATAATTGGTGTTCAGTGGTGTAGGTTTGGGCTTGTGTTTGAATTACACCATACAGTAAAGTAAGTTAAGATCTTTAAACATCCTCTACATTGACTTAGAACAAAACGTTTGATTTAGAAGTTTTAAAATTTGGACTAAAAATGTTTTTTAATTCATCTTTTTGATTTTTCTAAATGTTTTCTATTTCTGATTTGGAAACTTTGTGTGACCCAAAATTAGGGATACCATGGAGCTGGATCTGGCTAAAGTGAACAAACTGACAGTGGCTGAGCTTAGGGTTCATTGTAGGTCCAGGAGTCTCCCTAATAGCAAAAAGATTAGGAAAGCAGAGTTGATTAGGTCCCTTAAGGCCTGGGCATATACAGCTCCAGAGAAGGAGGGAAAGGGTGACCCCTCCAACCACCTCATTGAGGTGGATGATGATGCCTCATCTATTTCTTCTGCCACTAAGGTCATACTTTCATCTAATGGGGCGAGGAGAGGCCTCTCCCCAGAGGACCCAGACATGGGCCTCAGAGGGCAAGAGCTTGAGGCTCAGTTTGCTTCTATCGCCCTGGAAGAAAAGTAGTTGGAACTAGCTAGAGAGTAGTGGGAAGAGGCGAAAATGAAAAGAAATAACGGCAGCGACAATGAAGAAGATGCTGAGATGCCAAGGGGTGGTTGGTTTAATTCCAGGCTTCCCAGGGGAATAGTTCCCATGTACACCAAGGGGGGGGTTATGTTGACAAATGGCTGACAGTATTTGAGAGGGCCCTTGGGATGAGATAGGTTAATTCTAAGTATTCACTCCTGTGGAAACTAATCCAAGTAGCTGGAAGGGATAGGCTCCTGACTCCCCAGGAGGAGGAGGAAAATGTTACTCCCACATGAGGCAATGTTGAGTCATGCAATTTGGTCTTACTCCAGAGCAGTACTGAGTGAGGCTCAGGGACACCCAAAAGGTTAACACACAGTCCTGGGTGGACTTTGTGGACATCTCAGTAAAGGCACTAGAGGGCTGGATTTGTGGTAATAAAGTGAGCACTTATGAGGGGCTGTACAATTGAATGTTGAAAGAGCACATCCTGGCTCATTTTGGAAAATAGACGTTACACCAGTATCTAGTGTACTCTAAGGTGACTAGCCCTAGAGAGATGGGGGAGCTAACTGATGAATGATTGAGAACCTGGGTTTTCAATCAGCACCAGGGAGGGGATCAGAAGAAGGGAGGACATGCCCCCCAACAGAAACCCCAGAGGAAAGAAAGTCAAAAACCAAAAAGAGTCCTCAAAGATCCACAAAAACCTGCTTGGGTAGGGACCCTCAGCCAGGCCACTTTCAAGAAGATGGTGTATCAGGGAAAGTCTTTTGACCTTGCAAAGGATGAAAAGCTCTGTGACCTCATGAAGGCGAGTCAGTGTTTTGACTGTCTGCAGTCAGGACACAAGAGAGGAGATGCTATCTGTACAAAGAAGCCCCCCACTGATGGGAAGTCCCAGGGAATTGTTTGTATAGGTGTGGTGGTGTAAATTTTCCTAGCGATGGAGATGGGGTTGACAGAGGCAACCTTATTGTCCTTGGGTGGGATGGAAGTTGCTACCCTGGCCATCTTGCCTTTCAACATGAAGAGGTATAGGCAGAGGCCTATGATCAATGGAACTGAGGTTGAGACTCTGAGAGATGCAGGAGCCAGTGTCACTAAGGTCACAGAGAAACTGGTTTCCCCATGGCAGATTATGCCTGGTGTGTATCATCAGGTCATCTATGAGGACAGCAGAGCCAAAACCCATCCCATGGCCCTTGTGAGTTTGGAATGGGGAGGCGTGACAGGCCCTAAACAGGTCGTTGTGTCTCTTGCACTCACAGTAGACTGTCTACTTGGAAATGATCTTGAAACATCTGACTGGTCAGAAGTGGAGAGAATGGACCAAGCAAGGATGCTGTATCTCCCTGTGTGGGTATGTGCTGTGATTAGATTACAGACTATTCAGAAGGGAAATGCTGAACACTTGGACCATAGAATAATGGCCACGTATCCAATGACAAGGGAATGGGCAATGGGTGCAGGAGGAATCTAACCCTGCGGGCAGGATCTGACATCTGAGGTAGGGATTCCACCTCTGCAACATCTGTTTTATTTTGAATAATTACAAGGAGCTGGTGGGCCCTCCAGAGAGGATTTTTGTCAGGGGCAGAGAG
This sequence comes from Lissotriton helveticus, assembly GCF_964261635.1. Lineage (NCBI taxonomy): Eukaryota > Metazoa > Chordata > Amphibia > Caudata > Salamandridae > Lissotriton > Lissotriton helveticus. Next base: position 616,506,162 of record NC_136063.1, on the reverse strand, counting down.
AGTGTCTCAACACTTGAGAGCTTGAGGCAGATTGCCTCCAGGCAAGAGGAGGGTGATGTCAGTGGTTTGCACAAAGTCTACTGGGAGGATGGTGATCTTTACACTGAGGCTAGAGACCTCAAAGAAGGGCCTTACAGGAGGTTGGTTTTCCCTCAAAAGTACAAAGAATTCCTCCTGACTTTAAGGAAAGACATCCCCTTGGCAGAACATTTGGGTCAGAATAAGACTTGGAACCGGTTGGTCAATCATTTCTATTGGCCCGCCATGTCTGACAAAGTGAAGGAGTTTTGCAGCTCCTGTCAGGCCAAGAGCAAGACAGGGGGCAAGACAAAGGCTCCCTAGATACCACTGCCAGTGGTTGGGACTCCCTTTGAGAGGGTTGGGGTGGACATTGTGAGTCCCTTCGAACCACCAAAAGCATCAGGGAACAAGTATATCTAGGTGGTAGTTGACCATGTCACAAGATACCCTGAAGCAATACCCCTCAGAACAGTCACTGGTCCGTTGGTGGCTAGGGCCCTACTTGGTGTGTTTACCAGAGTGGGTTTCCCAAAAGAGGTTGTTTCATATAAGGGCACCAACTTCATGTCCAGTTATCTGAAAGTGATGTGGGAAGAATGTGGTGTTACCTACAACTTCAACATCCCATATCATCCCCTGACAAATGGTCTGGGGGAAAGGTTCAATAAGACTCTAAAGGGTTGATCAGTGGGTTGTCTGACAAACTCAGAAGGAGATGGGGTTTTCACCTCCCATGCCTACTATTTGCTACAGGATGGTCCCACAAAAAGGGGTTGGCTTTGTCCCTTTGAGTTGTTGTGTGGGCACCCTGAAAGGGGGCCATTGTGTCTGGTGAGAGAGTTTTGGGGAAAGCCTCTCAAAGCAGTCCAGGAAAATGTGCTGGACTATATGTTAGGCATTGTATATTGCTTGGCAGAGCACATGTACAAGGCAAGCAGAAAACTGGAGGCCATCCAGGAGCTCAAAAAGCACAGGTATGAGCAAAAGGCTACCATCATATCTGAGTACACTCCATGACAATTAGTGTGGGTGTTGGAGCCTGTGGGTGCTCCAGGGCAAGTGAACTGGGCCCTATCCAAACCTAGAGAGAAAGGTGGCCTTATTGCTAGTGGTAGGTGCATACTTACACCTACGAATAATCCATCCTCCAACACTAACTTAGTCTAGCATTTGATTTACATGTAGGCCTGTAACATTCAAGTATGGTTACCTACTACAAATATTGCCTTATAGCACATACTTTATTTAAATGTAAAATTGTACAAAGGATTAATATGTATTTTCAATAGCAGATAAAACTTGCTGCAGCAACTTTCCCCCTCTGATGATTGATAAATCACCACAATTTCTCAACAAATTAACCTTTAGATTGCATTGTCATCTTGAGTTGAGTCATTCCTTTTATTTTTTAGGGTTTCCTCTTTTTTCAACTTTTTACACTTTCTATTCTTTCTCTCTTCCATTGCCAACTCTTCTCTGATTTTCCATGTCCTTTCTATATTCCTCTTTTTTGCTAAATAACACCTAAATCCCTTACATAAAACATATAAATGTATCAAGCAAATGTCAATTATGGGCATAGGCCTTAATATGACTCTAAACAACTTCCTACTGTTGTAAACCAAATGGCAATAATTGACGCTCCTTTGCCTAAGCTCCCTAATACACCAATCGTCTCTAGGGCAGCGCTGCAAGGTACTTTGCTGGGCTGCCCTATGCTAAAGTGAAAGGGCAGGAATGCACCGTACTTTAGCAATATGGTGTTCCTGTCCTTTTTGTTTTCAGTGGTGCAGTTTTGAAAGCCTAGCACCAATGTAGGTACCTTTGCACCATGGTGCAAGTATGCCACCATTGTATGCAGGATTGTTTTTGCGCAGGAAGGGGCACCTTCCTGCACAAAACAATCCTGTGAGGCACTTTTCTCTTTCTATGTGTGGTGCAAAATACAGCACAAATGGAAAGAGGAAAAATCTAGAAAAAATGTACATATTTCTCCTTGTTACGCCTCACCTCGGAGACCACGGATTTGACACTTCAAAAGGTTAACATCTCTTTGTAAATCTGGGGCAACATCAAATTCTATGGATGTTGACCTGGAAAACCCACTGCAACACTCATGTAATGCCTCCTGGGTGCAGAGTAAGGCAACACAGCGTTTTGGTGAGAGACTGGGTTTGCGTTTGGAGAGTAGGAAGTGGCGCTCTGAGCAGTGTGATATTTTGACTGAGATAGGTGTGCAGTAGGCACGCGGTGCAAGGCAGGACAGGGGAACACAAACCCTTTGGGAAAAACACCCCTGAAATGGTGTAGGGAGGCCTAGACCAAACCGAAAGAGAACAGATCCTGTGCACACGCACGTGTAGTAAATAGTCCGGGTGTAGGAACTTAAGATTCTACTGAGAGAAAGTAGTTGCTTCAAAAAAGAACGTAGGATATCGAGATTTGTGTGGATAAAGTTTTTTTATAAGTCACATAGTGGACTGTACAGTAAGATAGTAGCCAGCCGACACGTGTTTCGTCACACCGTGTGGGTGGTGTAACTCATCAGGGCTGTAGGGCTACAGAAGAGGCGAGATCGGTAAGGCACGGAGCGGTGGAATAATAAACCCCGTCCGTGTGGGTACTAAAGGCGAAAAACACCAGGGGGCTGCTGGACAGTCAGGCGGGAGGTGAAGAATACAGGGCGGGTGGCGTCCTGTTCTTCGGACCGGTACCTGCAGCAGAGAAGGAACGCACACGATACGTGCGTCTGGGGCGAGCGGCATCCGGGTGGTGGATTTGAACTGTGTTACCTTACTCATGATTTATGAGGCCACTCAAAACCATGCAGGGTGTCTTTGGATGGCTTCATACATCATTATAAGAGCCTTGCATCACACATGTACCACTTTACATGGTGCAAAAGTAACACAGGGCTCTCATAAATAAGCCCTCCACAGTTCTAATTCAGGTTTCAGATCAGAAATGGTTGCAAATTGTTCTATCATTCTACTCCCATCTGGGATGTATGAGCAACTATTTTGAGTCTTCATCATCTTGCAGACTCTGACGTTCTCTGCTAACAAAATATCTAAAGCTAATAGATCTTGTGAAACCCATTTAATAGCTCCTAATTCTGTGTTAACTGCTAGTAAAGCACCAGAGGTACTTGTAGCTCATCTATCTAGTACTGTTAACAGTGTTCTAATTTTTTCACCATTTAGGACTGCTCCAACAGGTGGTATTATTGCTTCAAAAAAATCCCCCACTAATTGTGTCCATTCATTTGTACGGTGTGGGTGTCTATGCAGTGGTGTCATTGTTGAAGCATCTATACTATTTACTAGATACATCTTGGGAAACAGCAAAGCCAGATAACATACATATTTCCAACAGCTAGCAACTAGAAATACTCATCTTGTCCACACACAGAATAAACTCCATAAATAACTGCCTCTTCCCCTGTTATTGGACAGGTCTCCAAAAAACTCCAAAAGAGTGCTCTCCTTTGCTAATCTCAATATGCATTTTCTTAACCTAGTTTTGACTTTTGTAGACACATAACTTCCCTTTTTGTCTTCAATCGCATTTAAATTTTGGATAAACCATTTTCTTCTTTCTTCCAAACATTTTCGGAAACATCTTTATTTTTGCTGTGTAAAATTTGAGCTCTTATTTCCTTTATGTTTTTTTTCACATGTCTTAACAGTGTCTTAGACTGTGGGTGATCTACAGAAATACCTTGCTATTTCCATATCATTTGCTTGTAGTTGAGAATTCATTCTTTTCTGAAGGGTAACTTTAGAAACACTCATATCATAATTGGAAAAATAATATTCAAAATGTTCCTGTCTTGAAATAAACTAAGCAAAGTGCTACATGTAATTGCAGGTAACAATGGAATATGGTGGTATGTCACCTCTTCTGCAGCTGAAGAAGGTAGATGTGCTCAAACTTAACAATCCTTAGCATCTAATGCTTGTGTATATTCCTGAACTAATCTAGAATAAACATTAGTTGAGACTTCTTCTCTTGAATAATTCAGAAACAACACCTTTAAATTGGTCTCATCTATTATGTACATAGTCCTTGAAGTATAATAGCTAATATATTAACTATGAGTGTGACAACAATTACTTCTCTGCAGTAGCCTTGTTAAACTACAGTCAGACCTTATGTGGATTCATGGCAGCTGGCATATTAATATTCTAGGCTGACTTCTACCTGTACAACCCCCTCTGATCCTTCTGGTCATGCCAGTACCGGAGAGCTCGGATTTGGCTTAAAGAACGCTACTTCTACATATGAGCACCTTACTCTTTGAGTGTGGGATGCATGCACCCAATTAGGTATCCCGACACATTTGACAGCAGTGTTTGTGATTAGAATAACTTGGGAGGGGCCTTCACACCTTGGCTCTTGGCAGAATTTTCACACGTTTCTTCACCAAAACCCAGTCGTCAGAAATAAGGTCTTGGCACTGCTCCTGATGTGGACTGGCAGTGGCAGCTCTAACCTGGTGAAACAGAATGTACCACATCAGCAAATCCTTTGCAGTAATCAAGTATCACATAATCTGTGATATTCACAAACACATTTACAGGTACAGCAGCCAGTCTCATAGCAGGGCCCATGAAAATTTCAAGAGGTGATAATCCTCTTCTCCTGTCAGGGGTTATTTGAAGAATCATCAAAACCAATGCTAAAACATCTGGCCATTTCAATGAAGTGGATCCATAAACTTTGGCCAGTTGTGACTTTAAGATTCCTTTTACTTGCTCCACTATCCCTGAAGCCACAGCACAATAGCTACAGTGTAATCTCTGTTCTACTTGAAGGGTCACACATAGCATTCTAAGGACCTCATTATTTAAATGGGACACTAAGTCTGACTCCAGAGAAACCAGAAACCTGAACCATGGTATGATTTCTCGTAAAAGAAGCTTAGCTAAAGTGAGACTTCTGCCTTGAGGAGGCTTCCACCCACTAAGAGAAAATGCGCACTATAACCATAACATACCTCAGCCAATTACAAACAGGCATCTCAATAAAGTCCAACTGCATCCTATTAAATGGTCCACCTGATCTTCCTATGTGATTCATGGTTACAGGTGATCTCCTTCTCACATTCATCAGCCGACATGTTACACATCTATGGCATAATTCTTCTGCTAGAACTCGGAGTCGGGGATTGAACCAATGTTGCCCAAATAGCCTAACCACTGCATCCCTTCCAATGTGTGCATGACCATTGAAATGCTGTGTCATGGGAAACAGCAAGATATTTGGCAACACTGGTCTTCCATCTGTGGAAACTTAAATGTCAGATGCATTTTTAACACATTCTTCTCTGATCCATCCTTGCTATTCTGCCTCTGTAACTAACTCTTTAGATTCATTTGCATATTGTCCGTTAAATAAGCATACCACAAGTGCAGAATATGGTGCAACTTCAACAGCATGGCGATTTCCAACAGTGTCATAATCAGTGTCACTCCAGTGATATGCATGTATAACTACTGCAATTTCTTGGGTTACCTGCAAAGCTTCAAGTAGTCCAGTAGTCTCATTACATACTCTCTGTCCCTCATCAGGGAATCTGATGATGCCATAAATTCCCCTTTATGACCATAACTGTCCAAAGTTATGGACCACACCAAAGCCATATTGACTCTCTGTAAATATATTTACTCTCAACTGAGCTAAAAGACAACAAGCTCTTGCAAGAGCAATGAATTGTGCCACCTACGCAGAAGTAACACCTCGAAGCCAAGAGGTTTTAACCACTTCTTGGATTATGCAAACTGCATAAGCTACTCTCAAAGTTCCTTTACTGTCTGTTAAACATAAATCCTCCGCAAAAAGTATCTTTGTCGGGCTCATTAGAGGTCCATCTTTAATGTCTGGCATCGGCTTGGTGCATAAATCCATAACATCTAGAGAGCCACGTTCAATTTCATCCCCATCAATTTCATTCTCAAGCAAGTGTTAGTAATGCAGCTGGAGCTAGAGTCTGGCAATTTTTTAGCACAACATTCTCTGCTACAAGTATTTGTTGATCATAGTTTGTAAATTTGCTGTTTGTCAAGTACTGTGTTTTTGTATGAGTGAGCAAAATCTCAACTGAGTGAGGGACCATCACTATGCTCTCACATTTTTCAGTACTGACACCACCTGCTGCAATCGCTTTGAGGCAGTCAGGCAGCCCTGCAGCAACAGAGTTACGTATTGTTGAAAAATATGCCACAGGTCTTCGAGATTCTCCATGAATTTGAGTAAGCGCTGAGAAAGCGCAGTCCTCCCTCTCACTGCAAAACAATGTGAACATTTTACTGTAATCAGGCATTTATCTCAGCTCTAGGAAAGCTTTCAAGCAATTGTTGTCCCATGGAAGCTGATCAGGCACATCTTTGTACGTCAACTTCAGTAAAGGCTTGGGCACTGGATAAAAAGTTGGGTATCCACTGTCTACAGTAGCCAACCATCTCCAGGAACATTCTGACCTCTCTCTGGGTTCTGGGTGGATTAATTTTTACAATAGTCTCTATTATTTCCTATGATACCTTTCTCATTCCCTTTTCAATTATATGTCCCAAATAAAAGTCTTCTATTTGACAGTATTGCAATTTGCTCGGTAACACTTTGTATCCATTCTTAGCTGGGTGATCTATAAGAGCAATTGTATCTTGTTTACAGGCTTCTTGCAGGCTTGATGCCACAGATAAGTTGTCACTGTACTACACAAGAACCAAATTGCATGGCATCTGTGGTATCTCAAGATTCTTTTTCAAGAACTGAATAAAGATCGGTGGACTTTCTGTATACCCTTGTGGAACTCGGCACCGTGCCAACGCTCCATCTCTGAGCACAAAGGAGAACAGAAACTGGCTGTCCTCATGCAATGGAATAGAAAAGAAGGCCTGACAAAGATCCACAATGGTAAACCATCCTTCAGTGTATGGAATCTGAAACAATATTGTTGCTGGATTTAGTACCACTGGACAACATGGAACAACTATTTTGTTGATCTTTCGAAGGTCCTGTACATTCTGGTATTTCCCATTGGGTTTTAGTAGACCCCTAATTGGAGACCTGCAAGGTCTTCCAACAGTTTCCTTCAAAATCTCTTGTTTTAGCATATTTTCAATCACTGAAGTTATTCCAGCCACTGTCTCTGGTGTTAGATTAAATGGTTGTGTTCTTGAGAACACTGCATTTGGTTTAACTGTGGTTCCGACTGGTTCTACGCCTTTAATTAGTCCGAAGGCTTATCCCTGAAAAATCCTATAATTCTGTTTTCACTGTCTTACTCAAATCAGGAGGTAAATCTCACGGATATACCCTACAGCTGTTTCCTGTCTGGACATTTTAAATTCAACATCATCGCTATGCTTTTGAAACATCCAGTGTGCACTAAATGGTGCAATTTAACTTGAACAATAGATCCCTTGCTAACAGATTTACAGGAGTTGAATCACAAATCACAAACTGATGTCTTCCTCAAATGATACTATTTTACAGGCACTTTATTTGAAACAAGACATGTGATTTGCTTATTTGTGACACCTGCAACTTGGATCTTCTTTCCGGACATGAGTAGGTCTGAGACTTCCACAGTTATAACAGTGGAATGTGCAGCTCCTGTGTTGATAAGGAATGACACTTGGAGGCTATTAACCTCTCCTTCTACAATTGTCCTCTTTGGTATACCTCTAACACTATGACAAGCAATCTTCCTCCCCACTCAGGCACCGTCATTTGGAATTATCTGAATCTAAACACTCGTTTTCCAACATGAGAAATTGTTGAAATGGGTTCTTCCCTTTTGGAATGGATTTAAATTTGCTCTGGGCACCTGCTACATATTGAATCAGACATTACCCTATATTCTGTGAGGCCATCAGAGCTTGTGGAAGTTGCATCGGAGGACTTTGTGATTGCACTGGCATCTGCATCCTTTGGGCAGGTACTGGAACTGGAACATTTTGCATCTCTCTTCCAATGCCCGAGCATGTTATAATAATGACAAGGAGTTGTTTTCTTCAATGCTGCAAAGTCTATTCCCGAATTTGGATCAATCAAAACACTCTAACATCTACTCTGTGAAACACCAACCCCTCCTCGTGCCATCTGACCTCCAACCTAAATCTAAACTAAATCCAACACCTTGCATTCCAACAATATTTCCTCCATGTGAACCCCCTTTTGATCCAGCTTTGTCTGTGCAACCATCAACTGTTTCTTAAGTCTCTTCTGCTTTATTTCCTGCTCATCACTACAGTATTTTGCACAACTCAGGATCTCATCTAAGAGTCAAATCACATTCTGCTGTATGTGCATACTGATCTCTGGTTGCAACCCAAGAATAAACTGTGACACAAAACTCACCATATCTCCCTTTTTGGGATTTTCTTGACTGCTGTGTTGTTTAAACACCTGCAACAATCGTTCATAATAAGCATGCACTGATTCTTTGACTTCCTGAGTGGTTCTATTGATCTTCATGGTCTCTCGCTGAAACTTTTATTTAAAAAAAGCAATCCCCTCATTGCAGTTAATCATTACCACAGGTGAGGGTACATGAGGACACACATCTATTTGGAGATTCAGAACGTGGCCATTGAACAGCTATCCTGCCTTCAGCCCACAGATCACTCGGCACCCCATTATCAAAGAAAGTATTCAAATCTGTCCACAATACCTTTGAAATGTTCACAAATCTGTTAACTTGTATATACCACTATGCCGGATTCTCTCTCAATTTTGGAGAATTGTTTTTAAATGTTGCAAGATCACCTTGACTCCATGGTACATGAACATACCCAACACCTGGTATTTCCCTCATAGGAAAAGTTAAAGCTTCGTTTTCATCTGGGTGTGTTCTTGGTGGCTTAACATTTATGTTGTTGGTATCAGGTTGTTTCTTTTTGTTTCCTGTTTTTTCATCCACTTACTCTCTAATCTGACAAAATGACTCTATTTGCGGGTGCATTTTACTAATTCGGCAATGTGTAATCCCATTCACGATTACCTCGTTGTCACAATAGCTTCTTCATCTAGTTATACCCTAAAGCTTTTATGTAAGGGAACACTCTTAGAATGATCCACTTTCATATTTTCTCGCTAATTCAGTTAATGTATCATGGGGGGCAGCGCATGTCTCATAATTTCTTAACTTAAATAGATCAGTTCATTATCCTGATATTGATTCAAGTGTGAGATGTCTAAGCGTCCTCTGATAATTTCCTCTAATTCTACCTTTGATTTCAGCATATGTAAGGGTCTTGACTTTTCCTGACTAGTAGGTGGTCTCTCTGATTCTCCCACTTTCTTATTCTCTGAAGTCTCTTCAAACAATGGGGGAAAAAATCCCTTCATCAAATGATCCTGTTTCTCCGCGCACAATTAGTCTTGGGTGTGGGTGTGGCTCCCTCAAATTTTTTTTTTTTTTTTTTTTTTTGTAGAGCGCGTAGTCACCCGGAGGTATCCCAGCGCTAAAAAATCTTATCTCCTGAGTACAGTGGACCAAGGGAGGGGGAGAGGGAAGGAGGGACAAGGAAGAGGACGGGGAGGGCGGAACAAGGAACAAGATAATTGGTGTTGTAAAGACAATTCTCCTCCCTTCTTTCAAGGATTGAACATTCAGTCGGGTGTCCAAGCAACAATCTGTAAATTCTGCAATTTTGGGATCAATCCTGTCACAGCTACTCCTCCAACAGCTCCTCGAATAACCTTATTTAGAACAGTATCTTTTGGTGCAGTAGCAATCAGCACTGCCAATGTCTGTGCTGTCACAACTTGTGATACTGGGGCAGGAGAGTCACAATTGAACCACTAACACCCAGAGCAATTGCAGTGCTTCAATAGGTGTAGGAACAATTGAAAGTGCTAGAAGTGGTCTCAATCTGAATCATTCGTGGATCAATAGGGGCTGTAGTCACCATAGCACCAGTGGTTGTAACAGCATCTGTATTTGTTGGAGGAACCACATATGGAGATGGACATGAGGAAAACAAAGTATATAAAATATTGTCTCCTGAATCACTATCAATATCTATTAATTTGCAGCTTCCTCATCATCATTTCCCTGTTTCTTATTCTTTTGAGTCTTTTCTGAAATTACAGCTGGGTATATTCTAGCTCCCTCAACTATACATTTCCCCCACCTTTGCTGCCCTTCATTCCACTGAGCATCTGCGTAATTTTGCACTGCTCTTCTTGCTCTATCCTGGTACTTTTCTTTCTCCTTACCATGAGTCGCTCTCTCTTAATCATTTAACTCTTCATATTGCATAGGTCTTGAAGGTGACTTTTTTCATATAACATTTTAAATCAAAAGTACCATATGGGGAACTTTTAATGGAACTTAATATTCAGTTAACTTGTACCACCGAAGGTGTCACAAACATGTGGAGCCCTACATTTGTCATCATATAATAAGCTGACATTCCTTCTGTCAGTGACATAATGAAACTTGAGGGCCCCCTTGCAAGGTATATACAGGGAGCCCTCCACGCTCCGAACCTAGTGAGGAACTCTCTGCACCACCTGTGCACAGTGCTGGAGGGGTCCCCTGAAGCTTGGGCCCCTCACACCACAGGGGCTATTATTATGCCACTGCCTTCTGGTGGTGCATACTCACCCTCCCGAACTGTGACTCTCACATCTCCCCTCATCAAATGTCTAAGAGCTTTAAAACTTTTCATCTTTGCAATAATCCAACAATAAATGAACAGTGATCAAATTCAAAATTGTAATGTTTTTCTTCTGTTTTATTTCCATACACGTCAATCCCTTCCCCAAATCCTGTTTCAACCTCTCTTTTACAACATTATCACAGTTTAATACTTGATGACTCATCTACCAATCTCAGAGTGGATTCCACAACAACTGTCCTATCCCAGCGCAGCACTTTATGACATAACTCTTCACTCCTTGCAGCAGCTCACCCTCCTTTACAATTATCTCGGACACAAAAATCTACAACTCTAAACAATCATATTAAACAAATAACTTTTGTCTGCTCCACTAAAGAAATTCAAAGTAGTTCATTCATACAAGAAACAATTGGAAACAAGCAAAAACCTCTATTACACAAAACACAAAACATATAACCTCAACATAAGAAGGTAGTCACTAAAATACAATAGCGATGCATAACCCTGTTAATACTCACACATCTACAACTGCAACTGTCTTTGAAACTGCTACTACTTCAGTCTTCGAGTTTAGGCTTTGCGTTTAAAGGACATTTGCATACCATTACTTCATCCGGCCGTGAGGGCAACAGCTTGTGCACTCTTTGACAGCGGGTCCCAGCAGGCGCCGTGAGGGGAACGGCAGCTTGGGAACACCGCCCGCACCGACCACAACCACCGCGGGGCCGGAAGACTCCAACTCCCAGGTGCCCCGGCGGTCAGGTCGCGTCTCTGACGCTAGCACTGCGCCCGGAGGTGCCAGAAAAGGACGGAGCGGCGAGCGTTTCACTGGGGGACATTTGCATACCATTACTTCATCCGGCCGTGAGGGCAACGGCTTGTGCACTCTTTGACAGCGGGTCCCAGCAGGCGCCGTGAGGGGAACGGCAGCTCGGGAACACCGCCTGCACTGACCACAACCACCACGGGGCCGGAAGACTCCAACTCCCAGGTGCCCCGGCGGTCAGGTCGCGTCTCTGACGCCAGCCCTGCGCCCGGAGGCGCCAGAAAAGGACGGAACGCCTCTCGCCTCGCGAGTCGCGCGCGGGAGCGCCCGGGCTAAGCCCGGGACAAGGGCGGGGCAGTCTGTGGCAGTCCGGGGCAGGACGAGGCTGGGCTGGGCCACAAACCCTAGCCCGAGGTAGCTGGGTCCTACTCTGACCCTACTCATTGAAGACACAGTGAGATTTATTTTTAGTCACGCTTAGTCACGCTTCTGATATATGGTTTTAATTTGCATCATAATACATATCTTCTAATTGTTAGTGGAGGTGCAATATTTCTAAACCAATTGGGGATTGTTTCATTGTAAGTAGTAATATGTCATCCTTAAGTGCTCCACCTGTTCTTGGTACTTTGGATAACTACTTAGTAAAAGTGGTTAAGAAGATTAACACTGAAAGACGACAGTCCTTGGGGTTAAGCAGTGAATCTCTGCCACTTACCATGTGTTCCCCTCCTTCGGTCGGCCTTGACCAAGGCGACTGTAGCGTTAGTGATAACAAGGACCCCCTTGTTTTGGAACTGCCTGAACCGGTTGAGTTGGACTTAGAGGCTCTATCAGATCCTATTGTACAGGATCCTCCAACCCCTGCACCTAGAGTGGTTAGACAATGCAGAAAAACACAGTTGAAACGCATAGGTACCCGTTCAACAAGAAATAAGACAGTCACACCCACTACACCTATTAAAAACCTAGAGAAGGGAGATGACACATTAGTAGGACCCAGTAACATTAAACTGGATGACGAACAGCTTAACCAACTAGTGGGCCTTATTGATTTAAAGATAAGGGGCATTATAAAACCTTTAGTGGCTAAATCAGACCGTATGTCAGTTGAAATAAAAAGATTGGGGGGTCTTTTGGACAAACATAAGGGAGCACCGGGTGCGCCTGATGGCGCTCCTGGTTTAGGCAAGGACAGCGGTGAAGGTCCGGTCACGCCCCTAGTATGTCCTGCAGTACCTATAGAGTCTTTGGCTCCTTTAAATATCCCTATTCAGGTCCCAAAAGTGACTGGCGCCATTTTGAAGGTCAATGCGAGCCCTAAGGTCCTAGAAGGGAGATCAGGCCCTCACCCACAGCCCCTCAAGAAGAGAGAGTTAGCTTTAAACTTACCAGTTGAGGCAAACCCACATACTATCATTTTGGCGAATGTCCCGAAGATCAAGGAGGGTCAAAATGAACATTGGTCTTCAATAAAAAACAAAACACTGTTCTATCTCTCCAGTAAAACAGATCTGGAAGAATACCTGGATGATAACATCTTGATGGTCAGAAGGGTCCCTTGGGTGGGCAACACAAAAAAAAGCTTAGAGGGAGACTGTGTGGTCGTAAGCATTAGATCCCCTAGGTTGGTCGAGGACATACTGAGACAGGCGGGGTCATCTAGAATTGACAATGATTATGTAAATCTTCTCCCACTGGGTTTTTTTTTCCACCACCTCAAACCAGGCAATTAAACAGTAACTTAGGTAAAAGGAGACTGCCTTATGAGTCTGCGGTCCCCGTTTTAAATAGATTTGATACCTTTTCGAACCTGGATGACAATGAATGACTAGGTAGCCACACTGTCAATCTTGCTCCTCTTGTTGCATCGACTGTCCCTGAAGCCACAACAACGGTAGAATCCACAGGTTCTAGGGATCTCAATACATCCATAATGGCAGATACTCCAGGCTATCAAGATCGCTCTCTAAAATTAATGACCTGGAATGTAGCTATTCTTAAAAATAAGATAGATGACCCAATATGGAGAGAGTCCATTAGTATGTATGATATAATTGGCCTTCAGGAGACGTGGGACACGGGTGACATCTTGAGCCTGGATGGATACGCGTGTTACCACATTCCTGCGGTCAAATCTAACATGGGGAGGGCAAAGGGTGGCTTGGTTATCCTAATTGCAGCCACTATTCAAGGGGTACATACACAGCTAGATACTGGTTCACGGAATATTCTGGCTGTACAAATTTGTTTGCGTGGGGTGGGTAAGATTCTAATTGTTAATTCGTCGTTAATAAACCTTTTTTTCAGGACTCCTGTAACGACCATTTAGATTTTGTTATCCAGGATCAGGCATGGTGCTCTCATTTTAAGTCAGTTTATGAAGGGGGAAATAGCGGGGAGGGGAGTACAGCGACCCCTTCCCTAAATCCCTATACTTTAAAGGTATCTGAGCTAGAGGTAACAGAGGCGATCGGGAAGATGACTAGTAATAAGGCTCCGGGTCCCGATGGCGTCCCTGCTGACCTCTTCAAATCCGATGTCAAGACATGGGCCAGAATTTTAGTCAATGTTTTTAATAGGGTCTCTATGGCAGATATTCCGGACACTTGGAAAAACTCTGTCATAGTACCGATTTTTAAGAAAGGAAACAGGGGGGACCCAAGTTGTTATCGCCCCATTTCCCTTATCGACGCCGCAGTTAAAGTGCTAGGGCGAGTTGTCCATGGTAAATTAACAACTTGGTTGGAGGACACAGAAACCCTTTCATGCTTACAATATGGGTTCAGGAAAGGTCGAGGCACAGTAGATCAGTGCCTCAACCTGTATCTGTTAATAGGGAAATACACTATTGCTAAACGGGGCACCTTGTATTTGGCATTTATGGACCTTTCCTCGGCCTTCGACCGGGTGAACAGGTCCAAGCTCTGGGAACTACTCCTTTACTTTATACATTAATGAACTAGGGGTCAACCTAACTGAGGCATGTAAAGATTTACCAAGGGCCGGTAAATTCCCCATTCCGGCATTATTATATGCCGATGATGCTGCATTAATAGCACGTACAGCTGTGGGGTTGCAATGTCTTTTAAATTCATTTTCTAGTTTCATGACGGGTCTGAACCTAAGTGTAAACTTTCCTAAATCTCCTGTAATGATTGTGGGGAGTAAACCAAAAAAAATTAAGACAATGATTTGCGAAGAAAATGTTTTATCCAGGGTGACTAGATTGCCCTATCTGGGGGTAATTTTTGATGATAATTCCACTTGGTTACCCCAGTTAGTTGCAAAACGAAATGCCTTCGCCAGGTCCATTTTGGCAGTACGGGATTTTGCTCGCAAGTTGGGTGTGAAGCCTATGGAGGCAGTGTTGAAAATCTATGCTGCTAAATGCACTGCCATAGCAATGTATGGTGCAGACTTGTGGGGGTTAAAAAATGTTAAGGCCTTACAGGTGATTGAGGATACATTTTTGAAATCCTTGCTATGTGTTCCCCAGTCTACCCCGGGTTACATCGTTCACCAAGAGTGTGGGGTTGATTACCTGGAGGATCGCATTGCTTTAGCACCGCTATTGAAGTGGATCTCTATATGGCTGAACCCAGAATTGGAGCTGAATCATGAAATTCTGAGGGACTGTCTATCTTTGGATCATGGTCAATCCATTCCCTGGCTGAACTATATTCAAAAACTGGCAGCTAAATTGGGTCGGCCGGAACTATATCACTCCCCGGATAAACTGTTGAAAGGGGACATCAAATGGGTGAAATATATATTTAAACAGTTGGCATCTCTGGATAGAGAAGAAAAAGAACTATGCAAACCATCTGTTAGGGCTCATCAAATGTTAATCACTACCAGTGGCATAGAACCCTACTTGAGTGTCGTCAACAATATGCACCATCGATTTCTACTGACTAAATTTAGACTGAACAAATTCCACCTTCTCCTTACTGATCGTGCAGGATGGACTAAAGACTGGGAGCTGGAGATTTGTTCCTGTGACGGCTTCTCATTTAAAGACACTATGCACTTTATCTTTTTTTGTAAACACTTGTGTCCTATTCGTAAAAAATTTATCATTCCCCTTATCAAGGACAAGGGCTTTAGACAAGTTAAACCTGCCCTTCTTTATTTACAGTTGTTGTCTACCACATGGGATATCTTCAATGTAGCAAATTTTTTATCCATTGCTTTGAGACTGAAGAGGAAAATTAATTGGATTGATTGCACATAGTGATATTTATAGGCCTAGGTCTCAGAATTTGGTTTAATTCTCCTTTTAATTGGCTTTCGCCGGTTTTTATCCCTTTTATTATCATATTTATTACCTACATTTTAAGTGCACTTGATTCTATTGTGATAAGGTTTGTTAATTAATGTCTTATTGCTTAACCAATGTCTGACTTCGATGAATTTTGTAGTATACTTGTATGGTTTTTGCAACGAACCGAATAAAGTATTTTGACTGACTGACTGGACATGGGCAAGTCTGAGTTGTGGCAACTTATTTCTCTCCTGTGACACTAACCGTCCTCTCGCTACCACTTGACAGAGTGCGGTGTCCTGTGTCTCATTCTTCATTTGTAATCATTAAATAACCCCCGCCACTGATCCTATGGAACTTTGATGATCGACAAAGAGAAATAAGGAGCTGTCATATACATAAACAATACATTGTTAAAGATTTATTAGTGAGTCAATAAAGAGAGTTAGGGTAAGCCAAAAGGGTTTGATTTTCAAATCTTTTCCATTTTCATCTACATATTTATTAGACATTTAATCTTATAATTCTGCATTAGAAGTTAATATAATCCATCAATAAATATTTGATTATGAAATAGAACTGAATATTTTGTAGGATTACAGTCAAAATAGTAATAATACAACAAGCGAGTTTCATATAGAACGCTCCGTATTCTAAATAGCAGTTGGGTTAAGAGAAGAAACGTGTCAGTTCAGAAACCCAATGATTGAGAGAGAGATAGAGAGATCAATGTGCAAGCATAAAGCTTTTGCAAATCAGACTGGAAATGTATTCTCAGTCACAATTCAGCAGACATACAGAATTAGGCTAAATAACTTCTCATGTAGAGAAGTCTAGGAGATTAGAGACTAGGCTCTAGTCAGAATGTCGGGAAAAGGAATTCCACAGGATCTGCTCTGCCTACTCTAGGAACATGCACTAGTAAAAACACACAAATTCTAAGTTGCAACATTATTTTATTCCATCTTCTTTATCCACCAATAGAATATCAGCAAACCCCTGGGAACAGGTTCACTCCCCATGCTCTCACAAGGGCTAACGTAATCCTGCATTTGATTTACATGCAGGCCTATAACACTCAAGTATGGTTACCTACTACAAATATTGCATTTAGCACATGCTTTATTTAAATGTGAAATTGTCATTATTAATATAAATATGTTTTCAATAAACAAGGATCACTAAGCGTCACTATTACACAATAAAGGAGCAGCATGTGCAGAAGCAGCACAAGCTTCCTTGGTAGAAAGAATAAACACAAACTAGGCGGCAGCTGTGGTCTAAGATTCTCACTCATAGGAAAAGGCACTGAACAGGCCGTAGTAGGTCACACTTAACCTGGCACATTGAACAAATATGGCACAGATGGCATACGTTCAAGCTTACTTTAGACAGAGAATCACCAGAGCACGGAGGGAAGGAATAGTCCAAGCAGTAACGCAGGCTACTCTCATACACAGCAGTGTACCACAGACCGTAGTAGTTCATTCTTCTCTTTCACACTGAGCAACAGCAGCGGTGCGTCCATTGGGGCGTAGGGGCGTAGCCCCACCAGCCCATGGACCCGCCGCTGCTGCAAGTATATTAATAATTGTGAAAATAGAAAGAACTGAACTCAGTCGTGTTTTTTAAAAATTATTTTACAGTGATTATCCGGCCCGGGCAGCCCCCGACTGAAACGGGATGCGCAGGGGGCTGGGCCGGGCGGCGGGGCTGGTCTGTGAGTGACAGTCCAGACCAGGTCTACGTCAGAGTCAGGGCTTGCAGGCATACCTAATGCGCATATGCTGCGGTAGGGCTGAAACTTGCCCGCGCATGCGCAATGATAGTTCCCCCATGAAATTAGTGACAGGGGGGTGCTGGTTAAACCAGGCAGGAGCCCCGGCGTTTACGCTGGCGACAGGGCGAGCAGCTAGTGTGCCCCCCCGAGCCAATCCTGGCGAATCCTGGCGCCAGGATTGGCTGGTCACCGTGCAGCAGGGCAGGGCAATCCATTATTGGATGCCGCGCTGCTGACGTAGGATCCGGTTCTGGGCCCTCCTCGTGGTGGTGTGTGGAGTCACCTGAGTCAGTGGTCGTGTGAGCATCACCAGCCTCTCTGTGCGAGCAGTCGTCCCTGGCCTGGAGGGGCTGCGAGAGGAGCAGCAGGAGCCGCTGGCAGGCGTCGTGGGAAAAGTTTCCAGCAAGATGCCGATTCCTGATTGCCGAAGAAAGACGGTGAGCATAGCTGCCAAGGTTTCAGATTGCCGTGTGTGAGGTTTTCATAATTTCAGTGTACTCACAGCTAATCCTCGTGAAAAAATAGTTATGCAAACATGCGTGGGTCATGCAAGTTGACAGCTAATGTAAAAGCTGTAGTTTTACCTTTCTCTCTGACAAAGAAATGTGTCCGGGCACTTTGAAGATCCAAGTTTTGTTTAAAATGAAATGCTTTTAAACTGAGAGCACTTGAATGAGGCCTGCAGACAGACCTTTGCCCCAGACTCCTCTCAGGCGGGATGAGTGCCCCATTAGGCCGAATACGGCACCCCGTCAACAAGAGGTGAGTGATGACCTCTTCCACCTGGGTTTGTTCACAGTCCGGGCTGCCCCAAAATTGCCCTGAGAGGCCAACAGCCTGCCCTCCGGAAACTGCGCAATGCAGGCGAATGTGTCCCAGTTGGGCTGGCGCGCTGTCACCAGCCCCTGCTTGGCCTAAACTGCCCTCCCTTCCTTGTTGTTGGAGCCAGGCTGCAGGTGCGGAGTTTCCGCTTTCTGAGTAAAGTGAGGCTCCCTCGCTCCACTGCCTTGTGGTACCGGGCCCTGCCAGTGAGGGTCACGGCAGAGCCGGCTGCCTTTTCCGTCTGCTAGTCTGCTTGCTCCAAATCGTCACATTTAAAAAGAAAAAAATAACTGCAGCAAAGCACAGCAGTGCAGCATGGCCACAAGAAACGGCAATCTTCGCCTATAATTAACGGATTATTATCTGGAAGCAGGTGCGTGGTGTGCCTATAATGATCAGCTGTGAAACTGTCAGGTGCGTAATTTAAAGAGGAATATATTGTGCCACACAAGCTTGCGTGCTCACACATTCGACGGTAAAATTCTAAAATCTTGTACCTGGGCTATGCTGGCCACTTCCTGCGTCGAGGGCCGGCCTCCAGCAACCCAACTCGGACCCGCTCGCAGAATTGAACAAGGCCGGCCGCCGGGGGGCATGAGGTTGCGGCTCAGTGCCCTCGGCCTGATATGCATTACTCGAAATCAAAATATTGCCCACAGCCCTGCTCGCTGCCAGCACACACGGTCATGATACCGCCCTAGGACAGGAAAGTGTGGAAAAAAAGGTTATGCTCTTCTTGGGGTACGTATGTGTGAAGGGGAAGCAGGAACCTGCAACTACTGAAAGAAGAATAATTGCCAACAACGAAAAATTAACCCTTATGTACTAAAAACGTAGCACATCCCTGTACATAGTCGCCCCGTAGCTCCATACATTTTCCTCAAGAACCTAACACAAGTGTGCGACAATTGACTAGGCCACACACCAATCGAGCCTTTTTAGCATGAATTGCACCACATAATTGATTTTGAATTATTAATTACTTGCGCTTCAGTCATGATTTTGCATAATTCCCTCTTTGCTACAGTACGGATTCCCCAAGGTTTACAAAAAACAAAAAAACAGGTGGCATTATTGGTACTTTAAAGGACAAAATACATTTTAAGCAGTTCTTTGATCAGCTGTGGTACAGTTTAATTAACTTCCAGCTTCTTTGTGTGTGTTTTTTTCTTTCTCTGCTGCTTGTTCTGCGTTGCAATTTATTGTATGGAAAGCTGGGCCGCCTCGGTCACGTTATTTAGTGAGGGACGGGCATTTGTGGGAGCGGCGGCTACAGTTTAATCTCTGCTCGGGCAGCATTTCTTGACATAAATCTATTTTCAATATAACATCGAGCATGCATGCAGAAGCATTAATGGACATCTAAATACTCCAAGCAGACCTTGGATCCTTGGCAGGGAGGTGGTGCATGAATCCTGTAAATCCATGCGCAGAGGCTGGCATTCAAAGCGTACTGTAATGTGGTGCAAAGGGCACAGAAGTCTAGGCATCACTTCTGTATTCCTAGTGGATACATATGACTCTATTCCAGGGCCCAGGCTGCTGTTTTATGTGATAGTACCACTCCCAATGAATACCAATACTGCATGTTGTGGTACTTACCAAGTGCATCTATGATTGCCCGTTCCAAGTTCTTCTCTGTACTTTATCATGATTGATGTGAAACCGTTTGTTCGTTTTTCTCTAGTTTTGGAAAGAAACTGTATATTTGGTTGGCATAGTGCCTGAAGTGTGCAGTTTGCTGCAGACCTCACAATTGTATGAATCAGCTTGGAATCTGATCGTCTGTCCAGAGATGTACATTTTGCATGCCTGACATCTTTTATGCTGCAAAGTTTGCAAACATCGATCTGTGAATAATGCTCATGGAGGAAAGGAGGGGCACCGAAGCATGGCATGAAGCTGACAGGTTTGGTCTTTCAAATACATGGGCATCAGAACCTGCATCTCTCCATATCTGGCAGAGAAATTAATTACCTCAAGTGGACAGTACCACAGCAGAATCCAAGACATTACTAGACATGCCTTTTCACTTATGCTCCCAGGACCTGGAAAAACAACCCCATCAGCATCAGAACTGCTCCAGCTCTTATGCAATTCAGAAACGAGAAGACGACCCTCCCTACAGAGAATATTGCGTCTTCACATAATTCAATTCAACATCCACAAACTTCCTGGGGTTGATTGTAAGCACTGCTTTGCATTACTTGGCACCAAGGGGTTATTACGTGGGTGGGACATGGGAATTCCCTTGCAACCATGCATGCCTTTAGATGCAAAACCCTATAACAAAGAATTGTAGACAGGGACTATGTTGGACATATCCCCTTTAAAATCATGGCAGTGTAAAACTGAATGTTTCCCCACACTTTTATGAGGTCGACAGAAAGTGCACACTTTGAAGCTTGTCAGCGTTACAAAGCATTGCATCAAGCATTCTTTGCAGAACAATTTTCCCACAAAAGCTTTTTTGCAAGCAACTTTTTCCACTAAATGTGAGACTTTGTGGGAGTTGTTCCCATGAACCTACTTTCTGTAAAACATATCTTTACAGTCTTCTTCAACGTCAGACAACTAGCAAAGCTTTAATAAAACGTAATGACAGTTGTGGAGAAATACCTTGCAGCTTTGTTTATCTGTGACGTGGAAACTTTCATATGTTTTTCTCTTTTTTAAGCTCTTGTTAAACAGTCTATAGTTTGGGACCAGTCCAACATCACCTTTTTCTTTTAATAAATCGGATGTAAAATTGATCATTGCCATAATACAGGGACTGTTTGAGTTTCAAATGCACTGCTATAGAGTGTGAGAGGGTAGGAACCCATTAATCAACATTAGACTTGAAGAGGGCGGTGGGGAGGCCATTGGGGCCTGGTGAACTGTCTGGTCTTGAAGTTTTTAGAATATAATGTGAACCATGGCTACAAGATAATTCAGCATCTGTGGGGAAGCCTAATCTCCTGGTGATGCGGGCAATCCAATTTATACCAGAAATTGAGTTACCTGGTTCCTTTTAATGCTGGCAATTAAGGTTATTTATAAATTGCCAGAATGCCTTTGAGCACCCCTGGTGGCACATTTGAATTTGACGTACTTGCATTCAATAGTGACTTCTTCGTGTGGCCCAAGAACCTGTTTAGCTCTATTTTCTGCTGTTCCAATTTTTGCATGTACCATATTTTACTGGTAAGAGGTCTACGCATAGGTACATTTCAGGCTATGTTGGGGCCTAGTGTTAACATGAACTTTGTAAGATCAGGACAAACAGTGTCACAAGTTGTTTGCGGAAGCCACTCTTCTAGAAGATGTGTAATTTCAAATGAATCAACAATCTCAAAGAACCCTGCTGGGAGAAAAGTATAGTCAAACACCGCATTTCGATAATGTGCCAAGAAATGTGTCTGTTTCAGCGGCCTGTTGCCAGGGAACCTTCCATTCAGAGAAGGAAAATTTAATGAAGGTAATGTCTTGAGAAGTCTAAGACCCCTGGGTTCATGCCTTTGAGGTGCAACTATTGTCCTGGGAATACCCCAGAAATTGTCAGTTCATGTAAGACATGGATGATCCATCAAATTGTATTTCAAGTTAAGGTTAAAATCCCCTGTTAGGACTGGTCAGTCATCGCTCTCCCTGTTGAGTAGTGAGCGAAGTGTTCTTTCAAGGCGCGCTGTAGTATGTGCTTTAATAGTACTGTCAGACTGGAGATAAATACTTATCGGTAGGAGTCTGGATAGAATAGACTGCTTTCCCTGTGATATGCCCAAATAGGCCTGTGATATTGCATGGCCTTTGTTAGATAGATATTCAGATCCCCACTGGCTCTACCCTTACTTAAAGGTTTAATAGCATTAACACAGAAACTCGGGAAGCACAAGGCAGAGTGGGGTCACAGCACCATGGTTCAATTGACGTTAGCAATGCCAGATGTATGATGTTAAAATACCTTAATTTAGTTAGGTGTCATAAAAGGCATGAGAGAAAAGACGCCTCTTAAACGCACCCCATCGTGATTTTCTGTGTAATCTGTAATGACTTCTATTCAAAATCGAAACAGCTGTGAGGGCTGTGTGGGCTGAGAGAGCTGTGTGGGCTGAGAGAGCTGTGTGGGCTGAGAGAGCTGTGTGGGCTGTGAGAACTGTGTGGTCTGTGAGAGCTGTGTGGTCTGTGAGAGCTGTGTGGTCTGTGAGAGCTGTGTGGTCTGTGAGAGCTGTGTGGGCTGAGAGAGCTGTGTGGGCTGAGAGAGCTGTGTGGGCTGTGAGAGCAGTGTGGGCTGTGAGAGCAGTGTGGGCTGTGAGAGCAGTGTGGGCTGTGAGAGCAGTGTGGGCTGAGAGAGCTGTGTGGGCTGAGAGAGCTGTGTGGGCTGAGAGAGCTGTGTGGGCTGAGAGAGCTGTGTGGGCTGAGAGAGCTGTGTGGGCTGAGAGAGCTGTGTGGGCTGTGTGGGCTGAGAGAGCTGTGTGGGCTGAGAGAGCTGTGTGGGCTGAGAGAGCTGTGTGGGCTGAGAGAGCTGTGTGGGCTGATAGAGCTGTGTGGGCTGTGAGAGCTGTGTGGGCTGTGAGAGCTGTGTGGGCTGTGAGAGCTGTGTGGGCTGTGAGAGCTGTGTGGGCTGTGAGAGCTGTGCGGGCTGTGAGAGCTGTGTGGGCTGTGGTTCCCAATGCTTTGTGAAGGCTGTTTCCCAACTGCTGTCCAACTTCTTCTACTCTTAGAGCTGAGATTTTCATGAAAGTCTTATAGTCTGAATTCAGCACCTGAGCGTAATAGGACGAAATGTATGAAGCTCTGTGGTTATACTGAATAAGCAGCTACCTATGTTATGCCATCTATTAATGTAATAACTGCACTTTCACAATTGCTTTATTAACCTTCCTGCTTTCTCAAATTTGCTTGAAAATGCACGATTTTTCTTCTCTTTTTCCAAAATTTTCATGGGGGGGGTTATCCCCCCAAACCCCCCTTTTGGGGTTCGGGCTCGCTCGCTGCGCTCGCTCGCTACGGTGCTGTATGAAAATCACTTTGCGCCCCTCCACTTTTAAATGTCACCCACCGCCCCTGCTGAGCAAGCATGCCATAAAGAGGTTAAGTTCAAGCTTACCCCTGAAAGAGAGTAAGTAGAGTAAGTAGAGCACAGTCAGCAATAGTAGTCCTAACAGTGGTGCATACTTCCTGCGCAAACAGAATAAGTGCCCCGGAGGCAGTCGCGCAAACTCAGGTGCAGGAAGGGAACACTGGCTTGTTTGCACAGCTGCTATGGGACAGGAAAGGAGTACCTCAAAAGAAACCCCTTCCTCAAGGAGATTTAAGAGATGCCAATAAGCAGGGATTTCCTCCAATGATGGGCACATGGATCTCTGCAACAGATGATCAACCCCTTAAAATGTCTCATTTTGAACTGAACCATCTGGGTTAGCCAGTTTTCTGTCATGTGGTTATACAGAAGACAGAGACCAGACTTGTTGTATGAGGTTGAAGGACTTCATTTAATACTACTCTTTATTTTTTATAAGCTCTTGGAGTGAGAGGTTTGGTGCAGTGGACATGGCAGCTGCCTCTGGAGCACGGGACTCATGGATTGATCCCCAGCGGCAGCTCAGCTCAGCACCATGTGACCTTGGCAATAACTCACTTATTCTCCCCAATGGCCCCCAGTGCCTTGAGACCCTTAGGGGTGAGTAGTTTGCCTTTACAGAAAAATACCAGAGTACTCTGATGTCACCATTTGTGTACCGAAGCTAAAGTGAATTACCATGAAGCAGTTACTGCCAGTAATGTTAAAATACAATATGTTTAACAGCCCAGGAGTAAAGTTAGATGCAGGCTCATTGAGGCTGCACTTTCCTGCTTCATGTTTTTGCATTCATACAACCTGTAGCAAGCACCCTTAAGTGTGCAAAACATTAACACAGTTTTAGCATAAAGTTTAATGCGTTTCAGACAGGTAATATTTATTCTTTGTGTAACTGTTCTAACTTGTTCTTTAAATTGATTTTTTGTCAGATTTCTGCAGGCGCTGCAAAATATAGTTCAGAATTATTAACAAGCATTTGCAATGCAATAGGTCTCGCATTAGGAAAGTTTGAGCTATTGGTATTGTAAATGGCGAAGTTTTTATTTATGTTTTTTTTTTTTTTTAAATAGCTAAATTAATAGCTTTGTTATTTACAATGCCAATAGTCATAACTTTCGCAAATGTGATACCTATAGCGGCTCAGGGGGAAGGACAGTTTTAAAGGGTTAGGGGCAGTTTTAGGGTTCAAGGGCAGGTCTGGGGCCTGGTTAGTTTTTAGAACGTGGGGCCTGGTTTTAGTGATCAGGGCAGGGGGGCTGGGGCGCAATCTTTAACACGCATATCCCTTTACCTATCATGCCTTTACCATGAAGTTGCGTGGTAAAGGCATGCATGGTAAAGAAATGCATTGTTAAGATGCATTTGTTGTTGGGGCAGCGTGGTAGAGGTATATGACTGGTTCCTGTCTGAGAAGGCCTGGTGGGCCATAAACAACGTACTAAGATGTGGCCCACGAGCATTTACCAGTGGCTGAGATTTAGTCTCACATTCCACCAATCATTTTTCATAGCCCTCATTTATAAATCAATAGCATACATGTCTGGTGGCTTCATCAAGATGTTCCCTCAGCAGCAAGTCGTGATTGCCACCTCCGAAACTCTGGTACCAAGCAACTGGCTTGGCCTGGCACAAATCATCCAAAGAGGTGAGTAGCATTGGAGCATTTCATTGCACCCCAGTGATTTATTTATGTTTTTTTATCGTTTGGATACCACTGAGAAGCCAATTCCAAGTATGATGGAAAGAAAGGTTACATTAGGTATCAGGAAGATATCGGATTGAACGATTCATTTTACGCCCATACATGGTCAGGTAAAATGACCTGTTCTTTGCAGTGCATTTGTTTAGGGGAGCTGCATGGAACAGAAAGAGATAAAAAGCCACAAGCAACGTGGAAAAGGGGGGATTTAGTCCTCGTTGTGTCTTCTGGTTCTGTGTGGAGATGTAGGGAGAGGAACCTGCAGAGGATGGGCCCTGTGTACCAAGGGATCTTTATCTAGCCTGTTTTCTCTTCATGGGAAGAGGGCTCCCTTTATCTGAGGAGGCAACCAGTCGGGAACTGCTCAACCTCTTAAACTACTGACCACACACAGGCTTTTACAAGGGCTTCTAAATCCAGCCAGGGTTACACATTGCATGTCATCTGCCAGCTCAGAGACCTCTTCACAGAAGACAGGAATCAATTTCCTTCACTTCATTTTAACAGCACTAATGGTTTGCTCCACAACAGGCCATAGAAACAAAATGGCTTTCACCTTCAATTACAGCATGGAGATGGTGACTCAGACACACTTACTGACAGAGAAGTCTACTGGCAGATGATTCAAGGAAAATCCCAAAATTAACTGCTGTGCATTTAAAGAAAGTCTCAGACGAGTGTTAGGCACAGGGCTGGGATGAGTGCAGAATAAAAATAAAAAAAAGAACAAGCATTACAATAATTTCACTGAAGTGCCCCCTTGGGTCTAAACTGTGGAAAAAAAAGTCAGCAAATGTAGCATCTAACTGTAAAGAGGAGGCAGGAAATTGAGTAAAGAATGGAAGGAGGGGGGTGGCGATTCATGTCTGCCAAGACTTTACATGTTTCGGTCTCCAATTATGTAATCCTGTATAGGAGTTCTGCTGCAGATCTAGAAAGAGAAGCTAAGAAGGGTTGGGTCTTCTTCCCATTAAGACAAAAAAGCACTCTGCTAAACCCAGGGCCGGTTAGGGCGTTAACGTACAAAATGTGTTATGATGTGGCGGAGGAAATTGCCCTCTTTCTACTTTTTATTGAGCACAGCATTTGACATCTGATATTTTTTTTATATTGTTTTTAAGCTATTTGTGTTATTTGCTGTTAAGAAGGTTTCAAAGGACAATTGTCCCAAAAAATGTATTTTATTACCTCCCTAATCGATTTCGATAGCCCAAAGGCCAAGTCCACACCAGCGTGTCCAAGATCACAATAATGGTCTGCATTTTTGAGCTTTTGGTGACTAAAGGTGCTCTGATACACTATGCACCCTCGAGATGCTGTTAGACGGCAGGAACCACCCCGTCTGAAAGACAGCTTTTGGGACCTCGACTGTTGAGGTCAAACTGATGGCCATAAAAGAAAATGGGAGTTGTAAAAAAAAAAACAGGATCGGTTTATCAGCCCTTCACGCCCCAGTGCCCCCCACCTCCAGTGCATACGAGACCCGCCACGCGTGACTACAAAAAAAGAGGTCTCCAGCTGCCCGAGGAAGAGAGGCTGAAAGGGCAGTTTCAGTCTGCGTGCCCCAGCTGGCCATTCTGCACTGAGTACACATGTTGTGGCCTTCAGAAAACCTCTCTGCAAATAACCCCCAGTGTTTGTTTTTTTGCCCAACAGCCTTTGCCCAGACGTAGAGGGGGGAGGGGGTGCTAGAGAGAGAGGGAGATTGTTTTTTATATGCCAGGGGCAGGTTAAGAGCTTAAACGACAATCAGGATGCAAATTAAATTGGCAGGTACTGTTGGGTCCCGAGTACCTGCACTTTTTTAATTTGTATTGAAAGCGCCTCCACTTCTCAGCACTGATACAATACTTTGACTCTGACAGTGCCAGCACTTCTAGATAGCTGACAAGACACTTTCTGGGTAGAGAGTACCTGAACGTTTATATTTCCATTCAAAGTTCTGCAATAAATGCTTGAACACATGCAAAAGTAATTGACTGCAAACCCAAACATGAGTTAGCTCTGGAAAAAGTGTTGTTATATCTCCTATCCAAGTGACAAGACTGCAGCATCCATGCAGCTCTCTGACAAAGGCACACAGCCCATAGGCACATATATTACGGGATCCTTTTCCCAATATTCAGCAAATGCATATGTTGATATACAAAACTAGTGAGAAAACAATATTAAATAATATGAAAAGCAAACTGTAAAGCCCAAAATGGAGCAGCATTGAGATCAGAGTGCAGCTCTGGAGGCCACATGTCCACCCAGATAAGAAATGTTAGAGGTTGTCCACTGACAAGTTTCCGAAATGGCGCCAGCTCCTCTTCGTAACTGAATATTAAACAGATACAGAAAATACACACCACTCTTGAACAACAAAATATCCAATACTATAAAACTGCGGAAGGAAATTAGGACAACTAGAAGAACAAAATGAAAACCGAGCATAAGGAGCAGAGTGAATGCAGGGTGCTTGGCAAAACTCAAAGGTGCAATGGGTAGCTTGAGACACAAAGGAAGACAAGTACAATAAAAACTCACCGCCGCAGCCCGGCTTGTACAGGAAGCCAGGCAACCTGTGTTGGGACGGGGGCGGGGCCGCAAAAAGACAGGAAGCCGACGGGAGCCTACCCCGCGCTCCTGTGCTGAAGCGCTCCTGTGCCCGTCAGCCGGAAGATTGCCGGAAGATTTGCGCGTCAGCTAGCGGGGCTCCCGTGCTCGTGGAGAGCCCCGCCTGCTGCTGAGGATGACCCGCTGCCTGCCGCTGCCTGCCGAAGGAGAGAGGGACACACGAAAAGAACTCGGTGAGTGGGGTGTGAGGGAGGGGGGGGGGAAATGTGCGCGCGCGCGCGCGCGTGTGTGTGTGTGTGTGTGCGCGAGTGTGTCTGTGTGTGTGTTTGTGCCTCTGTGTGCGCGTGTGTCTGTGTGTGTGTGTATGTATGCATGCATGCATGCGTGTGTAAAAAGATCCGATGACTGGTGGGGGGATGTAAAGTGAAAGTAAGCAGCGCGCGTGTGGTGGCAGGCTGTGTGCGCACGCGTGGACGGAGGCGACGTGCGCGTTCGCGCACCCAAATCCGGCCGCTTTCAAGCTCGTAACACCCTCTTGTCCTCCTCCCCTCGAGACAGACAACATTAGGTCTCCAGCTGGACACCTGCATCCTTTGGATGCAGTTTACCAGCTCGACCTAAGAAAGTAGGTGTCTTTTTGAATGATGATCACGGATCTCATTAGTAGACCTCTTTGAAGTGGGTAAAACTCTATCAACACGGAAGGACAGCTCAGCAAGTTATGTAAGGCGTCGGATTTCTGGATGAAACTAGCAGATCAAGGTCATACTACAAAATGCAATTCTCAAACCTAATGCTATAGATCATGGCCTGAGCCATTTCTATAATTTCTGGGTGTTGGAAATCTCCAGCACATGTACATAGGTACACGAATTTGCAGTTAATGTGGGAGAGACCATGGGAGTGGTGGGAAAATGAGAAATAATATTCAAAAATGGGTGCTGTTTATAAAAATTTACGGAGGGGTTTGGGAGAAACATGCTAATACAAAACACACGCCCACAAAGGTAAGATCATTGCAATTCACAAAATACACTTCTAAGTTGCTACAGCTGTAAATGTACTCCAGCAGACCACGACATATGGCCAACCACTTGTACATCAAAACAATCCCATAGAAAACAACCAAGGCAGGAAATTAGACTCCCCATGGGAATTAATGGTAAATTAAATAAGTTTGACATTCAATTATATATATATGTGTGTGTGTTTAGTGGTTAAAATGATGTATAATTATTGTTTTTAATCTTATAACACTCAGTTAAAAAGACATTTTTTTAACTTATTTATAAAAACAACAAAGGTGTTTCAATTATCTTTTTTATTTTTTTTTATTTTCTGGCAGAGGTAATACATACAAGGGTATGACAAAATGGGAAAACCAACATAATTCTTTACAAAAACAGCCATTGTACAATTTAAATCCAATTATCAATTGGTAACCATAACTTCCGACCAAAAGTCTTCTTTTTGAGTCCTTTCAATTTGTAGACTGCTTTATCCATTCTATAAACATTTAGCAGCTTTCCCAGCCATAACTCAAAAGTTGGTGGATCTACGTCCAACCATCTAGAAGTAATACAGGCTCGATAAATAGACATTCCCACAAACATAAAATGTTCTTGATCTATAGTTAGATTCCGAGAGGGAAAATAAACACCAAAAATAATAATAGTAGGATGGAGCGTAATCCGCACATGTAACAAATTAGTCAAAAACTTTTCAATCTTCTCTATATATACAGCCAATTTAGAACAGCTATAAAACATGTGAATTGAGTCGGCTGCTAAAGTACCACAACGACTACAGTTAATACCTTTTTGAGCTTTCCATTTTACCAGTTTTGCAGGTGTATAGTAAAGATCTAAGGTGGACATAAAATGTTGACTCTTAAGAGAGCTATTAATTAGTGTCTTATTGCTCATCTCAAACACTTTTACCAAATCAATCCCTTCAATACAGAGCTTTCGCTGCCATTTCAAGGTATGATGATCAAGATCGTTCTGCACCCTATTGTTGATTAACTGGTAAATAATACCAATACGGCTGTTCTTCCTAGAGCTTTCTAAGATATCGACAATTTCCATGGTATCAGTAAGTAGAACATTTTTTTTTCCAGGAAGCTACGAATCTGTAGGTATTTAAAAAAATCGTTCCTAGATAAACCAAATGTCTCTTGTAATTTAGAAAAGGACATAAGGGACCCGCTTTGATACAATTGACCAAGTAAATGAATCTGTTTCATATGCCATCGATAGATTACCGTATCTTGGAAGATTACGGATAGTACCTTATTATCAAACAGAGGTGTATAATAATTCAATTTTGGGATTATACGTAGAGTTTTGTTCATTTGCCTCCAAATTAAAAATGCAGCAAGGACCACCTTGAACTTTGTTTTTTTATAGTAACTGGGTTCGATGACTTTCAGCAGGCATTGCCGCGCATGGGTACCTAGAAGCATTTCAAAGATAGAAGGTGCAATTGCTGGTTCTGATACATAATCATGAAAAAGCAAAACCCGAAAAGTTTTCAAAGCAATAGCCCAGTAATACATTCTAAAATTCGGGAGCCCCAAACCAGCACAGTCTAATGGAAGAGTACACCATTTTAAGGATCTTCTGGTGCGGTGGTACCCCCACAAAAACCTAGATACCATTCTATCTATTCTATTGAAGAGAGACATTGAAAAAAATAAGGGAATAGTACGAAAGAAATACAAAAATTTTGGAAAAATCATCATCTTAATGACATTAGTTCGTCCATATAATGACAAGTGTAAATTATTAAATCTTTCTAACGTTCTGTTGGTGGATATAAGTAAAGGGTCTAAGTTTAATGCAACAATATCCTCAACCTTGGGAGATAAAGTAACACCGAGATAGGAACCAGTAGTATTTAGTGGGATATCAGTGGGTTTACCCATTTCCGAATGTATGATCTGAGTTTTTGTAATGTTTAGCTTATAGCCAGAGACTTTCCCGAACTCGCTGGCCAAATCAATTATTGTGGGTAGCGCCGAAGAGACATCAGAGGTGACAATAGCCACGTCATCTGCGTACGCTAGGACTTTATGGTCAACTTCAAAGAGACGGACTGGTGGAATCTTAGGTTCCAGGATGAGTCTACTCAAATATGGTTCTAAATATAACGCAAATAAAAGCGGGGAACAAGGGCAACCTTGTCTAGTCCCTCTAGTAATTGGAAAAGGTCTCGAGTGGTCGGCACCTAATCTTATTATCCCCTTAGGACTAAAGTAAAGCGAGCGCACCGCTTGAATGAATTGTGGGGAAAACCCCTTCCCTTCTAACACAGTCCAAAGGAATCCCCAGTCCACTCTATCAAACGCTTTTTCAGCATCAAGTAAGATGACCCCGACTGGGGATTCCTTTGCCTGTGCCCAATCTAAAAGTGTGATAACACGTTTAACGTGATCAGTAGTATCTCTACATCTAATAAAACCATGTTGAATATTAGAAACTAAACTGGACATTACCTGGTTAAGTCTATTTGCAAGAATTTTAGAATAAATCTTACTGTCTGCCGTAATAAGAGATATGGGTCGATATGAACCTAATTCTTTTGAGTCCTTGTTCTTCTTTAGAAACACCACTATAATAGCGGTGGACCAGGAATCAGGTGGTTTCCCTTGGAATGCTGAATTAAAAATCTTTACAAACTCTGGTTTCAGCATATGTCTGAATGTCCGGTAAAATTCAAGAGGTATCTGATCAAATCCCATGGCTTTGCCTGCAGCAAGACTCAAAATAGCTTGCTCAATCTCATCCCAGCTTATTGGGCGTCTAAATAAATCAGTCTCTCCAGACCCTAATAATAGTTGGTTAGTACTATAAAGATAATTTACAGGATTCAACGTCTTATCTACTTCATTGTTAAAGTCATTGTACAATGTTTTATAGAACTCCAAAAACGATTCTAAAATTCCTTCCCTGCGTTCGTGATAGTCACCATTCATGTCATTGACACCCTGAATTTCATTAATAGAAGATTTCTGCCGGAGGCGTTGTGCTAAGATTTTACCGGTGCGCTCACTATACTCATAGCGTTCAGTTTTGTATTGCTTAAAATCTGAAGCTACTTTATCGGCAATATGGGTCCGTAGACCAGAACGTTCAATTACTAAACGTAATTGCGCGTCTTCTATACCAATGTTATTTTTACATGCGGTGGCGAGATCCATCTCGACTAGCCTGATCTTGTTTAGCCTCTCCTTAAATTCTGTTTGTATTTTTTTCCTCTTAAAGTTTGCAAAACCAATTGTCTCCCCGCGTACGATTGATTTAAAAGCGTCCCACACCACAGGTGGGGAGGCCGTGTCGTTATTTGTTAAAAAGTAATCATTAATAATAGTCGCCATAAATTGCAAATAGTCTTCGTCTAATAACAGACTTCTCTGAAATGACCAAGATCTATTTGAATTCTGGCGTTCTGTAGGAACCTGGATCTCGACGATTATAGGATTATGGTCTGAAATGACTTGGGGTAGAATTTCAATACTAATTGTCTCCAAAAACTGCAAAGACGTAAAGAAATAATCTAATCGGGCAAATTTCCGATGTGGGCTGGAATAAAAAGTATATCCAGGATCTTTAGAGTACAATTTGTGCCACATCTCCGTTAATCCATTATTCAAAACCAGCTCCCTGAGGGCGCTATAAATTCTAGGTTTATAACCCATATATCTCCTTCCTAATTTAATATTCCAATCAGCCGGCAGATGAATATTTAGATCCCCACAAATTATGATGGGTTGCGTCCACATAGCTAGTTCTGCATTGATCGTATTGAAAACTTCAGCATCATCTAAGTTTGGCCCATACATGCAACATATAGTAAATTTAGACCCACCAATGATTAGTTCAGCAAGTGCCCATCTACCCCATTTGTCGGCTAAAGTTTTCAAACACTTCCCAACACCCTTTCGCATACAAATAGCAATGCCTCTTTTTATACCCATCTGCTTAGAAGCAAGTAGCACCTCCAGTCCCAGCTTACCCAAAAGTGAACGCTTATCCCATGCAATATGAGTTTCCTGTATGCATAATAAGTCAATGGATAAGGTCTGAAGCATTGAACGAAACATTCCAATCTTTTTGAAGTCGTTAAGACCATTAATATTAATTGTGCATATTTTCACCTTTTTCTCCATATTGAAATAATAATTGAAAAAAATTAGCAAGCATCAACAATATATAATCCTCACTACTGCAACTTGAATACCAATTAAACATCCTTGCAATGAATACCTCTGCCTTACACCCCCACCACCAACCCTTACCCCTTCCCACCCCCACCCATTGCCCCAGAACCCCTCCCCCCACCCTCCCCATTATATGAGGCATAGGAACTACCAGTTCCTAGAACGTATGGGTGCCGTGTCCCTGGGCCATAGCGTCCTGACAGGAAAAAAGGGAGAAGAGAGAAACCATTGGAAAAAGAAAAAGTTAGAGGGAAAAGAGACGAGAAAGAGAGAAGCTAAACAATCCTACTTGAAAGAAAAGGAAAAGAGAGAGAAGAATTGAAGCATCAACAAAAATACTTAAACTAATAGCCCTTATAGTCCTACAATATAATAGCCTTGTATTCTAGAAAGCCTTAACTTCTAATTATTGTTCAAATAGAGTCCAAATATTCTTTAGCTTTGAGCTCTGAGATAAAGTATTTTACAGTGCCCTTGAATACAGTCTTTAGCTTTGCTGGGCCTTGAAGGAAAACGGCAACCTCTTTCTTTTGGAAGTCAGGAATTAGTTGTCTCAGCCGCCACCGTTGGGCCACTGTAGCTTGGCAATAGTCCGGTCGTACAAAGAACTGACAGCCAAGACCATCCGCTTTCTTGTCTGGTCTCGCAGACATATAAATGGCTTCGCGGGCAAGAAAGTTGTTAAATGAGACCAGAATAGCCCTAGGATAATTTTCTTGGCCTTGTCGTGGGTTCCGCACAGTGAAGGGGAACCTGTGCGCACGTTGTACTTCTCGTGACCAATCCCAGTCTACCATTTCAGGAAATGCATCCTTCAATAGATTGATAATGAACCTCCGTGGATCAGACCCTTCTTTATTTTCGGGAATTCCCAAAAAACGTAGATTACTTCTACGGGCCTGATTCTCCAAATTAGCAATCTTATCAGACAAATCCTCCTTCAGAGCTGTAAAGTCGCCGACTTCCTGTCTCTGTGCCATACTTTCTTCTTCCAAGACTGCAATTCTGGCCTCTGCTTCGACGACTCTATCGGTGGTCTCAGAACACATCTTGATTGCACGGCGAACTGAGTTTTTGACCTTAGCACAGGTCATCTGCGTACGTAGATTTTCGGCTTTGCTTTCAGCCCTGTGGCTCATCATGGTGTCAAAGATCATTTTCAGAGTGATCTCCTCACTGCCTTCACTATTGTCCTGTACTATGACCGGATCGGGGACGGAATTAGGGTTAATTCCCACAGTGTCGGTGATGTCAATAGTGGGGGCGAGTACAGAAATAGAAGGTAAAATATTACCCTCATTAGGTGAATTAAAGGCAACTTCTTTACCCCCCACACGTAATGACCTTTTTTTCCAGAGTTTTTTTTTTATGGTAGTAGCTGTGTTAGAGTCAGGGCTCGCACTAGATTCGCCATCCAGAGATAAACTCTCACAACTGAGCTCAGCCCAATCTTTGTGTACGCCTGTTGCCTCATCCGAGGAAAGTTCAGACAAAGAGAAAAACGTTTCCGAGGCTTCCAGATTCGTATACTGTGTGGAGTTTTCCGTTGCCTTCTGTCGGTCATTTTCTGCTGATACTGATACCGCTAGCGTAGGAAGAGAACAAGAACGACTAATACCGGCTCCACCAGAAACTACATCTCCCATAATACCCTTCTTTAAGGGATTAGTCAGCAACAAATTTAGAAGATCTTTTGGCGGATTATTGTCATTATTGTCATTTTCAGCTGTAATAACACATTGTTCAGACTGTAGTTCCACCGCATCTGTGGTTTGCAGGTTAATATCAATTATTTTTTTTCTGGCCACTTGTTTCTCAAAAAGAACAGGCAAAGTTTGTGACGTGATATTTTTAACGCTAGCGGCTTCATTATGTTTTACAGGGGGCCTGTTGGTGTTCTTACCCTGTTTTGTTGTAGTTTTAGCAGGAGTTGGAAGTGCAGCCTCTGGAGCCTCTGCCATTGCGCGTCCCTCGCCGCCCGGTTCCGCTCTCCTCTGAGCTCGACCCTCGACGTCTCTCCTATTGCTGCGGGTACTGACAGACGGGGGCAGCGGTGTCTTTTTTTTTCCTTTTCGCGAGCCGCCTCCGCCTCCACCTCTACCGGGGAAGACACTGCTCTGCGCCCAGAACAGACAAAGTGTAGCACGCCACAGCGGAGACCGCCGACTGAGCTCAGAGAAATTCAGCAACATTCGTATACTCCTTCAAGGGGATAGTTTGTATCACGTTCACCACGCCGGTATGCTGACTCCAGGGCACTTCTCCACGATGCTTTTCTCCGCGCTGCAGAGAGAGCCTGATTGTGCAGCGCACACACGGGTAACCAGCCGGAAGCGGTCAACGCCTCAAACGGCTCCGTCTTGCAGCGTCCAGCAATAGAGAGAAAGCGCCAATATGAGCAGGTAAATGACCATGGGCGGCCGTGCAAAGCCGATCAATCCAAATATGTCAAAGAAACGCTATCATGGCAAGTTTTCATCTTAAAAAAGTGGGTCTATCCTCTCTCCTTTTCTCCCGGACGCCTGGAGCCAGGGAACGAGCTGCTCACACAGCCTTCCTCACGGCAGCCATCTTGCCTCCGTTTCAATTATCTTTATACATAAGTTTTAAATCATTTTACTACAAATTTAAAAAAAAGAAAATTATTAGTGAGTTTAATTTTTTTAAAAATATAGTATACAAATGATTATTCATAAATTAAATAATATATTTAAATGTTTTATTATTTAATACACATATACATTGAGATTTTAGCACACTTTCAACAGTTACTTATATACATTATTTTACAATTATAGTTTTTGTTCAAATAGTTTTACTTGATTTTTTAAATAATAAACTTAATTCAGTTTCCCATACTTTCTGATAGGGAGGTCCGCAACGTTGTTTCTATGTAATTTTTTTATCCTGTAATGTTTACTATGCATGTGGAAACACAAGAAACTAAGTTTAAATAACAAATGCCGGGACAGTTTGCAAAATTAACAAGCATTGGCTTTGTATATTACAATGTGTTGCATTAATTTGTTATCAAACTCTGAATTGTTTTATAAAGATTGATTGCAAACTGTCAAATGTTGCTGAATAGTAAGCAACGTTGTGAATAATATTGTTTGCTAGTCATCCTTGGGTACCAGAGTACTTCACTTGAGGCAGAGGTATTATCTTTAGACTACAGGTGCCGGTGCCGCTTGAGCTAGAAACAGGGCCAGCCACTCACTACTCTGCACTCACTACTCACTACTCTGCACTCACTACTCACTACTCTGCACTCTCTACTCACTACTCTGCACTCACTACTCTGCACTCACTACTCTGCACTCACTACTCTGCACTCACTACTCTGCACTCACTACTCTGCACACTCACTCTGCACTCACTACTCTGCACACTCACTCTGCACTCACTACTCTGCACACTCACTCTGCACTCACTACTCTGCACTCACTACTCACTACTCTGCACACTCACTCTGCACTCACTACTCTGCACACTCACTCTGCACTCACTACTCACTACTCTGCACACTCTCTCTGCACTCACTACTCTGCACACTCACTCTGCACTCACTACTCTGCACACTCACTCTGCACTCACTACTCTGCACACTCACTCTGCACTCACTACTCACTACTCTGCACACTCACTCTGCACTCACTACTCTGCACACTCACTCTGCACTCACTACTCTGCACACTCACTCTACACTCACTACTCTGCACACTCACTCTGCACTCACTACTCTGCACACTCACTCTACACTCACTACTCTGCACACTCACTATGCACTCACTACTCTGCACACTCACTCTGCACTCACTACTCTGCACACTCACTCTGCACTCACTACTCTGCACACTCACTCTGCACTCACTACTCTGCACACTCACTACTCTGCACACTCACTACTCTGCACACTCACTACTCTGCACACTCATCCTAAATGTAAGCATGCGTGAGGAGGGGACCTACAAGGGGCCCGAATCAATAGGCAGTTTTTACTGTCTCTTTTAAGCGGATCAGAGTAGGCGAGGATTTAGTCCCGGTTAGTTGGTTGTTCCAGTGGTTCTCCCTTTGGGAGCATGGATACAAATGACAGGGGGACTCTGACACAGTCAAGTCATGCTGTGAAATGCCATACACGAGAACGTGGGGCAGTGAAAAGCAGCAACCGAAAAGGAGCAAGATGAGGTCCGAAGTGCCCCTGCTAAAGGGGTGCTGGGTATCGGACAGGGCAACATTAGGCCTGTTAGAAGTCACGAAAGAAACAACCCAAGGCCCAAAAAAATAGAAAATAATGCACCCCCGAAGGCTCTGACATGCAAACACTTTTGAAGGAGCACAACATCGTGTCAAGCTGTAAAACAAACCACTCGCCTCCCCTGCAGACCAACCGCAGGGGGTAACCCATGACATACCGGTCACACTGCTGCAGTTGAAGGGATCATAACATCCATCCCTCTCCTACGAAATACACCACTGTAGGACCAACCCTCACCAAACAAAGCCCACCACTCATGGTTACTGATGCCAGGGAAAAGATTAATGTCCTGTAACCCCTACCTCGTCTATCCGTCTGTTCATCGGAGGATATGGCCTACCGGCTGGAACGGTCGAACTCGAAGCTGGGGAACTGGGGTTAAGTCTCGGCAGGGGGGGGCTCAACATTCTGTGCACATCACTTACTCTTCCTGTTCCTAATGTAATGAATGTGTCTGTTTGTGATGCAACTGGTGCCTATCTAAACCGATCTGATACCTTCGGGTCGAGTCCGCGTTATATAAAAGTCTGGAAAAAAAGTGTCAGGAGGCAGGATTGAAGAACACTGCACTGTTAAAAACTGCAGTACATTACAAAAATTGCCAGCAGTAGAGGTTAAGAGGGGTTTGGTTCTTTTGATGGCTACAAGTTGAGATCTTTTGTGGGTTTTCTTTGAGAGGTGTGGAATGAAGTGTTGTGGAGCGGGAGCAATGACATGATTGTAGCATTTGCACGTCGGGCAGAGGCGCGCGCTCGAGCTGTTGAGAATGTTTTCAAGCACCCCATCACCTGTTTACCTATTTCAGTAGCAATAAATGTGCTCGTAAACTATTTTTACAGATGTCTAAAACGTGCTGATTACATTTGGTAAGCATCTGACATGAGGTCATTAGCTTCATATGTCCCTGCACGAGTCCCACTGTACCCCACTGAAGAAGGCTGTGGCTGTGACTTCCCTGTATGTTGAAGGTGCGTTGGTGCTCGGAGACCATCTAACAGAATTGTGTGATACTGCTTATAACACTGAAAGCTGCATTCAGAAAACAATCAGGCAGCTTAACATGCACTCTTGCGCCCGTACTCCCCTCTCATGCCGATGCCCCCACCACTTAGTCTGTGCAATGACATACCTGGCAGTTCCCGCTCTGCTCCGCTATTCCTGCCGCTGGTACTAATTCTGGGCCATAGCCACACCTCGGAGAGAATTACAAACAAGTTTCAGCGAAAATAGTGCCCACAAGCATGTGAAGCCCAGTTTCCAAGGCCACGCTTCTCACAGGGGCCGCAAGATCGCCACACAACACGGGCGATTCCTGTTGTCTGCCCTCATTAAACGGTGCACGCAGCGCCCCTCGGTCAGTGATCACAGGACACGTGTGAGGCGCTGAGGTGGTCCGTCTGTCCGCAGGCATCCTCCGGTGAACGCTCCCAAGTTTCAAAGCCCCCGCGGGCACGGCTCAGCGTGAAGTCTCTTCTGCCCGCTGCCAGCCTGGTGAACTCACCCCCGTCCACAAGCGAAGGTCACAAGACCGCTGACACTACAAACAGGCAGAGTCCACCCAGCCCGCACGGGACAGGAAACACCCGCAGGAACTGGGGGCAAAGACACGTCCCGGCAGAAAAGAACTGAAAGGGAAGAAAAGTAGCGGATCGAGAAAATGGCCATCCGGCTGCAGCAGCCCGGGAGGAGCACCTACTTCCGGTTTGGCCGGCAATGCTTCCGGGTCGCCGCAGGCAGCGCGGCGGCCCGCCCTGCACGGGGAAGGGAGGCAGCTTTCGAGGAGGACAGCACCTGGCCGCGAGCGCGTTCTCGTGCGCGTGACCTTAACAAATCGCCGCGCGCGGCCAGTGCTGTCCTCCTGGAAAGCTGCTGGAAAGCTGACACGCTAACTATAGGTCTTTGGCGAGAGCGAGCTTCGCTCGCTTCACCGAGACCTAAAAACGATTACACTTTTAATTTAGTACAGTTTTGTGTGTTGTATTTGAGTTCTTTAATGACCACAGCATTTTCTCTCTCTTCCTTCACCATTGCTATTACTTTACTATTTTTTCTATGCTCGTTGCAGTCAATCACCTCCTTCTCTTATACCCTTATTTTGCCCATACTTGAATGTCACACCACTGGAATTCTTCCACTCCAATCAGGTTTGATAGTCATTAGCCCATTCTTGAAAGGTGGGACTCTGAGAGATAGAAGGGTGCATCTAAGACACAGTGATCACCTTAAGCGTCATAAGCTCTGAATATAGGGTACTTTCATGTTATAAGTCCAGCCGACACTTTATACTGGGACATGCATGCAGTATAGTAAAACCTAGAGGGGATTTCTCTCCACTTCCAGCCTCATCTACCTCACCGAGAGCTATGCCGCCAGATCAATGCAGCTGCACTTCCTTCCTCCCTCAGAGCTCCATGTCATGATGATGCTCGTCTTTGTCGCTCTACGCGACACCAGTGGCATTTTTCACTCTCTTGCATCATCACTTCTGGCTACAGGTGCACTGCTTTTCCTTTATCGGAGGGGGGGGGCAGCTGCTATTTCGTGCTAGTATCAGTTATTAGGATAAAAGATGTCCATGTACATCCATTGTAATGTATGGATTCTTTACTATGAAAGTTCTTGATTTTTTTTGTTTTAACTGTAGAGTTATGCGGGTGGAATTAAAGAAATTTCCATGCAGAATCCACCAGCTATTGTCGTGTGAGGTGTCCATGTGTAGATGCAGTTCAATACTTTGCTTATTAATACACCAAAACATAAAAAAGAGCCTTTTCCCATCAATGCAGGCAAATTGTTAAAGCTAACCGTTTGAGTGTCAGATTATTGCTGGTGGACAAGAACTGTGTACAGCAGATTTGGAATTCAGAAGCAAGTGGTTGGTGATAGGTAATGGCTTTGACATTAACATCATTACAGTTAATGTCATTAATGTCAGTTTTAATATGCTGGGGCTGTTATAAGCAATGAAAAACACTTCACCACAGAAAATGGCTACATAAATCGTGGTCATGAACACCCTGTGCATAGGAGAAAACATACATAGACCCCCACCTTTGCAAGAACGACAGATGCAAACCCAGCCACAGCATGTCACTAGACCAAGGGAAGCACAGAGTTGAACACCAGGAGCTGAATGCTCTAAAGCAAGAAATAAAAGACTAGACCTAACGACCAAAAATGTTGACGCTAGACGTCACTAGTTGGAACCATGAATACACACAGCGTCTGGACCTTTCCTCAGGTAAAGGCTGAATGCACATAAAAGCTCCACAGTGAGCCCCATTACTACCTCACATAACCACCCCCAGCCAGCAGAAAGGCTCATAGGGTCACTGACGCCACAGATGTAGCCTTCGATGAAGATGATGGAATATATGAGATGCTAGCCCGAGAATCTGAGACATCGAGGCGTGATCTGCAAAGTCGATCAATGGCGCAGAATCTCCCTCTATGAAATGTTGCTGACAAATATACTCAGTTCTTACATTCTC
The DNA here is from genome assembly GCF_964261635.1 of Lissotriton helveticus. Classification (NCBI taxonomy): domain Eukaryota; kingdom Metazoa; phylum Chordata; class Amphibia; order Caudata; family Salamandridae; genus Lissotriton; species Lissotriton helveticus. The sequence continues at coordinate 616,465,576 of NC_136063.1, read as the reverse complement.
ACTAATGCATATTCCGTAGTCAGATAAGGCAACAATAGCAACTTATTGTTTATGAATAGGCCACGTATTCATGCATGCAAACAACAAATGCATCGTTACCATGCGTTCCATTACAACGCAAGTTGTTACAGCAACTTGCTTTAGGAAAGTGCTGGAGTTTGGAATAGAATATTTTGCTATTCCAACTCCAGTCTGTGCAACAGAAGGGAAGGTATTGGATTTAAAATCCAACAATGAGTTCCCCTAATCAAGTCGTTGTAATGACTTGCGTTGTAATGGAACGCGTGGTAAAGATGCGTTTGTTGTAGGTCCTGCGTTGTAATGGCACAGGGTTGGTCTGAAAACATTGTAAACGCTGTTTCCCTTATTGAACTCTTCTTGAGGATAGAAGCAAGGGAAGGTTGAAACTGTAACATTGCCATCAGATTCCTCAGTCAAGCTCACTGCTTTTATTTTGTGAGCTGATGGAATGGTAGTCTGCAAAGCAACCTTTTTACAGAACAGTTATCTTTCTTGTGCACCCAACACTAGAGTCCACGTCCTGGTAGTATGTGCTTTACAAGTGCTTTTAGCCACTCAAAAGTCTTAGTTCACATAAATTAAGTTGTTGAGGAGTCAGTAATCCTTTTAGATACTTTTCAAAAAAGACAAGGTGCTCTGCCGCATAGTGGCATGGTTCCCCTGATTTTGTTCTGTCCAGCAGTTGCTTTTTGCTCCTACTGTTTTCTGCCATGCACAAGTACTTTTAGGACTGCTGTGGAAGTGATGTATAGTGAAGCGACTTGCGTGCAGTACTGGGGACTGCAGTCTGTGGACTTCGACTCCATCACCTTTGTTGCCCTTCATCAGGTGCCGACAAAAGTTGGGCTTCCAGAGGCTAGGCAACTTCGTTCAGACTGTCCACGTCTGCTTCCATTGTTCTGTTATCATGCACACACATTCCAAAAGGATTTCACCTTTCTGTCTGTGATCACACTCAATTCACATCTTTGTGAACATTACCCGCCAGTTGCCCCTTCAAAGAATTGCCCACAAAAGGCCCAGGGAGAGAGGAACTCTCTGGTGGATGAAGAGTGAAATGTGTGTTTGAATGGACTCCTGAAACTCATGCATTATATTGTAAGACTTGAAGAAATCCACAATCACTTCTGTTGCACGTTCCTGAATCATGCAAGGGGTCTGAGCAGATCCAGTGGATCGAGCCCCTGCATGGCATCTGGAGTGTTAATGTGCGGGGGAGGCGGGGTGCTTCTTCAAATTTCAGGGATCCACGCGGAGAACCAGAGTTGGTGTTTGGAAGAGCTCCACACTACAGTGACAGAAATGTGCCTTTTTGGATATTTGGTGCAGGGAACTCTGGATAGTTTGATGCATATAAACCGGAAGAAAGCAACACATTTGCTGCAAAACTCAGAGTGAGAGGCTTGGGAAATATTATAAGGATTGGCTATTCTCCACTATCAATAAAAGAAAATATAATGTTTGACCCACTCCAAAAGGAGAATCTACCTGGATCTGAGATTAGAAGACACTCTTGCCAGCTGCAATGGAGATTTCATACATCACACCTGAGCATTAGAGAGATTTGTCTCCATCACTGTCATGATCCTCTGCTTGATGTATAGACCACAGCAATCTACACCCCTTATTAATATGAACAGCTAAAAGGTGAATGCAGAGAGACAAACGTGTTGTGGGCATGAAAACATGTTTGGGAAAAAGTCCTGCATCTTGGAAAATTAAAAATGGCGTCTGTGGAGAAAGTCATGATAATTGGAGAACTTTTTTTCAAGGTAATAATTCTAGGAGTACTTATGCTTTTAGTGTGGACTAGGAAAACATTAACCTTCCAGAGACTGAAACAACCTGCCAAGCGTCCCTGATAAAAACACACACTCTGCAGCTTCAACTTAGCCTTTCCCCCTATTTTGGATTTTTTGTGGAACATTCAAAGCTACATTGGGACAATGATGTACGCCATGTACTGACCCCTTGAAGGGATAACAGACTTCCATCCCTGCATTTACATTCCTGAACGATAAACAATTTGTACAAATAAGCAGCCTGTGCCTCTGAAGGGGACAGGTGGTGCATTAGGAATAAAAGGTTTTCCTGCACCACTTCCTAATGCCGCCCGTCATGAATCACAAAAGGGAAGCAGTCCCTACCGTCTGCTAAAATTTGCTGACTTGCAAGAAGGGTTTAGCACATCATCAAACACTGTTTCGTAGTTGCAAACCACATCATTTAGTGAATTGCAGGATTTGCAACAGAAAAAGTGTTTTTACCCAAGTCCATCATTTTTTAATTGCACTATTAGTTCAGTTTTTGCATATATGATATGCCGCATTGTAAGGAGTTGAGGATGGCCTTGCAGATTGTGCCTAGCTGCGAGGAGTTAGATAGGGATTCTTCAGAGAAACCAGTTTACGGTTGTGGTGTCAGATCGCTTGTGCCCTGTAGGAGCTGAGTAACTGCACATTAAGGCTGTGGGCTGTCTACCCACCCAGCTTAGCACTCTTTATTCCCTGCAGTATCATTGAATATGGATGTGTTGGAGGAAGAAATGACGCACATAAGGAAATGTACCCATCACTTCTAAACTATTCCCTGTGGAGATAGTACTGTCGCTGTTTAAGTAATTCACGCTGAGCTGCATGATCAAGGCATTTTGCTGGAAGCATTGAGACCCTGTGGCGTGAAAATCGAAGCTATGAGCCCTGGTATGCGGGAACAGATGTATAGGATGTTGTGCTAAAGCAGCCAGGCTTCACATAATTAGCTTTAAAAATATTTGCAAATTTTCTGTATGCGAATCGTTCACTCGATCCCTGCATTTTTACTTTGTGGGTGATATCTTCCCTCATCTGTTAAACTTAGTTTTAGGAAGTATATTTTAGCTCCTCGCAGTTGAACAGTGTGTTAGGCCATGGCCATCGCTGTTCTTTCTGGAAATATGAGATGGCTTGGTTTTGGCGATGGGGCTCATGTGTGGTGGTCTGCCAGCTGCCATCTTTACTGTATGTAGGAGATGGTGTGTCAGTAAGTATTGCAATCTCTTTTCCACTACATGTTTTGTCTTTCACTGTCTGTGTGAGTGAAGCAGTCCCTACTGTATGATGCTGGTGCTTCACCATCTTTGGTCGTCCGTGAGTGTACGCTATGGTGGGACCTTTGAGACTATTGTGGGTTCAGGCGCTTGTGGCTCTGGTTGGAAGGGAAAATGTAGGGTGACAACTGTAGTCATGCTCATCATTGACCTAAAATCTCTGTCACAATATTGGGCCAGGAGTGGAAGGCAGGCGCAATCTTTTGAACTGAAATCCCAGCTGTGCACTTAATATTACACATATATTTTCCTTAAACCTCTGCTTTTGCTAGGCTTTGCTGTTTTTGTCCCACACACCTCTTGATGGGGTTAACTAGGTTTAAGACAGGACGGCAGAATCAGAACAGTTTGTATCCATTTCAGGGAGGGAGGGAGGGAGGGAGGAAGGAAGGAAGGAAGGAAGGGAAAGGAGGGGAAAGGAAGGGAAAGGAATGGAAAGGAGGGGAAAGGAAGGGAAAGGAAAGAAGGAAGGAAAGAAGGAAGGAAGGAAGGAAGTAAGGAAGGAAGGGAGGGAGGGAGGGAGGGAGGAAGGGAGGGAGGAAGGAAGGAAGGAAGGAAGGAAGGAAGGAAGGAAGGAAGGAAGGAAGGAAGGTAGGTAGGTAGGTAGGTAGGTTACCTAGTAGCACATCATTAAACCATCTTGGAAGCAATACACAGTTTACCCCCACCACCCTTCTCTATTGCCCCCACCACCCTTCTCTGAGCCTCATTAATATTATTTAGATGGTAGTTCATCAGGGTGTTCTGTATTGCAAAATGTTAAAATGGCAGAGCACCATGGACATTATTTGGCGCGATTTGCTAAAAATCACATCCTCGTTAACCTCGTTTAGCTGAGATTTGTGAAGCCCCGGGCCTTTACTCTCACTCCAAGTGATGCTCCCTGCCCTCATTTGCATGCACGCGGTAGAGCTTTAATCCACCTGCGGAGACGGCACGAGCCGCTTCATTAGATACCCCAGCACGTGCATCGCTGTGCTGAAGCGGCAGCCATGATCAGACCTGCAGGCCTAGCCTACTTCAAAATGTCACAGCGACCGAAACAATCTAAGGAAGGTAGAAACATCGCATCAGTGTAAAACATTAAATGTTACTCGCGAAGATAAAATGAACCCCGGGTGAGACGAAGAGCCTGTGAACTGTGTATGTGACAGAAATAGAGCCGGGGTGACACGCGCGCGATGACTGATGAGCGAGGAGCGCTCGAGGCTGCGGTCTCCATGGTGACACAGCGCGGGCTGCAGGGTGGCCATTTGCAAGTTAGAACAATAGTCACTCCAAGCCGTCCCCACCCATGAGTCCCTCCTGTGCAAGACGGGCTCAGTGACCGCTGGACGTTGGAAACCACAGCCTTTGAGGTGCTATATTATTATTCACTTTAAGTACGCTAAGATTAGTTTATGTAGCATAAATGCATACGACTTTCCCTACCACACCTTTGGCTTCATGCAGTGCTTAAACACATCTGCAAGCGCCCCACAGCATGCCTGTAGCATGCCTCCAGGTCTCAAAAGCAACAGAATGCTTCCCACATGGATCACACTATGAAACATCCCATTGCAACCATGCAAGAGATGCTTAAGCGCTTTAGGACCTCGTTAGAAGTTGGAAAGCGCTACGCAATGATGCAATGAAATATAATATATGCTTTCATGATGTAGTAGTCAATCTATTTTCCATCAGTGTTCTGTTACAATATGTTATTAAAATGCATGCGAGGCTGTTATTTTAGAATCTAAGAATGGAACTATTAATTAAAAAAAGGTGTGCTGTCAAAGTTTAAATGTTGCAAAAAGAAATTGCTATGTCGTATGAGAAAAATAGTTAGCCTTTACCCACCGTTGGGGAATAATTTTGTCTTGTTCCACAGGGGTTTTTTATTGTACCGAATCTTAAATGCTCCCATGTGAACATAAGCCTGCTTCTGGATGAGTCTTAATCGGTTTAAGCACCAGCCCTAGCTGGGGTGGCACACTGCTAATGCAAGGGAAAACCCACAGCCTGTTGGTGAGCCCTATGTTCTGGGATGAGGCTGACCAGAAAAGTTTAACCTTTTACTCCCACCCATCTGCATATTTCATAATCTTTAGGCTTCATGTGATTGTTGGCCCGTGAGACCATTGAGATTTGTGTGATCAGCACGTCACGTACATACCCCAGGTATGCATGCTTCAAAAGCTGTTCAAACTTTACTGCATTAGAAGAGAGAAAGTGTCTGTAGCAAGAAAAATGGTGGGATTCGAAGCTGTTCCTTGCAAATATTGTGCTGCACCAGTAGTATCTGTTGATCTTCAAACATTTTCCACCATAATGCTTACCCCAAAAAGGGAAGAGAGCGAGCGAGTGTTGTAGGAAAATTCTTGGGGTTGTTGCACAAGAAAATGTCGAAAAAAATGTTTTGAAATAGTGAACCGTAAACCATAGTTTTTACATGCAAATGCTAAGTGCAATAGACTCATGACATATTCCAATATTTTCATGCTGTTTCAATGAAACCTGGAACTTCCTAGACGTTGACATAATTTTCTATTAAAAAACAATTAGCTATAGGGTCTCCTCATATGTTCAGAATTACCTCTATTGTCATCATTTTGTCAAGGGTGCACCGCACATTCTATGCTACCATCCTAATGCCAAGCATTCTATACCATATACCTGTGCCAGTGTTTTGCTGTTGGTGCCACTATATATCAATAGATCCTGGGTGCTCCATATAGCAAACAAACAACTCAAGTGTGTCAGTGGCAACATTTTCTCATGGATCTCGCCTGTCCCCCGATATGCCATACTTGGCCTTCTAGTACAGAATATTACCATGGGGTCCTGTTAAGGTATCGACCAGTGGCAAACTCACATGTGCAAAATACACTTACACACACACTGCCACTTACACTCACTCGCTCACTCACATTCACAATCCTTGAACCTACCTCACTGATTCTCTCTAATTCTGACTCCAATTCACTCGCAAAAATATATTTACACACACAAACACTCCCTCACTCATTTTCATTCTCTCTCCCTCTCTTCCACTCCCACTGATAATTTTCTCTCTTTCTTGCCCTCTTCCACTTTCACTCAAACGTATTCACACGCACAGAGACTCACAGAGACTCACAGACACACATACACTCTTGCTCGCTCCTCATTTACTCACTCTAACTTACACTCCCTCGCACACCTTCATACACAGTAAATCTCACTAATTTCTTCTCACTCACACCCTTGTTCACTTACACAAATAAACTTACACATTCACAATCACTTTCTCTCACCCACTAATTCTAAATATCACTCACTCAAACACTCTCAAAAAGCCACTCACCCACACCGACACCCACTCTCACACATTCTCATTTACTCTCATTCACACACTTTCTAACTCACTCACATTCATTATCAATTACTCTCACTCCCTAACTCCGTCCCTCTCACTCACCACTCTCTAACTCTCACTCTCACTGCTCCTCATTCACTCCCTTTCTCTTTCACTTGTAGTGTCGTGTGAGTAAGCAATGATGGAACCCTTTTGGCTCCTGATGGACTCTAGAACTGTGACATAAGCATTAGAGAATATTGATGTGAATGCAGGTTTAGAAATGTTAAGTTCACGGTTACACGCAGAAGAATACAGACTTGTTATACTAAGCTTTGTGTGTTGCATAGTCATTAGCAGGCACCAAAGCTGAAAAGGATGCTACATCACGTACTCAGTCTCACTTGATTGTTTTCACTTATAGTTACACTCACTCTAAATTCTAAGGTGTTAGTCATTGACATTTTCCCACTGTCTTTAATTATATCAAATAAAGCCCTAATTCTTACCTGATTCTGAGTAACATGAATCTTTATTATATTGATGCCAATCGAGGTCAGGTTGAACTAATGTGCACCAACCTTAAAGAGTGAGAGAACCAAGTTCTGCTGTGAGGGAAGCTGTAATTGAGCAATAGCCCATCACTGGTTTGATGGCTGGCATTTTGGTTTGGGTGATTTCAATGTATAAGCAGAAGTCCTGACTAGCTCTTCTACATGAACTTTTCTGGGGCATATTAGTTCATGTAACCTGAATCAAGATGGAATGGGCTCTACCCATACTGCAGAACATACCTATAGGAAAGTGCCCTTTCTGCATGGTTGCCATTAACCTTTTGCCAAATACATGATGTAATGTGAGAGAATGTTCCCTGGTCCCTGCAAATCAGGCTCCCAGGGCCTGCGTTCTTTCCCTAAATTGTACCATTGTTTTCACAATTGGCACAACTCTGGCCTACCTGTAAAGGGTACCTGTGGTACCAAGGGCATGGTAGCCAGGGAAAGGCCTCTGAGAGCTGCAGCATGTTTTATGCCACCCTCAGAGACCTCTTACCACAAACATACACCACTGCCATTGTGGCCTGCATGTTTTGGTGCAGCTAAAAGTGAAGAGTTGACATCGCACACATCCCTGAATGCCTTGCCTGCCAAGCACTGCATGAGGCCTAGGCAAGTCACCCTTATGACAGGGTGCCATAAACCTCATGGGAGGATCTATCTGCATGAGCAAACAGGTCCCTATAATATCTAAGCCCATTCTTAGATATAATAAGTGTCAAATAAAACCATCCTGAGTATATAGTCTGGAAACTGGCCATTACGAGTTTACCAGCACCATAATGGCTTTACTGAATCCTGGGATGTTTGGTATTAAACATTTCAGAATAATAAACCTGCACTGATTCCAGTGTCAGATCTATTATTCCCTGTACTCAGGGATCCCCTCTAGAGGGGACCCCTGAACCAAACCAACCCCTGGTGGGGTTCTGGCTGGTGAACACCAGCCTGCCACCACAAGACAAGTTTCTGGACCCCTGGGGTGGGAGCAATCACTCCCTGGGCTGAGAAATGAAGCCTGTCCTGAGCGTAGGTGTTCACACCTCCCCCAGGTCAGGAAGAGCCATCTGTGGCAGGGGAGCTTCAAAAGCCTTGCTGCGTTTGCAACGCAACCCACAGCCTCTCCTGCTATTAAGGGAGGCTGTGGGTTGTCTTCCTGCCTCATCCCCATTTTGGCAGGAAGACAGGCGGGTAAAACCAGGACAGCCCAGAAGGTGTGCCCACCTCGGCCAACTCCACCCCTCAGGTGGGGGAGGCGAGGTCAATCCCACCCTTCAGTGCCTGCCATCTTGCAGATAGCAGGCACCCTCCCATCAGGGTTAGGGATGATTCCCACTCCCCACGTGGGGTGAGCACTCTAAGGGTGTAGTCCCATTGGCTACTACCTCGAAACAACTAAAATGTCCCCTAAATACATACTTAGGGGGCAGCCCTGAACTAAGACTTCAGATTCAACTCAACTAGAAAAAGAAGGGCCAAAGAGCCATGCTGCAGAAGAAGAGGATGATGACAAGTGCTTTGGCCCCAGCCTTACCTGCCTGTCTTTTGCTTCGGAACATCTGCAAGCTGAAACCGGCCTGTTCTGCAGCCAGCAGCCTCTAATAACCCCGGGGACCTGCCCTGCCTTCCAGACCGATTCTGATCTCCAGTGGACACATGATTTGTCCAACAGCAACCCAAGCTAGGACTCCAGATCCAGCTGGACCCACGAGTTCTCACCACTCTGCACCTGATGCCCATGGCCAGCCTCGAAGTGACCCAACGTCCCAGTGGGGTACCCCCAGCAATCCTGACCTGGGATCCAGTTGTGGACGAGTGCCATCGACCTACTCCTCGATGCCTGCAACCTCATCATGAACAGTCCCCCCCAACTGGAACTGGGGACAAGAAACCGACACAAAAAGACACCCTTGCATCTGCCGCTCCTGAGCTGTGAAGTGCCCGACCGACGGTGTCCTGATGCCCAACAACTCTTCAACATCATCCTCTAGTCATTGGTTCCCTCCTCCAGTCTTCTGGCTCCAGCCTGCAGTCTTTTTCTTTGACCTGCACCTCCTAAGCACTCTGCACCCATCCCCCCGTGACAATGGTGGTGTGGACTTTGTGCTGACATGAGACCCTATTTGCCCTAACCTTAACCCCAGGAGCTTGCCTCCCAAGACCGAATGGCCTGCCCATGAGCAGCCCTGGTTCTAGTCATAAAAATAACAAATTAACAACTTTTGATGCAAACAATTAGTCTGGGTTCAGTCTTTGAGTGTATGACATAATTTCTTGTTTGAGTGTACACAACAAATGCTTAACACTACCCACTGATAAGCCTGACTACTCAACCACACTGCCACAAAAGAGAATAAGGTATTCTATACTTTAGCGTCTGCTATACCTCTGGGGATCCAGTGGACTTTGTGCAAACTATACCTTTCTTTGGTATAGTATATATATTTTTTTTTTTTTATTACTTTATTTCGGCCTATTTGGCCATAAAAGTCACATACATACATATAAAATCAAACATTAGTTCATCTTTACATTTCATTTTACATGGAAAATCACACATTATATTTCATTAAAAATTTTATCACAATGCGAGGGTTAAGAAAACATGTACAATTTCCAACTTAAAGACAATGTCCCTGTTTTTTTCTAATTATGTAAACAGAATATAGAAATTTACTCATACTAAATACAACAAACTGATTTGAATTACTTTTCATGATCCTAAAAGCTATTAAACAGGACCTAGTCCCTAGAAGGTTACACATTGGTTTCAACCATTTCTTTCTCGGCTTCGTATATGCACTACAAACAAAAAGCATATGTTGCTCATTCTCGGGACAGTTAATGGAGCACATGGGGCAGCACTTGGTTTTAGCAGCCAAGGCTCCTAGTCTTTTTTGTGCCCATCTTTCAGTGTTGTAATTCAGCATGAGTATCCCATATCTAAACTTTAGGAAGAGAGTTTTCGCAATGGGTGGCTCTATCTCGTCCAGGAATGGCTCGAAACAAGGCTCGTCCTTAAATAATAAAAAAGCCTGGACTGCTGAACCAACACTAACTCCAACTACTAACTCCCTGCTAATGTGGGTCCAGAAAGCTCGCTTGACTACTAGTTTAGAAAAAGTGGGCATTTTATCTGGAGTCTCCCACATTGAGTATAGGCCCAAAAGTGCAAGCCATTTTTTAATATGCACTAGCCAAGTGATGGAATTAAAAGTATCAAGCAGCATCAATTCTTGCAGGCCGTTTCTGTAATCTATCAACTCGGGGGTAGTCCAAAGCCTGACCCAGAATAATAAAGGCCTCAAGATTGCTAAATGATCTGTTCTCCTAAAATTTAAGTCCAGTTGGAGTGGTAAAAGGGGAGTACTAGTGGGGACCCTCACAGAAGCCCGCATGAATTTGTTATCCATAATTTGAAAACTATTCCTTGCCCATGGGCCCCATATCTCTGCTCCATATAGTACAGCAGACTGTATTTTGAATTTAAAAAGTTCTAAAACCGGGGTTACACTTTTGCTTGTGCTAGAATTCATTTTGCATAAGATTGGTTTGACATTTTGGGCGTATGTTATTTTACTTTTCTCGATTTGGGGTTTCCAGCTTTGTTTAGAATCTAGTACAACACCCAAATAGGAAAAGTTATCCACAGTATCTAATTTTTGGTTGTTCAGAGTCAAAAGCCCTCTGTCTGGCATACTGGGATTCAATGACATACATTTTGTTTTATTTGCATTGATTTCCAAGCCCTTTGTCTTGCAATAGCTGCTAAAGGAATTAAGGAGTGCCTGAAGGCCCTTTTTTGTTTGGGATATAAGTATGGTGTCGTCTGCAAAAAGCAGCGCAGGCACCCTTACACCATTAAGCTGCGGTGAATCATTAACACAAGTATTTAAATAATCAGGGACATCATTAATAAACAGGGAGAATAGGGTAGGAGCCAGGACACATCCCTGGCGAACCCCACGTTCAATAGGAATGTTACGAGATAACTCGCCTTTGGGGCCCCACCTAATATTAGCAAAATTGTCAGCATGCAGCTCTACTATTTGAGTTAAAATACATCCCGGCAACCCAGTTTTTTGCAAGGATTTCCAAAGTAAACTCCGTGGGACTAAGTCAAATGCAGCCCTCAGATCGACGAAGGCTACATACAGATGACCTTTTTTCAACTGAACATATTTCCAAATCAGACAACAGAATCGAAGGATTTGGTCTGTTGTACTGGTTTTACTCCGAAAGCCAGCTTGGAATTTGGAAATTATCTTCGTAGCTTCAAGCCAATCATTAATTCTGTACAGGAGGTGTTTTGCATATAATTTTTGGAGTGTGTCCATCAGACTAATTGGTCTGTAATTGGACGGTGTCATTCTGTCCCCCTTTTTAAATATTAACACGACCTCCGCTGCCCGCCAGCTATCTGGAAAGTTGCAACTTGACGATAGGGCATTAAACAAACGGTTCAGATAAGGGGCCCAGACATCAACTTCGTGCTTATAGAGATCCCCCGGTATTCTGTCCGGGCCAGGGGCTTTTGAATTTTTAAGGTCATTGATCGCCCTTGTAGTCTCCTCCAATGTGAAGTTGAGGGGTTCAATAGGGAAAAAGGACTTTAAGTTCCATTGGCTTTCACTGTCGAACTGTTTGTAGAGGTTTGTAAAATGGGTTACCCAGGTCATCTCATCCAGAAATACGTCTTTCACGGCTCTCCCAGCATGCCCCCCATTAGCCACCAATCTCCAGAAGCCAACATTATCATTGGTTTTTGCAGCAAGTAACATTTCAGCCCAGATTGATTCCTCCCAGAGTTTTTTAGATGTTTCTAATGTACGTTTGTATTCCACCCTTGCAGATTTTACTTCTTCTTTGGACTTAGTTTTAATGGCAAGCAATAGATTTGATTTGGCAGTTCTGCACGAATGACCATACCATAACTTTCCATGGTTGGCCATTCTGTGGTTTTGCTGTTTCTTTTTCGGCATTTTTGATAAAAGCTTTTTTAATTCAGAAAAAAAGACTTTGTGTAGATCAATAAAATGTTCAAAGTGTTCCGGTAGGAAGGCATGGTCAACAATATGTGTAAATGTTTGTTCAAAAAGAGAATAAACCGATGCTAACACATTACCATCCGCCAAAACACGTGGCCATCTTACTGCACGTCTGTTATTATGTATATGGACGTCCTCACATAAGCTGACTTGGGTAGATTCTGTTGTAATTGGAGCGGTATCACTGACCATTTTCTTGTTGATGTAAAGTTCCAAGGGGTAATGATCACTTTCCCCCCTGCTTACAACTTCCAGATCTATCACAAAGTGCCAAATGCTAAGAGAAACAAGTATAAAATCTAAATTGCTTTTAGCTTTAGAGAAGGTGGGTTTTTTTTGCAGGTCCGATGGGAGTCGGCCATTACCTGCTCTTAGGCCGTGGTCCGCAGAAAGTCTTAGTAATTGGCTGGCCAATGTCGAATATTTGACAAATTTGGTGGTTTCAAGCTGGGGGATGTTATATGCTGAATCCTCATCCTCGAAGACTTCAGAGATGCCCAAAACAGGTTCAAAATTACAATTTAGATCTCCTCCCAAGATGACCGGGACATCTCCAATTACATTCTTCAACAGTAGTTCCAGTGCCTCAAATGTTACCGAAACTTTTGTGTGGCTGGTTGGTCTATTATAGACATTAACAATAAACCATTCAATGCCACACGGGGGAGTGATCCTTAGGGCTAAAATGTCCAAAGAACCTGTATTCACAATTTCCACCTGCATAGCCAAGGTGATTTTTAGCCAAATTAGTAGACCCCCTGATGGTCTTCCTCTGTCAGACTGAACAGCCCTAATGCCAAAGGTTTTGTATCCTACCCGATGAGGTACTTCCATAGCCCAAGTTTCCTGTAGTAGACAAATATCACTGGTGTCAATGTAATTTGCCCACTCGGGATCTTTTAAATTCTTATGGACACCTGCGATGTTCCATGATAGGATAAGTAAGCAAGGATCAGTACTCCGGATGGCAGAGCTGGAATCAACTACACAATCATTGGGCCGGTTGCCAACTTGCAAATTTGTTGTCACTTTTTCTGCAGCCTTTACTGTTCCTCTAGCTACAGTGATTGCATTCCCATCCCGACCACCCACCGTTGTGCAATAGCGTACATTCTCAGACATGTTGAATGATTCCGTTTTCTGTAGTACTAATTTGGACCTATGCAGCATATTCCTTTTAACCAAGTCATCATCAAGCAAGTGTACGACATTTTTTGTTTTGGGATAGCCAATAACCAATCTACAGAAGGCATCATATAATTCATAAACAAAGTCAGGCTTGGAATAACCTTCACTTAATCTACAAAAGGCATCATATAGTTCATAGATACAGTATGGGACAGTGGCAAGTCAATCCACAGCTTCTAGACAATTAAATCTATTGGAAATAGGAATGCCCGACCATATATTATAATCACCATATCTGCCTAAGTTTGGAGTACCAGACCACATGTTATAATCACCATGTCTAGCCAAATTAGGAGCGCTACCATAGTGATGGTTAACAGGGTTCCAATTAGGGCCGTGGTGAATAGGTCTTGGTGGAGGGTAGAAAAATGATAGAGGTCTGGCTTCAATAGGTGGATTCATACCATATGATTTCCAATTGCAAATTTGCTCGGCACTCTGGGGTTCTTCAAAGGATATGATAATGCAATCGCCCGTGATTGATTTTACAGATGGCCCTACCCATGGTACCCTCCTAACCATAAGAATCTTACTTTTCATCTGGTTTGGAATGGGTTTATATTTATTTAGCCAAAAAATCACTTTATTTTTTAGTGATTGGAAATTTTCTTCATATTGACTATCCAGTTCTGGTACCCCTGTAAGAACAGCTACAAATGTACTAGCATCAGGTGGTAAATCTATGTACCCTCCTCTAAAATTATCGCGAGTGTGATTAGACTGATAATTTGACTTATGGATGACATTTACAGGGATTTTGTCGGGCATGGGTTTGATGCCTGCAGGGGTAGTAAAGGGGTAGACAGGGGGATTAGATTGAGGTTTATTTTGGGCTAATACACTCTGATTGAAAGAGTGAGAGGAAGAAGGAATTTGTGGTGGGAGAGTGTTAGTGTGAACCTGGTTTTTCTGCATAGGTTTGCTAGTGGTATTTACAGCTAATGAAGTTGAGGGGGTTGGATTCTGTCGGATTATAGTGCTAGTTGCTTGAGTAGTATTTGTATTGTTTACTACCCCCACCTTATTTTGCTGCATGTCCAATGGACTGATATGTGAATTTTTTAATATGACCGGGACGGGAACGGGAGGTACTTCAGTGCAGTTAAGACTTATGCTTGAAAGAGTGATAACACTTTTCTCGACCTCAAGAAGTTGATTCTCGATTCCAGTTAACCTAGTTTCCAGTGGTTTGAGTAGTCTCTTAAGCGTCTCCCATACTATTTTTAAAAATTCTTCTCTTCCACCATCTTGTTCTACTGTGTCACAGGAGACTCTTTGCCCCTCGCTACCTAAGTGGTCAGACATAGTACTGGAGATTTGTTCATCTATGCTGTTGTTAGTGTTGTCTGCATTTACTGGTGCTACATCTTGGACGGTGATCTCGGAAGTTACGATAGGAGTATTTAAAGTATTTAAAGTACCACTCTTGATGTTATGTCTATGTGCTACTTTAACTTTTTTCCTAGCGAAAGCGGTTAGATGTTTGCGCTTTCTTTTGTGCTTTATTGGTGCATTGATAGGTGATTTACTTTTGAGGGACTCTGCCTCCTCTTGCTTCCTAGAGTTGGATGATGCGCTTACATTAGGAGTCATCTCTTCTGATGACTTACAGGACGCCCCATCTAAAAGGACCTCAGCACTCTCCTTTGAGAGTGTCAACTGTGATGGGCTTCCTGACTCAGCCCTAGCTGAAGACTCATGAGTTTCATGGGAGGTGGAGGGAGTTAATTCCTCTGCTGTTGCATGTACCTCGACTAGGGCTATGATTGGTTTTGGACCAGAAATGCGTTCAGGAGTTTTAGAAAGGGCAATGCTGCCTAGGGAAGATTTTTTCCTAAGCGCCAATTCAGTTGAAAGCCTCCTAGCACATTCAAGTTCTGTTGATACTTTGTGCTGTAATTTAGTTATTTCATTATCAATAGAGAGGCTGGTCCTGGTGATAAAGTCATCTAGGGTGCCCGTAGCTTTTTTGGGGATCTTAGTTGCCTTGCTCCGAGTTTCACGTGATGACATTGTGGGGAAGAGATATTACAATAAATAAAATTTAAAATCAAGTATACTAGCAGGGAATACTCAAAAAGTAAAAACCAAGAGATGTGGCCCGGTCCGGTCTTAAACGGTCTCTAACGGCCTAAAACGGCCCTGTCTTTGCCCAGTCTTAGCCCGGGCTGCGTCCCGCGCTGCGGGAGTAGGCTGGTGTTTTGAGGCCTCAGGAGGGCGGGGGGCGGGCCAGCAGGGAGAGCGGACCGGAAGGTCTAGCAGGGACTTCTGGGAATTGAAGTCCCTGACGCTCGCAGCCCCGCTGCAGCCACACGCCCGGTGCCGCTTACCGCCTTACTGCCTCAATGCTCCTCACAACCGGCGAGAGATGACTTTCC
Source organism: Lissotriton helveticus (assembly GCF_964261635.1). Taxonomy (NCBI): domain Eukaryota; kingdom Metazoa; phylum Chordata; class Amphibia; order Caudata; family Salamandridae; genus Lissotriton; species Lissotriton helveticus. The sequence goes on along the minus strand of NC_136063.1, from coordinate 616,449,980 downwards.
CCCTTCGAAACAGGCGATGGGGCACCCGCGGAGCGGGTGCGCCGAGAGGTAGACTGTTGCCGGGAAAAGAAGAAGGTGAGCTGCTCTGACTCGCTGATGGCGCTAAAATCCTCCGTTTAGCATGTGTAGCTTTGCACAATAGTGTCCCACTTGCTTGGCCTGGAAGCTGGTGTTTTGAGGCCTCAGGAGGGCGGGGGGCGGGCCAGCAGGGAGAGCGGACCGGAAGGTCTAGCAGGGACTTCTGGGAATTGAAGTCCCTGACGCTCGCAGCCCCGCTGCAGCCACACGCCCGGTGCCGCTTACCGCCTTACTGCCTCAATGCTCCTCACAACCGGCGAGAGATGACTTTCCCCCTTCGAAACAGGCGATGGGGCACCCGCGGAGCGGGTGCGCCGAGAGGTAGACTGTTGCCGGGAAAAGAAGAAGGTGAGCTGCTCTGACTCGCTGATGGCGCTAAAATCCTCCGTTTAGCATGTGTAGCTTTGCACAATAGTGTCCCACTTGCTTGGCCTGGAAGCTGGTGTTTTGAGGCCTCAGGAGGGCGGGGGGCGGGCCAGCAGGGAGAGCGGACCGGAAGGTCTAGCAGGGACTTCTGGGAATTGAAGTCCCTGACGCTCGCAGCCCCGCTGCAGCCACACGCCCGGTGCCGCTTACCGCCTTACTGCCTCAATGCTCCTCACAACCGGCGAGAGATGACTTTCCCCCTTCGAAACAGGCGATGGGGCACCCGCGGAGCGGGTGCGCCGAGAGGTAGACTGTTGCCGGGAAAAGAAGAAGGTGAGCTGCTCTGACTCGCTGATGGCGCTAAAATCCTCCGTTTAGCATGTGTAGCTTTGCACAATAGTGTCCCACTTGCTTGGCCTGGAAGCTGGTGTTTTGAGGCCTCAGGAGGGCGGGAGGCGGGCCAGCAGGGAGAGCGGACCGGAAGGTCTAGCAGGGACTTCTGGGAATTGAAGTCCCTGACGCTCGCAGCCCCGCTGCAGCCACACGCCCGGTGCCGCTTACCGCCTTACTGCCTCAATGCTCCTCACAACCGGCGAGAGATGACTTTCCCCCTTCGAAACAGGCGATGGGGCACCCGCGGAGCGGGTGCGCCGAGAGGTAGACTGTTGCCGGGAAAAGAAGAAGGTGAGCTGCTCTGACTCGCTGATGGCGCTAAAATCCTCCGTTTAGCATGTGTAGCTTTGCACAATAGTGTCCCACTTGCTTGGCCTGGAAGCTGGTGTTTTGAGGCCTCAGGAGGGCGGGGGGCGGGCCAGCAGGGAGAGCGGACCGGAAGGTCTAGCAGGGACTTCTGGGAATTGAAGTCCCTGACGCTCGCAGCCCCGCTGCAGCCACACGCCCGGTGCCGCTTACCGCCTTACTGCCTCAATGCTCCTCACAACCGGCGAGAGATGACTTTCCCCCTTCGAAACAGGCGATGGGGCACCCGCGGAGCGGGTGCGCCGAGAGGTAGACTGTTGCCGGGAAAAGAAGAAGGTGAGCTGCTCTGACTCGCTGATGGCGCTAAAATCCTCCGTTTAGCATGTGTAGCTTTGCACAATAGTGTCCCACTTGCTTGGCCTGGAAGCTGGTGTTTTGAGGCCTCAGGAGGGCGGGGGGCGGGCCAGCAGGGAGAGCGGACCGGAAGGGACTTCTGGGAATTGAAGTCCCTGACGCTCGCAGCCCCGCTGCAGCCACACGCCCGGTGCCGCTTACCGCCTTACTGCCTCAATGCTCCTCACAACCGGCGAGAGATGACTTTCCCCCTTCGAAACAGGCGAGCGGGTGCGCCGAGAGGTAGACTGTTGCCGGGAAAAGAAGAAGGTGAGCTGCTCTGACTCGCTGATGGCGCTAAAATCCTCCGTTTAGCATGTGTAGCTTTGCACAATAGTATATACAGAGCCAGATTCCTACAATACCCTCAACTTGATGGTTAGTGGGCAAAGATGTGCACAACGTAAGTAAACATTCCAGGTCCTGTGGTCAGAAATAGTGTTTAAAATGTTCGACATTCAAAAATCGTTAAATGTGAACATCTATAAAACATAGTGTCTTGTAAATCTGTTTCTTGTGAATGGGGAATGATCACTCTGGAATGTTTATCAGAATCGCTGGAAAAAAATGTGCTTCATTATATACCCAATTTGGAGTTTTGCTAGGAAATCCTGATAAATTCATTGTAATTGTTACATCAGCTCTTGATGAACTTGCTCCCCTAAAACCATTATAATAAATCCTAGGCATCTAAAGTGCAAATGGCTTGCTTACCAACATAAGGTAGAGGCAAGGATTCTGTAAAAAGATGGGCATAACCTGGGCGAAAATGTATAACTATCAAGACCAATGTAAAAATATCAGACACATGAGAAAATATATTCATTTAATTAGGACTGGAAATGCAAACAGATTTTTTGGGGAAATGACAAGATTGATTCAAAATAAATATTTTAAAACTTGGAAAGCTTATTGTCTCTTAAAGACTCTTCAGCAAGGTAATTTCACCTATTCCCCTAGCCAAATCAGAGGCGATTTTGCTAATTTGGTCATTACCATTTCTTAAGGTTTTAAAATATTCTGTTTATACCTGGCTAAAATGTAACCATTTTAAAACTTCTAAGAGATCGTTATTTCAAAAGTTGATTTATTAAAACAAACTTCACTCAAAAGGCCCTAACAATTGTATGTCAGTGTTCCTGCCAACCAAATGTAGACCATTGTTCCTGATTCCATAGCCATCCAAACTTGGAAAGATCAACTACATGTCAGCTACAAGCTGTTGTTAATGAGATTGACCTTTTAATAAACATCAAGCAGGATTTCAGCTGGAATTGGTCACAGAGATTGTGGTGACTTCAGTATTGATGACTTTAGGATGATCACGCATGGTGTTGGTGCTTTAATTTTATTAGACCTATCTGCAGCATTTAATACCATTGACCCCCAGCTTCTTTTACATCCTATTAGAGATTGTACTATCCATGGTCAAGCACGAAGCAAAGGCGTAAGAGCTACATCTTCCTACCTTTCTAGGTCTAGATTTACAGTGTAAAGAGACATTATAGGGTACAGGATGATCTTTAGCACTAGATAGACAGACAAACAGACAGACAGACAGACAGACAGACAGATAGATAGATAGATAGATAGATAGATAGATAGATAGATAGATAGATAGATAGATAGATAGATAGATAGATAGATAGATAGATAGATAGATAGATAGATAGATAGATAGATAGATAGATAGATAGATAGATAGACAGATAGATTCAGTCTCTTTGATTAAATATTTTGGTAGTTCAATCATTTGAACAACAATCCAATTAAATGCTGCCTTTCAGTAGTTATTCTGTTCCACAACCCCCTCTTCTTTCGATTATCTTTAGTAAGAAGCTCCATCTGGTTTCAAGACCTTCTCAGCTTCTTGGCACTCAGATTGGACCAATTGGAATAATCCAGGTTCTAGTTCTTTTACTGCAGCTATTAGTTTTACTTTAGTTTTTGTTACTCTTGGCTATTACTTTGCATAATTGTGATCAGCCTCCTCTTGATCTTCCTTATGTTTTTACTTCAATACATTAGTGTGAGCTCACACTGCTGGTGGCTGCAGCCGGTACTACTCTTGATAAAAGAAAATGCCTTTTCTCTGTGCTCTTTCCCCCGTTCCCCCCTCTATCGCCTTAGACACAGTTACCAACACTGATGTGTCCTGTGTATACTGCGTTTCCACTTGTGTAGATTTGACACATATGCATTATCCTAAAAATTAAGAACAAGACGTTCCTGAGTGTTTTGATGTCACATTGGGAGCGCCCTAACTGAATAATGCTAGAAGCATAGAGTTGTCAACTTGCACATGAGGCACAAGTGTTTTGGGACTGGTGAGAGTGATGCTGGTAATCAAGGTGGCGGTTGCGCTGCTAGTGCACATTCAAATGATAATGGTGCAGATATTAATGCTGCTTGCCATTTGACTGCCGGTGGTTGAGATAATTGTGTTAATGCGGGCGATGCACCTAGTGGAGCCATCAGTGTTGGTTGTATTGTCACTGTTAATGGACATATAATTGCTGATGCTCAAGGTGGCAATGATGCTGCTGCTAGTGGTAATGTCTGGAAAGCAAACAATATGCATGTTATGCTAACTCAACTGTCAACTGGCTGTTGGTTGCCTAAGGTACCAATTGTAAGGCCACCTGTAAGTCTAGCCCTAGCAATCATACAATTTGTGCCAACAGGTGCCTTTCGTGTCACTCAGCACTCTGTTGTTGGTTGGGTTGCTGCTACTGGCTTATGCTATATTTGGTGCAGTGAATAAACTTTGTATTCTATGACAGATGCTTCCTCTTTGTCGCCATTTTTGTTCTTTCACTAATTCCTGCAATGTGTTAAGTCAAGCCAAGATATCAAGAAAGGTTAACACCAAACAGCAGGACCATAGCAACAAAAGCAAGAGTTATAAACGCTTGCATGGCAATCAAAGCAAGCAATTCTTCAAAAAGTGCAGCAAAAGGTCCTCATCTTCATAACTCTAAGCTTTTTCTCAAATCCATTGTTGAGTACTTGCAAGTCTTGACTAATGTAGACAGAAGCTTGCAAAAAAATGCCTCTTTTTGCATGAGCACTGGTGCAGCAGTTTTTTGACTCTGTGCAATTGGCCTCTGCTAATTACAACCAGTGCATGAGCTATGACACCTAAAACATGTTGAAATTGGCTATACTCCTAATTGGCCAGTGTAACTTACCTAGAAGTTCCTAGTATAGGGTACAAAGTGTATCCAGGGCCTGTAGGCTAAATGTCACTTGTGGACTGCAGGACCCATTGTGCCGTCCACTACAGTAATAGTGTAAACATGACTACAGGCATACCACTGTAGCCTGACTGTGTTTTTATTTATTTATTTATTTATTTATAGTGTTTTATATAGCGCGAACAAGACCCGTGGGTATCAGAGCGCTTAACATATGAGATTACAGATTGACATTATAGTAGCAATTATAGCAGCAAAACATATATGGAGGTAGAAAGCGGTATGCTATCTAGGGTGATTAGGTAGAGGATTACATACTAACATAGAAGATTACAAATTGACATTATAGTAGCAATTATAGCAGCAAAAACAGATATGGAGGTAGGAGGCAATATGCTATCTAGGGTGATTAGATAAATATATTCCTAACGCCTGAGCGATTAGCATTAAGCGGTGCATATGGTTTAGGTTGTGTCATAGTCATACAGTCGAGTTCGATGAGGTAGGATTGTATATTATTATCAGATCAATATCAGAGTAATTAGCAATAAAAGTAGAATGGGTATAGCTAGTTGCAACGATCATAAATATTAACAGTTAAGGTAGGGGTAATATCTTTGGGTGTGAGACATAGTGCAGATATCACCTAAATATGAGGTAGCAATAGAGTGTAAAGCTGAGGCTTGAGTGGAATCAGTCATTTGTCTTATTGGTCTTCCGATTATTCATGATGACTCCAGTCCTCTTTGGCGGAAATGTTCATACCACTGGTCTGTGGGCATCTCTATGTAGGGTATTTACTCATCATGTGGCTTTTCAGTTCCCTTTTAAATGCTGCAATATTTTGAATCTTCCTGATGTAAGGAGGGAGTGAATTCCAGACTCTGGGGGCGGCTCCCGAAAAAGCTCGGTCATAGGTCTTTTTTTTCTGGAAGAAGGCCGGCCGCAGTAGCAACTCTTTAGCGCTTCTAGTTGATCTGTTACCTCCCGATAGCTTAATTTTCTTGGCTAGATATCTCGGCGTGTTGTAGTGGACCGCTTTGTGTGTGATACAGGCCATCTTCATTTTAATTCTAGCATCGTAGGGTAACCAGTTTAGTGCCTTCAGGTGAGGAGATATGTGATCGAATTTCCTCGTTCCCGTGATGAGTCTTGCCGCTGCGTTGAGACAGGCTTTTAGTGGTGCAGTGGATGTTTTCGGTAGGCCAGCTAACGTAGTGCAGCCATATTCGATCCTCGAGATAACTAGCGATTGGATAGCAAGTTTTAGATCTGCTTCTGAGATAAAGGGTTTCAGTTTTCTTAGATAGTTCAAGTGGAAACGGGCGCTCTTGGCCATTGAGTTGATGTGTTCTTTCATGTCTAGGTTCTCGTCTAGTGTAATTCCTAGTGATTTGGCTGAATTAACTAGGGTCGGAGTGCAGTTAAGCGCAGTCACCAATTTCGCCCATTCCTTTGCCTCTGTGTGACTCCTTGTCGGTGAGATTAACAGGAATTCTGTTTTACTGGCATTCAGTTTCAGGTGATTGGCTGTTAGCCATTGCAACGCTCTCTTTAGAGTTTCATTCATAAGGTCAATGTCATCACTGCAGGCAATCTTCATGTCGTGTCGTCTGCGTACATGTGGTAGGAGATCTGTGATTTCCGAAGAATCTCTGTGAGAGGTTCTACATACAAGTTGAATAGATCTGGGGATAGCGTTGAACCTTGAGGGACGCCTATTGTGTTAGGGCACGGAGAGGAGATTGCTTGGTTGACCAGGAATAGCTGAGTCCTGTTCTGCAGGAAGGAGTTAAACCACTTCAGTACGTTTCCAGATAAACCCATCCTGTCTTGTAGTCTGGTCATCAGTATCTCATGATTTACCGTGTCAAATGCTGATGACAAGTCTAGTAGGATCAGTAGGCACGCATGATTTTGGTCAAGGGCTTGTAAGGCGTCATCAACAATATGTAATATCGCAGTTTCAGTACTGTGTTCTGTTCTGAAACCTGATTGGCAGTCATCTAGTAGTGAGAACTTAGCGATGTGTTGACTCAGTTGGCCTTGCACGCATTTCTCAATAAGTTTGGCCAGTAAAGGGATGTTGGTCACTGGTCGATAGTTATTCGGGTCTGTTGCATCCGCTGTCGGTTTTTTGATGATGGGAACTACCTGCCCCGTTTTTAGGCAGTCAGGGAGGGTCCCTTGTGCAAGTGAGGCATTTATTATCTCAGTCCAGGTCGGAACTAGAGTGTGGCTGATTTCTCTTACACATTTTGCCGGTAGCGGGTCTTGGTAGTGGTTGTTGGGTCTAAGTTCCGCTAACGTTTTGGCGATCTTTTCCTGGTTGTATAGTTCAAATGTGTCCCAACTTGCCTTATTTTTTGTTAGAAGATCTTCCGTTGTCGCATTCGCCTAATTTTTAGATGAGGGAAGGGTCGTGAGGTTAGCCGCTGCATTTGTGAGCTCAACTTCTAGCAGTTTAGTTTTTTCCATGAAAAACGAGGAGAATTTCTCACAACTTATGGGGTTTTTTGGGTTCTCTTGGGCCGTTTTGGTTAGTTTATTTGACTGTTGTTTTAGGATCTCGAAGAGTTTTCGGGGTCTGTTTATGGCATTGTCCAGTTCAGCCCTTATAAATTCTTTTTTGGCGTTGGTTATCTTTAAGTTATATTGTTTTCTGGTTTTTCTGAGGGCCTTCAGTTCGGGGGAGGAGGGATGTTGTCTCCATTTCCTTTCAGCCATTCTCAGTTTTCGCCTGTCCTCGTTCAGTGCCTCATTAAACCATGTGTAGTTCTCAAACTGCAAATTGGCCCTGTCAAAATAACCCCTCCTTTTAAATATTAATAAAACACCTCTAAGGATGCCTTACAGCCCATAAAGCAGGGTGCATGGTATTGAAATGGAGGGCATGTACAACTTTAATATTAAACATGTCCTTACAACAAAAAGCCCCCAAAGCTGTTTTTACTGTGACAGGGCTAGTTATTCTATAGAAAAGTATTGGTATACAGTATTAAATGTGATAATGTTATCTTCTGCTGGGAAACATCAACATTTTTTTTTAAATTTTGAAATATTTATCACATGCCGAATTTCTAATGGTGAATTGAAGCCGGATGTGTAATAGATATTTTAGAAAAGCTACTTTTAGAAAGTTACCTTTATCCTGCTTGAACCGTCTAGAAGCCCATTTGCATGAGCTTCAACTATCATCTGGCCGCTGAATAACCTCATTGATGGGGTGGAATCATGCTCCCAGAGCTGAAACAAAGACTTTGGGTGTGGGAAGGTGTTCTGTTCCTTGGCAGGATGACTATTTGGGCTGTGCCCAGGAACTTGATTAACTTCAGAGTCCTACCCTGCCGTTTGCAAATGATAGGTGAGACCTGGGTAGGGCTCTCCTTTGTCCACCTAGTCAGTAAGGCATACATACCAGTGGGAGAGGTGCTGCCCAGAATGGGCTTAGTGTGATCATAGAGGAGAGTTTGCTAATTTCCATGGCCACATCTCTGGGATGGGCACAGGAGCTTTGTACAGGGTGAAGAATGGTTCTGCTATCTTGGTTTTATGTAGGAAGGGGCACTGCGGGATTCTTTGAAGTAAGACACACAAAAACTGCTGCAGAACTGGTTAGGGTTACCCTGGGAACTTTCTCCATATTGTTTAGGGTGGTCCCAGGAGTAACTCTAACCCACAGGCTAGCGCCAGGAAAAATGTGGCACGCATGGGCACCCTCTTCTGAACACTACTGGACCTGTGGAAGACAGAAGAATGATTTCAACTGTTGTTTAGACCTGAAAGGCCGAACTTGCCCCCACCTGTATTAAGGGCAATAGAAGTTATCCCCAAAGGTCAGTTCGCTGGCCTGTGTTTTGTTTGTGGGTGGGGGGGGGGGAGGTTTATATAGCACTTACTAGACCCATGAGGTATCAGAGCGTTTTACATGAGCACCAGTTATATTACATATGGACACACATTCATTTTTTGTTTGTTTCTGTTAGGCATGGGGATATCAAGTGATTTGCCCAGAATGACAGAATGTTAAGCGTCCCTGCCGAGACTCGAACCTGGTTCCCCAGCTCTGACGTCGACCACCCTAGCCGTTTGGCCACATTCTCTTCCCTACAGGGACACATTTTCTCTTTTCCGGAAGAACCCATGTGGCCAATTCCAACTGGACCTGCCCTGGACTCTGCTGGTGGCTTCTGCTGCAGTAAGTCTGGACCCCCAGGTGCTGTTCCTGATGTACAGGAGCCGTTGTTGTGTTAAGATAGATGCTTCCTAACATCCTGACAAACCTTGGATTCGAAAAAGTTTTGATACCAAAGACCTCTGGAGAAACGTTACAAACCTGCTAAGTCAATCTGACAAAGTGTGTGCAGCTGGCCAAAGATTCAGGTTGCTTTGTCTCAGCGCTTTTCCGCAGCAGCAATTCCTTTTGAGCATCACATTGCAGAGAGGATATCCAGCAATGTGGAGTCGTGTTTGAATACAGCCTGCGCCTTGCCCCTGAGCAGGAAACCAAGCTCCAAAAATGTGACTAACACAGAAATCTTCCCCAGTAGAAGCACCAAAACGTTGCAGCTGTTGAGATACCTTCTTTGGGTGGAATTAGAATTTCTCCTGCTCAGAGCTTTCCCACCAAAAGTCAACAACTTCACTGGGACCTTGTCTGATGTCCATTAGCCATCACGGAGCGCTCCTAAGCTACAGCCTGCTGCCTTGCCCCACTGAGAATGTTTTACTTCCATTTCAGAGACTAAGACTACTCCTTATTCAATTATACCATCTCCACGCTGCTCATATCACCCTTGCGCGCTTATACAGAGTAGGGCTGCGTCCCTCCACAGCAGACAGTATTGCGGCCACGCACCAGCAGACTTTTACCACATGATTTGGACATGCCTAGCCTTGCCCCTTATTGGTCGGGAATAGAGACAGAACTCACACAGGTCCTGGGCTGGCCAGTTCCCCACAATCCTGTACGTCTTGTCCTGGGGTTGACGGATGGCCTGGACGGCTCACGAGCAGACACAGCATTTCTTGGGACAGCAGTCGCGGTGACCAAGTGGAACATTGTGGCCTCCTGGGCACAAGCAAAACCCCCAACCATGGCAAGGTGGCGCTGAGGGGTGGACTGGTGTGCCACACAGGACAAACCATTATTCGAGGACCGAGGATGCCCTGCCAAGTACAACAGAGTCTGGGGCAAATGGCTGAACCATCTGGACTAAGTGCACAATACTTCCCTTTTATGCATTGGTGTAATGCTTGCGTGTCAGGATGGTGCTTCCGTCCAATACGTTATATGTACCCACAAATGGTATTTGCAGTAAATATTTGTAGTATCAATCAAATGTCTTGTGCTACTAACGTGTTTGAGTTTGAAACCAATAAAGTTGATTATCAAACAAAAAAACTTGTTGGTGCTATTTTTATTGAAAACTTTAAAATTTCATATTGCTGAGTCTCCTTATTGGATTTTGTCCTTGTGGTGTCATTTTGTTCATGAATTTATTCTCTCTTGTTATCAATTGGAGTGGTATTTTTATTGTGTTTTGTTTTCGACTTTTTAACTGTTTTGGCACTTCTAACTGTTTTACACATTTTCTCAGGTTAAGCCTGTTTGCTTTGAGCCATAGCTTCCAGGGGATGACCTCAAGTTTAATTTACTCAAACCTTTACTGGATCTAAATATGGTAGTGATATTATTACACCACCCTAACTAATAATACACTTTTTCATAACCTCCAACTTTCCACTGAGCAAGCTATTTAAGGAAAATTATATCTTTATTGTGATGTTTGAGGTGTATTTTAAGTATCAGTAAAGTTCAAATTTACAGATCATTTGCCTGGCAGAACTCGGCATGAAACGAAATTGAAACTCTATCAATGGGCTTTAGAGGCACAGGCAGAGGCGTGAAACTATAGCGTGCGGATTGGTATCTAAAAGTTACAGCAGATAAAAAAGCTAAACATCAACCATCAAGTATGCTAGATGGGCTTGTGAAAAGTTGTTTTTTTTTGTACATTTTATTTGATTGGCCTGACAGTAAAAAAGATTGCCCTATTATTTATTGAGCGACAATATGTTTCCTATTTGTAATGCCATAATTCATGGTGTATTTGCTCATAGGCATTCATGGAAATACGCTCCTTGTAAATTCGTGTGAGCAGAATTTATCCACGGAAATGTTTGTCCGTCTTTGATTGATCATTAGAAAAAATGTCGGATGCCTGTTGTCGCGTTGTGTAATGGAGAGTCCAAACGAGGGCAACATTTCTGAAGGAATAATCCGTCTCGGGGCACGTTCAAGGTCAGGCGCTTCTTGAATCGAGAAAACACAATTATCTCCTCCATTGATTTGTCATGGGGCGCTTGTCACCTTCCACATCGCGCACTGGCACAGCCGAAAAAGGAAAAACCGCTGCAAATCGATAGGAAAGTTTCTTTTTTGAATGAGCAAATGTATTACATGCTATTTAGTAATATTCGCCAACAATTACGAGGCATCAATCGTTCTTGACTTCTCCATTTCCCACTGAGAGTTTACCTATGACAAGGTCAAAAGGACACGAAGGTTTTCCTACAATAAATGTTATCCATCTTTAACTCCAGCTCCAGATTCTTCTGTACTACTCGGATTCGAGTCAGTGCTCGCCACCACGTACTTGCATCCAGATTGCTAAACACATCACTGCCCTAAAATTATTTTTATGACTTGTGTCTTTTTGCAGAGGTGAGAATAACTTAGAAACTACTCTCAATACAAATTCAGGAGGATTTGAGTGAACAATTTTCAGTGTCCAAAGTTGAAAAAGGTCGTGAGAAAACTTCTAAATGCAGGTTTTTAAAGTGGAAAATGCCAACAAAACCTACTTTTATTCAGAGAAGGTTCCAATAAAAATGGGTTTGTCTAAAATGTACATGTAAAACTATTTGGAAGAAATGTCTGCTGCAAAATATTTTTAGCTCGAAATTTGGAAGTAAACACACTTTTCCAATTTATGGTGAGCAAAATCTGGGTACTTCATCCAACTTCACCCATGAAATTCAAATTTTTCGCAGACATAAGAGTGAAACTACTGAAATCTTGGAAACTAATTGGCCAATTCAAGTTTCACATTGAGTCTCTGACTGTATCATTTGCTAAAACTTCTTATTTGCCACGATTTAAAATGATACTGATAAGAGGGACTAAATATGTAGGAACAGTCCCTTGTTGTTTCTGGTTTGACCAGTCCATCGTGAAGATACATGTACCCAAGGAGAACTGAACATGGTGACCTCTATCCCTGATCCCTTTAATAAATATTGTTTATTTCACCAAGTTGTTTTTGCACTCTCAGTTTGTACCGTGGTGTAAAAGTGACATAACTGAATAAACCTTTAGATAGGTCACTTATAGACTTTAATACAAACACTTGATGCTCTGTTTTTCGTTCATCTCATGGCAAAGAGTGAAAGGAATGTCTTTATTAGGTGTGTCTGGTGACTCAGTGGGCTACTGCATCCACTGCAGGGGCCTGTGTTTGATCTCATGGTCACAGGTTTAAATCCCAGTGGGTCCACTCAGACTTTCATCCATCTGAGGTCGATAAAATGAGTACCATTGAGTTGGGTAACAATAAACATCTGTTATTCAGCACCAAGATGCCTACGGGTGAATGTTCACTTTACAAATAAACATGTTATGTTATGTTTATTGAAGTAAATGCTATGGTAATACAAGTCAAAACACTTAATTAATTCAGATAGTCTCATAAGCACTCAGAGTTGTTGCAAGATATGGAAACTGAAGCCAAGTTAGATAAAGCAATATCCCGACCTGACATGCTGAAGGGTTTAAAGTCCAGGGGGCATATTATCAAGGGGGTTTATCTCCGCTTTTTTGGCTTTAAAAGCCAAGAAAGCGGAGATAAAATTATCTCCCTATTACCTAGCTGTAGCTAACACCAGTTAGCGACAGCTAGTAGGAGATAGCGACCATCTTGGGCCCCACTTTGCATGTCAGTGATATTTATCACTAATGACATGCAAAGTGGGCGTGCCAAGATGTTAGCGACTGGAAACAGTCGCTAACATCGCTATCTCCTATTACCAACTTTTGGAGATATTCGCGCTAAGCGTGAATATCTCCAAAAGCTAACACCTGCCCCATAGCAGTTCTTAGCCATGTTATCCAATGGGATGTGGATAACATGGCTAAGAGCATTAGCTCGGTAATGCATGAATATCGCTGACTTTTCAGCGATATTCATGCATTGCGGCAGTTTTTTATCGCATTTGCGATAAACCTTGGTTATCTGCGATAAAAATCGCCGCAGCTTAGCGTAAATTTTTGTCTCTAACCAAGCAATACCGATAATTATCGCTATTGCTTGGTAATATGCCCCCAGATTCTTGGTTACAAAGTAACTAACAAAGCCACTTGACCACATATCCCTCCCTAAAATCTCGATGGCCAGTACCAATTTCATTATTTGTTAGGGCATGGAGGAACACTGACGGGTCTTGGCTACATCCGGGATTTAGACCATTTGGGATAGGAAGATAGTGCATCCCCAAATGCTAATAAATGGAAGCAATAACATCTATTTTCACATACTTGCACCAACTCATAGGGAAATCGGTGGGTCCTAATTGAATGCATTGCACATTCTGTGAAAGTAATCCAGACATTTAGCAAACTATCCAAGTCCAAAATCTTCATAATGTATGGGATTTGCAATAGCTTGAGCGCCCTCAACTCTTCCATCTCCTGGATAAATGAATCCTCATGTCATATGCAGGTAGCCTTCGAGTGTGGATCAACGCTACTATTCACGGCCTGGTTCACGGTTATTTACTGAAATGACATTAGGACTAGCCAGGGTGAATCCAATATGAGAAGCGCAAAAATAACTTCTCAGTTGCCATCTCTAAAGTTTGAATCTTTTGTATTAACACTGTTTGACAAACTATCTTGGTAGAACTTCTAAAAACCAGTGGATTTGAAAGAGAGAAAGAAGACAAGTCTCTTAAGCAATGTGACAATAATACTGTGAAGATTCCCTAGTATGATGCAGCCACTGCTCTGTGAGAAGGCGATGCTGATAACATTAATATCACACTTCTTCCCCAGTCAAATTAACTCGTGGACATCAATCCTCAATTCTGCTAATATTTCATAGAGATGTATATTGTGTGCCCCTCATCTCCTGAGCTATGTTGCCAGCATAAGGCCGTCGTGAATAATTAATGATCATCTTAGAGGGTGCTATCCTGGTAGTAAGCGCTTCATTCACTTAGCTTCTATATATTGTACATATCTGTGTGAGAGATAATTCTGCATACTCTTCGGAACAATCGGAAATTATAGCCTGGTTAATAAGCAGCTGCAAGGTAAGACCGCCCCAAACCGCGAGCCACCATTCCGTCCTCATCACAATGTCCTCAATAGCAGCAAAAGATTTCAAACGCCTTCCATTAGCACTCCAAGGAAAGTGAACAGATGTGCACCACTTTGAGGCATATCGAGATGTGAAGGATGGTAGGCAGATGTCCCTCTTACTGCCCTCAACCATCTAAGTAGGCCTCTTCAACCACTGAGCGGGTGCCCTATATAGAACAGCAATTGAATGACTAGAAAAGCAACGCTTGTGCCTGCAGAGAAGCTCCTGGATTAAACAATGCAGTTCAAAATTACAAAGTAAAGTTGAAGAATGTACCCTGCCCTTTTGTTACCTATGTGACAAATGGAACGGGGTCTCTGTGTGCAAGAGGCTGACCTTCACAATTCTGCACAATTGAGATGCTGGCCTTGAATCTGGAAACCGTGGACAACATACAACGAAACACTTCACAGTGGGACATGTGAGCTGGGGCATGTGCTGCAGGTAGGGGATGAGGCTACTGCACTTCCTTCAACTGTCCCCCACAGACCATGCACTCAGTCGCTCTTTTATTCTCTTTTACCTATTCTGGTCATGGTATTTCTCTCCTAAGTGTCCTCCTCAATGGGCATGGGCCTTTACTCCTTTTTACTCATCAATCACTTACTCACTAACTCACTAGTAATAGCCCTCAGTTATTTGGTTCTAGGGACAACGAGGCAAAACAAGCATTGGCAGTGCCAATAGGACTAGATTTATTGTGTTGACTCAGGGAAACATCATTTTTTCGTGCCTGTTGTTGCATTTGTTGACTTTGGCCAAACTTTTTTATTTCCATGAAATCGGACTAGGATGATCAATGGGGTAGAGGCAGATGAAGAAAACAGTGGGGAAATTCACACAGGGTAAAACAATGCGAACTAAACAACAATGGAATGAAAATCAATAGGAAATAGACAGAGGGGAAGAACAATGGAGATGAACGACTTGGCAAACTGGTACTAAAATACTGCCAATGATATTTAAAAATCCTGCTGCAGTTAAAAAGCAAACCCAAAAGAGGAGATTGCTTTTTGCATGCAGTGCTTCAATGAGAAAAACATTGTACTGTTTAATGGTATGCTGTACTCGTATATAAAAACGTCCCTCTTGCATTGCAATGCCAACACTCCACATAATTCAGAATGATATACCAAATAGCCAATAGAATGCCATGCAAAAGAAATACCCCTCTGGTCACTCTACGCATATTTTAAAGCATTGTTAACAATAGATCATATTGATACCTTCGCTGTCAAGTCATACCTAGCAACCAGGGACGGATTGATACTGTGAGCACTCGGGCATTGGCTGAAGGGCCGGTGTCTCTGTGCCCTCTGTCGGACGTTCTTTTCCCCTTTCCAGTCCACAGAGGGCACTGGACAGGGAGAGTAAAGCAGCCTCACTAGGCCGCTTTGTGATATGGCCGTTCAGCGATTATCAGCTGTGGCCTCTCCTTGACCCCCTGCCCTGTGAAGCAATTATGCTGATGGTGGGCTGGGGAGGGGTGATTGTGTGCCAGAATTGGCCTCCCAGGGGGCCAGGTGTTGCTCAGGCCATTGAGCCATTCTCACCTCGGCACCCCTGGGGCCCAAGCAGCCCAGTAAAGATGTTTGCATTTGACACTTCACCCACAGACCTTCTCATACAGGGCATAGTAGGCGAGGAAGAATGGGTCTCGCTGTGGGGGCCAGGTGATGTTGTGAACTCACACCATCTTCACCTCAAATGTGGGTCTCCTTTTTCGGCAGTGCCCAGGCCAAAATGTGATCTCAATCCCACCCTGCTGGCAACAGGTCCACACAAGTAAAACTAAAGCCTCATTGTAAAAGTAGCCTAACTTTGAAACCCTCTTTCAGCATTAAAGATCAACTGTTGCTTAATAAATGAATAGTGAATTGGGCTGATCGATAGAATTACTGTCCAGAGAAGCTTAGCCGCACCTGAGCAGGGGTCCAACTTTTACAGCGATGCAGCCACTACTGTATGGTCCCTGGCAGAATTGTACCGCCTTGTCTCATGTTCAAGACTTTGCACAGAAAGGAAACACACATAATAAGTTGACTCTCCTTTAGAAGTAAACGTAAGCCATCTAGCAAACCTTGCTATATACCCATACCATTTGTGGATAGTCAAGGGCATCATGGAGTAGGTAGAGAGGCCGAGATAGAACCCCTTTCTGGGAAAAGCTAGAGATCAAATCCAGGTTTTATTTCACTCACCAGAGTAAGCATGATGCCCAATTTAGGAAGGACACCTTTGACATGTCTTATGACTACTGTGAAAGCAAGAAATTGTCTAGTTTATTATAAGATTAACTACTGAGAATGTAATCTGCTCCCAAGCACTCCCAGTATTTGCAGATAAGAGAATTGAGACACAACTGAGAGACCAGGCCGCACCAATGAGATACCTCTCTCAATATATCCTCTACCTTCACTCTCTCACACATTCCAAACCCCATTCTACTACTATGATCTTCAAAATAACCCTATCTAGTTACATCCCTCCTCTACCCCCCTTGCATCATCTCATACCTCTTTTACTATTCAGATCTCCCTACCAAGTCATTCTACAGCCTTACCTCTCCCTCCTCCACCTTGCCTTTACTCATCCCAAATATCCACCTACTGCTCTGATCTCCAAAAAACACTTTATAGGCCCTTCCCTCTTCTGTCCCTCCACTATCCTTTTCAATCTAACTAACAGACTAACATGTCCACCGCTCAAATTAATTTCATATTTTTCACTATACTGAATCCCACCTAATCATGTTTGGGTTCTGGAGTAGCGTGCTGCCCACCGAAAACCACTTTGACACCTCATCAGGAGTAGCAAGCACTATAAAATGCAAACCCTTCCCTCTTCTACCCCCCAGTATCCTCGTTCAATCCAGATAACAAGCTCACATGTCCACCGCTCCAATCAATTAAATATCTCCCTATACTAATTCACCACTAATCCTTTTTGAATTCCAGAGTAGCATGCTACCCGCTGATAAAGCGCTTCGACGCCTTGTCAGCGACAGTAAGCTCTATATAAATGCAATTATAATTACTGCAGTGTTAACTGTGTTCACAGCCTCCTCATTGCCTACCTGGTGGGCTAATTCTCTAATATGAATACAAGGTCACAAATAGGGCTCTATAAAACACCAAATTTAAGTAAATAAATATTGAAAAGTAGAATATCATTGACACTGCTAGTTGTGAATGGTACTTGAAAGCTGTGTTCCTTTCTATACTGTGAATGTTTGTTCCTATTCATCAGTTTTAATCAGTCGCCCTGCTGATAGTCTCCTTTAAAAAAACAATTGCAATGCAATAGGTCACACATTTGCGAGAGTTTAAGCTATTGGCATTGTAAATAACAATGCCTTTTATTTATGTTTTGATAATTAACACATAAATAATAGATAATGTCATTTACAATGTCAATAGCTCAAACTCTTGTAAATACGAGACCCATTTCATTTCAAAGAAACATCCGCCAATGTGGCTGCTCAGTAAGTGAAAGCACGCATGGCATGCCGAAAATTGCAGGAAAGCATGTCATGCCTGCAGTAGGAGAAACTCATTAATGAAAATAGTGATTACAGACTAAATAAGACATACTGTATAACAACAGAAGTACAAGGGTCAGTCCTCATGGGAGGCTACAAATTAAGACAGGATGTACTAAGGAGGGACTAACAAGCCTACTTACAAATAAGAAGTCCGCATTTTCAAAGGACAATGACTCAAGCCAATGAAAAATATGGGCGAAGAGTGAGCAGAGCTTCAAGTCCATACTCGACAGCATGCCTCGCAGAGTAGCAAATGCGCTGCCCAGGCTCGACCTAAAAAGTAGAGTTACTATCAGCAAGTGCCCTTCAAACTAACCACTCAGAAGCACTACACAGAGACTGAATATCTTTTTATGGGGGTATGTTCATCTCTGTACCTTAAAATGTGAAATTCTGCATGTCCTGCAATAAATGTTTGGGGTAACAAAATATAAATCACCTAAAACTTGTGCAGGAAAATTTATAAGGATTTGCTGCAACTGAAAAGACTGGGACAGTCAAGCCTTTTTTCTCATTGTCCTTTTTCTCTGATAATTATGTGACTAAAATACATTTTGTTTGGTCTAAAACATGTTTTAATTGCATCTCTGACTTTATTGACTCGTATACTTTTATACCCTAACCCCTGGGGATGTAATTCTTAGCCACACACTACTAAAAAAAATGACACGTCAAGCCAGTCAGTCTGGTTTGCATTTTAAGGCATGCCTAGTACATCGTAAAAGCCTGCAACAAAGAAAAAAACTGAAAAAGAAATGGTTTGTTCGTATAAAAAGCATCCATGAGATAAAGAACTGAATGTGTGATGATTCAGAGAACTTTTGAGATGTAAAATAGTCCCTTCTGATGATACACCAGTCAGTAGCATGAAGTGAGATGGAATTACTTTGGGTGGGAATTGGGAAAAAAGTGCACTTTATGTGCAGAGAATAGGTAATAATAGATCTTTACGATAGCTAGGCTGTCAAGCAAATTGTAATGAAACAAGCATATTTTTAATGGATTTTGTTTTGCCTCCGGAGGGTCCCCCGACCTAGGTTTTCGTAGAAACTCAGCTTTAGCACATGTAAGCATTCCCGCTACTCTCTCCCTTATCTCTCCTCAGCATGTCAGGAGGATTTCATGCAAATGCACCTTTTGGCACAGTAAAAAACTACTTGAACTTTTTCAGCTATTTGTAATTATTTATTTTGTAGTTTTACCCAACATGTACAAGGCTCAATCAGCGCCAGATCACTTAGATAGCAACAAGAAGTAATACACATTGAACGTAAGCATATGAACAGTGAGATAAAAAAAGATAAAAAGGCACTGTATGCTAATATATATCTATTTATTTATCTAAGATATATATACATTTATAAATAGATATATCTGTATATTTATGTAATATATATATATATATATGTTTATATATATATATATATATATATATATATATATATATATATATATATATATATATATATATATATATCGCTACCAATTCTGCCAGTTCATAACAGAAACTCGAGCACACAGGAAGCCACCATCGATTCGTTTATTCAGCAGATGGTATATGGAACAGACGCGTTTCGGATATACTCCTTCGTCAGTGTTACAAAGTTACCAGTTAAGCATCCATTTTAAATGTTCCCGCGTCACTAAATAAACAACAGTGACGACGGATTAGCAAAACAGGACCATTCCCGTTTCGGCCGCCATCTTAGCCTAGTCAATGTTGAAATACAAATTTGTATGTGTAGGGGAAGGGGAAGAGGCAGAGGCAGAGAGAAGACTGTGCAGCAAGGGACTCGCAGCAACAGGGGCAACAGGTGGTAGAATTAGAAGCTGATGCCAATCTTACCATCATCAACCTGACCCCCAACGAACTTTCACCTGCACAAGAAAAGACATTACAACTAGGACTGACATTCTGCCCCGATGACAAATTTGAATTCACTCAGACCCGAATAGACTTGTATAAGTTCACTCATAAAATGAAACTGCATAAATTTCATAAAATTAAACCATCTATTGCGGAAGCGAGAAGACTGAAATTGAAATCTTCAGTAAAGGACAGTGATCTCCTTGGCATAAATGATCTAAGCATGATGGAACTGCTGGAAGACCTACGCACGGAGAATCAAGATATAGGACAATCACAAGGGGATATAATTATAATATCTAGGAAAATCGGTATTGACCAGGAGGCACCAATGACTTCTTTCAAGCCCCCTTCACAATTCAATCCGCGCCTACCGTATGACGCTATTGACACTTTCTCTGATGCTGTTCTCAAAGATCTTAACAAATTGAGGTACAGCACGAATGCTAGACCATCTCAACAGCAGAACCTGACAAGGGAACAAAGGAACATTTTGAGCGTCATGAGCAAGGATGAGAATACCATCTGCAAACCCTCAGACAAAGGGGGAAATATTGTCCTTCAGACGAGAGAGCAATACTGTCGCGAATCTTTGCGACAACTGAATGATGGTAGATACTACGAGAGGAACAATATCTTGAAAGCATTTCTTCCTACCATGATTTGATAAACAAATGGAGAACCCACCTTATGCTAGAGACGGATGAATACTTGTTTCTAAAGAACTGTGAACCCTTGAGTCCAACCTTCCACCAACTCCCTAAAGTGCACAAAAGCCTGGTGGACCGGCCAGGCAGGCCGATTGTGTCTTCCAAAGGAGGACTGACTGAGAATCTTTCTAGATACATAGACTCATTCCTCCAACAGTGGGTTATTGAACTTGACTCTTATGTTAGAGACACTAAAGACTTCATTGTCCAAATAAACATGATTGATTGGGACCCCGCGTTTATACTAATTACTCTTGACATCACGAGTTTGTATACATGCATAGATCATTCGCAGGGCATGCAAGCTATTAGTTACTTCTTGAGAAAAAGATCGATGAAGTTTGCAGAACACAACAATATGTTACTGAAATTTGTGAATTTCTGTCTACATAATAACATCTTTTTATTTCAGGGAGACCTGTTTAGGCAGATCTCAGGGACGGCGATGGGCACCTGCTTCGCCCCCAGCTACGCGAATTTATTCGTGGGCTGGTGGGAGCAGCAGGTGGCCCTAGCTGGGGCACATGCCAGGTGGATCGACAATGTGGTCATGTGGCGTCGATATATCGACGATCTCTTTCTGATCTGGAGGGGCTCCCCCAGAGAGGCAGAGGAATTCATCAATGATTTAAATAAGAACTCATTGAATTTAAAATTCACATATGAGTTGAGTACCACTGCAGTCAATTACTTGGATCTAAGAGTATTTGTAAAGGAGGGGGTTTTAAGTACAGAACTCTATAGGAAGCCCACGGCTGGGAATTCTACCCTCCATGCACAAAGTAGTCACCCACCGAACCTGATTAAAAGCATCCCTTACGGAGAGCTTCTCCGACTCAAACGCAATTGCACACATGATGTGGATTTTGAGAAGGCAGCTATTGAATGCCTAGCGAGATTTAAGATCAGAGGGTATGATCAAGGTCTGCTGAAGTCCGCTTACAAGAAAGTGCAAGCAAAATCACGGGAAGAACTCTTGATGAGTAAGTTGGGTGCTAAAACAGGAGGTATGTCCAAAAATGAGCATAAGACTCAATTTCGGATGATTACCGGTTATTCTAGGGATGCACAGAATGTGAGACGCATTTTGAGACGCAACTGGCACATCCTAAAAACTGACCCTATTATAGGCATGGATGTCCCAGAGTCACCATTGATGACCTTCCGCAAATCGAAATTTTTGAAGGACATACTAGTACAGAGTTATCTACCACCGCCAGTACCACGAACAGGAACACTTAAGGATATGAGGGGCTTTTTCCCTTGTGGAAAATGTAAGGCCTGTGCCACGAGTAGGAGAGTGTTAAGCTACACGATCCCTGGATGTGGGAAACCCAGATTGATCAGCAAATTTATCTCCTGCCTCACCCCATATGTGGTATACTGTTTGGTGTGTCCCTTTGGACTTAAATACATAGGGAGTACTGTTCACAATGTGAAGGTCAGAATTCTGGAACATCAACGTGCCATAGTTAATAAGGACGAAAATTACCCTGTAGCGCGGCACTTTGCCGTAAAACATCAAAGCAATAGGGAGTTACTTCAATACTATGGCATTGATCACGTTCCGATACACCCGAGAGGGGGAAATAGACTACAGCGATTGAGAAGGCTTGAATCACGTTACATCATAGACCTGCAAACTAAGACACCTAAGGGGTTAAATAGTAACGAGGAATTGACAGTTCACTTGGGTTAGCTGTATATGACGATCCCATTATGCCAATCTGTATCAAATCTAGGATTAATTAAGATGTATTTAATTAGGCAATGAGATTGCTCTGCTGTATCCATGTTTAAATAACTTTTTGTTGTATGGTGTAATTTACAATTTTGTTTTGGGGAATATGGAATGATAACATTAAGGTATCTATGAACGGTTAGATGTTCATGCCGATTCACGGCTGTATCATGTTGTCCACTCTGGGGGTCTATGGGGAACCACTATTCAAGTAAAGATTTTCCTATCTATAAGATGTTTAAATTAAACTGACTGATACCCCATTTATATGTGGACTAATGCCGATCCACGGCGAGATTTTGCATATTTACATTTGTCGTTCATTAATTGTACATGGACTAGCTTTGGAATGAAGAATTATGTACATGCATGTATATATTTCGAATATGAACATGTCCCCTATAAATACACATACAAATTTGTATTTCAACATTGAGCAGGCTAAGTTGGCGGCCGAAACGGGAATGGTCCTGTTTTGCTAATCCGTCGTCACTGTTGTTTATTTAGTGACGCGGGAACATTTAAAATGGATGCTTAACTGGTAACTTTGTAACACTGACGAAGGAGTATATCCGAAACGCGTCTGTTCCATATACCATCTGCTGAATAAACGATTCGATGGTGGCTTCCTGTGTGCTCGAGTTTCTGTTATGAACTGGCAGAATTGGTAGCGCTATCTATTTCGCGGCAAGCACCGCCGCGTTCGAGCACCCGCCCAGGAGTGCAGAGTCTAGGTGCAAGTCGGAGCGTTCATATATATATATATATATATATTTATTTATATAGCTGTCGTTAGTGAACTAAAAGGAAGAGGTAAACAATAAATAACAAATTAACATAATCCACACTAGGAATAGTTTGATGAGTGGTGTATACCGACAGATCCATTTGGGGTTCGCTGCGACCCCTGGCTTGCCTCTGCTACCCCTGGTCCTGCCTTTGCGACCCCTGGCCTTGGAGTAAGCAGGAGCACCGCGCCACAAGCACAACAATATAAAACATCCAACTGTTTGAAAAGTCAAGGTATGAATGGTTGGGCAGCAGTCGGGGTTATCACCATTTGTTTTAAAAGGTGCAATGTGTCAGAACCAGCTTGCCAAGCAATGTAAGCATTACAGGTAGCCAGGGAGGATCACATCAGAGAGGAATCGGATTCCATTTGGGGTCGAGAAACCAAACACAATGAAAGTTTGTCTGAGTCCTCAACTATAGACCTTAAGGAGTTGCATAAAGTATGAATATTTATTGCTATTTGCACCAGTGACGCTTTTTTCCTCCACTCTTGTGCCGTCATTTTAATGAGGCTCTTTTTTCACCAGTTATCTGAAAGGCACTGCTGCAGCGTTTCCACATATTTTATTTATTTATTTTATTTAATGCTATTTTCTATAGCGCAAACTTTACCCGAAGGTGTCAGAGCGCTTTACATAAGAACCAATTGCAAAACATAAGGACTTAGAATTACATGCTTAACATAAAAGATACAAACAGAAAAACATTGCAAATGTACAAGATGTAAAGTCACACAACGAGGAGATACAAACAGAAAGGAAAATTGCAAATGTACAAGTAGTAAAGTCACTCAAGGAAGAGGTACGAATGGATATACTCTAAGAGTCACATAGGAATGGTAGAGAGTACAACGGTCTACTGCATATACTAGTGATTAGAGTTATCTCTAAACACATAAGGAAGGGATACAAATGGATATACTCTAAGAGTCACATAGGAATGGTAGAGAGTACAACGGTCTACTGCATATACTAGTGATTAGAGTTATCTCTATATACATATATATACACATAGTAGATTTTCTAAGACCCCCCCCCCCCCCCAGAAAAACAGAGTTCCATCAAGTGGGGTCGGAGGGGGGATGCAGTCACAGCACCAAGGGAGGGTGGGAGGGATACAAGGGTATGGAGAAAATGCAAATCAGAAAAGGGAAGAAACATTTGAGGATCGTCAAGGGGGAAACGAGGGAAAAGGGTAAAAGACGAGGGAATGGACAAGATGGTGGGTTGGGGTCTAGAGAAAAGCGGGCGAGAGCAGCAGCAAAATGGCAGCCAGGACAAAAGCAAAAGTAAAGAAGTCCATGAGAGTTTGTGGCGGGAAGGAGACCATCTCCAACAAGCATTTGCAATGCAATAGGTCTCGCATTAGGAAAGTATGAGCTATTGGCATTGTAAATGACACTTTTTTTTATTTATGTGTTGGTTTTGAAAATAGATACATTAATAGCATTGTCATTTACAATGCCAATAGCTTAAACGTTCGCAAATGTGGCACCTATTACATTTGTAATACAATATGTGTTGAGAGTGAGTGAGCCAGTCAGTCAGTGAGAATGAGTGGGAGAGTCAGTCAGTGAGTGGGAGAGTCAGTGAGAGAGAGAGTGGGTGAGTCGGTCAGTGAGAGTCTGGACAGTGAGTGAGTGAGTCAGTGAGTGGGAGAGTCAGTCAGTGAGTGAGAGAGAGTGGGCGAGTCGGTCAGTGAGAGTCTGTGAGTGACAGTGAGTGAGTGAGTGAGAGAGTGGGAGAGTCAGTTAGTGAGAGAGTGAGTGGGAGAGTCTGTTAGTGAGAGTGAGAGAGTCAGTGTGAGTGAGAGAGTCAGTGTGAGTGAGTCAGTGTGAGTGAGAGTTAGTGTGTGTCAGTGAGAGAGTGAGAGTCTGTGAGAGTGTCAGTGAGAGTGTGAGAGTCTGTGCATGGCTTCAAAGGATATTGCTCCGTTTGTTGCTCGTCCCAACTATTCTTCCATGTCTGATTAATAAAGAGATCTGTTTCTTTCTTAACTCTCATGCATATTATCTACTGCTACGTAAATAGCTCACTGGAGCGTCTGGCTAATGACTGTCCTTGTAAAAGGTGCGGAACATATGTTTAAAAGTGTATACATTGGCTTAGCCATTATCTGATCATATCCTGGAAATATCCCTGCTTTATCTGGTTTACAGAACTCTCCATGTATTATTTTTGAAACTAGTTCTTCCAGTCAAATTGTATTTAGTCATAATGGTGAATTACAGCAAAAAAGAGGTGCAGAAATAGTTCTCACAATCAGTAAACACATGCCGGGGGTGCGTGTTTGGGACTGTTGCACTGTTGAAAAGGTTTCCGTTCAAAATGGGAGGGATACAATGACTAAAAGTAGATCAGGCTCTGGCAAGGTTTGTCATGTCCACACACTGGTCCACTGCCTGAAACTGCTGACTCAATGCGCTTCAGCTACAGGGATGGGAACTGTCGCCCTGACATGTTCAGTCAAACAACATTAAATACAATTCAACAAATTTGATAGAACCACATTTTAAACAAATGTATGCAAAGTGTAATTGAACGAGTGAAACCTTAGTCATATGTGAGCCACATGTGGGGGAGTGCGATACGCTCATTTCAATCATTAAATTTGATGTCATTCAAATTCTCGGACTGATAGTGTGCTTAAATTAGTGCAAACATTTGAGTGCAGGAGAGTTGAAGTGTTCCTTGGAGTTGCAAAGTTTCAATAGGTTTAGCTTACGATGGATATAATGCATCAATCACAGGTAGGCGCATGTAGGGACTCCGGTGACTTTTAAAAAACAAGTTAAACGAGGGTGAAATAAAAAAAAGCTCTTGCCATTGCTGTGGGGAGGGGGGAAGGGGGAGGGGGGCCCAACAACTCATGGACATGATCACTTCCAATGCCGGTCGGCAGACAACCCAAGTCTACCTGGGTGACTTCAATCTTCACTGGAACGATCAGAAAGACACAGTGGTGAATAGTCTCAAAACTTTCCTTAATGCGCTTGACCTCACCCAAATATGCGATAGACCAACACATGACAAAGGCTCGATACTCGATCTCATCATTGCCAAAGAGAACTCAACACAACTGGAGGCGATCCAACCCTGCGACTGGTCTGACCACCACATCATCACCTTCTTTATCAATGAAAAAGTGAAACCTATCCCAGCTCAACCAATCAAATCCAAAACTTGGAAATGGGACATGAAGAACCTTAACCCCTCTACCCTGCCTCCCCACATCGGCAATCTCCTCCTTCCCCCTTCAGGTGCCTCGGATGTTCAAACACTGATGGACCACTACCTTGACTCTATGAACACAGTAGTCAATGAAGTCGCCCCACTTCAACTGAAGAGAGTCTCCACCAAAACTTCTAACCCCTGGTATGATGATAGACTCAATGACGACAGGCGTACTATGCGAATGGCAGAGCGCACCTGGAGATCGGACCCTTCAGCACTGCACCTCAAAAGGCTTAACCTTCCAGGTTTCACACTTCTCTTTCTGCCCCAATGCTGCTTGAGATAAAGCTGGCTTCGTGGTGTAAGATGAGTGACAACTAAAGCAGCTGAAGCTTGGTAAAACAATGGAAATTCTATTTGCAGTTTGGTACCATTCATGTGCCATCCATTAACTGACTGAATTGTGATTGTTATTACTACATTTCTGTAGATGTCAGTGCATTTCTAGACAGAGCACAAGCAGATATCCTTCAGCTGTCCTTATCAAGAGTATGTGGGTGGACGATTTTACAGGGAGTTGGGATCCATATTTTGAATGGTATTTGGGTATTTCCAAATATATTAATATGTTTACATCCACTTCCTTAATGTTAGTTATAGCAGCTTCATCAAACCAAATATCACATGACTTCACTTCCAGTGATGTAATCAGGATTACAGGTGATGTCACAAAAGGGTCATGTGGCCTGAGATGTCACTTCTGCTACCCCCAGCATTTTGGTGAATTGACGTCCATACCACAGATATACTAAAACACGAGTCTTATTTTTTTTTTCTCCTCATATAACCTCCATACTATTGTAAAAGCATCCTCTCAATAACAGCAACCCAAATGCTTATACCTTAGAGGGTCTGATCTCAGCTGATGTTCCATGGGGGCAAACCCATACTGCACATCGTAGACTGACCGAGAGGTGTAATCATTGGACTGTTCGTTAGTTGATTCAGCCCACCTACCACATTTTTCCTAATCTAGTAATCTCCAAAAAGAACCCTGCTCTCTTCTGTTTCTAAGACAATTAACCTTATGATCAAATTCTTTAAAATATCTAACTGAGTTCCACCATTCCCTCCAGGATGGGGGGTCTGCCTGACGCCACCTTTTACAGATTTCTCTCCTTGCCAGGAGAATCAAATAAAACACCAATTTGTTCAGCAGTTATATCCCTCTCCCCCTCCCCCCTGAAGGCTGTACTATCCCAAAAAATATTAGTGCAAGGCTAACCTCTATTTCTTTACCAAGTATCTCAGTCAAGGTCTTACCCACATTCTTCCAATAATCCTCCAACACTGAGCAGGTGAAAAATGTGTGGATGTCGCTTGCCTCTTGGGTATTGCATCTTATTCAGCTTGATTCTCCTCCTCCCCTTATTTTGGATATCTTGAGCGGAGACCAATTTATCCTATTAATGGTAAAGAATTGGTTCTTTCTTAGTGCAGTGGATTTGATTAAACAGTATAATTTTTCTAAAGATACTTGCCATAACCTTTGGAGCTCTTCATCTGGCAAGCACTCATCCCAGACCTTTTGGGGGGGTCCAGTTTCCTGTCCGCCGCCTCCAGTAAATAGTTGTACCAAAGAGCGATTTCCTTCTTCCTTGGGTTAACGTCCTGGAGGTCCTCTTCCATTGCACAGTCTCCCGGGAATTGCCAGTTTTGATGTGCACACCATGTAGATATTTGATAGTATTTAAATATGGATAAACTGTTTTTGATTAGACGGCTCCAAGCATCCCAGGAGAGGCAGCTGTTTCCTTTAACTATGTCGCCCCACCTCTTCACCCCTGCCTCTTTCAAAGGTTGAGATAATACATCATTCAAGCATTCCGGGGTACCTGGGGAGTCCCACACCGGTGCCCACTCGTTGTAATATGGAAGGCCTAAAATACTACGACAGTCAAACCATAATTTGGCAGCAGCAAGTAAAACCTTCAGGTGAACTTTACTTTTTTTTTTAGGGGCGACAAATTTGTACATGAAACCCTAGGCTGAACTCTCGTGCAACATTGCCTTGAACATATGGCCCATCAGATGATCATCCGGCCTATTTAGGAGCATTCTGTTGTTTTGCAGTTGATATGCCCAACAGTAAATCTGTTGGTCTGGTAGGCTCAAACCTCCATGTGCCAGTTTTCGTCTAATCTTTTTCCAGGAGAGTCTGATCCCCTTCCCAGCCCAGACAAAAGAAGAGATCTTACCCTGAATTCTATTTAAGACGATTTTTTCAAAAGTCAGGGGGATATTATTATAAAGATACGTGAACTTTGGCAAAACACACATCTTAATCAGATTTACCCTACCGTAGTGTGTAAGCAGTAGATTCTGCCATCTTTTTAGCAGTGTAATGGCTTCTTTAGAAACTCTGACTATATTTGTTTTAGGGAGATCAGACAGGTCTTGAGTGCTGGTAATTCCCAGGTACCGTATCTCCTTTGAAACCCCGAAACCCTGAACTTCAGAGTTCCATGTCATGATCTCTGTCTTGCTGTTATTAATCTCAGAGACTGACAGTTTGCCAAAGACCAGTACTTCACATAATAAACTTGGTAGGGCTTGATTAGCATTAGATGTGAAAAGGATTAAATCGTCCGCATATAGGGTGAGTTTCCTTGAAAAACCCTTCATTACAAAGGGCAGTATTTCATTATTTAGCCTTAAACTTTGTGCAAACGGCTCAATATATAAGCCAAAGAGTGTAGGAGTCAGCGGGCAGCCCTGTCTGGTACCCCGCCCTATTGAAATCGGAACTGAAAGACTCCTGTTTACTAATATTTGGGTGCATGGTTCACTATATATTTTCCCCAACAGGTCTCTAAAGGTGCAATCAAACCCAAAAGCCTCTAATACTCTTGACAAATAGCACCAATTAACACGATCAAAGGCTTTTGCAGCGTCTAGTGGCTCTAGCTGCTGTTGCCAGATCTATAGCTCCCATCAGAGAGATAACAAGGTGTTTCATCTGCCACCCGGGAAGGAAACCCTACTGATCGTCATGTATTGTTGCCCCTGCTATTCTACTTAAATGAGCATTGATAATACCGGTAAAGGTTTTGTAATCGGAGTTCAATGTGGCGTTAACAGTACTATATCTATACGTATCCACATATACTTATCCACACAATACTTTACAATTAATGTTTAGACCATGATATTTTTGTATCAATAATTTTTTTTCTCTCAGTTCTGACATATGTCCCTATCTGACTCACCTCTATGCCTGCACCTCAGATACAACTGATTTGAAGGCAGTGCATCATATGCCTACGCCTCACCTTGCTAGAAACCCCTCCAACTGCGGCTGCTACTTGAAGCAGACCTCCTGAGATTTCACACACAGTATTCTGCACTGACTGCAACTCTAACCTGATGTGGCCCGAACCCTTTACCCCTGCCCAAAGGACACTACAAATGACCCACTTAAGGCTGGCGAAATTCCTAAGACGACCACCAACACTGAATAAAATCTGGCACGTGCATAGCTTTCTCCTTTAAGGTCAATCTTTTTCAATCTCCGCTCTGAGTATAAAGAGGACCTGTCATGTGCCTTGACCAATCAACGGGGGGGATTTTCTCTTGCCAAACTGTTGAGCTGAATTTGTACATGACATTCATTCTTGTTCCTTCCACAGCAATTTGAAACAACTGAAAAACAAAATATAGCTCTTTACATAAATATATACATCCAAGTCCAACTGGAGTAGTGTGTTGGCAAAATTTTGAACATGGATCAATCCTAGTTTACTTTTAGGCTGATTTTTTATCACCTTTCGATTTCATGAACAAAAATAAGAACTCTTAGCGAATGCAATGAAAATCTCCACAAAGGAATTAATTTGAAGGAAGATTTAAAGCTGTTGGTGGAGCCACCCATGCCGCTTATTATTATTTTTTAAAATATTTTAATTTGGTTTATATATGCAATCAACCACCAGGTCGCCATACCGCACGAATAATGGGAATAAACATTAAACATCAAACATCAGAGAAAACAACAGTACGAAAGGAACACATATTGCAGGATGTCCAACAGCAAATAAGGTATAAGATCAGTCCCTTATTATTAAACATCTTACTTATATTTTTAAGTAGCATCTACAATATTGACACATTGCATTGCGTAATTTCCTCCTGAAATTTCTGCGTGTTGAAGTTTAACAATGTAAAATGAAATCACATATGCCTTTTTGTTCTGCTAGGATGTGTCTATTTTTATAAATCTAGTCAGTAATTACACAGAATACCGGCCCCTGCCAAGAACACACAGTGGCTAAACATTATGAAACCCAATTTGTAGCAAATAAAGTACTGTCGACACAGTTCAAACGTGGAGACCAACCCCGGATAAAGTAATTTTCGTAAATGTTTTTATATCTGGCCACCTAGAGCAATTTTGCAAAATAAATAGATGATTATTTCGTCCTCTGAGCTGGAAACCTGTGCACATTCTCCAGCTTATTTGTATTTTGAAAGCTATCACCGCATATGAAAATGTATTTATCATTTGGCTATAAATAGGTTGCTGTCCCCATTAATATTTGTTCAAAATAACTCATTAGATATCAGTCGGAAGCTACTGCATAGAGGTCTTTCAGTGTGAATGAACTGCACGTACTGTAAATTTAGGCCCATATCAACAAAGGTTTTGCTTCAGGTTTCTGCAGACATGACATAAAATCTGGCACGTCCCTGAGGCTGGCGTTGAGAGGAGAAGCACCTTTATTTCTCCTCAGTATTTCCTGTTATAATGCATACTGCATTCTGCAGCACACATGCAAATAGGACATAGCCTCAGAAGGTATATTTCTGCAATAAGGTAATCCTTCCTCCCCACAAATTATGCTGACTACAATCCTGACACCCTTGCAATATAGCGCAAGGGGTCTTGCATCGGTGCTAGGCAGCACAAAGTGTGCTGGTGCATGGAGAGATCAGAACTGGGACATTTCTTAGAATATATGATCAACTGTGACCCGTGCAGGTAAGAGAGGTCATCGGTCGATTCCCCCCTAACCTGTCCCCACCTCTCTTACCTGCATGGTCCACGGCTGGATATGATGCAGTTTTGCTCGCTCCAGGTGATGCAATGCAGCGCAGCAACTTTGATTGCTGCGCTGCTATGTATGAGCATGTTAGTAAATCTGGCCCTCAAATTTGAGATGATTATGTGAAGCTGGGCATGCACTGTAGACTTGGTTCAGGTGCTATTTCATTGTACTGAAAGTGAGAGCGCCCCAAAATACTGTAATATTCTTTGCACTTACATTGTGAATCTAACTTGCCCGTATTAGTGAGAAACCAATGAATTGCCTCAAGCTCATTCAATTCTTGGCTTTTACACATACTGGCAAAAAGAGTGTCCAGTTGTTCAACATTTGCATGTGTGGTTTTTATGTCTGACTTGTTTAGGTGACCTATAGTTATCAGTTCTTTAAAATGTATATAGACTGGAATTTGATCCATTTTAGGAGTATTCGTCTCTCACCACATACTAGTGGCTTTTTTGAGTGTCATATCTCCTCTTATGGAGTGACTTCATTTTCCTTTCTTCAAGGACTACTTGACATCTCAAAAGTACATTGAATGATCACAGATTACATGTTTTATCTCATAGATGGGTCTTGTATAGTAAGCAATCAGTTTGTTGCTTTATATTTTCACTGCTGAGGCATTCTAAAATGTTTCATGTAGGACTCAAAATGCAAGTCAGACCTATAGGCTTTGTCAATACTTGTTTGTATACACAGATGTATCTGTTTGTCAGCAGTCTCCTGGATATCACTGGAGGATTTCACATTGATTTTGGGTTGATTTATATAAATAGTTGAAACTACTTGATTTTATGAGTCCTTCTGTTTAATGATGCTAAGATTTCAGGTATTCATCTGGGTTCCAGCCACCACTTACAAGGCTTTAATTCCTTCCCTACTTGGGATTTCTTCAATCTATCCCAGAAAAGTTAAGAACTTGAATGTTAAATGGGAATGTGATCAGGAAAAGAATGAGCAAACCAGCCATAAAGTGCTATTCAATCTTCTCTTAATGGGCATCATTCTGCCTCTAATTTCAAATGTCCTTCTCCCAGACATCAGTTCAGTTCAATAACTCTTTATTCGGCCAATATATACCATGAAAGGACATGTAAAACACAAATAAAATTTGATATGCATGCTTTGCATCTGTACATAAAAATAAGCCATGACTGTACACTAATTTTAGAACAATAAATGTCCATGAACCACCCATTAAAAAACTCATTAGCAATATTTTTAAAGGGTCCCTGCAGGTTTTGGCAAGAAACGTTTTCCATATTCGATACTTACAATAAAACTAACAATTCATATTAAAGTATGCAATTCTAATACTGTGCAAACCATA
Organism: Lissotriton helveticus; assembly: GCF_964261635.1. Lineage (NCBI taxonomy): Eukaryota > Metazoa > Chordata > Amphibia > Caudata > Salamandridae > Lissotriton > Lissotriton helveticus. The sequence goes on along the minus strand of NC_136063.1, from coordinate 616,417,563 downwards.
ATTAAAAAGTAGGCTAAAATAACGGTTGCATAGAACAATTATGAATGGCTCATCCTGCAAAAATCTGACAACAAAAACCTCAAAATTTTGGTCCTATATGCTGGCAAAAAATGCTCAGGGCCTCCTATCAACCATCAATCTGGTCATATAAACATTACATTAAAGTGCAAATGCATCATTACAGAACCAGGATGGAAAGCACAGTCACAAAAACATCCCCAGTCCTGACCCTTCGTGGGGCTATCCATAAAAATGTAATAAATATTACGGTACACTTATTAAAAGCAACAAAAGCAGTCGACCTTTTAGTCATTAAATAACTTTCTCGTGTGTCTAAGGGCACTGGACAAGAAGCTTGCAACCCCAAAGCAGAGCATGGGGGAGGAGAGAATTGGTGGATACAGCAAGGATGGTCTCACTTGTACAAATTGATATTTCTTACCAGCAGGAAAAAAATCTGTACCTTAATGTGTGGTAAAAATCCCAATAAATATAAAGTGCCTAGCATCTTGCTCCGAGAAATTATCACAAGGACACAGCTTTAAATTTACCGTGTTATAATTGGACCACTGTGTTCTTTCAAAGTAGACTGATCAAAACCCCTTGCATGGATTTTAATACCTACTACATCAGCATTTGCGCATAGATGTAATCACTTCTCTGCATTTGATGCTCGCCCTTGAAAATTAGGATTATAAATTATCCACTATTTCGATATTTTCATTGGCTTCTTGTGAATGCAAGAGTAGAAAGGTAAAAGGTGCATGTATGACATTTAAGTACACATTTTTAGGAGAGTCATGCATTTTAGGTGGCTACAATATCGTCAATTTCTTTTTTATCACAGTCCAGTTTTGAGCTTGTGCTAAGATGTTCTTCCAGTTTTTTGAGGTGCTTCCCCATTAATATTCGTTGCCCTGGCTGATATCCATTTAGCAATCTATTCCTCAATGCTCTTGAACTCACCTTCACTATTTATTTATTCGCTGCCTACTATGGTGTTCTGCGCCTGAGGTGACTTTATGTGGTTTTGTTGTAGTGCTATTTACCACCAACCGACAAGTTTGCTGACGTTTCCAAGGACTGTCAAATTAAGGAGGTCCTGAATATAAAACGGGCTGTAATGGTACTTCATCTATAAAATGGCAAAGATCTTTTTGTCTCTCTCTCCATTTCCCACACAATAGTTTAGGGAGGGGGAAGCTGATGGACTCAATGGCCAAGCCCCTAGCAGCTATGCCATTGAGCCTTCCATTCGACAGCGTTGACTCCGATGACAATGGCATTGATGCGGATATACAATTTAGACTGGCCAGTCTCCCACCATTTCCATGGACGACCACCATTTAAACCATGGGGGTCTTTCAAGGAACTGCAGGAATGTCTCCAGCATGCACGTTATGGACCCTTATTATCTGGATACTGTACACTCACCGCTGATCAGGCTATATTTTGTAGGCACACTCATATGGGCCAAAACTATTCCTAGTAAAATATTATGCTGATGAATTGATGTTTTCCCCACAACTCAATAAACGCCACGATAATATACTCTAACATGATGTCAAGATTACTTTTAAATTATGAGTCCTCAGTTTAGCGGTAAAACCCCACCTTTTCTATACACGTTTTGGTCTGAGCATGTTTTAAGATGGTGGATTAAATCATGTATCTGCAGCACTGTTAGTGAGCATTCAGCAGCAAATCTCACGTTTGGAAAGGATTGAGGAATATTATTTAAAGTAATGAGGAAATTAAGAAGGATATGGGTCATTGCAGTAGCCGCAACCTCTGCTGCTGCAGAATCATGCAAGTGGTCTCAAGAGGACCGAGTCTGCGTGAGCTCTCGTTCTGCTTTTTCTACTACAGATGTATTTAAATCCAATCCAGTCCACCACAGTCCCCCACTCCACTCCAATCCAATCCACCCACTACACCTCATTCCAATTCACCCCACTCCAAACCATCCCAATCCACTCCACTCCAATCCAATTCAATCCAACCCACTCTAGTCCAATCACTACAATCTAGTCCACCATAATCCACCCCACTCTAATCCACCCCATCCATTTCACCCCACCCCAGTCCAATCACACCATACCATACCACCCCAATGCAATCTACCCCACCCCAGTTCAGTCCACCCCACTTGAATATACCCATTCAATTCACCGCACTTGAATCCACCACACTCAAATCCATCCCACTCCAATCAAATTGAATCCATGCCAACCCACCCCACACTACTCCAATCCACTTCACTCTACTCTAGTCCAGTCCACTCTATTTCAATCCACCCACTCTACCCCACTCCAATTCATCCTACTCTACCCTACTCTGCCCCAATCCAATCCACTCCACACTACCCCAATCCAATCCAATCTACTCCACTTTACTACAATCCAATCTACCCCACTCTAATCCAATACAATCCACCCCACTTCTTCAATCCACTCCAACCCATTCCACCCTATTCCACCACACTATACCCCAGTCTACAGCACTCCACTCTACAACACTGCACTCTACTACACTGGCTGCCACTGAACCACTGACCTCTACTCCCCTAACTATACTCTACAACACGCTACTCCAACAAATACACTTTATGACACTCTGCTCCCCCTACTACAGTCTACAACAGTCTACATCACTAACTTTTAGCCATACTGAACAGCAGCCACACTGATGTACAACATGGCCAAAACACATTGCCAAAGCCAGTAGCTCTTGCATAGGCGAGACTTATTGGCTTTGCCGATGCTTGTTTATTGAGACAATTACTGCAACAAATATAACACATTGAGCCATCGTCCCAGTATGGTATCTGGAACCAAGAGATATGACTTTAATTCCTCCTACATCCTCATCTCTCCATATTCTCTCCTTTCATTCTATATGTTCCCCATCTCCATCTCTCCAGCTGCCTCGGCCTGGCAGTCACTTAGACGCTTCTAATTCCTTTTCAGCACACATTACTTAGAGGTAGTTTTAATCCTCCTGCCCTATTAGGTACAAGGGCCTTACAGAGGAGGTCATGCTAATCACAGGGGTGCCCCAACGCATAGTGTTCCCTAGTGTATGTAGGTGTTTGCACTGTATTCTAAGTGTCTTTTAGCATAGCACTGGCTCAAGGCCTGGTTAGTCAGAGTCAGTTACCACCAGTACCCGTCTGAAAAAGTTGTGGGCATAGGATGATTTTGCAACAAGGCCTCTTTCTGCTTCTCTGTTGGTTCTTTCTGCTTATGGCTTGCTTCATCCTGTACTTTTATTCGTCTTTGTGGACTTCTGTTGCTTCTTTCTGCATTTCTTTTGCTTCTTTCTGTGCATTTTTTCTTCTTTCTTCACATGTCCTACCTCTGTCGGCATAGTTGGAAACTAGCATATAAAAAACCTCTGAAATTCATATTAAAAACTATAGGTTTCAGGCATGTTATAGTTAGAAATTAGCATTTAAAAAACCTTTGAAATTCACTCAAAAAACCATAGGTTTCAGGCATGTTAAAGTTAGAAATTTGCATTTAAAAAACTTTAGAAATTCACTGAAAAAAACAGGTTTTAGGGAAAGTTATAGTTAGTTGGACATTTCACTCGTACAAAACCAGAGAAATGCCCCCGTTATAGTTAGTTCAGCTAACTATAACTTGCACCCCTGCAATGCACTGCTGATGACGTCACATATTACATCACTCCTGACATGGTCAGTGACATCACTGATGACATCACTGATGACATCTCAGATGACATCACTGCATGGATGACATAACTGATGACATCATTCATGTGATAATTTGATGCATCTTCTCACAGCCTAATATAACCTTTGATACACCCACTCTAAATTACAGACTGCCATTCTCAAAACCATAGACACTCCAACACCAATAACTACATACCCACTCACTGATTCTTAGGTTTACACACACATCCATTCACTCACCCATACAGTCACTCATACTTATGGTCACTCAGAACAGGACTATCATATGCACTCATACACCTATATAGACACTCACACACTGCCTCTCATCCATAGAGGTACTCACACACCTAGTGAGTCATATCATGCAAATAATTAATCACACTGCCATTTACTCACCTATACAGTTATACACATACCAGCTCAATTACTCATACAAATACTAGCACATTCTTACGCTCTTATACAATCACTGATACAAGCACACACTCATCCATACAGCCACTCTCACAATCACACACTCTTACTGATAGCCATTTATATACTGCACCACACATATATACTGCCTTTCACATTTGTAGTTACTCACACATGTTACTCACACATGTACCACTGAGATATACATTCACTCAACAACACACCTATACACACACTTACCCACCCATACAGTACATCACAGATGCACTCTTGAAACCATGCACCCAGTGAATCACCCACTCACAAATCTATGCACAGAGTCACACACACCCCACCCACACAAACACTCAGGCACCCATACAGATACTCAGACATCCAATCAATAACTCATATAGACACTCATGTAGCTATTCACAAACCCATGCAGCCGCTTACACACCAACAGACAGATGGATACAGACATTCACACAGTTTAGTCACAAACCCATGCATTCAGTAAGATACGTTTATATACTCACTTATAGACTCAGTCACGCACATACTAAATCATCCATTCAGACACTTATACCCCCACACATTCTTCAATACGCCTTTCCCTATATATATTAAACATAGTTAAACTTTACAGAAACACACAGTCACTGGATGATGTCATCAGTGATGTCATCAGTGATGTAATTTGAGATGTCATCATCATTAGTGATGTAATTTGAGATGTCATCCGTAATGTCATCAGTGATGTCACTGACCATGTCATGAGTGATGTGATATGTGACGTCATCAGCAGTGCATTGCGGGGGTGCATGTTATAGTTAGCTAAACTAATAATAACGGGGGAATTTCTCAGGTTTTGTACGAGTGAAATGTCCAACTAACTATAACGTTTCCTAAAACCTATGTTTTTTTCAGTGAATATATGTATATGCACACACACACACACACACACACACACACACATATATATATATATATATATATATATATATACATATATATATATATATATATATATATATATATTACCTACTGGCGGTCGCCAGTAGGTATATATAGTTAGGATTTTTTCTCTATGGGTTTTTTGAAAATTCTATGTCTAATAACTTTGGCGTTTGTGGACGGAATCGGCTGAAATTTTCAGGAAAATGGCACATTTTGTTTCTGAGCAGCCCTTGAAAATTTGGGGGGGGTTCGTCCAGTGGGGGCCGAGAAAAAAGGGGGGTCCCAAAACGTGTTTTTAACATTGAGTTTTCCATAGGGCGGTTGGCCTCACTTTTAGCCCGAACGGCTGAATGGATTTGCACGAAACTTGGCAAAATTGTAGGGACTGGTAGCCCGATGTGCCTTTTGTAGGTCTCAATATATGTGCTCCAGTGGATTTTGAGAAATTAACGTTTAAAAAAAGATATATATCTGTAACAGCGGACCGGTTAGCGCTCTGGTTCGCGGACTTTTCGCGCAACGGAGCTTTGTGAAGCGAAGCTGATTGGTTCTCCGGCGTCTGTCAACATTCCAAACAGTCCGTAGCGGCCGCCATCTTGTCTCTCGGTAGGATCGAGAGACAAGAGGAGGTCAAAACAAAGGGGGAAATAACTATAAGGGGGCATAGTAGATCCTCGCTGACCCCCTAGGTTTGATGTGGAGGTTTTAAAAGGGCCCCGCGGGGCAAAAAAAAATAATAAAAATAATAATTGAACGGCTGAATGGATTTGCACGAAACTTGGCAAAATATTAGGGACTGGTAGCCCGATGTGCCTTTGCTAGGTCTCAATATATGTGCTCCAGTGGATTTTGAGAAATTAACGTTCAAAAAAAGATATATATCTGTAACAGCGCTCCGCTTCGCGTAACGGAGGTTTGCGAAGCTGATTGGTCATTCTGTCACTGGGCTATAGTTGGGCTACATCTGGCTGATATTTGGGCTACATTTGTTTTTTTGTGTGTCTGGCGGCCATCTTTGGGCTACATTGGGCTACATTGGGCTTCATTGGGCTACATTCGGCTAATTAGCAAATAGCTCATCGCAAACTAGGAATGGTAAAGAATCGCTATTTATTCCTTAAAGTTCGCTATTTAGGAAATGCAAATAACTTTTATGATACATATGGCGGTTCATCTCTAACAAGATAAGAAGCATAGGGATAGATTTATGATGACTGGCGCATCACCAGGGATGTGTTAGTCATTCTGTGCCGCTGTTCCGTCACCTATGGTGTGCTGCATTTACAATGCGGCGCATCATGGGGCAAAAACAGCACAGATGCGTGATGTATCTGTGCCGTAAAGGTGGCGCATTGCTGGAGTTGTATCGCAAGTGTGATGAAGCTCCAGCAAGGGTCGGGGGTGCCCCTGTCGCAGGGTTTCTGTTCTCACACAGAACTGTGGACAGAGGATTGGAACCTCGGCGAATTAGGGTGTCCCAAAACTCACGTTAGTAATCAAAAACTATTTAGCAAGCTAGGTACAGTGTCACATTGGATATAACAAACTCTCAATGTTTAGACAATCCAGAATATGAACTTATAGTACCTCAGGATACGTGGAACTCATGAACAGTCGGTCGTTATATATTTCTTAGAAACCAGAACATGGAGTTAAGAAGAACACATGTGTATTTGAAATGTTTATTTACTAATGCCGTCTTCTCAGGCGTAGTACCTTAGATAATAAAAGTACACATATTATCAGTAGCAAAATTACCAGCATAGTTACTAGTACATAAAAAGTGAATGGTGATAGTATGTTAACATGCTGTAAATGAATAAGAGTTAGCAACACTTATAAGCAGCCGCGGGCCGTGGAGGGAGTTACGGTGAGGCAGGGAGGCGGGGAGGGGGAGAAGCAGGGTGGAGAATACAAGTACACATATTATCAGTAGCAAAATTACCAGCATAGTTACTAGTACATAAAAAGCGAATGGTGACAGTATGTTAACATGCTGTAAATGAATAAGAGTTAGCAACACTTATAAGCAGCCGCGGGCCGTGGAGGGAGTTACGGTGGGGCAGGGAGGCGGGGAGGGGGAGGGGCAAGGTAGAGAGGGCTCCACCCTGCTTCTCCCCCTCCCCGCCTCCCTGCCCCATCGTAACTCCCTCCACGGCCCGCGGCTGCTTATATCTCACCCTCCCTAATACACATATTATATTATTTGCTAAGAAGGTCTCTTTGTGTTGGTTTAGGGCGTGTCCATACTTTAGTGTCTTAGATTTGAAGGAATCACATCAGCATACACCAGCTCTCTCTTCATGTGAACCGCATCAACTGTTGTGTATGTGTGTTCGGCAAAGCAATATAAAACCCGCCTCATGCCCAGAATTGGCAGAAGTTGCACTTATGTTATGAGTATGAAGTCGTGGAGATCAGACCTCATAACAATTCTGTATCGTGTTGTTCTTGAAACTTTAGCACTCGCTGTACAGATATAGTTTAACAAGTAAAGCAGATAGTAGACCAATAACATATTATTCTCATGTAAACCACGATGAACTACTAGGTGGAAAGCTAAAGCAACAACTAAGTGTCGTGTGCAGAAGTTGCAAAAAAGGAAAAATGGCGTTTAAACCGGTAATGAGCCCATGCTAACTTAACACGGTGTAAAGATATCCAGGACCTAGATGACACCTCCTCATGATCCGGAAACGAACTGAATAAGATAATAGAAGTGCCATCTCATGAGAGCAGATTGCAAGTTTATATGTGGACGGTCCGCAAGGTAAAGCATTAAAAACTAGGAAAATTCAATGCTAAAGAAAAATAAAACAGCCAAGTACTTTATCGAGTCTTAAGCCAATAGGCAAGGTAAATAATAAAAACTTGACAAATAAGTCAATGAATTGTCAATGAAATGCTAGTACTCAGCATATCAAACATGAAAAAGGTCTATGACATAACTGTGTATGCAAAATAAGCTGCAACAGCCTCCAATAGGAAGTCACCGTCTTCATCCGAAAACAGTTCAGCCATCCAATTTAAAAGCGGAAAAGAACATACGTGCTCTCCCAGCACCGGATCCTCTATCACCATCAGAGGACAGCTCGGTGGGTTTTCAAGAAAGCTGTGTTCCAAGAAAGACTGTGCTGCCGCCAGTAAATTCCAGGGACCAAGTAGTCCATGCATCAATGCCACAGCCATAATCCTTTCGCCAGGACAAATCAACTCGTGAGTAATGATAGGAGTCATCAGCTGATTAAAGTCGACGTCAGGAGAAACCGGTCCGCAGAGACACAAATCAATGGCCCAATCGAAATCACAGGTCAGGCAGTGAAATACAGGCTGGACACAGGTGAAGTAGGAGAACCGAAAAGATAATCCATATGCCGTGCTTAATATCGCCAACGGCATTGTGCCATAATATTCTAGCATGCGATTGCGGAACAGTGTCAGCAGCTGCAGGGTCGGAGGTTGCATAGGAGGGACATCCATATTTAAAAATGTAAAAAAGCACAAGAGCGTCCGCTGGTAATGCAAGTAAAAATGCAATCCACGAACCAGAGTGGAGAAAATGGAATGAAAGGGAGCAGGGATGACTCCAAAGATTTTCTCAAATGAAGTCACGAGACCACTGGTAACAACTTTAAAAAAGTGTGCCAGGGATTTTGTGGAGGATGCGTTAAAGATAGTCGGAAACATGTTGCTGAAATTGAAAGGCAAACCTGTGTACGGGTGTTCGCTATGTGAAGTACGAAAGTTTCACGGGCCGAACTCAAGGCCACCTCTCTCTGAGACAAAAGAGCTCTTATTCTTGTCATGCCGTTGAAACGTGTCCCAAGGTTGGTATTTGTGGCCAGATTGAAAACTCCCTATGTTCATGTGTGGGAGGAAATAGAACATTTCTGCAGCAAATAACCCGTTCACTTACTGTTACGATAAAAGGAATACTTTTTAATTAACTCAGAACAATCTTCATTATTGAGCATCAAATAACTACCATTTTCCAACAACTTGAACGTGGGGATGATAGCAGGAACTGGCGTGCCTTGCAACACGCAAGCCATATTTGGTCGGTGTTTGTTGCATGAATCGTGTAACTGTATGTGCCTACACATTAGTGAATGATCTGGCGTCTCAGTGCATTCCTCTCCATTCAGATAAACTTCTTGATCATCTTTGAAACATCTGTATGTGTATGGAAGCGACCAGACCTCATGAACAAAAGCACTACCTAAAGGTTCATAAAGACCTATTGGTATATATTTCATACAATTTGAAAACTTATATAAAGCAAAAGGCAGCGTTATTAAACCGTGGATAAGGCATGTTGCCAAAAAACCCGCAATCCTCTGCTGATGATGTCACTGAGCATGTCATGAATGATGTAATATGTGACATCATCAGTAGTGGATTATGGGTAATAGTATCTCTAGTTTACTCCCCTATAGCTGTCTTTCTTTTAACATAAGTGTGTGTTTCCTTCCCTTATACTTACTGTTTTTGGTTCGCTTCCAGTTCGCGTACCAGCGAGCGAACTAGGAAGCGAACTAAGAGAAATAGAGGTTGGCACAGTTCCAAATATTGTACCAATTTTTTAATAACGGGGAGGTAGTTCTGAAAAGAACTTTTTTTTTTATTTTTCTGAACATTTTTTTACTGTTTTTGAATTTTTCGGAACAGTTTTATATTTTTTTGGGTTTTTCTTGGAGGGGGCAATGAAAACGATTCATTTTAAAGGGCTCAACAGGAGCAACAAAACAAAAAAAAGAAGTATTTATTATTTTGGGCGTTTCGGACAAACTTGCATATGATAGTCAATAGCTCTGTTGATCAGAGTGATGCTTCTTTCTCCGTAGGAAATGAATCCATCGCAAAATACGCAGGTGTGTTTTACTTCACCAAATCTCATTTGTATATTTGGCACCATCTCCCTGCCCTCTGGTCCCGTTACTTCCGGTACAACAGATCTTCTGGCCATAATAGGGAGATTATCTAGGTCGTTCCGAAACTGTGCAGCACTGTAGTTGTTAGGATGCCACCTAGTCATATGGCGATGCATTGTGTAGTTTCCGAAACTGTATTTTTTGTCGGTCCCTCTGGACAGTCTATCTTGACATATAAGGCAAGTTACGTATCTTGCATTTACTTTTTTCTGACCTTTGGGAATTTTAAAAAATTGCCAAATGAAGTTTTCTTTCCGGTGAGACGTCTTGGGCTGCTCAGGCAAAAACTGCCTCTCTTCGTGCTCGTCCTCCTGTTCCTCTTCTTCTTCTTCTTGTTGAATTACAACTTGAGCAGGTGGTCCACTCTTCCTTGGATGTGGTGGAGGTGGTGGGGAAGCACCAGCTGAAGCTACTAAAGAAGCCATTGCTCAGTGATCACAAAGGGTCTTTCTCTCACAATGATGAAAGTCAGAGTGAGGAAAGAAGGAGGGATTTTCATCATTTGGGAAAAACAAGAGTTCTCAACCAATCAAAAGTGTTCATTTTAGATTATATGACCTAGTCTTACATCATTAGGAAACCAAAAGTGAAATGAACCAATGAAAAGTGTTATTACCAAGTCACATGACTTGCTGTGTTTACGTTAAGCGCTTTGCAGGGCCTCCCGGTTTGCTTCCAGAAACCTGCGCTTTGGCACTCGCTTCGCGTACCAGTTTGCTAACGTAGCACGTCATATGACGTATCAAGCGACAACGTGGAACGTCATGCGGACGGGAGGCGTCACGATGTTGTTTTCTAACGCGGCACTTGCGGTAAAGAAACGTTTACCGGCTCGCGGTCTATTTCGCGGCATCAAGGTCAGCTAACGGGAAGCTTCCCGATTCGCGAAGCGGGAACGAAGAAAAAAAAATATTTTAAAAAAAAATTATTCATAAACATATAAAATATATTTTTGGATTTAAAGAAGAATACATTTTACAGCTACAGATATTAGCTGTTAAAAAACCAATGAAATTCACAGAAAAAACCATAGGTTATAGACCATATATAGTTAGGAATTAGCATTTACAAAACCTTGAAAATTCACTGAAAAAACCATAGGTTATAGACCATATATAGTTAGGAAATAGCATTTAGAAAACCTTATTTTACTCACACAAAACCATTGAAATTCCATATATAGTTAGTTGCACTAACTATATATCGCGCACCTGCAATCCACTGCTGATGATGTCACATATTACATCATTCATGACATGGTCAGTGACATCACTGATGACATCACTGATGACATCTCAAATGACATCACTGATGACATCACTGATGACAACATCCAGTGACTGTATGCTTCTGTAAAGTTAAAATATGTCTTACATATTGAAGAATGAGTGGATGTATAAGTGTCTGGATGAAGGATTTAGTAGGTGCATGACTGACTGTATAAGTGAGTGATTAAATGTGTCTCACTGAGTGCATGGGTTAGTGACTAAACTGTTTTAAATTGTGCATCATTGTGTCTGTTGTTTTGTAATCTGATGCATGTGCTGATCATTAGCTATATGACTAACTATATGGGTTATTGATTAGTTGCCCAAGTATTTGTATGGGAGACTGAGTGTGTGTGTGGGTGTCTGGGAGGTGTATGACTCTGTGCATAGATGTGTGAGCAGTTGATTCACTAGATGTATGGGTTCAAAAGTGCATGTGGAAACATCTGTATGGGCGGTTGACTGTGTGCATGAGTGTATTGGTGAGTGAATGGATATCTCAGTGCTACATGTCAAAGTAAGTACATATGTAAAACACAGTACATGTGATAGTTGACATATATAAATAACTGTGCATAAGAGCCAGTGAATGTGTGAGTGGCTGTATGGATTATTGTGAACTTGTATCAGGGATTGTATAACAGAGTAAATATGTGTTATTATATGTTCCAATAAGTAAGGTGTGTATAACTATATAGTTGAGGAAATCGAGGTGTGATTGATTCTTTGCAAGACTGACTAGGTGTGTGAGTAACTCCATGGATGAGTGACAGTCTGTGAGTGTCTGTTTACACTGAGTGTATCTAAGGTTATATTAGAGTCTGAAGAGGTTCATTGTATCATCACATGAATGATGTCATCAGTGATGTGATCAGTAATGTCAAATGAGATGTCATCAGTGATGTCATCAGTGATGTCATTTGAGATGTCATCAGTGATGTCATCAGTGATGTCACTGACCATGTCATGAATGATGTAATATGTGACATCATCAGCAGTGGATTGCAGGTGCGCGATATATAGTTAGTGCAACTAACTATATATGGAATTTCAATGGTTTTGTGTGAGTAAAATAAGGTTTTCTAAATGCTATTTCCTAACTATATATGGTCTATAACCTATGGTTTTTTCAGTGAATATATATATATATATGTCAAATTCAGTATACCACTTATTGTGAAATTGTGACCCCGCCTCGTAAATGGACAGATGTTGAAATGGCAGCACATTGTGGTTGTGAATTCTGGGACTGGCATCACATGTAATTGTTTGCAGAGTTGCAGGCAGATTCCCACTCCATTAATATTAATATTAATTTACGAATCCCTCACACCACAAACAATACATCTGGTTGCAGTGCAATGCAAAGAATTGTGCTGGACCAGAACCTTTCTGCAGCAGTCCCCCAATGTACAGTCTTTCTACACTTGGCAACTTTGTGGCCAAGGAAACATGGCAAAACACACAAGATGATGGACGGAATGTTGCACATTGGCAAAACATTCACCCCCAGTCACTGATCTGGGTTTAATCCATTGTTATTTTGCTCACCACGCCACCCCAGTTCAGACATGGCCATATGCAAATCAGTCTTGACCCTGTGCCTCATGGGAACAGTCCAGCCCGAACTGCCAAGCCATGTCTTCCCTGGACCGGAATCATGCATCCTAGGACTGGTTTCTGGCTATCAGCCGTCATTAGCCAGGATAGCTTGACTCCAGTGGTGTAGTGAGCACGGGACCCACGTCTGGGCATACCCTTCCCACATAGGGCGAACAGCAAAACACACAAGATGATGGACGGAATGTTGCACATTGGCAAAACATTCACCCCAGTCACAGATCTGGATTCAATCTATTGTTATTTTGCTCACCACGCTACCCCAGTTCCGACATGGCCATATGCAAATCAGTCTTGACCCTGTGCCTCATGGGAACAGTCCAGCCCAAACTGCCAAGCCATGTCTTCCCTGGACCAGAATCAAGCATCCTAGGACCGGTTTCTGGCTATCAGCCGTCATCAGCCAGGATAGCTTGACTCCAGTGGCGTAGTAAGCACTGGAGGACCTGGCTTGGAAGTTCGGGCTGGACTGTTCCCATGGGGCACGGGGTCAAGACTGATTTGCATATGGCTGGGTTCAAACTGGAATGGCATGGTGAGCAAAAAAACAATGGATTTAGGCCCATATCTCTGTACTGGGGTGAATGTATGACATTGTTCTGCATTCTGTCAATCAACTGTTGTTTTGCAAAGGAAACATGACAGCTTAATGCACAGTTTGAGTAGTATGTTTTAAGATTAACCATAGCAATCCTATATATGTATTTATTTCTTTGGGTGAGAGTTTGTAGTATGTTGCTACAAGGTCACTTTATTAAAGGTAATGTGGCCCTGCTGGCTTAGCTGTGGTGCATTGGCATTTCTGGTAATCTATGCAGACAACCTGTTGGTGCAGCTCTTCATAATCAATATCCTTGTTGATAGGAAGTCATTAGGTGGTAGGGGTAATGTTAATGTACCGCATTCCATGAGCAAATCATTGGGCTGCTAAAGTAGGCTTGGTTAATGGTTTTAAAAGGACCCCCTTATTTGCTTACTAAAAGAAGCCCTGACTTCACAAACTGTGAAGAGAACGCCCCAATTCGCAAAGGGCCCATTTCGTGTGCAGAGCTTACGCTTTGTGTGAGTTGGTGCCTCTAGCATAGGGCCTGCACATCTTCATAATAGGAGGCAGACCAGCGGGAATTTCTAGCGCATTTGTTCATGCATTCCAAATTCACAAAGATATGCAAAGATAAAACACACTTTCCATCGAACCCCCGCTCTAGGTTTCATAATGTGCAGGCCTTGTCCAGGACAGTGCACAAAGCAGAAGGCATCCTATCTGTTCCCTGCCTTCCTTCTACCTACACTACTACATAGCAAGGTATCTTTTCCATTGCTGAAACTCGGATGTGGGATTAAAAACATGATTGCTTGGATGAGCCATTACGTTATGCCCGCAGCACGTGGTTGGATGGTAGAGGGACAGTTGAGGCCAATAAGTTCTGTCTCACCAATCAGCAGCCTAGCGCCGAATGCGTGACTCTCTCTATTCTTAGAGGGTGGGTGAACAGGCAGTAGTGCTCACTAGCAGCCCTGCTCCCAGTGGCATAGCAAGGCCAGGTGGTACCCGGTGCTGGAAATTTCTTGTCAGCCCGGCTTGACAAAACGGCAAAATTATGTGTATAAAACATGTGGGGTTCATAATAATGTAGCCCACTCGTTGTTAGGAGGTGAATTATTTCTTTATTAGACCCGGAGCGCCGGGAATACACCGCTCTGTAGTTGCAGTCGGCGCCAACAATCATAGCCGCCTTCCGCTTCCGCTGAAGCCCTTCCGGTTCCGGTCATCGGAAACTAGACCGTCACCACATATCTCCCCCCTTTACATAACATTTAACAATCACTATGTCTTACTGTTAGTCCATCTCAAAGTCCTTGAACTTCTCCGGAATCCTCACTCTTCTTCCGGCTCTCGTCACCTTCGCTCCCTCGCTTTGTGCTCTGCTTTGTCCTTCTGCCTTCCGTTCCACGGTTCACGCCTTCATGCTGATCTCACCAGTTCCTTTCTCTCCTCTGTCTTCGCCTTTCTCTTCCTGAGGCCCTCTGACCTCCTCGCTCTCTTTTCCCGTTCCAACTTCTACTTGCTGCCTGCCTTCTTCCACTTGCTCATTGCTCTGTCCACTACATCCTTCCTCGTTCATCTCCCTATTCTCTATCTCCTCACTTCCTTCTGTACCCCAATTCAAGATCTTGCTACATTTAGCCATCCTGTCCTGCGACCACACTTTACCGTCGCTTAGCAGTGCAGATCTTGCATAGGGTTCTAGTACTTGTAGGGGTGGAGTGAACTTGCTTTCCCCTTTTCTTTTGAGTGTAGGTATTTTCACTCTCACCCAATCGCCTTTACCCAATGTCACTCCTTGGACACCATGTCGTTTGTTAAAGTGTTCAGTGTATGTTTCCTGTGCTCTTTCCAGGTTTCTCTTGACCACCGCTGGAGACCACTTGCTCTGCACCACCATCTTCCTCCACACTGCATTGTCCTTTGTGAAGGGGTCTCTTTCCCGTAGCACCTTGAACGGAGTGTAACCAGTGCTACCCGGGGTGATCCTGTATGCCCATATCATTTTTGGCAACTCCTTCTCCCAATCCAATCCATCATTGATGGCCGCCTGAATGGTGCCCATGATCACCCTGTTGAAACGTTCCACTTGTCCATTCCCCGAGGGATGATAAATAGGCGTGTGTTTGACCTCTATGCCATTCCTTGATGTGAACGCGTCCCATTTCACAGCCGTAAATTGTGGTCCGTTGTCACAGATAATCACCTTCGGGATTCCTTCCTTGATGAACGCATTTCTGAGGAAGGATATGACGGCATCCGTGTCCATAACTTCCTGCACATCTATCTCCGGCCATTTGGAGTACTTGTCGATCAACACTACCACATATTTTTGCAGTCCTTCCTTGTCTAGGATGGGTCCCATGATGTCAACTGACACCATCTGCCAAGGTCCTTCTGGTATGGGGAATCGCCCCAATGGAGGTCTCATCACGCTTTGGGATTTGTCGGCCCTTGCGCACGACCCACATTGTCTTACATATCTTTCTACCTGGGAGTCGATGGCTGGCCACCAGTACATCTGTCTGGCCAGGGCTTTGGTTTTAGTAATTCCCTGATGTCCTTCGTGCAGCAACGCCAGTAAATGGTCTATCACTCCTTGGGGGGGGCACGACCTTGTCGCCCCTTAACAGGAACATGGGATTCTCTCCCAGTGACATCTCGTCCCGCACTTCCCAGTACCTCCGTAACGTTTCTCGGAGATGTCTCTTCTCTGGCCATCCATGTACGACATACCCTTTGATTGCTTCCAGATCGTCATCCTCTTTGTACGCCTCTTCCCATTCTTGTGCACTTATTACTCCTTCCATGTCCTGAACGGTGGCCACCACATATCCATCCCAGTTTGGGGTCTCTTGCATGTCTGTTCCTTTCTTTGCTGCCGCCAGGCTCAGGAAATCAGCCACCTTATTTTGCGGCCCTGGTATGTGCTCCACATCATACACAAAATCCAAAAGTCTCAATGTCATTTTGGCTATACGTGGAGTGGCGTGGGCGTGGCCACTTGATGTCAATACTCTTACCAACGGCTTGTGATCAGTTCTCATGAGGAATTTAGCACCCCACAAATACTGCCTGAATCTCTCCATACCCCACACCACCGCCAGCATCTCTTTCTCAATGACGCTGAACTTTTCTTCATTTGGCGCCAAGGACCTTGAAGCAAAACTGATGGTGGACATCTCTCCCTTCTCCGATCTCTGCATCAGCACCGCCCCCAGGCCTTTTTCACTGGCATCTGTGGTGAGGACCGAGTAAGCATCAGGATCAAACCCGGTCAGAGGAATTGTCGTACTGAGTTCTTGCTTGAGCTTGGCGAATTCTTCCTGTTCTGCCTCCTGCCATTTGAAACCATTCTTCTCCTTCAGTAGTTGTTGCATGCAATGAGTTTTTGTGGCAAAGTTGGGAATAAACTTACTATAGTACTCCGCCATCCCCAGGAACGATCTGACGTCCTCCTTTTTCTCTGGGGTTGGCGCTTCCACAATTGCTTGCATGTTGGCCCTCTTTGGCTCTATACCTTTCTCACTAACCTCATGTCCGAGGTACGTGACTGATGGTACCCCCAGCTTGCACTTGGACCATTCTGCTGTCAATCCGTTGGCCTGCAGCGTGCGCAGCACCTGATGCAATTTTTCGTTGTGATCCTGTTTGGATGTTCCCATGATCAGGATGTCATCTTGGAAGAACTGAACGCCACTAATTTTCCTGAAAAGTTTATGCATTAGGTTTTGGAACACAGCGGCAGCTGACGCCAATCCAAATGGCATTCTCACGAATTTATAGCAGCCGAAAGGGGTGATGAAAGATGTGAGGTGGCTGCACGATGGATGGAGTTTCACCTGGTGGTACACTGAAGATAAGTCCAACGTGGAGAACCACTTGATGCCTTTAGTTTTAGCCAACATCTCGTTGATGCGGGGAAGAGGGAATTTGTCGACTAAGATGTTTTTGTTCAATTCCCTCAGGTCGATGCATAGTCGAACCTTCCCATTGGGCTTCTGGGCCACCACTAGGGGCAAGAGCCACTCCGAGCTCTCTATGGCTTGTATGACACCGCTTTTCTCCTGTCTGTCCAGTTCTGCCTGGACCGCTTCCCGACTTCTGAGCGGGATGTTCCTCACTTTATGCACCACTGGCGTAGCTCCCTCCTTCAACTTGATGAGGTGTTGGTATTTGGCTAGTTCTCCTATTTGTCCTCCGAACACCTTGGGGTACTCTCTGCGACATGCTTCGGTGTCGCCGTTCTGTTCCATGTCCATCAATAGAATCTTCTCCACTCCTCCAGGGTTGAGTTGTATCCCTAACGCTCCCTGGTCCTTCCAACTGAGTACAGACGGTCCTTTCTCCGCCACGTACAGCTTACACGTGGCTTGTCGGCCCCGGAACTCAAACAACAATGGGCAATATCCTAACATCGGGATCCTCTGCCCCATATATGTGACTGGTCGCAAGTCCATAGGACGTAGCTCTTCCTGCACCTTCGCCTTGAATTCCTTGTTCCACACCTGTTGTCGTATTATGGAGATGGGTGCTCCACTGTCCGCAATCATTTCTATCGGCACTCCTCCTATCTGCATGTCCAATCTGGGTTTGTCCGACTCCGTGCCTCCCACGTCTAGTATTTGGGCATCGATGTATAGAAACTCTTGCTGGTCGTCCTCATCCGTTCGGCTCGCCTCCTCTTCCTGTTGCTCCTGGTCCACATATCTGACTGTGGCTCCTCTTGGTTTGCGATGGCATACCTTCTCATAGTGACCGAAGGTACTGCAGTATGCCCATTTCGCTCTAAATGCAGGGCACGCCTTGTCGTTCCCCAAATGCGCTGTGCTCCCACACCGATAACAACTTGGCCTGCCACCTCTGCCTGCCTTCTGCGCTGTCCCTCCAGACGGTTGTGGACCTTTCCTGTTGTCTTGATACCTTGCCGTGTCCTTTTGCTTGGTCCTCTCACCTCTCTGGTTCGTCATGATTCTGCAAACTGTCTGATATCCCCCAACGTCCTTCCTGGCCACTTGCGCACACCGTTTTGACATCTCCGCTTTCTTCACCATGGCCCAAACCTCCTTCAAGGGCGCATCACCATTCACCCACAGCTTCTCTTGGACGTGCGTGCTCGTTGTGTGCATGATGATTTGATCTCTGACGAGTTCATCGTGGAGAGGACCAAATTTGCATGTGAGTGCCAGTTTTTGGAGCGCTGCTACATATTCATCCACAGTCTCACTCACTCCCTGCTTCCTGTGGAAAAAACTGTGCCTGTCAATTGCTACGCACACCACGGGTCTGTAGTGCACGTCCAGGTCGGAAATAGCGTGGCTGAAAACATCATCATCGTTATCGTCTCTTTGCCCTTTGACGATGGTATCGAACACTCTGATGCCCTCCGGCCCCAAGTTGTGCAACAGTATTTTCAACCTTCGCTTACTTGAATAAGCCGCTCCGCTCTCCTCTTCAAGCGCCTCCAGATAGTTCTGGAAGTATCTCTTCCAATATTCCCAGGGCATCGCCGGCTCCCCTCTGGATGGAAGAAATGGTACCATCTGTGTGAGCGATGTGGAATGCGCCGCCATTTTCCTGACCAAGTTGGGGGTTGCTGGGACTGTGTTATCTCGGTTAGGAGGACTGCCTGGAGCTTGGCGTTGGTCTGCGTCTGCTTCCCGGCTGTTCCCACCGGCCGTCGCACTCTCTGACTCTGCGGCAGTGGCTCGTTGGGTGCGTGGCCCTGTACCACGTCACTCTCCGACCGTCCACTCCGGACTAGATGCTCCGCCAGCTTTGCATGGGGTGCAATGCCACGAGGTAGAGAGTCTTCTCCTGGGGCTGACTGTGCGACCCTTTGGAATAGTTACACCGGCTGCGTGCTGACCCAGGCTCTACCAACTGCTCTCTTGAGGCTGTACCCCGGCCCCGGGGTGTAGGGAACACATATGCCGGGCAGTAAACCCTCTTCTGGACAAAAAAAATCCGGGTTCGACGTGTTTGGCCATGGAATACTATGCTGGTGGCCCCCCTGCGGGCTGTAGGCACGTGTGGGGTCGGGCGCGGGCTTAATCGGCCTCTCTGCAGTCCTCTGCTGCGCTCCGGGTCAAAACGGACCTCCCCCCGCTGGGCGGGAACGTCCGATGCGTGATTCACCACCGCGGTGAACTCCGTGCAATTAGGAGTCGCCGTGAAGAGCACCACTCGTCGCCATTGTGGGGTTCATAATAATGTAGCCCACTCGTTGTTAGGAGGTGAATTATTTCTTTATTAGACCCGGAGCGCCGGGAATACACCGCTCTGTAGTTGCGGTCGGCGCCAACAATCATGGCCGCCTTCCGCTGAAGCCCTTCCGGTTCCGGTCATCGGAAACTAGACCGTCACCACAAAACATTGCCTCAGTGATGACACCCGGGGCGGCCTGCACCCAACGCACCCCCCTTCCTACGCCACTGCCTGCTCCTCCACGGGCAGATTGCCTTTGTGGATCTGTGGCCTTGAGGTCTGCAGAAGTCTGTGGCACAGATGTGCTCTCTGCACTTCTAAGACACACAACGCAGGGGCGGCTGGTGCTAGTGGGCAAATGGGGCGTTGACCTCCCATTAATCTGAAAGCCTGAGGGGAGAGGCAAGAAATGAATTTAAAAAACGAAGTAGCCGAAAATAAATTTCTACTTGCTGGCTGCTCTCTGGTCTATTTAATACTTGTAATGAGGCAGCTCCCTAATAAACTGCAGACATCCTGCTGGCCGCACGTGCCTGCCTGGGCGAGATCATCTATAGACCTTCAGGCACAAGCTACAGCAGTCACATCGTGGCAGGGGGTGCCGAGTTACAATGCCTTGGATAAGGCTGTTTATAGGGCGATTACAAAATAGCCCTGGGAGGAGTTGTCAGAACTCTATTCATCTCAATGGCAGTGGGCGGGGCAGGCTGGGAAGGAGAAGGAGGTAGTGGGTGGCAACTATTACCAGCCATCAAGAGAGGGGCCGGGCTGTGGGAGGGGTGAGGCTCGCTGCTCTCTTCATTCCTTTCCTCACGTGGAGTCGAGTGTGCTTTCACTTTTGAAAGCTTAATGCATCTGAAGCCTCCATGTCTCGTGTTTATTACAGTGTAGGCTCTAAAGAATGCAGGCTGGTAGGTGCCTATTTTCATTTTAAGCTGTAATTAATACACTTAACTTTTAGTGTATTTTTATTTCGGTGCAGTTGAGCAGCCATGTGGTGTGTTGGAGAGTTTGAAGTTAAACACAACCCTAAGGTATTGGCGCGCATTACAGGAGCGCCTGCTACATTACTTAGGGTTATATTTTTCAAGGCAACAGAAGGCTAAGTAATGAAAGTTCTTTCGATGTGAAGATGGCTTAAGGTTGTATTTACTGAAACCAAAGAAGTAATGCAATTGGTGTGCTTTGACCTACTTTAATTTTCTTGAAGGCTTATATCGAGGTATATGATAAACATTGATAAAGCAGTGCTGCAATAGTGTGCTACAATTTAAAACACGCATTTACAATGCAACGATTTCGCCTTTGGAGAAGTTAGAGCTATTGGCATTGTAAATGACAAAATTTGTATTTATGTGTTGGTTTTGAAAACAGATAAATAAATGGCATTGTCATTTACATTGCCAATAGCTTAATATCTCGCAAATGTGAGAACTATTGTACCCTACGGACGAGCTCAGCAGACAGCAATTACTACCACACACACACCCAGACCCACACACCCAGAGCCAGCCACACCCAGAGCCCCCCCCCCCACACACACACACACTGGAGCAGTCACACACACACACTGGGGCAGTCACACACACACACACACACTGGAGCAGTCACACACACACACACACACACTGGAGCAGTCACACACACACACACACTGGAGCAGTCACATATACACACACACACACTCTGGAGCAGTCACATACACACACACACACACACTCTGGAGCAGTCACATACACACACACCCAGGAGAAATCACACACACACACACACACCCAGGAGCAGTCACACACACCCAGGAGCAGTCACACACACACACACACACACACCCAGGAGCAGTCACACACACACACACACACACACACACCCAGGAGCAGTCACACACACACACAGTAGAAAATTGTCAAGACCACAGGAAGCAACACAGAGGACTAAAAACGCAGGTAACTGTTTAGGTAACACTGTGTCAAACTGCACAGCATTTGTTACCTTATTTTCTGATCTCAGCTCTCTAAAACTGTGGTTGTGTACGGAGCAGCCTGCTCGAGGCCCTCCTTCTGCTCCTGTCTTGATAAATGATCATATAGCTGATTTAGTTTCCTTTTAACTAATATTGGACGGGTTACCGCCACTATAGAAAGCAATTTAGAAAACACCTGCGCATGAAGTCAGATGGCAAACAACAAAAAAATCGAAAGCTTCTGGTCGAATCTCTGACCTCGGAGGCTGACACGGTTTGATGGGAAATTTAATGTAATAGGCAGCGAAAGCCTAAAAGGCCTGTTGTCAGCAATGAAGGCTGAAAGTTAGCAGAATTAATATAACTGTACAATGGAAGGGCTCTCCAGGGACACGCCTGGAGAGCGAGGGTAGTGATGGGAGTGGGAAAAAAAACAGGACTGCGGAAACCGTTTGGCCCTAACATTCTGTCACCTTTGCTAAACGGGGAATAAACAAAAAAAAAAGAAACCTAGTCTAAAATCGCTAAGCGTTCCTTAATGTCGGCGCTTGAAGCGGGGACAAAAGAAAGGGCCGCTACACTCCGATTTGTGAACTCCAATGCAGGCGAATTTCATTTAATTGCACCCCTTGACGCAGGGATGGCATATTCATTAGGGAGCCGTCGATCATACTTACATTTGCAGTTTGAGCGGGAGAAGTACGAGACAAAAAAACATTATTCATCATTAAACATTATTATTTCCCAGTCGGTTCAGCCTTCCTTACCTGGGATCTGCGCAGAGGAAACTAGTCCACGGTCCCCTCCCCTCCTGGAAACAAGAGAAGGGCATTTTTTCGGTGCCCTCGGGGGTTTTCAACTTTTTTCTCTCTCTCCGCGCTGCACTTTCACCCTCATTTGAGCTCTGAAATTCTGGCCCATTAAACTGTCCGTTTGACGGAACATCGTTCTGTTAAAGCCCTTGGAAATGTAGGCTCTGCGGACCTCCGAGCAGCTCCTGGACTTCAGGTCTCCCAGCGCAGAGGCGATCAGAGCCGCTAAAGTTCAAAGCAGGCGCAGGCAGACCATGGCGGAGGCGCTGGACTGGCAGCCCGACACAAAACAACAGAGGGTCTCTCTCCGCGCTGCACTTTCACCCTCATTTGAGCTCTGAAATTCTGGCCCATTAAACTGTCCCTGTCCTGAGCTATTTTTGCACATGGGATTGGTGTGAAGCTGCCGCAGCGGGCGAGGTGCGGACACGGGGCCACAGCAATGAAGACGGGTCGAACGTGAGGGGAGAGAGAAGAGACGGAAGGAGGAGGCCGAGGGAGATAGAAAGGGAAAGAAAATGCAGCGGAGATCGAAAAAAGATTAAAAGAGCGAAATAGCATGAAGAGCGTAATTGTCGCACTAGGGAAGCACTGTTTTGAAGCCTAATGCAGACTGAAAGTTTGCAGGGAGGCGTGATGACCCGGGCCGGCCAGCCAATCACAGCGCGGCCCGGGAATGACGTCACGGGGGTGTCCCGGGCCGGCAGCCAATGACAGCGCGGCCCGGGACAAAGGGGCGGGGCTTAAAAAAACACCGCGAAACGCCCCCGAATCGCGTTTTCAAGAGAAAGCGCGATTGACAGCCTCTGTCTCCCAATGGCTAGCCTCCATTTATGGAGCTAGCCAATGATAGACAGAGGCGGGTCATCACCCGACATAGAACTCAAGAGGTTTTGCTAGCGCATGCGCACTACGTGCGCACTTGCAGGCAAAACCTAAAAAATCACCAAGTGTGTAATAGTGATGTAAAATAGACATTATATAAAAGATACCATACAATTGCATAAGTACATTGTTTGCTGTGGTAAAAATATAAAGGGGTGTTGTTTTGCATTGTTATAATGTAGTGTATATGTAGAACGGGTTGCAGGGAAGAGAATGCAATGTTTGAAGCGTTTATTAGGTATATAAAGGATCGCACACAATAAGCCAGACAAATGGTCAACAGATTGGCATGCCTAACTGGTTATGTACACCATAAAGGAAGGCCATGGATGTGCCCACTTTCAAGCAATGTTATAGACCTGAGCGAGAGGTGCACCCCTAATGCCATGAATGCTGGGGGCTAGTGTATCCTGAAGGCATGCCCAAAATGTGCACAACTAAATAAATGCAGTGTAGGAGTTTAACTTGATTACCTGGTCTGACTATTTGCACCTATTGGAGAAAGAAAGTCCAGGGAACTCCACATTAGCGTGTAGTGCAGTGTTTTGTGTGATATTATGAAGTAATGAAAAAGTGGCAATTTCTAAAAATAGGAAGAGTAAAGTGCGCTCAATGTGGTGTGAGCCCTTGTGACTAGTTCCAGAGCTGTGTGTGCCAATAACAGGGCTCCTTATAAGCATAAAGTGCAGCTTTTTCTCTGTTATTAGTAAGTGGGCAAATAGTAATTTTTTTTAAAAGATAGGATGTTTCAAAAGGGACATTTTTACATGTTGGATGTAGTGTAAGCCTTTATAATTATTGTGTAGCTTTTTCTGAGCATATAATTCAAATAATAGACTGCAAAAAGTTTGTGTTTTATACATGTTCAATATTCTAAAGTCCCAACATTAAAATAAATAAAAATAAAGACAAAATAAATAAAAGGAGGAGTTAGGTAAGTTGTATGTAGTCAGTGCTATGGAAGCAAAATAGCATTTTAGTGCTGGAGCACTCCCTGTTTCGTAACTAAAATAAACGTTTTGTTTAATATTTGTGGGAAATAAATAGTAATCCATGGTTTTGTTCATCTGACTTCAACTTGCAGGGTTTTATGTAATTTTCAAAAAGGGATGAAGATGGAGTGTTATATGAGAAAACTGCCGCCCTGTAAGTGTTTAACACAGATATAAATACAGCAAAAAGCAACAGAAAGTTGACCAGTTACATTTTTCACTGCGCAGCAACACATGTTTTTTTAAACTTATAAGCTACAAATATTTTTTTAGTTAAAATCTGCACATTTTGCATCAAATGACTGATTATGTGGCAAATAAGGCAAATCCATTTTGCCACTTTAGGGCCGACTAGTGCCTTAAGTGGTTGATGAGCTGCAGCAGCATTATTTTTCTACCTTAAAAAGTGGTAAATAGTTGTTTATGACTGGAACTTTAAAGGAATGTGCTGCTTTCGGCTGCAAATATGGCAGCGCTTGTTGATCTAAAGTAAACCACGAAATATAACACAGTAACATTCACAAAGCAACATAGCACCACAATTAAAACATGACATCGCACATCACAAGAACAGTCAAAACAGAACACAGCGCAAAAACTACAATACAACAAAATAAAAATCACATTTAAATAACTCAGCACAAGACAGAAGCATGAAAAAAACAGAAGTCACCAGCACAACAAAATACCGCAAAGCAAATGTGCAGTTATTCAAATTTGCAGTAAAATGTCCCATTTTGTCCTCTGTTTCAAATTTTGTTCAGTGAGGGATCCTCACGACCATCTATTCCAGCCACGCTCGCTCATCACGGCCTACCACTTTCAAAAGTCACCAGCCGCCCCTGCTCACAAGAGGCTTTATGTGAACATTTTTCAAATTAAGTGTGGATGTGTCAAGCTCTGAAAGTGCCCAATGTCTCATTTCCTGAGGTGTGTGTTAAATATTTTTCTTGTACAAGGGCAGCACTGGTGGCGGCACGAGGGAAGGAAGCTGACATTCTTTCTAGGCCGGAATGCCATCTCATGAGCAAGGTCATCAGTCATGGAATAAGGACATACTCCAGAGAGAAGGAGCGTCTTGCTGCCATGCTCCATCTAAAGAGCACATCATCACTCAGTCTAAGGAACTAGGTCTTAACAAGGGGATATCGGTTTCATTTCATTTCGGGCTCTCTTTACTTCAGGAGCCTCCGTTCTCGAGTTATCATCCTGCATTTTGCAATTGAGAGGAACATGATTTAAGGAGAGCTTAGCATTGATTCAAACTCAGAGCAAGGGCTTTTAAAGCGAGCGCTGACCCATTCCATACAGGCAGAGATAATTCTGCAGTGCAATGTACTGAAGGTTGCACTTGTGCCTTTCTGTCGGGATACAACCTTTACAACACAACCATTACATCGCACTACATTTACAACTCAGGCATTACATCACAACATCCTTTCCAACACATGTCACTACAATGCAGGCATTACAATGAATACTATTACAACGCATACCATTAGAGTTAGAATAGTCATTTTTAACCCCTACACTATCCAACACTTACCCTACTGTTGCACCCCCTAAAGTTAGAATAGTAATTTTTACCCCTACACTATCCAACACTTACCCTACTGTTGCACCCCCTGGAGTTAGAATAGTAATCTTTATCCCTATACTATCCAATACTTACTTTAAATACAATGTAATGGTATGTTTTGTAATGGTATGCGTTGTAAATGTAGTATGCAATATAATGGAATGGGTTGTAAAGGTAGTTTTTTAAAATGCGATGTAGTGTCATGCGACGTAATGGAATGCGTTGTAGTGGATGTTGCGATCTAAAAACTGCGTTGTAAGTGCATGCATTGTAAATGTATGTGTTGTAACGTCATACATTCCTTTCTGTCACTGAAAGTTGCTTCATTATCAATTCCCTTAAAGTTTGGAATGGTTTATTAATGTTTGTTTTCTTGTGGATATTATGAGATTGGAAAATGAAGAAGCATGATGTCTGACTGATTTGTGAGTTGTTTTTAAGTCTGGTTGTTCTAAGGAATTTACATTTAAATCTGGCACCTACTTCTTCCTAAAGCCCAACTGGACCTATCAGAATTTAAACAATTGTTATAAAAAAGGCAAGGAGCATAGCAGCATCACCAAGCTACCTCTGACAAGTGAATGCTGCCTTGTTCTTATAATTTATCTTTTTTGCCGGATAGCTTGTCCTTACCTACGAATGGCTCCAGCTACTAGTTTGTTGCAATTGACAATCAGGTCCATATGCCTGTTTTTAAGTCCATATGCCTGTTTTTAAGTATGGCTACCGACAGCTTTAGCTGCCTGTCATTAGTTTTTGTCTAGACTTTAATAAAAATATACATTAAGTAGTCTTTGGGTCAGATTCCTTAAGCCTATTGTTCCCTTGGTCAAGCTTCCTTCAGTATTACTTTGAGACAGTGCCAATTACATCTTTGATCAGCTTAGAAGAGCATTTCTTTTTCACTGTCATGCAATTAATTGTTAAGTGCATTACTTCACCTCTTTGTGTAAACGGTTATTGTAACGCATGGAGATGATCAAGGCTATTTGATGAATGGCGAAGGCATCTTGAATTGAAAGCTTCCCATTTAAAAACATCAATTTCCAAATGATGAGCATCTGAAGAAAGATAAAACGAACTACAATAGTTGCCAGGTGTTATTTCTTGAAAACAAAATCAGGCTTGTGTATGCAAAACAAATCTACTCGAAATATATAAATGATTTTATTGACAAATATGACTTGAGAAATACTATAGCGACTTTACAAACACAAGTGGATTGTGTATTATGTTAAGAAGTCCTTTCTTTATTATGCAGGTTGGATTCGTTTTGGAAAGAGAATTGTCATTCCATGGTGGCATCGGTATTCTTTTGCTTTTTCCGGTCTTTTCTGCCCCACATTCCCTGCTGCTGTGTTGTGTTTTGGACGTGAATCTCAGCCTGGCCTCAAAATGGCTGCCACCGAATTTTGTGGCTTATGTTATTGATCCTTTGAAAATGTACAAAAATGTGCATCTTTCTCTGTGATTGGCTGTTGGCTGTGTCACAATATTTCAATGCTTGCATATGCTCCTCTTGGTTTCATTCCACTTCCCTGGGACCTACACCTGAACAGGAACTCCTGCCAAGCTGTGGAAGCCACAACTGTGTCAGGACTCATCACCTATCAGTAGAAGGCGAGTCTGCTGCTTTCTGCCCCACTTCTGTGGCAGTGGTTGTGTGCTTTTCTTAGCTACAGAGAGGTACTGGCACTTGGAGTGTAAAATCTGACATGCTCCCAGTCCAACGATGTGGAAAATGACAATGTATATGTACATAAGCGGCGTTCATTTGTGTTCACCATACCCCTCGCTGTAAGCAGAACGAATACCGCGAAGCGTTGACCGCATCATCCCGCCAGCATAGGCCCATGCACGCACGTACACGACAGCCATTTTAGACACCAAGGCCTCTCTGCCCACTCCCGATAGCCAGCGTCTCTCTCTCCCCCCTCACTCCCCAGCCTCGCAAGCATCCGTGACAGCCCCCGGTCTCTCATGCATAGGCCATAAAACCCTCTCCCTCTGCGCGACCCTGCTCTAAAAGTGACACCCCGCCTGACCGACACCCCCTGCATTCCTCCCAGGAACACCCTTCCCCTCTTCTGATGACCCCCCCGCTACGCCTGGCCTCCCGACCCGGTCCCAAGTCATAAAACTAAGCCTCATGGATGTACCCCCCCCCTGGCCCCGCATAGCAAAGCGTGATACACCAACCGAAGTGCCCGATCTTATTGCCTGCCCAACCTTAGATCTGACCACCCCCTCTTGCCCTCGTGTCCTGTTGGAATGTCCGGCTGCAAGATTACAATCACATGTTACATTTGGGAGGGGAAACGACATCCGAACGACTGGTATGAGAATAGGCCTGAAGCTGGGATTCCAAACACGCCTTTTCGTACTTCAAAGTGCCTTTATTGCAATAAGGAATGTTTGTACATCATAAACCTGTGTATAAAAGACGGAGCCTCAGAGAAACTTGTTAGAGCACCTCTTGAAGACATTGTGCGCGTGTCCGAAATGACAGGCTCTCCTCATGAGAAATAAAAATCTGTTTTTGCACTCCCGCTTCCAGCGCCCGTCTCTTTATTTGGTAACTGTTCAAGATGGGAACTAAGAGGCATCTTGTGCCAGCAGCCTGGGCATCGGTTGTAATTTGGGCTGTTTTTCCACAGCGACATAGGCCCGCAAGAGAGGGAGCTGATACTAGGAGTAGCCCTCAGTATGTTTTTGCTTGAATAGGGCTGTGTTGCTACAGGTGCTTATGAGAGAGTGCTGAGGCATTCCAAATGAAGGATACCAAGAGGCTGGATACAAACACTGTGGCAGATTTATAAGCCCCTTGCGATGCCAGTGTGTCACGTTGCGTGACACACAGGCGGCGCAACCTGCTGCCCGATATTTACAAGCACATGTAAAGCCACAAGTGCTTGTAAATATAGCCCCTTTTCACGCAACTCTTTGCGTGTTAGTGGCGTGACAAAGAGTGTTGCTGTGGGTGTTCCCACGCAACACCCATGTCCATGGATGCATTTTCCAGATTTATGAGCAACTGTAAATCTGGAAATGCAGCGTAATTAGGTGCAACAAGGAAAAACATTTCATTTCTTCTCTTTTTCTACAGCATGCATTGGAAGAAGAAATCACCTAAGTTGATTGTGTTTGTGCAGGAAGGAGCCCCTTCCTGCACAAAAACAATCTCTCCACAACGCAGACATCTTTGCACGATGTTGCAAGGATGCCTGCACTGGCGCATTGCAGCAGTATGTGCGCCAGCTCAGGGGGAAGCACAGAGATGTGACATATTGTTGTAAATATGTAAGGAGTGGTGTGGCTCACTGGTTAGAGGTGGCAGACCCGGGAGCAAAAGACGGCCCGGGACCAGGGTTCAATTCCCGACGCAGCAGGGTCTTGGACCAGGGTCAACGGACTCGATAATTCTCGCCTCAGCGCCTACTCTAACTAGGGATCACACTCGGCAACTCTGGGCATTAGCTTGCCTCACCTCCACAACGGCCCCCCACATATGCCGGGGATGCCTGGTTTCACCTTGGAGATACCCAGTAGGGACCATCTCACAGGGAAAGCCAGGACGGGTTCCCCCACCAGTCTACAGCGCAGAGATGCTCCTTCGGGAGTCGATTCTAGCGCTTTAGAAACCCACAATTAATTAATTAATTAATCCCTGTGCTTCGAAACTAATGGCGCAGACAAAATGACTTGTGGCACCTCACTGTGTTAGTTTCTTGTAAATCTGCCCCAATGTGTTTTAACTCATTTAACAACTTATTTTGTACAACTGGGATTTCCAGATTTTGTAAGGTTTTTTTGTTCATTCTACATTATTGATGATTTATTACTTACTGCACTCAGCTCCATTAAAAAATAATCACCAACTGCCCCAGGATCCAAAATGCTGGTAGCATTATCTGGACTGTCATTAGCTAGTTCCTTACTGTAAAAAACGCCCAAGAGCAGGCCTGAAAGAGAGTAGACTCTTGTCATGTTGGAGGTTTAACCTCGGAGGTCTCCATTTGGAGTTTTTGATGGAGTTTGGTAAAGGGTTTAGAGGTTTCACCAGGGGACTGCAACTTCTGAAAGCACCAGAAATCTCCAGGTGAAATGCCAGAGGAGAAGGTAGAACGACCACTGGAAATGAGCAGGGTGTTCCAATTTCCCAGATGATTCCTGACTTCCCAGGAGAACCACAGAGCCCACTTGTAATCCACTGTAACTCAGTAACCCTGGATTTACTGGTAAACTTGTTTTTAGGAAGTGCGCAAAGAGGCATTTAGGGCCTCAGTCACAAAGGTAAACTTACACTTTTGTGTAAGTTTATGATTGTTTGCTATTCACTAAGGTACTTTACAAGTAGTATCTTTACGTCTGCTCGTCTCCGCACATAAAAAGATTGTAATTGTAATTGCATTTATATAGCGCTTACTACCCCGGACGAGGCATCAAAGTGCTTTTAGACGAGTAGCACGATATCCTGGAACCCAAAGAGGATTAACAGTGAATTAGTATAGGCAAATATGAAATTAATTTAAGTGTTGGACATGTGAGTCTGTTATTTTGGTTAAAAAGGATAGTGGGGGGATAGATAGGACTATCTCATCTTTTTATGTGTGGAGACTCCACAGTCTTAAAGATACTACTAGAAAAATACCTTGGAGAATAGGAAACAATCATAAACTTACACAGAAGTGTATGTTTTCTTTTGTGACCCAGGCCCTTAGTGTCTTGATCCATGTTCTATTTCTCAGCTTTCTCGGTGGGTAATATATAAATACTGTTAAGGCACCCTTTAAAGAAAAAGTGTTTCACCTGTAGTGTTTTGTGGATTCATTTTGTAATGCAGATGGTATAAGACACTGTGTGTTTATGAGCCAGAATGACCTCCCATTGATTGCTTTCCCTTTTCTGCCAATCAGTGATTGGTTAATGGTGGGCAGGAGGTGAAGGGGCGGTAAAGATAATTTGGAGCTTCCATAGAAACAAAAGTTGATGTTTCATTTTGCAGTGGTGTCCATGGCCATGCCTTGAGCTTGCTTCACAGAGCGCTTCCCTATTGGTGAGTAAGTAGAAAAACTGCTTTTTAATGTCATGAAGTGTTTTCCTTATGCTTCTTTGTGAATGCATTGCTAGTAAACACTATGGTGGGAGAATAAATGCCACTCTTTTATTTTGATTTAATCTGTACATTTGCATGTGTTTTTAACTAGAAAACATCCTGTTCACCTCTAGCTGCTGTAGTCACTGCCCCTGTTTCTTTTGATTTCTTTCACGACGGAGCAAAGCTTTTCAGGGAAATATTTGTATCGGAATATCAAAGAAGACTGATTGGCTTTGGTGAATCATTAAAGTTGACTCTCTGATCACCAGGATTTCTGGAGTAGTTGTGTTAGAAATGAGGGTCTCAAGTAGGTAGAGGTAGGTACCTTTGTCCGAGTAGGGACCCTTCTCCCTAGTCAGGGCATGGGGGATACACTTCTAAAATAACCCCTGCTCACCCCTGTGGTAGCGTGGCACAAGCAGACAGGCTTATCACAGAGGCAGTGTGTAAAGCATTTGTGCACACATATAGTAATACAGTAAAACACCACAAATGGACACCACACTAGCTTAGAAAAATAAGTAATCTTTATCTAAACCAAACAGCACCAAAACTGACAAAAATCCACAATATAGTAATCAAAATTTGACTTGAAAAAAGGTAGAAACGGTTCTGTTCAAAGCAAATTGCAGATGCAACACGCTCCACATAAAGTACCTTGGATGTGTCACTCGCACAAACAAAAACTCCCAGGGAGGTGATACGATAATGCCTTACTGCCACGCAGGGGCGTTGATGTGTTAGTTCCTTACTGAAGGGGAGATGATACGTCGGTTTCTTACTATGCGTGGAGGTGATGCGTCAGTTTCTTACTGCGGCCCGGGAGTTCTTGCAGGCGTGGCACCCAGATGCAATGCGTGAGGATTACGGATGCGTCGGTTTCTCCAGCCGCAGTCCCACGATGTGTTGGTTCTTACAGCTGCACAGCCGGGCCTGAGTCAGAATCGGTGCGGTGATTCCGGACTTCGTAGATCGGTGCACTTGATGCCGGCAGCTCAACCCCCCAAGTGGCTGTCTGAACAGAATGCACATCCCCTGCCCCTGTCACTCCACAGCCATAAAGACAATACGCAAACCTAGCAGAGGCACATGGGCTGGCTAAGCATGAAAATACCTACTTTCTATAAGTGGTGTTTTCAAACGTAGAGTGTACAAATTACCCTTACTAAAAGATACATCCTTATATTTTAAGTTCAGGCATACTAAACTTTATCTTCCGATTTTGTTCCAATGGGAAGTTATATTCATAAGATGTTATAAATAAACTCTTATTCTATTCTATGGGCAGATAACCTTTCCATTGTGAAAAATGAAATTGGCAGTAATTCACTATCAGGACATGCCACACACATCAGCATGTCCTAGGTTTCAGATACACTTCACTCTGCCCACAGGGGTACCTTGGACCTACCTTAGGGGTGACTCAGATGTAAGAAAAGGGATGGTTAGGGCCTGACAAGTGGGTGCACTTGAGAGGTTGACATGGCAGTACCAAACTGTGCACAGACACTGCAGTGGCAGGTCTGAGTTACATTTACCATCTGCTTATGTGGGGTGGCACATTTTGTGCTACAAGCCCACTAGCAGCATTTGATTTACAGGCCCTGGGTGCACATAGTTCACTGTACTAGGGACTGACTACTAAATTAAATATGCCAATCATGGAATCACAATCCATAACAACAATTTATAGAGGGAGCACTTGCACTTTGGCACAGAACAGCAGTGGCAAAGTGCCCTAAGCTTCTAGGCACCCAAAATGAAGTCCAACACACAGCAAAAACATAGGAGACCAAGGCAAAAAAACAGGGTAAACCCACACCAATGATGCCAGGTCTAACAAATTGTATTGAAAGAGCTATATTCCATATTAATGAAGGATTATGAAAACTATAATTTAAAGGTAATTTTGTTTGAACGTGAATTTAGTCAAGAACCACTTTACTAACAGAAAAGTCTTAATTTGATTTTAAATAGTTATTTAGTTATTTGACTGGTCTTAGTGGCAACAAATGATGTTTTTTCTAACCCAGTGTCTGGAGAGTGTTATAAGAACAGAGAAATATACTTATCAGTATTTGTAAAAACAAAAATCAATCTGTAAGATCAGTGCGACTGAACACGAGAGAGAGAGAGAGAGAGAAAAAGAGAGGAAGCAGGAAGTGAATGTAAATACTATGCATAAGCACTGTAGGAAAAATAATCTCAAATTATAAATTTGCTGTCAAAGTGCAATAGAAATAAAAGCCCTAATCTACCGAAGCAGCAGATACAACCCCTAAGGTATTACAAAAATGCATGGGGCCCAGGGGAAGACCTGAGTGTAGAGCAATGGGCCCATGGAAGATATTAGTGTAATGCTTGGGCCCAGGGTAATGCATCGGGCACTCAGATGGTATTAGTGTAATAAATTGGGGTCAGCAGGAAAGTATTAGCAGGGAAAGATGGTATTAGGGAAACGCATCAGACATAGGGGATATATTAGTGAAATGCATTGGGTGCATGGGAAGATATTAGTGTAATGCACCAGGCTGAGGGAAGGTGGTAGTGCAATGCATCGGGCAAGGGACAGGTTTTAGTGAACTGCATCTAGCCCAGGAGAGGGTATTTGTCAAATGCCGTGTTCTCCAAACTCTGTCCTGGAGGGCCGGACCCGTGCCAGATTTTTACGCTAACTACATTTATCTAAATGGGATATGCTAAAAATCTGGCATGGATCCGGCCCTCCAGGACTGACTTTTGGAGAACCCTGGTCTAATGCATCAGGCCCAGGGCAAGGTATTAATGTAATGCATCGGACCCGATGCAGGGCCTTGAATAACGTATTTTTATATATTTTGCATGCCCTATCTAACACCTACTACAGTACACCACAAATGGTTGACGTTACAGGGCTGGAAAAGGGATTTCATATCAGAACAGAGTGTGATGTTTTGTGCGGGTTCAAAGAGCAGCTCTGTTGGATGTGAAGCTGGAAGAAGCTTTGAGGTTTCCTTTATACTAACATTGAAAGCAGTTTTTTGAGCTCCTTACAAGCGCAGAGCTAGAAAAGGGTTGGCTGGCTCAACGGAATGCCTGATAGAAAAGAGTCACATGGCCTCACGTTTTTCAAAGCTTGTTTTTAACACTCCAGTCACTGATTGGGTTTGCTTCTTTCCACAGCCTCTCGATAAGGACCAGAAAATCCATGTCTAAAATCAGATAAAGAGTTAAGAACAGCAGTGAATTATAACGGAAAGAACTTTCCTATACACAATGCAAAGAACTGCCAGGCACAACAGAGGCATAGATATCGGAGTTAATGGCAAGGTTTCATGAGAAAGAAATTGTGTGGATAAGCACTGCAGAGGCAGCAGTAGCACAACAAAGAGCCAAAGGATGCAATGTCTCATTCAGGGACCAACAAAGCATATTTTGGTTGATAATGGAGTCAATTTCTTGCGTGCAAAAGGCTAAAAAGCTATGTGGTAGAATGCAGATAAGTCAAAGGGAACAAGTTAGTGCAGTTTTTGATATTAAGGCGCTGATTTAGACTTCGCACTACGGTAATGATTCCAATGGGACGATGAAGTAAAATACTCCATCGCCCTTATGGAGTAACCGTGCTTCTAGTTTAGAGATGCTCGCCAGCTCAAGGAACATCTCTTATACTGGTAGGAACCACTGTCATGGTGGTTCCTGCAAATGGATAGAAAGAGTACCGTATGGCCCCATCAACATGACTGTACTCCCCGGCACACTTTCAGTATCCTTTTTTTGTTTGTTTTCAAATGCAAAATCCTAAAGCTGGATTTGCTTTTTGAAAATAAAAAATGCAAAGAGACCCTCGCCATGGGAGTTTTCTTCCATGGCACAGGGGTCATTAAAATGTTTTTACTTTCATTTACTGCCATGTTTTTAGATGGCGGTGTGTGAAAGTAAAAACTGCCCATTTGCCTCCCACTTTAAGTAGGACAGGTGGACAAATGGCCAAAACTCCAACAGCCCTTACCCTGACAGGCTATCGGAGGAGTATGTATGTCAGTAGCAGAGACGGAGTATTCTTCGTCACTGACATACTTAAGTTCTGCCAATTCTAAAGTAGGCGGTGGAACTTCCATTTTGGCGGAGAGGGTACTCCGTTGGGATAGAGTACCCTCTCCACCAAACTCTATATCAGACCCTTAGAGTCTTAGGGCCATATTATCAAGAACGGCGCAAACATTATTGCTGCTTTAGCGGCAGGAAACGATAAGAGGCTTGATAATATGCCCAAGAGAATTCCAATAGAAGCCCTGGTTCTGGTGTCAAGGACATTAAACCTGGGCTTCTAATGGATTTCTCTAGGGCATATTATCAAGCCCCCTTTCGCCGCTTTAGCGGCAGTTTCCTGCCACAAAAGGCGCGATAATGTTTGCGCCGTTCTTAAAAATATGGCCCCAAATTTATTAACAAGAGAAGTGTTTATTATTCAATTGAAAGGGGATCTATACTGGAACTAAGAAGCCGACCTGCGGTGGGAAGTGTGATCCTAATAATGAGCTTAAAGGTGATGGTACAGAAAAAGAAGTCAATGAGCTTGATTCACAAAGCCTAAATAGTCAGACATTTCCAGCACATTTTCAACATTTTTGTGATTCACTAAGTGTCCATGGAGAGCTCCGGCCAGGAAATCTCTGAAAGTCTTACATTTTCTGGAGCACTCCTGTATGTAAAATATGGGAGGGCAGAGTGTTCGTCAAGGGGAACATGCTGCGTTAATGAAACACAAATGTGCATTGATGCTTCACTTTGACAAGAAGATATTAACATGTATATCTAGGTTGGAAATCTAACTGCAAGAGGTATGAAAATAGACACAAATGTACAAGTGGTTGTTCACCAATGTTTGTAGGATCATCCACCCAGAAATATTTATAAGCACAAACCTAATAGTAATCGTACATATCCGATTTTGGACCTTTTAGGCAGAATTACTGCATTCAGAATTACACTTTCTGCACATAAAACAACTCCACCCATACTGATTCTGCATGCTAGGATGTGAAATTTAGATAGATAGATAGACAGACAGACAAGCAGGTAGGCGGGCAGGGAGACAGATGATAGATAGATAGATATATAGATATATAGATAGATTGATAGATAGATAGATAGATAGATAGATTACTATTTATGTGCTACGAATTTAGGAGACGAGTGCTAATGCTTTTGTCGATCATGCACAAAATTCACAACAATATTAGTCGCAACGGAAGTCCTTTTTGCATGTAGGATGTAGTGAGGAAGCCAGATTGTCCACATGAACACCTCATTGCTAACGATGAAGCCCACCGCTTAGTGAGTAATGTAAAATAATCTTGGCTTCTAATCTGACTCTAGAGTCTGTGGTGTCGGGGGCAGTCAAACAGTGCTTCTTTCTTTTAAACCCTATTATTGCATTTCATACATAGAGCTGCAGTGGTAGGAACACAATCGCCTATATGGTCTGATGTATAAAGTTATTTTGTGATTGCAAAACATGCGATTCGCAAAACCACAGGATTTGTGACTGTAAAATACCTTTCACTATATTCAAAACACTGTTTATGTGTCAGAAAAGTCATTCTGATTTTGAAATGGGTATTTGCAACCCTGGGTGAAATGCAAGTAAGAGGGGGTTGTATAAGGGGTCTGCCTCTTCTATCTCTGATTTGGAAAGGGATGTATAAATGGAGGGGGCACATCCTACCCATGGGGATTTTGTCGATGGCCTTGAGTGAAGTAGGCAGTACTCCAGAGGAGCACTGTCTGCTTTCGCCGATGTCTTTTTAAATAGGAAACATTTTTTTAAAGCAGCACCAGTCCCTTTAATGGACTGCTTAAAAAAATGTTTTCTGTTTGCCAAAGTAAATGCAGACAACATAGGTCTCTTGTACCTTGCAGGCCTCTATCGCTTCACTAGGACCAATTACAAGTGTTGTCAAATGACAACCTGCCTAATATTTATTAGGTCGGTCGTTTTCGAACACCCTCTGAATGCACGATTTGCAAACCAGTCGGTGTGCAAATTCCACATCCCTGGTTTGCAAATGGGAATAGTACAGGAAGCCCTAGAAATCACTCTACTGTGGTGTCGACTGACAGCTAAACTGCAGATAATACCAAATGCAGTGACTTGGCTAATCTGAGGATTGAAACACGGACGATACCTTCATGCAAGGAGAAAATTGTATCGATTTCAGGTAAAAAAAGAATCAGTTTTAAATGATGTGCCTCAAACTTAAATGCCTACTCAAAGGCTACATCTTATTTGCAGTCTAAGATGTATTCCTACAATTCCATTTGTAATCTGCTCTTGATTGGCAGGTGATTAGTAATGTCTTCTTGTTAACCTTATCTTAAACGGCAAAAGTGTGGAACTCTCTTCTGAAGAGTCTCTGAGGACTTTCCACACGTCTATCTGTCACAAATAATGGTACTTTAAGATAGTAATTGATCATTTTCCGTATCCCTTATGTGCTTATTGTATGATAGAGCCCATTGGAAATGATTTGACCCTTCATGGAAGACTTTGATAAGACATATAACATATTAACAATTTCTGGAAATGCGTTTATATTAGTTGAGATTGAACTTCTACAATATTGTCATTTGATTACCAGTATGTCTGTGGGGTTTTATAAAATATCAGGAGCTGCATATATTTGTTAGTCGCCTAAAGGCTCTTGACATGAATAAATGAGCTGATGCATAATGAGGACACGTTCTTCATTGGGGACTCACCAAACACAGCAGACGCGTAAATGCAGACAGATCCCTGGTCAGATCATTTGCTGGTTTGGAAATCTCACTTGCTGTCCACTCTCAAATGACAATAGTTAAAGAAATAGGAAAATATGAACTACATATAAAAAACAATCAATGATCAAGTTGAAACATTTGCCCATTTAATTGGTAAGCAGCTCGGATCGGACAGATCACCTGCAGAACAAGCAGTTTAGCAAACCACTTAGAAATGTTACTAAGCATGTGTTTCGTAGAAAGGGATTCCATGTTTACGCTCAGTACCACCTTTTAGAGTAGATGATGTATACAGTCCAACTAGTCCTTAAATAAGACCTTGTAAAAAAAGACCCTCCATGTATCAGTTGAGATGCAAAGGCTTTGAGGCATATTAATCAGCATGCACGGCTCCTTTCCCTATAGCTCACTTAATTTCCCCCTAATTAGGACTTTTTGTGATTCAGGAAAGCATTGAAGACCTTCTGTTCTAGCAGGCCGTTGAATTAACCACTGCGGATTGCTTTGTGAAACTCTGTACTGTTGATCAGATATGTCATTTTTGAGGAAAACATTCTACCTCATTTCCCATTTGTAACTTCCAACCCTTTCCCAATCACCAATCGCCAATCGCAGCATCAGTGATATAGAATGTAAGATAAATATTGAATAGAAAGTCAAATCCATGCCATGATCATACAAGACAACCCCTAACAGAGTGTGGATACACACCTTTTGAAAATCAAAGCAATGAAAGATGATATATGTGGTTTCCAGAGTCAAAATAGTTGTACAATTGCAAGATACCAACCATTTACATTTCCGGTGAGCAAGATGGAGGTATGCACATCATCAGAATGTCAAAGCGAGTAGAGGGGTTGACATTGACATAAGCAGTGATCTCAGAAATAATAAAAGCATCTAATATTTACAGCACTTTGAAACGGTAGAAGGTCTATCTGAAGTGCTATATGAAATAGAACTTAGGGCCATATGTACAAATTTATGGAATAACAATTTACCTAATTGCGATTTTTTGTGTGAATTGCAATTAGTGAATCACTGTTCCTGATGAATGAAACGCATTGACTTTCATTTAGTGATTCCACTGGATCTCACATCGACCTACCTCTTGAATATTAATGATTAGGAATTGCAGCCATCACAGTGATGATGGCTGGCATGGTGGTCAGACCGCCATGTCTGTGACTGCTTTTTAATAAAGCAATCTTTTTTTTTTAATGCAGCCCTTTTTCCTTAAAGTACCTAAAGTAAGGCACTCACTGCCTTCTAGCCTTAGAGACAAAAATGACCATCTGACATTGAGGACGATCATGAGCCATTAGAAATTCCAGACTTATTTGGCACAAATTATCGTCTCTTTCTTTCCACAACATTATTACATAATTGTTAATGTTCTCTATAGAACATGAACCATGAACATAATAAAGAATATGAGCATCAAGAATGCCACCATTTCCCAACTCAAGGAGACTTTGCCTTCCTAACTGTATGAACAGTAGTCCCTTCAACCATTGTTCCTGATCGAATGATTTTCCTTCTGCTGCTGCATTGATCATATGTCCATCATGTTTTGGATCAGCTTAAGATGTTTTGCCAAAGTTTTAATTTTCTCCTGTAAACATGTGTCATTGGTGATAGGAGCACAAAGTAGCTCACTTACAGAAAAGACAGGAAATAAAATGTACTGCTCGTCACTGGAATTCCCTTACATTAGATTTCCACCACATGAAAGTCATGAAGTGGCAATCTTAAATGAGGAGATCTTTTTTCATCCTGAGTGGCGAGATCCAGACACTAACATCCACATGCTTTTTTGTTACAATACAATTTGGACAGTGGACCACTTACACACAAAACACAGCACCAATCCAAATATCACCAAATTATTCAATTTCCAATAAACCAGCGTGCACATTCCACATGCTCCCTGTCCCAAGAGCACCACCCAAACTTGGGAAAAAGTCTATTTTTATCCTGAGTGGAAAAGCACCGCTACAAAAATAAATCTCCACCAATCATAGGAGAGTAATGAGCCTTTGAAATGTCCTTTTATAGAAACGCTGAGTTGTGATGTGCAAAGTTCAATGTTCTTTTAATGGTCCACTTATAGACAAGACACCAGCCTTTTTTTTTTTTTTGGTTTTAACATCCACATGCTGTCAGCATTGCTAGCCAAACACCCAATACTGACAATGATCACCCTCGGCACATCAGGCCACAGGCCGGTGGCTGGTTGCGCGCCACTGTCTGTAAAATCAAATGGTCTGGCTCACCTTCCCCCCTAGACCGTTCAGATTTTATTCAAGGTTTGTAAGTCATGCACTTACTGAAAATTTATATTCGTGCTGCAATTGAACACTGACCTGAAGAACCCCACTACAAACTATAGTTATTGTAGTGTGTTAGAGTGCATTATGAAACAGGTATACATCTTACAAAACCGTAACACCCAAACTCATTGAGGAGACCACATGCAAATAAAAGCAGCGGAATGTGGAGAAAGCAACAAGAATTGCCGAACCACTTATGACTGGCTAGGGGAAGGGAAGAGTTTAGATCCCCCTAGCAGAAGAATCCTGTCTGCTGCTACGAGTGAAAATCACTTTGATATCATTGGTGCTTATCTGATAATTGCAAATGTATTTTAGGGTACTCTTAAAATTTGTGGGTCAGTACTTTGACTCTTCGAACATAGCTGGAACTGTTCTGAGTGTCTATGTGATACTCATAGCATTGTATCTAAGAGTGGATGGTAAACTCCGCTCCACCGACGGAGTGCACAGAGTTTTTGTCACTTCGCACTCCGCTTGGAGGGTGTAGTGTGGCAAAAATTCCACCTATGCCACATTGTGGAGTTTACTGGCTTGACTCATGACCCACCACTATACAAAAAAAGTTTCTAGTTTGTAGGAACAGCTGACTTTTAGTTTTAAAGAAATTATTACTAATAGCAGGACAGAACATCAGGGTATCTTAGGGGCGTGCACCTTTTTTTAGCAAGATGGCTGTCATAGGCATAGTTCCTGGGCGGCCCCTCCCCCTCACTCTCCTGGTCTGTGTCTGTCAACATCAGCAGTGCTAGCTGCAGACAGTGCGGGCAGGGTTAAGGCTCAGGAATGCCAGAGAGAGGAATATGCATGCAGATGAGTTCC
Source organism: Lissotriton helveticus (assembly GCF_964261635.1). Taxonomy (NCBI): domain Eukaryota; kingdom Metazoa; phylum Chordata; class Amphibia; order Caudata; family Salamandridae; genus Lissotriton; species Lissotriton helveticus. The sequence goes on along the minus strand of NC_136063.1, from coordinate 616,376,691 downwards.
ATGGTAATCTCATGCTAAATCTGCTAATCAGCCCCTGGCTGGGCTGCTTGGTAACAAGGCAGGGTTATTGGCTCTCCCCCAGTCCCAAATTGCAGATGGCAGACATGGTGGACTGAGCACAAGTGGACTTTTTGTTTCTTGCCCCAAAAGGATTTACATACCTCAAGTGATACCTTTTCTCAATTGTTTATTTTTGGTGCGGGAAAACTACTATGTTTTGTCTGCTTCATTCAGTGGCCCCATGCCCCGCTATCTTTCCATACTTATGGAGGAGTTTGCAGAGCTTGATCATGCCTAAGAAGGGGAATGGACAGCTGCCTTTACCCGATGGCTGGGAGGAAGCGAGGGACTACGGCGGCAAGGTTTACTTTTCTACATTGACCAGAACACCAAGCAGACCAGCTGGATTGTCCAAACGGATAGGTAGTAAGCGGCAGAAATACATTTGAAGTGTTCAGAGGTGATTACGGAGGGGGCGAAAAGGTACGCCTGGGGGCAGGGAGGAAGGGGCGGAAACATGGATATCTGGAACGTGAGCTGCACTGGACACTTGATGCACCAGCACATGGGATCCTAACACACACTGCTCATGACACATGGTGTCCCAGCAGTCATACAAACTCAAACACTCCAGTTCAATTCGAAGTACTGCTGGCCAGAGATGGCTGAAAATAAAAACATTGCACTCTGCTTCCGTCTGCAGAAGTGTACCATTTGCCGCCACAGTAGTACCAACAGCAGGAAACATATGGAAGCACTTGAGTGATTTATGCTTTTATGCATCCGCAGGAAGTAACTCTCACTGCGACGTTGCACAAGCAGAGGAGCTCCGCATGAACACTAACAGCTGAACGCCCTGGCCTCTCTCTAAGATCCACCTGCAGGCTCCCTTCCTTATCACAATACTTTTTTTTTAAGGGTTTTATTGATGAAAACTGTGGTATATAAATAAATAATACCGGATCTAGGTTTGACTGGACATAGCAATAACAGATAGCTCAATAAATAAGAGTCAAGATTCGAGGTAGTAGGAGTTTGCAGGTTTAATACAGCATAAAGGACAGGAACAGGACAACCTGCACGGGAACAGGATGGCAGGGCCCTGCAGGGGGGACAGGGAATGAGCGCGCTAACTTTAATAACAGTACACAAGCATATATACTAAAACAGTTGCATTACAATACATACGATAGGCGGAGCAGTGGGTGTGGTCAATAGCAGTCGCGAAAGATAAGGGTGAAAGTAGGTGTAACAGGAGGCGTATACATAGACATGTGATGTAAACGTAACAGAATATGTCATAAATAGGGCGGAAACATGGAGGGGGCTACCTAAGGAGCCGGGACCTCTAACCTAATGGTGCGCGCAAACTGACAATGACGTGTTACTAGGAGAAGCTGGGGGCTATGAACTCTGCGCTAGGAGTAGAGACTGAAGTCTGGAGAGTCAGGGCGACATGTACCTAAACCCTATCTAGTATCTAATGTTTAGAGGACATGTCGATATAAACTAAGAGTCAGGAGGGGAGAGGCTAACAGACTCCAAGACTGGAGCATGCATTATTCTACATGTAGTGCGTGCTGAGGAATATTAAATGACCATTAAATACAGTATTTCCCTTACATGGAGACGTAAAGGCTAGACAATGACGGAAACTATTGATGCGATTCAGTAGCTTAGGAATGCAGAGAAGGAGGGTTGGACTGATAACTAGAATCATAACATACTCTTGGCAGACTAACAGGCAGAGCCAGGCCGAGCCGGGCACTGCGAGGCAGGAAGTAAGTGAAGGGTCGAGGATACAGGTGGGGGCTGTATCGCTCCTCAGCGAGGGCTCAGGAGACAGGAGCTGAATCTGGTGTCCGGGCCCTTTTGAGGCCTAGAAACGGGGACTTTACAATGAAATAACGTGCACACTGAGAAACGTGGCAACGTAACTTTACATAGGCCTAATATTCGTAGTACTCACGAGAACTGGGAACTGGCATACTAGAGATGGACACAACTATAATCGCGTCTTTAATCGAACATGGGGAATACATATGCATATTAATCATGCACACATAGCATAGGATGGGGGACACGTAGGGACACAGAACATGGCAAAATTTACTTTTCCACATTCCCTCCTTGTCACTACGTTTTCCATCAGGAAACATCAATATTCATGATACCATCTATCATTTCATACAGTATCATTTGCTCGTCTCGAATTTTCTTGGAACGGGGTCTAGGACGGGACTTGGGACTAGGAATACAAGAGGTAGCACAAATGCCACAAATCGCAGGGCCACATTGTATACAGAGGCAGCAACTGAATATGATCGCTACTGCAATACCTAGAAAGGACAACACTTTCCATCCCCAGGCGGAAATTATATTCCAGAACCAACCGGACCATGTCCAGGTGCCTGGATCTTGGTGTAACATATGGGCAATTTTATGGAGTCTGGTTATAGCTGAATAAACAGACGGCGCGTTATTAGGAATGAAAATGCAGCAACTAGATCCGATGACTCTACATGCCCCGCCCCTATCGGCCAGTATGACGTCAAGGACGAGACGATTCTGGAGCACGACAATTCTCATAAAGGATTGCTCTTCGGTTAAGTTACCTAGAGCAGAGGTAGTCTCAATCACTACTGCTTCAAGTGTTCTGGTTAATCTACGTGTCAGTTTACTATTCACAACAGTACCTAAATAGGGAAATACACCTTTATTGATATCTATGTATTGTTCTAGAGCAGTTTCAGTATAATCGACAATCGGGAGGTCTCTCTTGTGTCTAGTATGTACTAGGTGGGAGTTCCTATGGTAGTCAGGTGGGGCTAGAAAAACTGGTGGCAGTAGGAAGGCAATGTAACAGGTACCATCCCAATCAAGGGGCAGACGAACATATGCGGTCTGACCACAAACAAAATAAGAATGACGTGAAGCTTTGAAAATAGATTTCCTACTGTCACTATACTTGACAATAGTAGTACAATCACTATGGCCTACATGTACGGAACCATTCTTTCGGACACATAATTCACCTTTGACTGGTAATACTGACATAGCAGGTAAGTCTGGAGTAGTATCAGACTGAACATTCAGGACCATGAAATTCGAAGAATAATTACCCAAATTGTAAACTTCATTTTCTAGATCTAACCCTGTTCTGTGGGGAAGACCTTGCTTGTCTGGGAAACATGTACTGTTAAGAAAAGACATATCTGTTAAGGATGACGTTAACGTGGACCATGCTCCACACGAACCGTTATGTGAAAATGGATAAGGAAAGAGTGGCAGAACTCCCTTCGGTGTCTGGAAAGGGGGGAGTCGACCACACACCCAACAATTTGTGGCATTGCTGGTCTGGTGTGAGTAATGTAACATGCGGATAAAGGAATTATTACGCATAGCAAGACAATATGAGAGTTCATGAGGAGGCAGATCACTAAACGTGTGCTCTACTGTAACATTAGAAGACTTATTTACATGAGAAACTGGAAAATACAAATAAAATGCATAACTTGTGCAGGTAATCATAAGGCTGAGATATAGCAGAAAACATAAAATAATAGTGCAACTTTTAGAGTTCTCACTAACTCTCTCTCTGTGGGGGTCTATTATATACATGTCAGGAACCGGTCTAACCGTTTCACCTAGGGGAGGACTTAGACAATCAAACTGGCTGACTTATTTTACTAGACCTTAATTTTAGCTTGTACTCCTGCTGCGGAGTTTTCTCTAACAGAGAGGGATCTGTATCATTGTCTTTTGCGGGACAGTCCTTGAGAATAGTACTTTGGCAATCCTTAAAATCCTCGGAAATGTTCTTGGAGACAGTCTTTAGTCCATAAAATTTTTTCACATGAGACAGGTGGACCCAGCCCTTCCTGCCTTCCAGCTTGACGGCAGTACGGGTGGCCAGGAGGACCTGCTTGGGCTCCTTCCAGCGGGGCTCCAGCGGACTTGAACGATCAAAATTCCGGACAAGAACCATGCATCCGGGAACGATTTCATGCGGTGCCACCTCGGTATTGTCTGGAAATGCGGCGGCAACCTGTGAACGACAAGAGTGTAGGGCAGACATCAAGGAAGCTAGGTAATCTGTCAGCATATTACTTGAAACATCTGTAATACTTCGGGGTCTAGGTGTACCCCACATATTAGGGGGGCGGCCGAATACGACCTCATACGGGGACAGACCTGATCTGGAATGTGCGACCATGCGCATATAAAACAAAGCGACTGGCAGAGCTACTAGCCAGTCCACACCTTTCTCTTTACATATTTTGGCAATGCGGATTTTCAGGGTCTGATTATGTCTCTCTACGAGACCGGCTGCTTCAGGATGGCGTACACAATGGAACTTCCACTGGTACCCTAACAACAGGGAAACATGTTTCATGAGCTCGGATGAGAATGGCTGGCCGTTATCAGAATATACGACTCTAGGGAGTCCATAACGGGGGAAGAACTCACAAACCAACTGCTTGGCAGTGGTCGCGGCTGTGTAATCTGGGACCGGATATGCTTCTGTCCACCTGGACAAAGCGCATACAACTACAAGGACATACTTGAAACCTCGACATCGCTCCATCTGAATATAATCCATCTGGAGGACTTCAAAAGGGTGGTCAGAAGGTTGGAATCCACCTTGTTCCACCGGGACACTTTTACCTGGATTAAACTGACAACATATCATACAGGTACGGACTTTCTGCTTGGCTGCAGCTCGTAAATGCTTGTTGAACCAAATGTTCTGGATACTGTCTAACATAGCTTTTTCTCCTAAATGTGCTGGACTATGTGCGGTATTGATAATGACTTGAACCATAGAGTCGGGGAGAAACCATGTTGCTTTTCCCTTCGTTACCCATCCCTGATCTGTCTGGACCCCTCCTTGTTCGGACCATTTCTTGATTTTATCGGGAGTAGCATGTAACTGGATATCTATGACATCTTGAGTGGGGTCCTTAACTGTCATACAGGCAGTCGGATCTGGAGTATGTGTCTGTGTCGGATTAACTGGAATGTCTGGAGTCTGTGCTGTAAGCTTGGCTGTGCGATCTGCTAGATCATTACCTTGAGAAATAGTGTCAGTAACTTTCGTATGTGCTTTGCATTTCATGATAGCAATAGATGTCGGTAAGTGTATGGCATCTAACAGAGCTTGAATAAGGAACCCATGCTGAATCTTGTGCCAGAGCACTCCAAAGTCGTGGACGACTCCAAATGCGTAGCGTGAATCGGTATAAACATTAACTTTCAGGTTCTTGGCGTGTATGCAGGCTTGTGTCAGAGCAACTAGCTCTGCTGCTTGAGCAGACAGGGTGTCAATACGGTGTGTTTCTATAACTTCAGTGTCAGTAGTTACTGCATACGCGGCTACTAGTTCTCCTGTACTTGTTCTCATACATGAACCATCCACATAAAGTGTCAGGTCGGGATCTGGTAATGGAATATCTGTCAGATCTTGTCTTGGCTTAGTCATAATATTAACTACTTCCACACAGTCGTGTGTGACAGGATTCGAAGTAACTGACGGTAACAGTGTAGCAGGATTTAGAACGTTGCAGCGTCTGATTTCTATGTGTGGCTGGAACAGTGTCAGTTCATAACCTGTTAAACGTGCAATTGTCAAGTGCTGAGTCTGTGTTCGGTTTAAAAGAACTTCCACAGAGTGTGGAACTTGTACTGTCAAGGAATGTCCTAATACTATGGAATCACTTTGTCTGATTGCTAGTGCTGTGGCTGCAACTGACTTGAGGCACGCAGGCAAAGCCTGGGCTACAGGATCTAATGTGCTCGAAAAATAAGCACAGGGCTTGTATTGACCGGCTTGATCTTGTGTAAGAACAGATAATGCTGTACCATCACGTTCTGTGACAAAAAGTGTAAAAGGCTTACTGTAGTTCGGTGTAGCTAGAACAGGAGCTTGGCATAAGGCTTTCTTTAACTCATTGAAACTAAGTGTATGTTCAGATGTCCAAGGGAGGACAGTCGATACGGCTGCCTCCTGTGTCGTTAACTGTATCAGTGGCTTGGCTAGGAATGCATACTGAGGAATCCATTGTCTGCAGTAAGAAGTGAGGCCGATAAAAGCACGTACCTCCTTCTGGGTCTTGGGCTGAGGAAGACTCGCTATTAACTGGATACGGTCGGGTGTCAACTGCCTACCCCTCTTGGACAGTAAGTGGCCTAAATAGATCACTTGCTGGACACAGAATTGAAGCTTCGAAGGGGACACCTTGTGCCCCATCTCGGCAAGGAAATACAAAACTGTAAGGGATGCTCGCTCGCAAGCACGTTCAGAACGGGCTGTGATCAGTAGATCATCGACATACTGGAGCAGGGCAGTGTCTGTTGGCATGTGAATGTCGTCTAGTTGTCTCTTAAGCGCTTGACTGTAAATACTAGGACTTTCTGTGAAACCTTAAGGAGCTCGTGTGAACATATAGCTCCTTCCATTTAAACAAAATCCGAAAAGAAACTGGCTGTCTGGATGAATGGGGACACTGAAAAACGCGTTCTTGAGGTCTATGACTGTAAAAAATGAGGCTTCGGAATCAATGGCTGTCAATAGGGAAGAGATATCTGGGACAACTGGGTACTGGGGAATAATACATTTATTGAGTTCTCAAAGGTCAATCACTAATCGATATACTGGGGGTGCATTTGGATCAGTACGTTTCATGACTGGAATGATCGGAGAATTACATACATTGGAGTCAGTTTCTACAACTACTCCTTGAGCCATGAGCTCGTCAATAATTTTGGATAAGGCTGCTACAGCCTCAGGTGGCAATCTGTACTGTCTGATTCGTGGTAACACTACACCTGGCTTGAGAGTCACACGATGGGGTGTGATTTGCATATAACCTACATCAGTTGGACCTTGCGCCCATAGATGCTGTGGAACATTGGACAATCTCGGATCAAAATCTCGTAATACATAGTGACCCTTGAAGTCACGTAGAAACAGGCGTATTCCCTCTGGGGAGCAGCAAATAACTGCACCTAATTCTTTCAGTGTTTTAATACCTAACAGATTTTCTGGACATGACTTCGTAAGTAACAGATCAGTAGTGCGGGACAATGGACCTACTTCTAGAGTAACTGGCTTAGATATCTCGTTTACAATAGGCTTTCCTGAAAATCCAAGGGAAACATTTCTAGAGCCTGAGAGCGGAGCCCCTGGAACTTCGGCGTGACTAATGGTGGTCCTACTTGCCCCTGTATCAATCAGAAACTTTCTGTCTTTCCCTAATACTTGACTGTGAACATAGGGACCCCCTTGATCTACAGGTATCTCGATGAGAGGCAAGCCTACCTCCCTCTCTAGGCTGTTTCATGAATATGGCTGATACTCTGGATACTCGGACTGTGCATACTGGTACATCTGCTGTGTAACATGCTGTGTTGCAGCAATAGGCTGCGGCGCTGGAACTGTCTGTTGTGCATTCTGTGGCTGAGAAGTCTGTGAAACTTGTTCTTGTCTAGGCGGACGTGGTCTTTCTTTAGTCTTACCGGTAGCTATGTTGTGTTTCAGAACTGCACACTCGTTTATAAAATGACCTGGCTGTTTACAATAATTGCAGGCCCCTTTAACGGGAACTGCAGGATGACTGGCTTGATTCGTACCCCTCTTCTGACTGTCTTGAGGAACAGATTGTGCAACTAGTACTTTCATTTTCGTGTCTTTCATACGTTTCCTTTCATGATCTTGCTCTTCTCTGATTCTATTCTGGTGATACTGAAGCATCTGTAACATTTGGGACGGGGTATTAGCTTGCCATGTACTTTCGACTTTCAAAACTCGATTCTTAACTTGTGGACTTGAATTCTCGACTAATTTAGTAACAAAAAGATGAGGGTATGACTCACTACTTGTCTTCAAGCCACTGTTTATAATAAAACATTTCTCAAATCTAGAATAAAAATCACTAGTGTCTTCGTCTTGTTTCTGTTTACAGGCTGAGATTGCATCCCAGTCTTCCTTTTTAGTTGCTAATAATCTGGGCAAAACTTGTATTAACAGTTCTGGTAATTCTTTACATTTCTCTCCAAGACCGGTACCTGGTACTCGTATCTTATCTTCAGCTTCTAGAACTGCCCAATCGATCTTTTTCTCTCCCACCTCCCATTCTTTTTCCTTGAGTTTTCCGTATACCCCTGCGGGCAATAGGACTTTTAACATTTTAATTATATCTGGATACGTGTATTCTCCCATACGGAGCATGTCTTTTAATTCTCGGTGGAACCCTGCTGGATCTTTGTCATGACAGGGAATTAGTTTCTTCATCTCTAAGAGTTCCATCTTTGTAATCGGAGTGTAAACAAACACTCGTTGCATTTCACCATCCACTGTCCTAACTGGGTGTACTTCTCGTAACGGATTCTGTCTGTCTATATAAAAGGGTTTACTTTCTGGAGGTGAGACATGAACAAAATGCGGGTTCAGGAACGTTCTATATTTGTGGCGCTGTTCTAGAATAACACTAATTAAATCGGTACCTAGACCTTTCCATCTATACTGGAGTAACTCGTTCAGGACATCGTGTAACGGACCTGGATCAGAATGTTGACCCTCATACAGAGTAATGAGTTGCTGGATCATATACATACCCACCAGTCGTTGCTCGGCTGGGGGCAGTTTCAGAAACATTTGTGCCACTATTTCATCTGGAAAAGTGGTAGAATCAGTAATCCATCGGACTGCTGATCGGGCTAGTTCTTGTTCATGCATAGTACTTAACTCACTATAACCGATTCGTGATTTCAGAATGTGATCGGTAGCTTGAAATACTTGTTCTAGGGAACTTTGTTCTGGTGCTGGATGAGGAACAGTTTTCTTGTAGTCTAGACGTGAATGTCGGTCGGAAAGTCTAGTTCTACCTACATACGCTATTCTGGCGGGATTCTCGTCCTCTACCTCTTCAGTAGAAGAGTCATTTTCTTTCTCGCTTACTTGTGCTGCTTTACGTTGTTCATGTAACTTTATTATTTCCTTACGAATTCTCTTGTACATACTCTCTATACTACTGATAGTTCTGTGTTTACCCTCGGCTATATTATCACTCCACCTTGTCAGGATTCTCATTTCGGACGGATCTTTGGTCGGATAATCTTGTTCCCTTATTAAACAATTAATCAGAAACTTTAATATCATGAGCTGGATCTCAGCTTTCCTTTGAGACATGGCTTCACCAATGCTTTCTGGATCATTCCCTGTACGGATGAAACTATATATTCTGTCTAGATCTTCTTTCATATTCGGTAGGGTGTCCAGATACCCGGTCACCCGTCTTACACGGATGGAGTATATGACCGTACTATCATCACCTGTGACTGGATCATAGCGGCATTCAGTAAGAGCTCGTCGGATTTCTGCAACGGACTTATATTTGGGCGTACGCTGTAACGCACGTTCATGTAACTCGACTAACGTTACACGTTGGTGTGGTGGCGGGGTACCAGGAGGACCTCCTCCTGCGGCCCCTAAACTAGAATCGTCGACTGATACTCTTCGTGCTGGCAGAGTGGGAAATTGTAATGTGGACTGGACCGGGGGTACCGTAACAGGTACTCCGGTGACTGGAGGAGCAGGATTTACATTATTTACAGGGACTGGCGGAACAGGATTTGCATATTCTGGAACCGTGTCGTCCAAATAGGACGAAATGAAAATATCAGCTGCGGTCGGTTTGTGACGTAGCTTGGTCGGAACTAATGGTGGCGGAAAATTACTAGATGCCTCCGGGGTTGCTTTTGGCAAGCCCTCGGCAAGAAGAGGGTACATACCCTTAATAAGGGCATTCCTCTGTCTGTCTGACTGTTCGGTTTTAACTCGTTCACCTATCTCGATTAGTTCCCTTTCTTGGGCTCGTTCTAAGGATTCTCTACTTAATTCTGACTTTCTGATTTCTTTTTCGGTTCTTTTATGAGATTCTTTGCGCCATAACTCGATGGCATCTTTCTGTGACTGTCTGGCTTTCTTTTTCCATAATGCTTCTTCTACTCGCATGATGCACTCGGCATCCCATGTGCCTGATACAGGCCATCTATACTTTTCTTCTAACTCTTTGGTGTACTCCACCCATAAATCTAGATATAATATGGCACTTATGCCATGCTTCTGAACTGCTGCTTCTAACAGACCTTTTCTAGTTTTTAACTGACGTAATTTAGAAAATAAGGGCATGACTGAACTGTAATCTAGACACAATACAATACAAAATGAACACGATAATTACACCACTTTCATACCACGACATTAAAATACATGAAGAACATTTAAAATAACAGTTCGAACAGAATACCACCTGGAATACTGAATACATGAATTTCCTCGAGAACAGAACTGACTAGAACAGAAACTAGATGCACTGCTAAAACAGTACGAAACTTACCGGTCTCATAAAGAGACACGTCAGGACCCGCATCCACCGAAGTGGACACTTCGTTTTGGGTCTGTGTACCACCAAAACCCACGGACCAGAGACAATTAGATTGACCCTGTCTAGATACTACCCCAGCAACGGTACTCACCGGGCAGCAAGAACGGAAAGCCTCGGACTGGACTGGACTGCTTCGACGCCGGACGGACGAACTTCGGACTTCAGTTACGGGTGGGCCTCCGGATACCTCGGACCTTGGACTCTCGGCTTGGGCTCTGGTCGGGACTCGCCGCGTTCCTCCACCGCCTCGTCTGGATGCTGGACCGCCACCTCCGTCTCCTCCGTGGGCCTGAGGGATACTTGAAGCAGAAATATCTGCACGTGCACGGTATGGTTCCGTCACGGCTGCAGAGGGTCAGGGGGCCGGCGTGGCTTCACCGGCGCGTGGGGAAAGGGCAAGTCCCTGTTCGGGCGCCATTATGTGGTATATAAATAAATAATACCGGATCTAGGTTTGACTGGACATAGCAATAACAGATAGCTCAATAAATAGGAGTCAAGATTCGAGGTAGTAGGAGTTTGCAGGTTTAATACAGCATAAAGGACAGGAACAGGACAACCTGCACGGGAACAGGATGGCAGGGCCCTGCAGGGGGGACAGGGAATGAGCGCGCTAACTTTAATAACAGTACACAAGCATATATACTAAAACAGTTGCATTACAATACATACGATAGGCGGAGCAGTGGGTGTGGTCAATAGCAGTCGCGAAAGATAAGGGTGAAAGTAGGTGTAACAGGAGGCGTATACATAGACATGTGATGTAAACGTAACAGAATATGTCATAAATAGGGCGGAAACATGGAGGGGGCTACCTAAGGAGCCGGGACCTCTAACCTAATGGTGCGCGCAAACTGACAATGACGTGTTACTAGGAGAAGCTGGGGGCTATGAACTCTGCGCTAGGAGTAGAGACTGAAGTCTGGAGAGTCAGGGCGACATGTACCTAAACCCTATCTAGTATCTAATGTTTAGAGGACATGTCGATATAAACTAAGAGTCAGGAGGGGAGAGGCTAACAGACTCTAAGACTGGAGCATGCATTATTCTACATGTAGTGCGTGCTGAGGAATATTAAATGACCATTAAATACAGTATTTCCCTTACATGGAGACGTAAAGGCTAGACAATGACGGAAACTATTGATGCGATTCAGTAGCTTAGGAATGCAGAGAAGGAGGGTTGGACTGATAACTAGAATCATAACATACTCTTGGCAGACTAACAGGCAGAGCCAGGCCGAGCCGGGCACTGCGAGGCAGGAAGTAAGTGAAGGGTCGAGGATACAGGTGGGGGCTGTATCGCTCCTCAGCGAGGGCTCAGGAGACAGGAGCTGAATCTGGTGTCCGGGCCCTTTTGAGGCCTAGAAACGGGGACTTTACAATGAAATAACGTGCACACTGAGAAACGTGGCAACGTAACTTTACATAGGCCTAATATTCGTAGTACTCACGAGAACTGGGAACTGGCATACTAGAGATGGACACAACTATAATCGCGTCTTTAATCGAACATGGGGAATACATATGCATATTAATCATGCACACATAGCATAAGATGGGGGACACGTAGGGACACAGAACATGGCAAAATTTACTTTTCCACAAAACAAGAGAAATTTACATTTATCGGGTGTCATACATAGAATACAATATTGCGATAGGTGAGCGAATAAATCAATGTGGAATATTCAATTCAAAGGAGTATGCAATGTCAACTTAGTTCGTTACATCAATAGGGAGAAGTACGATCAACAATCCAGCGAAGTAGCCGCCAGCAGGGCTCACCCACCCATAGTTCAGGATAATGAAGACAAATCGGACACCCCGATACATACGAAAATCAATACAGGATAAACAACCCGTCTCTCGTAAAAGAAAAAAGGAGAAGAAAAAAGGCCATAGAACTAAACTAAGGCAAAATAACAAACCCCTCCCCTATCCCCCCTCCCTGCACCCCTGCAATGGCTACGGCCCATCCCCACTAGCAGCGTGCCTGTCGCCCCAGAACTAGACCTAAAAGAAGGAGAAAGAAAGAGTGGAGGAGGAAATATCAAACAGGCCCCCGGTCTCCCTTACCCCCCGCCAGTAGCAACCCGCCCCTATACGTATCCAGAATAATAAAATGCAACGATTAAAATCAGACGGGGGGGAGCTTGTAAAAACCACCCAACTCCTGCGCTAGTATAGGTTACAAATCCCGTATCAAATGAAGTCATTGTTCAAACCCATCCAGTCAAAGTCAACCCTGGCCACTGCGATTTTTCATGCAAGCCCTGTCCACTCGAGCCGCCATCCCAATGAGAGTATCAAAATGTTGAGAAAGTTCAAAGTCAGTACGGAAGGATTGAGGCCAGGATAATAGTAAACAAAGTCTAAGAGTCAAACGATGTCCGCTGTCCACCAAAGATAAATCGCTAGAGCGTATTTGAACCATCCAGGAGAAAAAGGGTGAGGTAACAATCCTACGGTCACTGGAGAACTCGCTCTGAAATATAAGATCCTCCATGTCCATCTGGGGCGGTATCGAGACAGGGCATGATGTAGATACGATAGTCTGGGGCTTGCTAGCAGTCGTTCGGGGGTCGACAAAAGATACCAAGTCTGGCGTCAGCGCGGGGCCCTCCGTCTCAGACGCTTCTTGCTCCGCGGGTAAAACAGCTTGTTCCAGAACCAACAAAGGGTCGGAATCCGGTCTCCGGCGGATGATATCGACCATTACAACCATCCTCTGGATGATGGCGATGACCTGTGAATGGAGCTCCCCAATGGCGGCCATTACAGTATGCAGCGACGGTATACATTCCACCCGCTCCATCGCCCCTCACGAAGCGACCAAGCAGGTCTCTGAACCCCGGAGGTCCACTACTCCGGGGCACCAGGTACACGCAAATCCGATGACAACTGTGGGCACTCTCAAAAGCGCGATCTCAACACCGTCGCCGCCAGCGAGGAACCAAGCCCATCGACCCCGCCTCCGGGCAGCGGCTCCCCGACCACAGCAACCGATGTGTCACGCCGCCGTAGCTGCGAGAGAAAACTGCCACCGATCCACCATCCAAATCGGACAACAAACACTCCACTTCGGGAGACCGGACGCTACCCACGTCCCACGGCCGATGTTATTCAACTCCAACCCGGCTGGGTTAGAAATCGAGGCCCCGGCTTCAACTCTGGGTTAGGCCGAGAATGGAACACGGCGTATCTTCGTTATTCAAGCAGCTAGAAATTCCGGGATTGCACCTTTAGAGTCAGGAACACATCAGCTGCACGGGAGGCCAGTGAGAAGTCAGGATAATCGTCAGGATTTGTGAGAAACTGGCGGAGGTCGGCGGAGCCGGGAGCTTATGCGGCCATCTTGGTTGCCAGCGTAGCTCCTCCTTATCACAATACTTAACAGGCTCTCTACAAAGACCAAGCAAATTCTGCTTTAGCCAAGCTTTAATCTAATTTTGCGTGTAGGACACCATTGAAACAGAACTGCATGGAGTCCACTGGGAAATATAATATATGCAGGGGTGGGCGAGTGGAGCAACTCAACCTGCCCATGGAACTATGTGGAATACCATGGAGTTTTATGCAACTCTTTGGAATTCCACGTAGTGCAACTCCGCGAACTCCGCCCACCCCGAGTTGTATCTGGTTGAAAGCATCATCAGGCTTCAGTGGTTGACAAGATTGGCTGGGGTAGGTGGCTTTGGGGTGCAGTGGAAGGTTGCACCACAACCGAGGATTTCCTCAAAAGGTTATATAAAGGACTACTTGGGGTCACAGCCAATCTCAGAACAGATATCAATATAGGCTAGTAGTATAGCCAGGCCACCACCATCACAAGCACTGGTAGTAGCTTTAAGCGGTACACACTGACCACCCAGCAGAGGAAGGAGAGTAAGCAGACATTGTGAAAGAGCCCATGCAAAGCTCTGCTAGAAAATTGGATGTAGGTTACTTTTGAATTCAGAATTTCCTGTTCATATGAATGTTTTAACTACCTAAAGTCACACATTTGTGCCTCGGATTTGTTTTTGGCTTTTTTTTAACCTTTGTCAGTTTCTTCTGAAACCTCATTGCCGCTTGGGCAAAGTGGTCTGAGGGGATAGTCTTTGTGTTGCCCTCCTTAGTAGGAGAGCAACCCCCTTGAGGTGCTCTTTAAGCGGGATGGTAACTCATTTGTCCTCATCAGACTTTGTCTTAGAGCAATAGAGAGAAAATCACAAACAGGGAAAGAATGAGGAAAAGAAAGACGGCAAAACAGTGACATAGAAAGTATGGATGAAAAAAGGACCTAAGAGTGAGATCAACAAGCAAGAGGCAGCTGATGGTGGATGAAAGAGGGACGAGGTGAAACCACGACTTGGCAGCCTTGCTTTCTGCATACCGGCAAATCCATAGCTCCGGCAGCTGGATCCTGACCAACACTTTGGACCACACCACTTATTATTTTACAAATGAAGCACTGCTTCAATCTAATTCCTCCTATTCTTAAGCTTGAAGAATTCTATTTTAGCATGTATTTGTAAAGCGCACGTTCAAGGCGCTGAATGACAGATGTTTAATGTTCTCCAACTCAATGGTACTCATTTTATGGACGTCGGAAGAACGAAAGGCTGAGTGGACCTACTGGGATTTGAACCTGTGACCATGAGATCGAACATAGGCCCCTATAGTGGGCACACTAGTCCACTAATGCACCAGACCCTGCTATAAATGCATAGGCGTGTCAGTGCCATTTAAACCTTTTGTCACCACCGCGCCCTGACAATGCATCCTCGTCTAGCATTGCACATCGAGGCATGATTGGTTCAGTCGAATAATCCCAGCTCTGACCTGCGCTCCCTTGGATCTCCAGTGCCTCAGATAAACATTGTTCTGCCGATGCATCTCAAACTTCACCTGGGGCACCCGAACACTTTACATCTCCATTATTGCCCCCTGCCACCTTGGGTACTGCAGTACTGTAACACAATTCACTGCTCTACGAAGGTACCACTTTCTTTACCTTCAGCTAAGTTCACCTTTGTAGTTCCACACTGGGACACATTGACTCTCTTCTCCGCTAAAGCACTTCAATCTTGCTCTGAGCTGGTTCCTAGGCCTAGCTCGGGCCCTGCATTTTAGCTGACCTTATAGTGCCATAACATTCTAGCACAGAGACCAGGGCCGGACTGGGAACCACAACCGGCCTTGGCAAAGTGCTCGGCCGCCAAATCCCTCCCCAAATCCCTCCACCCTCGGGGGGTTGGAGGTGCGGTCGATCGCTTTGCCGGGGACGGTTTTCGGCCGATTTTGGTACAGGGCGGATTTTGCAGTGGCGGGGAATTTCCCAGTGCCCGCTATGGCTAGTCAAAGAGATCAACAGTGGGTAGCCTGTGTGCACGGCCACTAGAATCATGGGATTTTGCGGCCACTGTTTTTTCTGCACAATTTTGTTTGTGCCGCATTTGACACATAATCCATCATCTGCTGTATAATGAGCAGATTTTGACCTAAAAAAAAGTTTCTAGCTCAAATAGATTAAAAGTAACTTAAAATGTGACAACACCGGTTGCAACGCAATGGAGAGCCCCTTCTAAATGTTGTCTGGTCACATCTCTGTGGATTATTGCTATATTTGGATGTCAAACTGGTTTTAATGAGATGAAACTTTTGCCCAGATAGTGTTAACATAAGTAACAAGCATTTACAATGCAATGGTCTCGGCATCATTAAAAGTAGAGCTATTGGCATTGCTCATGACATTTCTTTTTGTTTCCTTAAATCATAAATAACAGCACTCACTGCTCTGCGCACTCACTGCTCTGCGCACTCACTGCTCTGCGCACTCACTGCTCTGCGCACTCACTACTCTGCACTCTGCACTCACTACTCTGCACTCTGCACTCACTACTCTGCACTCTGCACTCTGCACTCACTACTCTGCACTCTGCACTCACTACTCTGCACTCTGCACTCACTACTCTGCACTCTGCACTCTGCACTCTGCACTCACTACTCTGCACTCTGCACTCTGCACTCACTACTCTGCACTCACTACTCTGCACTCACTACTCTGCACGCTGCACTCTGCACTCACTACTCTGCACTCACTACTCTGCACTCTGCACTCACTACTCTGCACTCTGCACTCACTACTCTGCACTCTGCACTCACTACTCTGCACTCTGCACTCTGCACTCACTACTCTGCACTCTGCACTCTGCACTCTGCACTCACTACTCTGCACTCTGCACTCTGCACTCACTACTCTGCACTCTGCACTCTGCATTCACTACTCTGCACTCTGCACTCACTACTCTGCACTCTGCACTCTGCACTCACTACTCTGCACTCTGCACTCACTACTCTGCACTCTGCACTCACTACTCTGCACTCTGCACTCTGCACTCACTACTCTGCACTCTGCACTCTGCACTCACTACTCTGCACTCTGCACTCTGCACTCACTACTCTGCACTCTGCACTCACTACTCTGCACTCTGCACTCTGCACTCACTACTCTGCACTCTGCACTCTGCACTCACTACTCTGCACTCTGCACTCACTACTCTGCACTCTGCACTCTGCACTCACTACTCTGCACTCTGCACTCTGCACTCACTACTCTGCACTCACTACTCTGCACTCTGCACTCTGCACTCACTACTCTGCACTCTGCACTCACTACTCTGCACTCTGCACTCTGCACTCACTACTCTGCACTCTGCACTCACTACTCTGCACTCACTACTCTGCACTCTGCACTCACTACTCTGCACTCACTACTCTGCACTCTGCACTCACTACTCTGCACTCTGCACTCACTACTCTGCACTCTGCACTCGCTACTCTGCACTCTGCACTCTGCACTCACTACTCTGCACTCTGCACTCTGCACTCACTACTCTGCACTCTGCACTCACTACTCTGCACTCACTACTCTGCACTCTGCACTCACTACTCTGCACTCTGCACTCACTACTCTGCACTCTGCACTCACTACTCTGCACTCTGCACTCTGCACTCACTACTCTGCACTCTGCACTCTGCACTCACTACTCTGCACTCTGCACTCACTACTCTGCACTCTGCACTCTGCACTCACTACTCTGCACTCTGCACTCTGCACTCACTACTCTGCACTCACTACTCTGCACTCTGCACTCACTACTCTGCACTCTGCACTCACTACTCTGCATTCTGCACTCACTACTCTGCACTCTGCACTCACTACTCTGCACTCTGCACTCACTACTCTGCACTCTGCACTCTGCACTCACTAATTTGCACTCTGCACTCACTACTCTGCACTCTGCACTCACTACTCTGCACTCTGCACTCACTACTCTGCACTCACTACTCTGCACTCTGCACTCTGCACTCACTACTCTGCACTCACTACTCTGCACTCTGCACTCACTACTCTGCACTCTGCACTCTGCACTCACTACTCTGCACTCACTACTCTGCACTCACTACTCTGCACTCTGCACTCTGCACTCACTACTCTGCACTCACTACTCTGCACTCTGCACTCACTACTCTGCACTCTGCACTCTGCACTCACTACTCTGCACTCACTACTCTGCACTCACTACTCTGCACTCTGCACTCTGCACTCACTACTCTGCACTCTGCACTCACTACTCTGCACTCTGCACTCACTACTCTGCACTCTGCACTCACTACTCTGCACTCTGCACTCTGCACTCACTACTCTGCACTCTGCACTCACTACTCTGCACTCTGCACTCACTACTTTGCACTCTGCACTCACTACTCTGCACTCTGCACTCACTACTCTGCACTCTGCACTCACTACTCTGCACTCTGCACTCTGCACTCACTACTCTGCACTCTGCACTCACTACTCTGCACTCTGCACTCACTACTCTGCACTCTGCACTCTGCACTCACTACTCTGCACTCTGCACTCACTACTCTGCACTCTGCACTCACTACTCTGCACTCTGCACTCACTACTCTGCACTCTGCACTCACTACTCACTACTCTGCACTCACTACTCTGCACTCACTACTCTGCACTCTGCACTCACTACTCTGCACTCACCTCTCTGCACTCTGCACTCACTACTCTGCACTCTGCACTCACTACTCTGCACTCTGCACTCACTACTCTGCACTCTGCACTCACTACTCTGCACTCTGCACTCTGCACTCACTACTCTGCACTCTGCACTCACTACTCTGCACTCTGCACTCACTACTCTGCACTCACTACTCTGCACTCTGCACTCTGCACTCACTACTCTGCACTCTGCACTCACCACTCTGCACTCACCACTCCTGCACTCACCACTCCTGCACTCACCACTCCTGCACTCACCACTCCTGCACTCACCACTCCTGCACTCACTACTCTGCACTCTGCACTCTGCACTCACTACTCTGCACTCTGCACTCTGCACTCACTACTCTGCACTCTGCACTCACTACTCTGCACTCTGCACTCTGCACTCACTACTCTGCACTCTGCACTCTGCACTCACTACTCTGCACTCACTACTCTGCACTCTGCACTCACTACTCTGCACTCTGCACTCACTACTCTGCACTCTGCACTCACTACTCTGCACTCTGCACTCACTACTCTGCACTCTGCACTCACTACTCTGCACTCTGCACTCTGCACTCACTAATTTGCACTCTGCACTCACTACTCTGCACTCTGCACTCACTACTCTGCACTCTGCACTCACTACTCTGCACTCACTACTCTGCACTCTGCACTCTGCACTCACTACTCTGCACTCACTACTCTGCACTCTGCACTCACTACTCTGCACTCTGCACTCTGCACTCACTACTCTGCACTCACTACTCTGCACTCACTACTCTGCACTCTGCACTCTGCACTCACTACTCTGCACTCACTACTCTGCACTCTGCACTCACTACTCTGCACTCTGCACTCTGCACTCACTACTCTGCACTCACTACTCTGCACTCACTACTCTGCACTCTGCACTCTGCACTCACTACTCTGCACTCTGCACTCACTACTCTGCACTCTGCACTCACTACTCTGCACTCTGCACTCACTACTCTGCACTCTGCACTCTGCACTCACTACTCTGCACTCTGCACTCACTACTCTGCACTCTGCACTCACTACTTTGCACTCTGCACTCACTACTCTGCACTCTGCACTCACTACTCTGCACTCTGCACTCACTACTCTGCACTCTGCACTCTGCACTCACTACTCTGCACTCTGCACTCACTACTCTGCACTCTGCACTCACTACTCTGCACTCTGCACTCTGCACTCACTACTCTGCACTCTGCACTCACTACTCTGCACTCTGCACTCACTACTCTGCACTCTGCACTCACTACTCTGCACTCTGCACTCACTACTCACTACTCTGCACTCACTACTCTGCACTCACTACTCTGCACTCTGCACTCACTACTCTGCACTCACCTCTCTGCACTCTGCACTCACTACTCTGCACTCTGCACTCACTACTCTGCACTCTGCACTCACTACTCTGCACTCTGCACTCACTACTCTGCACTCTGCACTCTGCACTCACTACTCTGCACTCTGCACTCACTACTCTGCACTCTGCACTCACTACTCTGCACTCACTACTCTGCACTCTGCACTCTGCACTCACTACTCTGCACTCTGCACTCACCACTCTGCACTCACCACTCCTGCACTCACCACTCCTGCACTCACCACTCCTGCACTCACCAATCCTGTACTCACCACTCCTGCACTCACTACTCTGCACTCTACACACTCACTCTGCACACTCACTCTGCACTCACACTCTGCACTCACTACTCTGCACTCTACACACTCACTCTGCACTCACACTCTGCACTCACTACTCTGCACTCTACACACTCACTCTGCACTCCCACTTTGCACTCACAACTCTGCACTCACTCTGCAAAGCGCGTCGATTATAATATTTTTTCATGAACTTCCTTTAAAACACACCTTTCTGCAGTGTTGTGTCTCCATTGGCGCACGCACCGGAAGTCAGGCAATATCGCATGTAACCGGGGCGGCGTCCGGACCGGAAAAGAAGGCAGGCGGACTAAATGCGTATCGCGGCCCGTCCAAACAAACGGTCCGTGAATGATTACGCTGCCCGTTGGAGACTCCTGGAAACATTTCCCAGGTAAGAGAAGCATTATGCCCCCCAAGTAGTCTGACCATCTGCAGACAGCGTGTACACTTGTTCACAGCCTCACACTTCGTATAACTTTTAGAGAGCGTAAACGATCAGCAACATCATTTCACCTACACCTTTGGTGTGCTGCAGCTAGACAAAAGAGTAAAGTCTAAGAAAAAACAGAGTTGAGCTCCTTCCTCATACTGTTTTTACAGAAGATTTGTAGCCAAGCAACCCTCTTGGTGTGCGGTACGTAGATTGCAGACACCGAAAAATGAGTAAGGACTAATAAAAACAAACGGAGAGTTGCTCCTTCCTCATACTGTTTTTACAGACGATTTGTAGCCAAGCAAAGCCCGTGTACGTAGCATTGTTTAAAAAAAACACAGCGCGATCCTGTAATCAAAGTGCCTGGCCATAGTGTCTTCAATAATTATTAATTCTGGTGAACTTGTGTGTGTGTCTGTGTGCGACGGGGGGGGGGAAGCACTCGTGTGTGTGTGTGCGAGTGTGTATGTGTGGGGGGGGTGTCTGTATGTGTGTGCGTGCATGGGCGCGTGTGTGTGTGTGCGTCTGTGTGAATGCACGACAGCAGCTGCCCACAGCGAGCGCGTTCGCGTTTCAAATCGCCTCCAAGGCGATGCGCGCGGCCAGGAGTGTCTCCTGGGAAGCACACACGCTGACAATAGGCTCTCGGCGACAGCGCGCTTCCGCGCGCTTAGCCGAGACCTAAAAATGAGACACCTCCATGGTAATAGTGACTGGATTGGAGTCAAATAATGTTACACATACATCCTAAATGGGTAAAAAACGTATTAAATCCTCTTTGGCTGTTAGTCAATTGCCTACTGGCAAACAAGGCTTGTTAGTCTTTCTTTTAATATTAATGGGAGTTAAAAACACTTTTCAATCTGAGGTCATCCAAAAACCTAAAAATGTAGACATTGTTTTAAGTCACCAGGTCCTTTATCAGTTGACGAAAACAGCCAACATCATCCCTCAAGAAATGAAAAGCAAATCGAGAGCATGCCAAACTCTTAACGTCCGGTCTTAATTATACCGCAAGACCTCTGCACACACTTAGGTGAACAAAACTAGTAATACTAATATGAATGCAGATGACAGTGTAGTCTATGGAGATACCAAAATATTGTGTAAAGTGCACACAACCACAAAACAGTAACCCATTTTGGTGAGAGTGCAGTAAAAGGAGAACATATGAACAATCATTACCACTAAGGTTGAAGACATCACACCATTGCGAAGATTCAGCCTTAATGTATGGACATTCGTACTGTCCAGCATATGTGTAAATGATGCTCCACTTACACGGTCACGGGTATAGATAACCAGCACTACACTTGCATAGAATACTATGAGAAGTCGAACATTCCACAAGGGTTTTAAGCCACTTCTGAGGTACCAGCCAAGTATTTCTGCCTCTTCAGAATCACCAGTGGCACTTTTTGTGCATGGTGTGAGGTAAGGGTTACTCTTTTGCTGAGATACAGAATCGCAGAGGCCTCCTAAAAGCAAAGTCGTTCCCCTGTGCAAAACAATTATCTTATCAGGCAGCCCGTGAGACAGTAAGCATGTGCGCAATACGAAGAAAGTGGAACGCGAAAGAACGCAAAATTGGATCGTTTCCCCCGATTTCTGTCGTTTCCCTCAATTTCTGCTTAGGGTCGTGTGACCGAGACTCGAACCCGGGTCCTCTCGGTCCGAGGTCGAGCGCCCTAGCCGTTAGGCCACCTCCTCTCCGCTATAAAAGCGGCATGCGGGGAGCATCTTGTGGTTTTCAAAACCCATTTGTGCGGCCTACTCTCCGCCTCCGTATCCCGTGTAATCGGAAATGTGTGGCACCGTCACAAGCCTCTCCGTAATTAGCACCGGGGCTGAGTAACGAGAGAAAGGATTACTCCCTTATAAAGTGCTTGAAACCCGGCTATCGGTATAAAGCGCCACTTAGATAAACAAGGCCACAGTTAATTGAATGCCCTCCATTTTTTAGGTCTAAATTCAATCGCGGGCCCTATGCTTTATCCCGTTCTCAAAGAAAGGGAACTTCGTATCCTTTAATGTAAGTTCTTGAACTGAAAAGCTTATTATTCTTTCAACAGTAGCATGTCTCCCTCTTGTTTAACTCCACCGAGAGTTTCATTTGCAAGAGAGTACCCAAAGCGCTACTGAGAAACTAGGGGCTGTTGCATTTAAATATCCGCAAGCCCAACACCAAGGCTGCCTAGTCTTGAATTTGTCTTGTGCTTTTTTACTACGGAGGCCGCTTGCAACCCTTCCGCCTTCCGGCCATGTCGGAGGCTGCCCCAAGTATTACATTATTTATCTTGGCGCTGTGCAATGGAGTTTCTTGTTACCCATCTCAACGAGCGTCATGTTATCGACCTTAGACGAATGATAGGCAGGGCAGCCCTACAGGATCGGTGCCTCCTGGTCCTCGTGGTGTCCAGCTGGAGGGCCTACTCTTCAGGGTGCAATTGAGAGACCTGAACTGCCATCACAACTGTCAGTCGAAATAGGGGGCGGGTTATGCCTCTCACCGTGGCCTCGGTGGCCTGCGCAGTGCCTACCTCCCGCTGCTGGAAGGTATTTCGTGCGTAATAAATTGGACATAAGCTGGGCAGTCTTTAATAAGAGGACGTGCAAGATTATCCCTTTCACCGGCCAAAGCTTATCTCTCAATGG
Source organism: Lissotriton helveticus (assembly GCF_964261635.1). Taxonomy (NCBI): domain Eukaryota; kingdom Metazoa; phylum Chordata; class Amphibia; order Caudata; family Salamandridae; genus Lissotriton; species Lissotriton helveticus. The sequence goes on along the minus strand of NC_136063.1, from coordinate 616,353,411 downwards.
ATGGCTGAGGGCCATTGCTCTACAGTTAATTAGCAGCAGAGGTAAATCAGGCTCTGGAAGGAGACGATCTCCACACATCTATCTTTGGAGGGCTTCTTAGGTCAGAGGTCACAAAGGACCGATGTGTGAGGCGGGAGGAGGCCCGAGAAATGAAAGAGCAAACGGCTGGAAAGGATCCCAGTGCATCTGAGAAAACCCAGCGCTGAACACTGTGTATTTCAATATAAAAAAGGGCACTGTGCGTATCCGTACCGCACAGCGCTGCCCACTGTGCATTTCAATACAAAAGGCACTGTGCAATTCAATACAAAAGGCACTGTGCCTCTCCGTAGAGCACAGCGCTGCACACTGTGCATTGCTGCACACTGTGAATCTCGATCTAACCCAGCGTTGTGGGTCTCATTGGAGCACAGCGCTGCGTGCACACTGTGCCTTCGACAAAACACAGCACTGTGCATCTCAGTACCGCATAGCGCTGAACACTGCATTTGGGTATAACAACGCACTGCGTGTCTTAGTAGGGCACAACGCTGAACCTGTATCCGGATATAACACAGCGCTGAAAACTGTATGTCAATATAACACCACCCTGTGCATTTCAGAAGAGCACATCGCTTAACACTGGGCATCGCAGTACAGCTCAGAGCTGTCGCTGCATTTCAGTATAACACCGCGCTCTGTGTCTCAGTGGAGCACAGGCCTGCACACTGCATTTCAATATACACAGCACCGCGCCACTCAGTAAAACCGAGCACTGCATGTTAGGCATTTCAAGAAACAAGATGAAATCGGTCCTTGCAATGGTAGCCAAGAAAACATATCAGTTTAGGACACCCTGATTTACACTAAACAATGTATGAACAAAGAATAGAAACGAAATCCAAACTTTGAATCACTAGGAACTGATGAAATTAAATAGGGACAACTGGGTCATCAGAATACCAATGAAGTTTGTGTGAACTTTTCCTCGGCTGTGGGTGGGAGTGTCTTAATTTTTTGTGCAGTATCATAGCAATCGACCCTCGGTTTAAATCTGCGACTTAACCACTGAGACACGCTCCCTACAAGGCGGTAAACACAGCTACGCTGGAGTGTGCTGTCCACCTCCTTCGGTAAATGGCAGGACGACTGTACCAATGCGTCCCTGCACGGGGTCCCTTTGGACGAGCAGTCCATAATGCGGGGCAATGGCGGGCAGACAGTGCAAAAACATACTAGCAGCCAGTGAGGGCACACACTCACCCTCGGATAGACTGAAGCTTCACTCCGCTATTTAGACCGCTCGCCGCGCTGCCGTCGACGGCGGTGAACCCGTTCCTCTGAAACGCGGGGAAACCTAGCAAACCACGCGTTAAGCATCGCTGCAGTATCAGTATCAGTGTTTACGCCCGCCTACCCGATGCGGTGAGACCGCAGCCTGGCCATGTCCACCCCCCCCCCCCCAGTGATATACAACCACGGGCCCTGTACAACCTGGGCTTAACCCAGGGACGGGGCGGGGGGGGGGGCAGAGAGCATGGCACTCACCTTCCAAACGTAAAACGACGGCGATCGCGTACCTAACGACGGCGTGCAGTGCTCAGCCGATCAGCGCAGAGCCTAGGGGAATTGTGGCGCGGGAAGAGAGGTGAACGCGCTCGCACCATCTGGATTGCATTACACGGGCGCTCTGACAGCTCCTAATTAAGATTAATCACTCTGTGTGCTCGTTCGCGCACAGAATATGCCATGAAACTAACATCAATGACGGACGAAAAGTAAATACAGCCTATCACGTCAAGGCTACTACATAGACAGCACAGCGAAGACGAATCACTAGGCAGATACCATAAAATGCAAAGGAATGTGTCTGGCCAGAGCTCTAGAGATCCTTTTTTTTGTCTTTAACATTAGGATCTCGAAACTCCACCCACTTCGTGGGCGTAGGCCGAGCCCTAAAAATGACAAAATAAATTAGGTAATACTATCACAAAATGTGCTGCAAAATACAGCATAATTTGCCTTTTACTACAGCATAATTTACGCAACGCTATTGCATAATTTGTTACTCCTTGCCACATAATTCCATATCCCTGCCTTTAGTTTAATATAGTGCTGTTTTGAATTTCTTCATCTTACTTTTGGAGTCAAGGCCTGTACTGTTGGAGCAAAGAGGAGTTGTGCTGATTTTCTTGTCTAAAGTCCATTCTGAGAGCATAACATAGTAAGTGAAAGTATAAGCTTTTTACAGGACCCTATGAAATTGAAATGCGAAGTCAGCCCTTTGACAGTTGAAACATATGATCTACAAGATTAGCACATATACGCAACAGGCTCTCATGTGAAATATCTTTCCATATTAACTGTAATTTTGACCACTCCAAGCTGAAAGAGTCCCATTATAGCAAAAGAGACGCCATGTTTTTTCCAAACTTTCATCCCATGAGGTTTTTCTCTTTCCAACTGCAAGTCAGTGAGCATGTACCTACCTTCCTCTTTACAACGTCATTTTACAAGTGTATTTCACATATTAAAACGCTATTGATGCCTTTTCAAATTATTTGCTAAAATCACAATGTCCACATGGATTTTGTAATTTACAATTATTTACTTCTAAATGGGACTTAGGAGTTTGCAGCTGATTTTAAACAAATGCATAGTTTTCTCACTGTAAGAACACCCAACGAATATCTATGAATAGATATGTTAAGACGTGCAGCCTTTTTATTCACAGTGAACCATTTCAGTGTTCTTTCTTCCTTTATTGGTCACAATCTTTTCTGATGGCTGACAGAAGGCCCCCCACTGAGCTGCCCAGAGTCAGGATTGACTTTTCTGGGTACTTTGAGAATAAGACATGGTCAGTGACATAACACAAAATGATGGAGCCCTCCTGCAGGTTATGAAAGTGGCCCCTGGGCTTCCCATATCTCAAAGATATTCTTTGGTCTTGGGCTGAATGGGGGAACCCTGAAGTGTGTGGACACTCCCCCCCGCTACCCCCCCCCCACCACATGGTCTGCAGTGACCTGCGTTACGCCGCTGGACATGGTGGTGTAAGGCAGCAGACAGCAGGTTAGCACGCTTAGTGTTGCACAACACATCAGTGAGATGCCATCACACAAATCTAAGTATACTGTGCCAGAGAGGTTGAGCCAAAAGTATTAATATCCTCTAAACATGCCTTGCCCTTCAGCTCCTAGGTTGAGCTCTACATACTGGTTAATGGTGGTGTTATGTTCTTTGATGTTATGTGGATACAGCCACTGTGGTAATCACATGGGAGTCATGACATGTATGGCATACATAATCCTCAATATATGATTGGCTGGTCAAATACTTGCTTTTTTATTAAGGCAGTATACACAAACACAAAGTATATTACGACACACTACAAATAATGCACACAGTCTTCTCAAGGCAGGCCCGCTACTGTTCCCCGGGTCAGATTCTCAACTCCCACCTCCCTGTCTGGGGTCCATTATGATTAGGGCTTCCGGTTTTATGGTGTTTATTTTTTTGCCATTTCCGTCTGTATTTATCCGTATTTATTTTTGGGGCATTTTTTCTGTATTTATCCACATTTATTTTTGCCACACGAAAAAGACGACGCTACAGCTAGTATTTTTCCACATTTATTTAAATTGACAATTGTATTTGTTTTCTAGTACAATATAGGCTTTATTGTACTCGAAAGCGAATAACAATTTGGTTAAAAAAAAGGGCAGGAAGTGTAGGGTGGAGAGAGAAGCGTGATGTGGAAGCATGACTCTAGAGCCTTTGGTGTTTGGCAACCCGGGGGTTACTAACAAATAACTCTGGGCCTATATAATCCGACTCTTACCCCGGGGGCACACTATGAGATAAAGAAGAGCAGCATCCAATGATGGTCAAATGGTTGTAGGACCGTTTTAAGGATCTGCCAACAGAGAGTGCACAGCACTAGAGCTGACTGTTAGATACAGTTGGCAGTCAAAGAAGTTTGGAACCAGGGACTCCAGTACCTCTGACTGCCCTGTAGAGCACTGACAAGTGCCATCTAATGCTTCAAGTGTTTGAGGGTTGTTAAGGAGAAGATCTGCATAAGAGTATTGCCTCAATCTGCTATAACCAAGACACCCAACAGAAGTATTTAGGTTCTAGTCCTTGTTGTAACCTCCACACCACTTACCAAGGTTTGCCTGCAACCCAACAGAAGTTGGCTGTAAACACCTGCTCAAACTCTTGTTTCAAAAGGCCAGGAAGAAAAAAGCGTAAGGTAGTACGTACATGGCAGCTGAAGCTAGAGCACTTAAAAAGAAGAGGGCGAGACTGTTGTGTGCGACCTGCGCCTCCAGGTGGGATGGAAAAGGAACGTCCAGCTGGAAGCTGAGCCCGGCCTCGGCCTCCATGGTGAAAGCTGCCCCGGCTCCTGCTGCGGCGGCCTGAGCTCCGGACCGGCCCCTGGCGGAGGCGGATCGGGGGCTTTGCTAGTATTTTCCCGTTTTTAAATATAAGTACAGACAAAGGAAATATAGATTTCCGTCTGTATTTATATGTAAAAATCCGTAAAAACGGAAAACCGGGAGCCCTAATTATGATCCCCCCAGTTACCTGAGGTGACATCCAAACTAGTCCCCGCTAGTGAGTTCCAGTCTTAGAAATTCCACAAAGGCTTGGCGAAAGTCAAAGTGTGCACAAATTGTAATGCGTAAGTAAGAGCAAGTTCCCCCATAAGTTTGGTAAATCCATGTAACAGCAAGGTCCGGCAGGCATTTTAGAATTCAGTCTTGCCCACACTTGTTGGAGGGTCAGGGTGAATTGTCCGAGAACCCGTCTACAGCCGGGCGATGAATAGGGATCTGGCTTCTGTGGTTGGTGTGGCAAGAATCCATGGGGCTCCTCTGGTCACACTGTGTGTCTTCCTTAATGCTGCAGCAGGTCTTAAGTGCTGATTGGTGTGATCAAATGTTGTGTACCATTTAACTCCACAATTCATTCTCCTCTCTTGGTAAACTGTGTTTTCTGCATTGACCTTCTGCCATCACCCAAGTGTGTGAGTGCATTGTCTAATGAGTGTAGGGTTGTCACAGAGACCCCTTTTGTTAGTGTGCATAGGGTCAGTGACTGTCCTTACTGTTTGTTTTACAGCAGGGGGCCGTTGAAGCATAGAGACTACAAACTGAGAGGTATGTGGATGAGTGTGTGAGTGTGTGTTTATGAACTGATGTGAGTTAGCATAGTCTGGTGTGTGCATGTGACATTTAGCAATTTTTGTTTGTTTTACTGCAGGGGGCCGTTGAAGCATAGAGACTACAAACTGAGAGGTATGTGGATGAGTGTGTGAATGTGTGTTTATGAACTGATGTGAGTTAGCATAGTCTGGTGTGTGCATGTGACATTTAGCAATTGCTTGTGTTATATATGTGTATTATTATTTTATGTCTGAGAGGGTGAGGTGAAGCGAACTGGTAAGAGGTTATCAGCAAACTAGTGAATCCTTTTTTGATATATCTGTGGGAGAACACACATGTATGCAAGTTATCTAATGAGGTTCAAGAGTGTCCAAGAGTTATGCCAAGTGAAGGGAGCACGTGATGAGTGGAAACAAAGCCATCAAGTAGGGAATTAGATGATATTTAGTTGTGAAGGTATGCATGAGGTAGGCCCGTATATCTGATATCTGCAAATCGAAGCCTGGGCAACTCCATTCATAAATAATCCATATTAATCCGATGTGCGCACTCTATGCATATGTGCAAACAAGGGGGAGCACAACAGTGAGATTTAAGAGCTTGTTATATATGGCAATTATATTTTTGTTTCATTTTGTAATTGCTTCCGCCTCATTTGCACGCTGAGAGACATTGTTCTTAGGCACACCTCCATTTTTGGCTCCATAGGATAAGCATGCTTTCACTTAGTGACATCCCTTTTGTGGAAGTGAAGATACATTTGAAACCCACCCTATGGATATAATGGCGGCTCCTGAGTGTGAAGATCATAGTTGTTTTAAATTCTTCCTTATAATGTTGGGCTTTAGTCAGAGTCTGGGAGGAAACAGACACAATTGCAAGTAGGCGTGCTCTTACTGGGAAAATAATCATCTAAGAGCATCAATGGCTTAGAGCACCTCTCAGGGAGAATGTAACCTCCATGCATACTTCAAGTGCAAGAATATCATTGTCTCTGAATTCTCTTGTGAGGTGAATGGGAGTGAACCTACAGATGTGTTTAAACTGAAGGTGTTGAGCTGCAGTCACTGCTGTCATCCAGAGGGTAGTAGTGGGTAAGGAGTGGAGTCAAATGTTACATTTATGTATGTGTGCATCTAAGTCTGTGATTGTACATGTATGAGTGTCTGTGAGTATACATATGTACATGTGAGTATGTGTTTGGTCAAGGGAATGGGCTCAGCCATGCTTAATCGGACTCCTTGAAAGACTATTCTCGGGAGATACTGCCAAATCCAGATATGAAGGGTTATCCATGACATCTTGCGGGCACTCCAAACATATTGGAATATATTATTAGTGCCTCTTCAGAATCTACATTTTTACCAATTTTTTAAAAATGTGTTGTAAAATGCACCAACTACCCCTTATTTTTATTTTAGCATTTTCTCAAAGATGAGAACAGTCCTGGACACCCTGAAAGTAAGTCGATTTGCACTTTTGCTCAGTCTAATTGGAGGAAGGTATTTACGCCTCACCACTTTCGAAGTTCAACAGCCTACATAGCAGCACTATAGTAGTATGCACTTTTGATATTAACAAAGGGCTAAACTGGCCCTTTGTTTCTCCTGTCCACTCCTAGATAGCTAATCCAGCAATTGACACATATTGTCTTTTTATCTGGGTCCAGAGGCAAGCTATTGTCCTCTGAGCCAGAGTCATTTACTCTCCCAGCTAAATATGTGTGTTCCAGCTCAGGAAAAGTGTGAGGTGGCAGAACTCATTTGAGGTGACTTATGGACATACATAAAAAGAATGTTTCTACATGGCAGAGCCATTTTTTTCTGCCATGTGTCTTTGAAAGGTGTATTTAAACTGCAGTCTAAGAAAAGTACCGTGGTGTTCCTGCCAGAAATATCTTTTTGTCAGATATGTGGCTGTGGGTAGTGTAAATACACACTGCAGCCCACATATGACATTTAACTTTCCATGCTATAGGCACACTTAAGACACCATTTACAATGGACCTATAGAGAACTTAAATAGAGCACATAGGGAGTTACAATGTGCAGAACATGATTTAGAGCGGAAACAAATGCTCTTTACAATTTAACAGTGATAAATTGCACAGATTGTTAATGGCAACTAAAATAAGGTCCAGAAAAATGGTGAAAATTCTGGGATAACCATGTAGAAAAGGCGAATTTGCTATACCCACCAACTGTGCCTTTGCTAACACGCATCGATTACGAAGAATAGTGTTCAGAAAGTTTTAGTTTGAATTCCAGATTTTTTCAAATTCTTGTGGGATGTGGGAAAACAACAGCTACTTTGATTTAAAAAAGAGAAATCCTTAACTTCCTAATTGCTTTGAATACAATAGTATGACAACCCATCAAATAGGTTTAAAATCCGATAGTTGTATCACTTCAGTGAAACTGAAGTATGAAATATGCTACAATCATGTTGACTATCGAACCCCAGCACATTACTTCTTACTGCATTTGGCAAGCTAATTAATCCTCTCTATCCGTGTCTGGAGATTCTAAAGATGATTTGTAATTATTTAGAGAGACGAGCGAGTTGCATAAAATAGGTAAATATGCACATGTTCAGGAGAGGTGCATTATTTCATGCGGTCTTTATATGTACTTGTTAGATTATGAAAAAACGTTATATTAATTATGTAGGTAAATCCGGATCCCACTAGACTCACCTTTAGAAATTACAGTTGTTGAGAGCTAGAAATAATTAGCATCAGAAGCAAGAACTGAAATTCTACTTATTTCAATCCTGTCAATGAGCTAATTAATAAAGCCTGAAGCACTGAGCCACAATCTAGGGTGAATAACAAAACTTGAAGAGAAATTGTTTGTAAACTCTCACCCTTAATTCCTTCAAACTAGAAATAAGATGTTAATTTTGTTAGCCTGGTGGTTGGTGGCATATTGCATCGGAGGGCCGTAAAATATTTTTTTTACAAATAAAATAAAAAAATCACTTACCTTACATTGCCACTCAATGTTCTGCAGCACAACCTTGATGCTCTTCAGCATGTCCTCTGAGTGCGAAGCCTACAGTCAGCTCTCTCATCCAATCAAGACACTGTTCTCATGATATTACGCAGCATGATTGTAGCATCTTGACTGGGTGTAGTGAGTTGGCTCGGTGCTCCAAAAAGCACTATAGGCGGTGCAGGCTCTCCACCATGGATGTATGACATTAAAACGCATGCTTTTACCACGCATGCTGTTACGACGCTTTTTTTACAACGCATGCTGTTACAACGCATAGCGCTTAGGGGTGCTGGATAGTGAATAGTTTAATTTACTATTCCAACTCCAGTCCCCGTGGATAGTAGGGAAGGTGTTGGATAGTAAATTAAATCTATTCCCTATCCTAGAGCGCCCCCAAGCGCAATGCGTTGTAATGACATGCGTTGTAATGGTTGCGTCGTAAAGGCACTGCGTGGTAAAAGTTGCGTTGTAAAGGATGTCTCCCCTCCACCACAGCTGTCTAAGACAGACGTTTGAATTGTGCATGTTGTTTGGGTTGTCACAGGGTAGCCGGCCAAACCAACATGCACACTTCAAACTTAAGTGGCCACTCCTCACTCCTGCCAATTATAGGCAGCAGTAATGCACTGGTCCTACCCTGCCATCACAATCCCTCTGCTGACAGAGTGTCAAAAATATAATGGTAATAAAATTATTTTGTTACCATTTTAGTTTTCACGCTTTCTGCGCAGCAGTGAGGGGGCCGACACTCCTCCGCTCCATTGGAAGTACTGCCTCTGCGTGCGATGGGTGAGTCTCTGAGGGAAGTGAAGTGGGACAAACAAACAAAGGAAGAACAACATGAAATAGAACTTTGGGCAGAAATCGAGTCCTTCTGCTTCATGTGGGCAGCATCAGCTTGTGCAGTAATGTTCACCACTGCAGCAAAGTATGAAGCCAACACTTGATACCTTTAAAGAAAGTTATATTTCTGAACCATAGGAAATATTAATGAACATGCTTGCGATAAGATGGCTCTTCCTTAACACAGCAACCTATTTTCTATTTCAAAACCAACATTACAATGGCACCCTCAAGACTTTAAGAGACATGCACTTAAATAGACGATGTATTATTGCAGTGTGCTAAAAGAAATTCAAAATTAAAGAAATTAAAAAAAGAAAAGAATAGAAAAGTTGTTTTCCTCAGTTTCAGTTGTATCTGATGTCTTGCTTGATATCCCAGTCCTGTGCACATTTTTTGATATCCATATATTTCTTCAATCTCTGCTTTGTTTCCCAAACGTTTTTTTAGATAGCTTCATGGTCAGGATGTTAGGTATATTGAAACAGAGGGAGCCTGGCTTGTCTAACATAGCCAAACATCAGCTCCAAAGGGAACTTTCCTGTTAAAGTATGTGGAATTTCTCTATAATCCATCAATCAAAACTTGTCACATTGCTTGATGTGTTGTAACCTGCATTAGTTCAGCTCCTAGACTTGTTTTCCTAATCAGGGCTTTGAACCATTCAGAAATGCCAGATTAGACTGTAGCCATTGGGGTGTGGGTTTCCTATGATTGGCACCCATATAGCTCCTGGAATGCCTAAATTATAGTCCACTAAACGGTGGCCCATTATCGCATTTGTGCGTCACTGGTACTCCCCACTGTGTAAATATTTCTTCTAAAATTGGCAGCTAAACCAAGGCCGATTTTACTCGATAAACGATTGAGAAGCATGAACATTTATCAGTAATGGCAAGCAAATACTGCCATGTATCCATTGGCCCGTACACGTCCACAACCACAACTACAGTGGACCAGGCATGTTCTGGTAGCTCTGCCATGATATGTATTTCTGGTGTGTTCCATTTCTAAGAACTCTGATGCCACTAGGGTGGGTAGTCCTGGAAACCAAACCCTTTTCCCGTTCTTTTCTTTGTAGCTGCAATGCTTCTTTGACTTTCATGCTTTTCTTTGTAGCCACTATACTTCCTTGACTCTGACGTGCTATCACAAATATTCTCCTCTGTAGCTATTTTGGTAGGATGATCCGTGCTCCCCTCAGCAACAGTCTTCTCGCTGAAACTGATAGTTGCCCTTGCTTTTAAGCCAGCATTTTTCTTACCTTCCTAAAAGGTTGTTGCTGAATTCAGGTGCTTTCATTTTTTAGTTTTTATGGTATGAATTGCTTCTTTGCAGAAACCTTTTCTAGTTCCTCTTCCGTTATTCTCTCAGGTGTTGACTGTCTCCTAATAATATTTATGTATGGTTCAGATGAGGTGGTTGTTCCTTCACACATTGAAAGTGGATAATGAGAAATGTAGTCTGTGGGGTTGTATTTTTGCCAGGCTTGTTAACTTTTTTATAAAGATAACCCCTAATCTTTTTCCTTCCGTTCTTTTCTTTTGTGATTTTGGATTTCCAAAAATGGGGAGAAACACTTGAGGATCTCTGACAATTGTAAATGGTTTACTAAACAGGAGCAAATTATGATGCTCAGACTACTGCTAGGCTTTCCTTCTCAGCTTGAGTAAATGCTTTTTGTCCATCAAGCTTCTAATTACATACCCAAATATGTGTCTCAGTGCATATTTTCCAGGTGTGTGTTGAGCATGCATTGAATCAGAACCTACCAGACTTGCACCCACTGTTAGTTCTGTCCATAGAACAGGGTCAAAATAATACATATGTTTCATAGATGCAATTGTTCTAGCTTTATTTTCATGCGATATTATGCTTGTGGGTCCATATGTCCTGTTTTAGTTAATGCTCTCTTTGGTGCAATTATTGTGACAAATTGTATGCGAACGGAGCCTTACTTACTATTTGTACCAGGAGCCTTCGATGGGATGCTTTTGACAAGATTTAGATTGGGTAACGTTCATAGATTATTGACAACACCAATCATGAACGACTGGTCCCGCAACTTGATACTTTGCCTTTGTGACAGTCATTCTGAGCAGTCCACGGTTCACCTAATTTTCTTTTGTAAATATTATGTAGATTTGAGGAAAGTGAGGATATTCCCACTTTTAAGACATCAACTTGTAAGGCAATGTGGCCCAGCTTTTATCTGGTTGCAGTTATTGGAAGATGAAGACATTGCGTGGAGAGTAACTAAATTTCTAAAGAAAGCGGTCCAGCAGAGGAAACATACGTTATTTGGCGTTCTGTCATCTCTGGGCACTTCCTTCCCTGTGAATGCTGGTTTCAAATGTTGTATTTATATGGTTTTATGTTACCTCGAAAATATTTTTGTGTACTTTTAGTCCTTACTCTGTAATTCACAATGAAATTTTATATGTATTTTTGTATGTGCTTTTATGATTGGTACAATAACAATCAAATAAAGCTTTCCTTGACTTGACTTGACAAATTGTGACATAAAGTGAGCACAATATGTCACCATCTCCAAAATTGAACACACAACTGATAAATCTTTGGGCACATCTGTTTTACTCATATAGTTTTGACTTTTGCTGGATCGGGTTGTTTTCCATTGTTCGAACACATTTGACCAAAGAATGCCGGTTCTCTTTTCAAACATGTGTTAACGCGGGATTTCTGGTCTATAGTTATTATTCCAGCTCCCAACTCAGGTCGACTAAATCGTTGGTACCTGTCATTGAGTAAAAGGCAATCCACTACTAGGTCAATCAAATAAGGACTTACACCACTCTAAAGAACCACTTACTACAAATAAGTTTAAAAGTTTATTATAAAGCCAAAGTTATCTGGAGATACAAACATCTCAGAATAAGATTCAAAAGATATACGGGAATCAATACAAACAAGAATTCTCTAAATGCTCTTAGTCGGCAGAATGATATTACTAAAACAAATTCAAATAGCATCAAAGTTGCAAGAATTGACACAAATTGTAACTTATGCGTCATTTACAGAAAGGAAAAGTTCAGGTTAGACTGTCCCTACACTAGACTAAGTGACATCCCTACTTAACAAGATCTTTACCTAAAAAGGTGTCAGCCGTGGTGACTTCCAAAGAAGATCACACACTTCCCTTAGTCTTCTGAGTCGAATCGGTGTCTCGCAGTTAACCTATCTGCCTACCCATCCGCTCTCTAAGGTTCCTCAGACCATCTGCTCTAACTCCACCCAGGGGTGCTGTCCCTAATACAAAATCACATTTCCAATAGAAACGCCCTTAGAGACGCCCCTCACGTGGTGTTGGTTCTGGCGGCAATTTCCATGCTGGTACTCCTCTGGGTCCATCGTTAGCGTTGACCTTGCTTCCCAGGCTCCTCTTCTGATGGACGGTACCCACCAGGAAATTCTTGAAGCCTCCTCCAGGCCCGTGCCAGGCTTCTCTGAACAAAGCCTATTCATCACTTTCCTGATTAAACCCCCTCGCACCTGCAAACAGACACTTTCACTGTGGGCCCCAAATTCCGGCCTCCACCATATCTTCTAAGTCGTAAACTATCGAGCAGGCTCTGCGTCTTGGGCTTAACATGACCTTTCTCTAACGAGCACATGCAGATCAAACGAAATGACTTTATCTATTCAGGCCTACTAGAATTACATGAAACGGGCCTCTGCACTCTGCAAACATTTCAATTTCTTTAGTTTAAACAGTATTCTAACTTATAACACACAATGAGTAAGTATAACACTTATATAAAACATATACTTCAGATCTATAGTCAATAATACTTTGAACTACAATAACATTAAGATCCATATTATGTGGAAATGCATCAGCTTCTTGTATTCTCTGTGAACTGCCATGTGGCCTACACATTTCTACGTTTAGCAGAATTACATTTTCCCTACAGCAGCCACATAACATGGGATCTCAACATCATTCTAACATCTCTACAAACCTCTACATTAGTTTTCACACTGGTATATGTATTCTTATCCTAATTTAAACACTCTTATATATTTCCACTCTATATATTTTACACTCTAATAAAGGATTTACTAAGCTAATGCAACTTGCTTGTAAATATGGTGCACTTCTACATTTTTCTTAATTTGCGCTCTCTCAGTCCCCCCTTTGATGACTTTTAGTAGTCATCATCATCACACCACCATCCCTAAGATGTGAATTTTCAAACTGAAGTCGTTGCAATATTCCCTCGTTTCATCACTTCTAGGGCCCTCAGGCTCCTGTACTGATTATCCTGCATCGCAGCTAATCTCCTCTCCTGCTCTCTCATGGATCTTTGCAACCTGTTTAATCTATACCATTGATACAGCCGCACCAATCCCCACAAAGTGATTACACAAATCACTATTATGATGATAGGTTTCAGTATGTACCAAATGAAACTCTTTCCTAGGTTGGCAAACCAACCTCCAACTTTACCCATTCCTCGTCCTACTTTCTCCCACACATTTACCTTTGTCAAATCCTCAATCTCATGATGTATTTCAGTAATGTTCCGTATGTACTTCTCTAGAGGTTTTGAATTGTCTGGAATGTAAGTGCAACATTCCTGGACCTTCAAAGCCTTACAGACTCCTCCCTCTTTGGCTAACAGAACATCTAGAGCAAGTCGGTTCTGAAGAACCATTGCCCTTATCGATTGCATCTCTCCATCCACCAGCATTAATGATCTAGCAGTACTGGCGGACAACCTATCTACAACTGTTGCCAATCTTCTAATCTTGATGTCATTCAGTATTATCCCCAAAAGAGGAAATGCAGCACCAAATACATCTCCAACTACCTCCTCAGTGCTGACATCTCTTCTTTTCCTAGCTCGTGTTCCTCCCTCTATGATTTTGTAAATCCTTAGCATGGTATATTTTGGGGAAGACAATTGCCAAATAACATGATCCATACCAATTATCTGGTAGTTTCACGTATGCATTTCTTCCACAAACAAAATATACATTTGGGATCACCTGCATTTCCTTCAAGAAGTCTTTAGAATAGTACTCTAATTGGAAAGCATGTTCACAACTTACTTCTCCCACAAACACATTTTCGTAATAGGTTTCACCCCTATGTATACACAGTTTCCCCTTTTTCTCTCGATCTAAAGCTATTGGACCATTGCTACCCTTTCTTTGGTGTGACCTTTCTTCCTCGGTCCAATCTGTTTTCCATTGACCTGAAGATTTTAAAATCTTCTGTCTCCTATATCGAGCATCCACCTGTCCTACAAACTTTTTCTCAATTTCTGACACTGTACAAGTCAAATTATTTCTTCGGGCATGTGAAGCATCTAAAGTTTTCCATGGAAGGAAACATTTCTGTAATCTGTCTTCACTCTTATAATAATCCCATTTATTTAAATGCTTGAAATTTGGCACTTCTGGTAACATCGAATCAAAGTTTGAGAAATAGTATTCGAAACCATCACGTTCATAAAATATGCTCAACAACAAACTACATGTGATTCCATAAGTTAATGGAAGATGATGATACCTAATGCCCTCGTCTACAGAGGCTGGCAATTTCATGCAGACATAACAATCTTTAGCCTCCATAGCATCCACATATTCATAAAGCAATTTAGCATATGCATTTGATTTAAAATTTCCCTGCGATTCATCTACATGTAACCTACGAGTCTCAGATGCTAGCAAAGCTTTCTCTTTCTCTGTATTGTCCCCCTGTTTACCAGCAGTTGTAGGTTTCTGTGTTGATACACTTTTTGCTTCCTTGGTTGTTTTCACATCATTTTCATGTCCCACTACATATGATATAGTAACCACTAACACTATAAGAGAAATCACTCCCACCAAAAGTGTGCCTACTATGCATTTTGTCCTGCGTTTCGGGTTGCCAGCCTCCATGATCTCAAGACAGTGTAGCTCTGCTTTCTCTTTCACAGCACAAAGTCTCTTTCCTTTGCTTCTTCAGCCTTTTCGAACCACACCTGGAAACTGATAATCCCCTCCGCAAAATCAGTCTCTGAGTTCTGTAGCAATAGACAACCCTAGCCCTTCTCCATCCGCTAAAATGGAAGTCCCTAGTTTCTTCTTCTTCTTCCACTTGGCGCTAGGTTATCTCTCAATCAGTTTATTTACAAAGTTTTTCAAAGTCTTTAGCAATCCGGAATTATACGTGTTCCAACAACTCTCATCACGCACTCTAATATTTCCAAACGAAGAAGGAGCTCCTCAAGTATTGGACTCCTTGTACAACAAACCGGAAATTCTACTTTGTTTAAAACCAAGTCTCTTATTCCGCTCAAGTAAGGAGGATAAACGATATTGAGTGTCAGCAACCCTTCGACCTCCACTCCTGGTATCAGCAACTTTATTTCCACTGTTATGATGGGGTCAGTACTGGTCAGGGTCACTTCCCTCACCCTCCCCGTTCTGTGTGCTCCGGAAATCTGCAGCGAGGTAGGTCCACTCAGGAGTAGCGTATCTTCTGCAAGGCACTCGCACCCTCCTTGATCTTCTCGGACCTTCCTGTTCCTGCCCTTGTGCACCTTCGTCTGGATCTGAGTCTTCGGATATAGGAGCAAGGGTTCTCTCCGGAGTTGGCTGTAAGTTCGGCCTCTGCTTTCTTTCGGGCCAACTAACTTCTCCACGCCTTGTTCTCCTATTTCTCGTCCTCACACTCTGTTCTTGATCACTCTGGTACTGATCGGTGTCTGAGCCGTATTCACAGCAACTTTCTCCTTCAGTGGCAACTTCAGTTTCACTGCTGTCCTGCCTTTCTTCTTCTGGATCTGTAGCACTCCCAACTTCTTCTGAGACCCCCTCAGCTTGACTGATCCCCTCTAGTGGTTCGTCGTCCACAGCTGGATTTCCATCTGCGAGAGGAGCTGTTTCTTCTAGGGGTGCTGGAACTCTTCGAGAATGGGAAGCATGAATCCAGTTTGGCAGACCTCCACACTTCACTGCAGTGTTCGTCGTCAGGATAATCTGATAGGGCCCCTTCCAACGCACGTCTAAGCAGTTCTTCCGGACGTGTTTTTTGACGAGAATCCAGTCACCTGGACACAAGTCGTGACATAGATCTCTGGAAGATGGAACTTCAGCGGCCTGCACCTGAAGAGACACAGAAGGAAGGGCGTCAGACAAACCTTTGCAGTAATCCAGGATCAGATCATCTGTAATGTTCAACAAAGCTGTGGTTGGAACAGACGGAAGTCTCATTGCCCTCCCCATTAACACCTCATGAGGAGACAGTCCTGTTCTCTTGTCTGGTGTGCTACGCATACTCATGAGTACCAAGGGCAGAGCATCAGGCCAACTTAAGGAAGTCGATGAACATACTTTGGCTATTCGGCATTTCAAAGTCCCATTTATCTGCTCCACGATACCTGAAGCCTCTGGTCGATAGCTACAGTGCAACTTCTGATCAATGTTCAATGCAGAGCAAAGCATCTTCACAACTTCACTGTTAAAATGAGTTCCTCGATCTGATTCCAGGGAGGTCGGCACCCCGAAGCGCGGGATCAACTCTCTAAGCAACAACTTTGCTACTGTGAGTGTGTCGCATCTGCGTGTAGGGTATGCTTCGACCCATCTGGAAAATATGCATACAACCACCAGAACATACCTAAGGCGATTGACTTTTGGCATCTCGATAAAATCTAATTGCATTCGATTGAAAGGCCCCCCAGACCTCCCAATGTGACTCATTGTAACTGGTGTTCTTTTCCCTACGTTTAATTGTTGGCATGTAACACATCTCCTACACACTGCTTCTGCTGCAATCCTGAACTTAGGACAATACCAAGTTTGCCTAAATACCCTCAGCATGGCATCTCTTCCCAAGTGTACTGGACCATGTATCTGTCGTGCCATTGGACTCACTAATTCCTCAGGTAACACTGCCCTTCTATCTGCTGAAACCCAAAAATCCATTTAACTTTTCACACAACATGCTGTTTCCCATGCCTTTTTCTCAAAATCAGGTGCATTGTCTTGCATTACCTTCAAATCCTCCCAAGTATCCACTGTTTCTAACATCATGTTTAATTCTGTCTTTTCCTGAGTCCCACCTACTTCCACCTCCGTGAAAGAATATCCATGCTCCGCGCAGTAACGAGCAACTTCGTCTGCGTATCTTTTACCTTGCGACACAAAATCTGTATTTTTGGTGTGGGCTACACATTTAACTATTGCAATTGCATCTGGACCTTGTAATGCTTCTAACAGCAGTCGTACAAATTCTCCATTTCTGATGGGCGAACCAGAGGAGGTCATGTAACCCCTCTGAGACCACAATTGCCCGAAATCATGAACTACGCCGAAACCATATTGGCTATCGGTATAAATGGTGACTCTAATCTTTCTACCTGCTATGCAGGCACGGGTCAATGCAATGATTTCTGCTACCTGTGCGGAGTGTACTCCTTCCAGGCAAGCGGCTTCCACAACTCCAGTAATGGTGCAAACAGCATAAGCTGCTCTCAACCGACCAGTATCGTCTCTTAAACATGAGCCATCAACAAAGAAAATTTCATCGGGATCAGTCAATGGCTCATCCACAATATCTGGTCTGGTCTGGGCTTCGTGCATAGTTCAGTCACATCAAGACAATCGTGATCTTCACATTCTTCGCCTTCTATATCATTGGGAAGTGGCATCAGTGTAGCAGGATTCAAAACAGAGCACCTCTTAAGGGTCACGTTTTCCGCAGCAAGAATGACTTGCTCGTAGCGCGTGAGCCTACTGTTGGTCATGTGCTGTGTCTTGGTCCTGGTCATCAACAATTCTACAGAATGCGGTACATACACCACTAATTGATGTCCCATAACAATGTTCTCACACCTCTCAATGCTGACACCTGTTGCAGCAACGGATTTGAGACATCCGGGCAACGCTGCGGCTACCGGATCTAAAGTAGCCGAGAAGTACGCAACTGGTCTACGGGCATTTCCATGAGTTTGTACTAAAACTGACAAAGCACAACCTTCTCTTTCGCAGCAATAAAGTGAAAATGGTTTCTCATAGTCTGGCATCCCCAAAGCCGGAGCACGACACAGGTCCTCTCTCAGCTGTAGGAACGACATCAAACACTCTCTGTTCCATGGTACCGGATCACTCACCTCCTTGTGCGTCAGTTTCTGTAAGGGTTTTGCTTTCAGTGAAAAGTTAGCTATCCACTGTCGGCAATAACCAACCATTCCTAGGAACATCCTGACTTCTCTCTGTGTCGTAGGCGCGTTCATCTTCATTATCGCCTCTATCCTATCTGGTGACACCTTGCGCTTTCCTTTTTCTATCCGGTGACCCAAGTACTGTACTTCGGTCAGACAGTACTGCAATTTGTTCGGGGATACCTTGTGTCCATTTTCAGCTAAATGGTTCAGCAAGGCAATGGTATCTGTCTTACAAGCTTCTTCTGTTCCTGACGCAACAAGTAGGTCGTCTATGTACTGGACCAGAACTGAGTTCTGTGGCAGTACTAGACTTTCAAGATTTTTCTTCAGTATCTGATTAAAAATTGATGGGCTATCTGTAAACCCTTGTGGGATACGACACCATGTTAAAACGCGATTTTCCATTTTAAAAGCAAAAAGGTACTGGCTCTCTTCATCTAATGGGATTGAAAAGAAAGCCTGACAAAGATCTATCACTGTGAACCACTCAGCTTGGAATGGTATCTGAAACAATATCACTGATGGATTCGGTACCACTGGACAACATGAAACAACTATGTTGTTAATCTTTCGAAGATCCTGTACTATTCTAAATTTCCCACTAGGTTTCTGCAAACCCATAATCGGGGAGTTACATGGACTACCCACGATTTCCTTCAGTATTCCCTGTTGAATCATAGAGTCAATCACAGGTTTTATTCCTGCTATCGTTTCCTGTGACAATTTATATTGGGGCGTTCTTGGATAATCGACATTTGGTTTCACCATGATCTTTACTGGTTCTACTCCTTTGATCAATCCTATCTCTTCTCCAGTAAAATCCCATACCTCTGATGCTACTGCATCACGTAAATCCCAAGGAAGGTCCTCCACAGTCAGAGTAGGATACAGTTCTATGCATGTCCTCGAATTTGCAACTTTAAAGGTAGCGTCATCGTCAATAGTCTGTACCTCCACTCCCTGGGGTGTGCAGTATATAGTGCAGTTCAGTTTGCACAATAAGTCCCTTCCTAACAGACACACAGGACTAGAATCACATACTACAAACTGATGTTCATTGGTGTAGTTTCCTATTTTTACTGACACTGGTTCCGTCAAAGGGCTAGTCATTCTTCTGTTTGCGACTCCTACCACTTGAATTGTTTCCCCCGACATCGGTAGATCTGGTACCACTGCTGATCTCAGAGTTGATCGAGTAGCTCCAGTATCCACTAAGAATGTTGTAGGACACCCTGCCACTTCAGCCTCAACAAACGGACCTCTTTGATCCACCTCTAGAACTGCCCCGAGGGTACAGTCCTCTTCTCTGCTTACACGTTGTCCTGTCAATGGATCAATGTAGTAACATTTTTCTTCATCTATAAAAAGAGGCATTTGTCTATAGACCTTTCCTCCTGTCTCAATCTTTGGTGGCTGCGGAAACTGAGCTCGTGGAGCCGAAGTCCCCCCATTGGCCACATTACTTCTTGTCACTGTCACCCTTTGAACTGGAACCTCCTGAACTTCCTCCTCTACCTCTAGTTCTCCGTTTTCAGGGTTATAGGGACACTCGCGTCTCCAATGTCCCACCTGGTGACACTGGTGGCACTTTGTCGTTTTCTTCAACGTAGCAAAGTCTATTCTAGGTCTCGAGTTTTCCTCGCTGTCTTTATTCTGATTATTCGATTTCCGTCCCATTGTCCCTGTTCCCTGTTGCTGTACACCCTTTCCAGCTGACTGCATCTGCACCATCATCAGCTTTTCCTTTAATTTCTTTGCTTTAGAATCTATTTCATCACTGCAATACCTTGCGTACCTCAAAATCTCATCCAATGGTTTGTTTTGCCAACAAATTAAATGTTGCTGAATCATCAAACAAATATCAGGCCTCAACCCCAAAACGAACTTTGATACAAACTGTCCTATATCCTTGGGATCCATTACATCTAGTCCACTGTATTGTTTGAACGCTTTCAGCAATCGCTCATAATACTCATGAACTGTCTCCTTGGGTTCCTGTCTTGTTCGGTCTATTTTTACCCAATCTATATCTTGTGGTGGCACCTTCTCTTTCAACCAAGTTATTACCCTTTCATATTTTTCCATGACACTATCCGACGGTCCATTAGTAATAGCATTCCTTTGTGGTTCTGCATTTGGCCATTCAACACTAATCTTACATGTTATCCACAAGTCCCCTGGAACCACAATGTCAAACAAAGTGTTCAAATCAATCCACAATACCTTTGAAATCTTGACAAACCTCTCTACCTGCTTGTACCACTCTACAGGATTCTCCCTTAACTTTGGAAATGAGTTGGTAAATGCGGCCAAATCTCCTCTACTCCAGGGCACGTGTACATAATTCCCATTCGCTATTTCTCGCAAAGGGAATGCCTCCATTTGCATTAACTTTCCCTCTGGAGACATCACATTTACGCTCCGCCTAACAGTTCCCTTTTTGGACCATCTCTCTTCCCATTTGTCCAGATCTCTCCATGCTTATATTCCTGTGATCAGTTCCCTTATGTGTGTTTTTAATCCAGTTGTCCTTCTCTCATCTAAGTCCTGATCTGAATAATGTAACCTATGGTTACCCTGTAATGCCTTTGTTCTGGACAAATCTACCATATATTTTTCTGCTACTTCAGACAGTTTCTCATGAGGTGCTCTTGCCTTTCGAGTGATGTCCTTTGCTATAAACAGTAGCTCATCTTGTTCGTACAAGTCAATCCTTTCCAAAGATAACGAGCCATCTATTATATCATCCAGATCAGATCTTAAGCTGGACACATCGAGTCTTTTAGCTTTCACCACAGCTTTCAGTACGCCATTTCTAGAGGGTCCATTTACATCTCTCCCATCACAGCTCTGAGTCCTACGTCTGGGCTCAGGCGTGTTATGGGGAGTCCTCCCTTGCTCCCATCTCTCTAGGTCCCATGCAGTTCCATCCTCTCTGGGTGTATGGTGAAACACTTTCCTATTTCCCATAGACCCAGAATGTCCATCCTGCCTGGTTTCTCTAGGTGCATGGTAAGACATTTCATTATTCCCCATTCCTTCACAATTTTGTGGTGACCTCTGATCCCTCGACTCATGGCAAGATCCCTTGCTGTTCCCTGTTTTCCCATGATTCCAGTGCTGCACGTTTTCATCAGGTGCGTGGTGAGTGCACCTAAACCTGTCCCTGTATTCTTGTGTCCTTCGGTCTCCCTCACTTTGAATGAGACGAGACATCTCTCCACATCCTGTACTTCTCTCTCTTCGCTCCTTCCCATTTCCCCCGTCAATGTGACGTATAACTCCTCTACTCTCCTGACTTTTACCGTCCCACTCCTGACTGCTTGCGCTAGCCCCGCAGTGAGACAATGTCTCTTTTCCCCGATTTCCCCATTCTGCTTCCTCTCTTGACCTGTTGCTCGGTGCTTCTGTGGACCCATCCCATTCTCTCAAGTCAACCCTCAACTCTTTATAGGATTTCGGCCGTGGTCCCCTCAGGTCCATCGGTCCTCTATGACCCCCCTTCCCTGTTGTGGGATCCACTGCTGAATCTAATGGGGTGCTCCACGTTATCGGTCCTGGCAATTGCCTCCAGGCATTTGATGTGTTATTCCTCCTTTCCATCTCAATTCTTTCCCTGTCTAACTGTACCTGTTCTCCCTCTTTCCCCTTCTCTGGGTGATAAATCAACCGTATAGGACCTATGGTAATGGGTACTTGAAGAGCATCTGGCAATTCATAAGATTCAACCCTCTCTGTTGCTGGCGTCTTCTGTACCACAACCCTTCCGACTACACTCTGTACAGTACCATGTTGGGGTGACCCTTCATCTTTGGTAGGTACCCAATCTGCTAAAGGGAGTGGCCTATACCCTTCTATGCCAACCCTGTCTTCCTTTGGGAGCCCCGTACCTTCCGTCTCCCTATTGTCCGGAGGCGGTCTATCCATCAACAACCTGTTTATCAGACCATCCTCCGACTCGCTCTCGTCATCCTCTTCTATGGGTTTCTTTCCTCCTGTAACCTCTCTCATGGGGTACAACTTATCTACCTCAATCACCTGTACCCTCCACTTCTTGGCTTCCTCATCCCATTTGGCATCTTGCACTGCCCTTACTGATCGCTGTACCCTTTCTTGGCGTCTATTCTGATTCCTGTCGTGCGCCGTCCTAATCCATGCATTAAGGGCCTCAAACTGTGTTGGTCTAGGCAAAGGTCTCAGTGAGGACATAACTGCTTTCAGCTGATGTAACACTTCTAGTCTAAACGTTCCGTATTTTGGAAACGTCAGTTCCTCATTCCCTTCTGTAATCTTACTCCAAGTACCAATCCACAGTATAGTATGCAACCCAACATTCGTTGCCATATAGTGAGCTGGTGTACCCTCTGGCAGTGCCTCTTCCCCGTCAAAAGATTCCCTTCTTTCTCTCTTAAAGATCGCTCTCAAACATTTAAAACACTTCATGTTCAAAACCTACAAAATTCCTATTTTCTCCGCGTTCGTTGACTTCCTGATGACAATCCACCAATCTCAGCGCGGTTTTCGCTAGCTGCCCTATCACAGCGCGGCTTCTCACCGACGTCACACCAACCGCCCTATCACAGTGCGGCTCTCGCCGACGTCACACCAACCGCCCTATCACAGCGCGGCTCTTGCCGACGTCACTCTCCCCCGTTCGCAGCAGTTCGCCTCCTTTCTCAGCTCGTCTCCGCGGTCATGCATGCGTCCCATTCATACTCCGAAAAATGATTACTTCCGTCCAAGCGATCACTTTCCTTGACTGTACGTCCACAGTCTAACTGTAATTGTCACCTTAACCGACGAAATGTCTTTCCGTGTACGTCCAGACAATCGCCTTCTCTGATAGGTTACTTGCACACGGTAACTTTCGACCTGCGTCCGTTACCCACACACTCACTCTTGCATTCCCCCTATCTCGGTTCTGCGGGCGATCAATGGTACCTCATGACCCCCTTACTCTGGTCGACAACTACTCTGGATGTTCGATACACCCGAACCACTTAAGCTCTACCCCGAACTTAAGATTTTACCAGTTCACCCGTTTACCAGGTTACCAGTTTACCAGGTTGCGCGCGCTCACAACCTTCTCTCAATCACACTACAGGCATTCAACTCTGCATGACATCACAATACAAATACAACACAAAACACCGCAATCTGTCAACACATGACCCGTGTTATACTCACTCTCGTCCGACACTGCTGCTTCTCTCGCACCGTCAGCACCTTCTTCGGCACGCGATTCTTCCGATGCTCATCTCTCGATCTCTAAGGGCCTTGGGATAATCTAACCTAGTCTAGATCACCCTCCTCAAGAAGGTAACCATCCTCACTCTGCTACCAACTGTTAACGCGGAATTTCTGGTCTATAGTTATTATTCCAGCTCCCAACTCAGGTCGACTAAATCGTTGGTACCTGTCATTGAGTAAAAGGCAATCCACTGCTAGGTCAATCAAATAAGGACTTACACCACTCTAAAGAACCACTTACTACAAATAAGTTTAAAAGTTTATTATAAAGCCAAAGTTATCTGGAGATACAAACATCTCAGAATAAGATTCAAAAGATATACGGGAATCAATACAAACAAGAATTCTCTAAATGCTCTTAGTCGGCAGAATGATATTACTAAAACAAATTCAAATAGCATCAAAGTTGCAAGAATCGACACAAGTTGTAACTTATGCGTCATTTACAGAAAGGAAAAGTTCAGGTTAGACTGTCCCTACACTAGACTAAGTGACATCCCTACTTAACAAGATCTTTACCTAAAAAGGTGTCAGCCGTGGTGACTTCCAAAGAAGATCACACACTTCCCTTAGTCTTCTGAGTCGAATCGGTGTCTCGCAGTTAACCTATCTGCCTACCCATCCGCTCTCTAAGGTTCCTCAGACCATCTGCTCTAACTCCACCCAGGGGTGCTGTCCCTAATACAAAATCACATTTCCAATAGAAACGCCCTTAGAGACGCCCCTCACGTGGTGTTGGTTCTGGCGGCAATTTCCATGCTGGTACTCCTCTGGGTCCATCGTTAGCGTTGACCTTGCTTCCCAGGCTCCTCTTCTGATGGACGGTACCCCCCAGGAAATTCCTGAAGCCTCCTCCAGGCCCGTGCCAGGCTTCTCTGAACAAAGCCTATTCATCACTTTCCTGATTAAACCCCCTCGCACCTGCAAACAGACACTTTCACTGTGGGCCCCAAATTCCGGCCTCCACCATATCTTCTAAGTCGTAAACTATCGAGCAGGCTCTGCGTCTTGTGCTTAACATGACCTTTCTCTAACGAGCACATGCAGATCAAACGAAATGACTTTATCTATTCAGGCCTACTAGAATTACATGAAACGGGCCTCTGCAAACATTTCAATTTCTTTAGTTTAAACAGTATTCTAACTTATAACACACAATGATTAAGTATAACACTTATATAAAACATATACTTCAGTTCTATAGTCAATAATACTTTGAACTACAATAACATTAAGATCCATATTATGTGGAAATGCATCAGCTTCTTGTATTCTCTGTGAACTGCCATGTGGCCTACACATTTCTACGTTTAGCAGAATTAGATTTTCCCTACAGCAGCCACATAACATGGGATTTCAACATCATTCTAACATCTCTACAAACCTCTACATTAGTTTTCACACTGGTATATGTATTCTTATCCTAATTTAAACACTCTTATATATTTCCACTCTATATATTTTACACTCTAATAAAGGATTTACTAAGCTAATGCAACTTGCTTGTAAATATGGTGCACTTCTACATTTTTCTTAATTTGCGCTCTCTCACATGCATGTATCAGTCTTTACCAGGATGAGACAAGCCTCATCAAGTCACGTACACACTTCTGTCGAAGCGTCATCATTTCTATCTGAGTTTGTCCAAAGTATCACCACTGTTTTGAAGGGATTGCTCTTATGCAGCTTACTTTGTATTCTGGTAACACTCCTGTCCGTCGTTATCGTTCAATGGCTGCGTTTCGTTGCCTCATCTTGGTCCTGATACTTCTAATATGTCTTGTGCTAATAAATTAAGGAGTTCCTCGTCAACTCTCTTTTGTAAATGTATGGACACTATCCTAGGATTTTGTGCCACAGGATGA
Organism: Lissotriton helveticus; assembly: GCF_964261635.1. Lineage (NCBI taxonomy): Eukaryota > Metazoa > Chordata > Amphibia > Caudata > Salamandridae > Lissotriton > Lissotriton helveticus. The sequence goes on along the minus strand of NC_136063.1, from coordinate 616,328,122 downwards.
ACCACCTTCGAATAGTTGTGGGACCTTTTTCTGTACTGAGTGTGTTATGTTACTTAAAAGGCATGGAGAAGGAATTTACTGGTTAATTCTCCTTTTAATAGATGTCTCACCTCTCACATTGAGGTATTGCCATACGTAATGGTTCCTTAAAATGTTCCCCGATTAATGAATGGCCCGTATGCTCCCCTTTGAAAGATGTTCATGGTAGAAGATGAATGGAATTTTGTTTTGTCCAGCATCTTTTCATATTCAATGCAGATGTTTCCACTGTCAAGTATTAGTCTGCCAATATGCTGTCCTATTTGTAAGTCTAAAGAGGTGATTTTTTATAAATGTCTTGCTCCTAGTAGGTCAATTATGTTCAACTCTGGTTGTTAGCATCTTTCTATTCAATCTTCGTGTATGGGGGCTTAGGGTTGCGTCTTTCCGGCGATACATTATCTAATGTATCTATTTCTAGATTTTCACATTGCTTTGCATACTGTGTATTCATATTGATTTGTTTACAGTAGTTAAAGCTTTCCTTTTTCCATCCATAGCTCCTTATTTTGCCATATTTGCAGATTTTTGCCCATATGTTGGTACAGAACCCACATAAGCCTACTGCTGGGGAAAAGACGTGGGTTTAAATAGAAACAGGAGGGGAAGCATTTTCCTGGTGTAAGTTTAACACACATGATGTCATGTACACATCATGTTTTACTTATGATTTACACAGTGGCCATCATGTATAATATACGTGTTTGAGTGAGTTGTAAGCGTGTGTATTGTTTCCAACCCATGTGCATATTATGCACACGTAATTGATGACTTATGTAGAACAGCAGACATTCCCATTTGGTTGCTTCGGAAGTATTGTCATAGAAATGCAATGAAGATGAAGGGAGTACCCTCAGCTGTAACCTTGTCTCTTATCAAATAGTTGAATACTTTTACCACACGTCTGACAATATGCAACAACGTATGGCCTGGAAGGGTGCTGCACTAGAAAAATGAAATAGTGGCATAGGATGAAATGTCAGAATTTTTCAGATGTGACACCGGCATATTGTGTGTAAGTAATACAATACATCTCGTATTGTTATTTTAATTTTTTTGCTGTTGACGTGTTTACACTCATTACGCCATGGGAAGACTTTTTTGGAGTGGGCTTACGGTCTACCTTCATTAGTATGCACAAAGAAGGCATAAGGGACCTGAAGATTGTCTTTATTTAAGAAACATTTGAGAGATGAATACCTCAATCAGACAAAGGGAACTGTAAAAACCATTGCCTTTAGAGTATCAACATTTTGGGCTTTCTCTTGTATTAACCAAAGGTAAAAATCGAACACTTCTCCAAACAATTTGCACACCCACCGATTCTTGTAATTGATTCCCTGTTGACACTGGGATTGACTGTTATTTATAATGAAAATCAATAATGACATGCTTTGAATTTCTGTTCTGTAATCGTGTTTCTATTTTTTCTCCCTTTGTGTTCTGGTTGATGAAAGCACTTATTGTGAACACGTATTTAATCCCTATTTCCAGTTTAGGCAGCTAATGGACTGGGCATAGAGCAGCTGGTGTGGTGGAAGCACTATAGCACTGCCCTGAAGCTGCTTGCTTGCTCTGTATGCTGATACCTTTTGCTGCCTCGAACAGCAGGACGCACAGAAACCATTAAAAGGTTTGCTTCATTGTTACAGTTCCAAAGGCAGGTTATTCTCAACGTTGACACCTGACCAGTGAAAGGTGAAAATAAATTGAAACTGATATATCATTGTTGAATTCTCTACGCTGGCCCAAGTCAACTGAAGAATAGATTTTATGGTCTTGATAAAAACTCATTTTGATTCTGCAAACCCAATAAAATTTACTATAAAGCGGTGGCGGCAGTGTGCACCTCTGTTTTTTGTGGCAAGCAAAGAATGCAGGGACATATTATCAAAGGGGTTTATCTCTGCTTTTTTGGCTTTAAAAGCCAAGAAAGCTACATTTTGGCTGTGCAATGTGCTAAAACTTGACAGGCATCAAAGTTTGAATGCTCGTTTGTCCATTAAATAAATGCCTAAATGTACAAGTTATCACAACTTCTGTTCTCAAAAAACAAAATAAATATGGATAAGGACCACTAAAATGGCTCAAAAATAAATATGGATAAATACAGACGGAAATGTTAAAAAAATAAATACTACAAAACCGGGAGCCCTAATTGCAGCGCCGGCATGAATCTGCATTCCAGCATTTTTTGCACTCCTGATTTTTGCCAGGTGGAACCTGGCATCTTTTGGGCAGCACATACGCAGACGTGTAATATAATATTCGTGTCCATCAAAATGGGGAACAATGTGGCTACCCTTCTCAAGACTGACCCACTGAACTGAAGAATAGGTTTAATGATCTTGGTAAAACTCATTTTAAATACTTTGTAAACATCGCAACATGCACATTTACTATTTATCTTGTGCACAAGTTACACACAGGAGGATGCAGAATTTGCTTTAAAAACCAAGAAAGCGGAGATAAAATTATCTCCCTATTACCTAGTTGTCGCTAACACCAGTTAGCGACAGCTAGTAGGAGATAGCGACCATCTTGGGCCCCACTTTGCATGTCAGTGATATTTATCACTAATGACATGCAAAGTGGGCGTGCCAAGATGTTAGCGACTGGAAACAGTCGCTAACATCGCTATCTCCTATTACCAACTTTTGGAGATATTCGCGCTAAGCGCGAATATCTCCAAAAGCTAACACCTGCCCTGAGCAGTTCTTAGCCATGTTATCCAATGGGAGGTGGATAACATGGCTAAGAGCATTAGCTCGGTAATGCATGAATATCGCGGACTTTTCAGCGATATTCATGCATTGCGGCCGTTTTTTATCGCATTTGCGATAAACCTTGGTAATACCAAGGTTTATCTGCGATAAAAATCGCCGCAGCTCAGCGTTAAAATTTTGTCTCTAACCAAGCAATAGCGATAATTATCGCTATTGCTTGGTAATGTGCCCCGCAGTTTTCTCAGGAGGCAAAGTGTTGTACTTAGATCACTCTAGCATTTTCTAACGCAGAAGAGAGATTGAATTCCCAATCTACCAACATTAATGCAGGTCTGCCAACATTAATGCCGGACACGCACTCAAATCCTGGATCACAATGGTGCGCTAACACTGACTCAGGTGCAAACTCCTGTTTGTGCCCAATTCGGTAATACAACTAGGGTTCCCTGTTTTCTGTTTTTACAGATAAATACAGACGGAAACCATTGTGTTTCCTGTCTGCATTTGTTATTAAAAGTTGAAAAATATAGATAATTTGGATTCTTTTGAATGACTCTCCATGCAGAGATTGATGAATTTCCTGCCAATAGCTGAACATATTGGCAGCATGGTGAGTATGAAAGCTGAATGAGATTTGCCTAATTTGCTGCATGTATGAGGGCTTTTATGCTAATTATTTTCATGTGGTTTTATTACGTTTTTAGATTTTGGCTGTGCAATGTGCTAAAACTTGACAGGCATCAAAGTTTGAATGCTCGTTTGTCCATTAAATAAATGCCTAAATGTACAAGTTATCACAACTTCTGTTCTCAAAAAAACAAAATAAATATGGATAAGGACCACTAAAATGGCTAAAAAATAAATATGGATAAATACAGACGGAAATGTTAAAAAAATAAATACTACAAAACCGGGAGCCCTAATTGCAGCGCCGGCATGAATCTGCATTCCAGCATTTTTTGCACTCCTGATTTTTGCCAGGTGGAACCTGGCATTTTTTGGGCAGCACATACGCAGACATGTAATATAATGTTCGTGTCCATCAAAATGGGGAACAACGTGGCTACCCTTCTCAAGACTGACCCACTGAACTGAAGAATAGGTTTAATGATCTTGGGAAAACTCATATAGTGCATTTTAAATACTTGGCAAACATCGCAACATGCACATTTACTATTTATCTTGTGCACAAGTTACACACAGGAGGATGCAGAATTTGCAGATTTAGCAGAATCAGGGTCTGAGTTACAAGCCCCTCACTGTTGGTGCGTTTCTCCTATGGGTGACAATAACCTGATGCCAATAACTGAGAAGGAACAAGCATTGGCATAGCCAGTAGGTCTTGCCTTTGGGACCTTATAAGGGTTTAGACAGAGCTATTGACTTTGCCAATGTGTTTAACCTGTGCTGTAGAGAAATGTGGCTGCTGTGCAGCATGCTGAAAAGATGTAATAAAAAATTGCCAGAAGCATTTTTGTAACCTTACATATGACCAATAAGGCATTATTTCCAACAGAACAACCATATTAAAAAATGTTTGTACAATAAAAAAATTCCTCATTTTTCTTTTGTTCTTGCAATGCTGGCAACTTGTTTTTGCCTATTCCGATAGTTGTTTGTTAAAGTTTTTTTTTGAGGGGGCATAAACAATTGGAGGTTGAAGTTTGTGAACTAGTCCCTGTATTATGACACTAGCAGCGGCAAGAGGCGCTAGGGGAGAATCAACAGATGGCAGATTCCGAGAGCAGGCTGAGGTGGTGTTGAGTGATGTTGAGGTGGTAGTGGTGGTGGTGACTGGTGCTGAGACGATGCTGAGGTGATGCTGAATGATACTTAGGTCTTGCTAAGTGATGATGATGTGGTGGTGTACTATTGCAAAGGTGATGCTGAGTGATACTGATGTGGTGTTGAGTGATGTTGTGGTGGTGCAGAGTGATGCTGTGATGGTGCAGAGTGATGCTGTGGTGGCACTGAGTGATGCTGTAGTGGCGCTGAGTGATGCTGTGTTGGTGCTGAGTGACTTAAAATAACTTTATGATAAACGTCAATCCACTGCATTTCGCCTATCGCCAGGGCAACAGACAACCATCACTGTCCAGTCAACCAAGAACAGTGGAGGTCCATAATGTACATACATGCGTACTATTTTTAGGACAGCCGGATGGATCCATCTTTAAGAAGATCCGATTTGCTGAAGGATTAACAAGGAGCAGCAACATGTTCTTTTTATGACAGCCTCTACATATGCCTAATCTTGATTCAATAATTATTTTTTTCAAGCGCTTCACCATATTTAAGTAACACTCATCCCTTCTATGCATCTTTTCGGTTGCTACCAGTCTATAGATACCCTCACTCCATCCTCTAGGACTCTTCACTGAGGATCATACACTATAGCAACAGACATCAGATCAGGAATATCAGTAGAAGAACTCTGCAGAGGGAGGTAATACAAGTGGTACGAGAGGGTCTCTTAGGGGGCGGACAACAGGAATATCGAAGGGTCCTGGATGTTCAGGTAGCCCTACGGAAGGGAGTATAGGAGGGCTACACCAAGCTGCATTGTGGGTAAGAGGTACGTTTATTGGAGGACATGCAGTGGTTGTAAAAATATTTAAAAAACAATAGATGTCTGATGGTCTGTAGTAGAGGCTACGATGATCTGGCGTTAATAACCGGCAGTCTGTTGGATGCAACAGCCTACTGTCAGGTCTGCTGGGCAGTGTGTAGGAGTCACATGAGAAGATCCCTATGTGAGACATCGGAGGCAGCTAAGGTTGTAGATGGGCATAGTAGTGGGAGAGACCCTACAAAAGGAGCAGTGGAGCAGCAAGGGCGCATGACAGGAACCTGTAGAGGTAAGAGGGGCTCGAAGAGGAGCCCTGAGAAGGGGTCAGGTTGGGATACTGAAGGAAAGGCCAAGATCTAGTTGGTGTAGATGAGGCAAGCCTTGCTTCTCCACTACACACAGTCAGTTACCTTGTTGGTGGCTGTTGCGCTGGGCCCGGGTGCGACAGCGATGTTCGTGACTTGCACAGAGAGGTACTGATTGTCAATAAGAGGCCAAGCCCCTTGCACTTTAAAAGTCTGAAACTCATCCTTGAATGTCCTCAGATGAGCGTCCCCAAACAGTAGGCAAAGCGCCCCTGAATGTTCGCCCTGGTCACATAGTTTCAAGCCTCTGTGCGTGAAGGGCCTATGGGGTCCCCGGTTCTGGCCACAGAGGTGGGCCCATCGCTGGAGCAGTTGTGCTGTGAGAAGAGTTCCCAGATGCGAAAGACGGCCGAGTGGTACACCAGTTCCCCCCAACATGCTTTGGCAGTCTTTCTGGTACACTGAGAGTAGGCCCCCAGTGCTGCGCAGTAATCCACGTCTGCATGCGTGTCCTCCTGTGTAGCATGGCTGGGCGAATAGGCAGAGAGGTATTTACCATTGCACCACTGGATCCGCTGTTATGAGTGTCATAATGTATTTCAAACGTGGGTGCAGGGTAGTGAAAGAAAAACAAGCAACAAAAAGATGCGCGGTCCGAGACGCGGTCTGTGGTGGGGGAGGGGGAAGAGCGTTAAGCTAAGAGTGTAAAAGTGATAAAAGATGAACGAGGGAAAGTCGGCTATTTAAAAAAGAGAAAGATCACAAGAGAAGACAGAGAAAGAAACAGGAGTTGTGTGCAAGCACATGTGCAATAAGGAAACAAAAAAAACCACGCAGGCCGGGGAGTGGTGTGCACGCACCATGACAAGAGACGAAAGCCATATGGCGCCTTTGCTTGTCATTGTGCGCGTAACCGCACGCTCTATGCCAGCCAAAAGCGTGTGGTAGGACTTTTAAAAACCCACACACTAAATGTCTTGCAGAGCAGCGCATGCACTGGCTCAGCGAGACCTAAAAAGACGTGGGACTTGAAAGGGAGATAACATTGTTGGCTGGGTTTGTTGAAAAAAGGGAAATGACTCCCTCTCTGGCAGCAGTGTGCAACAAGTGACTTCCTTCCCATGCTAATGTCATGTTAGACAGTGATCCTCAGGCACGAATACCAGCTGGATACTCGCACGCCAGTAAGATAAAGGGTGAACATCTGCTGCCAGATGGCAAAGAGCCACTATTTCTAAGAACCCAGAGATCCTCAAGCTCTCAACACAAATTTACTTTGTGCTTGGAAACTGCCAGGAAAATTAGACAATGTGGGTGCTATTTTACCAGGCAAAAGCTCTTATTTCATCTTTGGTTGTAAGTGCATATGAAATGATGTCATATATTAGGTCTCCGAACAAATGAAAAATGTAATAAAGTGGCACATGTCTCAGTTCCTGCCTGAGGAGGATAGCTAGGTCATTAACCCCAGGTTGAAATCCCATTGGAGTATTCTCGATGCTAATGTGTGGGCCCAGAGGCATTGGATTAAGCACATTATTTTAATCCAATATCCAATGTTAATTACACTTTCCAACTGTAGATAGCAGTGTTGCATCATCTGCTGAGCTGTTTATTTGAAAATACATTTTTAAAATGTTTTGCTTTATGAGGGTGACCTGCTGTACCCCGTTATTATTTTAAATATTTAAAAAAATGTACAGAGAATGCCCCTCGTACCTCTCAATTTGTTTTTATTTTCTTTAATTACCTGACCCTTACTCAGTGTCTAATCGTATCTTTTGAAGTATCCAATGAGTTCAAGATTGGTTTTGGAAAGTGCACCCAATAAAAGTAAAACGGAGAGTGAAACAATGTTGGAGAGCAATTATGGTTTTTAGGGCAGCTGCTCCCATTCGAGACTCTGTGAAACATTTTCTGTTCTTCCTTGGAAGGTATAGATGAAGCAAACGAGGCTGAAACATGACTTGAAGTGGTACGCTGGTGCCTTTTAGTTGAATGATAAGAAACATCTGCAGATGATCACTTCTGCGTCACCTCCTGATTTTACATGGGTAGGATGCGTACTCGCACAAGGCAGATAACAACATTTGGACACACACCTGGACACGCCGTGTCAGTTACCAGAAGGCAGTAACTGTCATGGTGTGCAACACAGGAGCTTCCGGTGAAGAAGAAATGCAAGAAGTAAAAGGAGGGACATAGACGGGCTGTATGGAACCTGGGAACAGTAACGCAATCCCTCGAGACACAGACTGGAGGCTCCTTTGCTCATGGAGACTGAAACAGACATGGTGAGTATTCAGTGCTACAACCCTTCTTCTGGTGCATACATCGCGGCCATTGCAGATTGTGAAATTGTATGTGATTAAGAACGCCAAGAAGATGCATACAGAGTCAACAAGCAGTGATGGTGGAGGGAGTGGCCACACGGGTCAAGCAGCGAAGCGTGAAGGGGGTTGGGGGAAGGGCAAGCAACACTGGGTGATTTAGTTAAAAAATTCTCTCACTTTGAAGTTATAGAAAGAAAAGTAAACAGCTCCCTTAGAAAACAGCTTCTGACATTTGACCTCAGTCTTGAATGCACAGCAAATGTGACGAGATAAGAGTAAGTCTCACTTGCCTGTTTACAGAAATGGAGCTCAAAACAGGTCAAAACATGTGCACTTGTGCAAAGTTCTCTCAAACAAAGGAAAAAAGTAGTTTCTACAGGAGTTCCTAAAATGGAAGCAGTGGATGCATAGTAGTAATTGGTCCATGCTCTCGGGGAAGGCTATACACAGGAAAATGCATGATGCATGCATGCCATTGACAAATTGGGAGAAAGAATATGAGAACGATGATAGAGCCAGCAATTGGGAAGCCCATGGGCAGGTTGAATCCCACATATTGAATACAACAGTCTCTTCGAGATATCACATGCACTATCTAGCCCAGACTAAACCTGGATGGAGTTCGCAGAGTTCCGTGACAAAAAAACTCGTCCAAGCTACGTGGAGTTCCATGAGCGGCAGAGTGGGTTACCTCGCTCCATTCGCACTGATTTTTAGTGCCAGGTGTTTGACCCGCACTGTAAAATCTGCACAAAGGTCATCTCGCAAAGTGCAAGAGGGTGCTGCTTCTTTCTGCCATTTGAGTAGAAGTTCTACTCAAACTGCAGCTTCCTCAATGCGAACAGACGATTTCTCAACATGAGAGGTAGCAACCATCCGCAGCCGCTCACCTTGAGAAATCTCGCTGGGAAGTGGTCTGGCACTGGATTTTCATCTCTTGCGCTCACCAACTTACTGTTGGTGAGCGAGAGCGAGGAAAAAACTCCCCTTTATGGAGCTGAGTATTTCGTGACTCTGCGAGCTCTGTAGAGTGCGAAAGACTCTGCAAACTCCGTGGATGGAGCAGAGTTCACCACCCATGCTTAGCCAGGACCTAAAAATGTATGTACATTTTCATTCCCTTTTGGAGGTTTTTGAGTTTTCCCATATAAATTGGACCAAAATATCATTCAATGTTTATAACGTTTGTTTGTCACGAAAACACCTGATTTGCAACATCTTTTGAGAAGTGGAAACTCTTTTTACAAATGGGGTTTTGTAACCCTTTCCGAATTGCAAATAGAAGTTAAGAAAGGTACACATCTCCTTGCCTTTGTGAGTTACACTGAGCGATATGAATGGTTTGTGCCAATTGTTTGTTGCAACCATTGATCGGCTACTAACACCTGAGCTGGGGCACTGCCAGATTTGCAGAGGGGAAGCTTCTCCCTTGGGAAAAATGCTGGGTGGGATTTGGGGGGAACAAACAGTAGTCCTGACCATGGTCAGCGATTTATCACAGAAAGGCAACCTTTAAAAAAACATAACAATGCATAGGTTCTTTTCTTTTTTTTAAATAGATGATATGGTGAGGAACCGAACACAGGGACTCAGCTCTGCGGCCCCCTGCAGACCCCCATCACTGCCTACCCAGACATTCAAAGGTCATGTGACCTGCCTGTTGAATGTTTATGAGTCAGGAGGTACATTCTATTTGAATATATATTTTGCAATACTACTGATTATCAGTTACGTTATTATATGAAGAACAGTTCACAATACTGGCAGTGTGCAAGTTGTACATCCTGGTAAAAGGCCTAATACAGTGGAAACGTGGGGTAAACATATCCACCACATGTAACCTAATCAATAACTGTTGCTAGATATTTCACCTTTGTAACTATGATTTTGCCCATGCCAATCTTTGGTCCTCTGATGAACCTTTTGAGAGTTGACAGGGATCTGACAATTGTTAGGACAGATTATACCCCCCTTATGAGGACCTAGAATAAAGGGAATGTTCTAAACAAACAAAGTATTATATATACAAATCGCAATAATTTTGATCATCAATAATGACAGACTCAGATTACTATTAACTTAGCTTTATCTATTTCTTTAAAAACATATATAAAAGGTCTTACAGTGATACAACACCAAATCATAGATTATCACACATGAAAGTAATTCACAATAACATCTCATTTAGACAAGCATGAGTGAGTGGATAGAAAGAGAGACAAAGCAGCATTGCAACATGATAAATGCAATTACAGAATAGCATACAAACCTAAAGAAATTATAGCAGGGTATGCTAATAGTCTGAAGAGCTAACCCTCCAGCTGGAAGGGAAAGCTGGGGCAACCTCACAAAGATATGAGGAGCAAAGTTAAGGAGTCAAGTTCAGTCAGCTTCAGCCAATAGAACTTTAATGAAACAGCTCTCAGCTCACACGTCTGCCTAAGCCACACCAAGCACCGCTACACCGTCAAACACACAGCGAGAATTCTAACACAAAACATTATACCCTAACTGTTAAAGTCCATCCCTAAATTAAGTAGCTAAGTCCACGCAATTCATGGTTCTCATTGGTTCAGGAGCATGGGGAGTTCAGTCACACCACTTCTGTCACACCTCACTTTCAAAAGTGCTCCGTCATGAGCCATGCAGTCATCTTCGTCCTTCAGCAGAGGAAACCACAATATCCCTCTTCCTTGACTCAGGCACATTTTTAGACAAGTAGCAACATCTACTAGAATGATTATCCATAAAACTAAACATTTCCCTGAACAGTAGGAAGTTCTGTATGATAGGCCAACAATGTAGCCGTAGACTAGAACAGAACACAACAATCATAATGAAGGACAAATACATTTTTCTGCAGCAGTCTACGTTTAAAAGCAAATTAAATCCTAACAGTGATTTGAGGCCTTCTCTGTTAAGCTGTGCAGTTTGTCTAGGAGAAATAAACAGATTCAGTTGGTTGTTCACATGTAAAGCTACATTTCATACATTTCTTTTTAGTCTTCATAATTCTGATATTAATGCATATAGTTTCTACTCTTACCCCATGTAGTTAATTTTATTCGTATTACACTTTTTTTGGCTGCACATTTCATTCACGTTACACATGAAAATCAAAGCCTATTTAACGTTATTTCTCTGCTATCTCTCATGCAGAAATCACTTGTGGCCTACAAGAACCATCTATCATTTACCTGCACGTCTCTCGAGTCTCTTCCCAAATACCCAATGTTAACATTTTCTCTGTTAAATCCACAACATGTGTTAGTATTTCACACAAATTTAGGTTTAATCCGAGCAGGTTTTATTTATGAAAATCCTGCTCCATCAGGCCCTTAGGGGCACATGCATCAAGGTAAATTGCATTCGCAAACGGTGCGAATCGCAAAATTCGCCCGTTTGCGAATGCAATTTCTTTTTTTGGGATGCATCATGTTTTTTTATTTTTTCGCAATTATGTTGCGATTTCTTAAATTGCGATTGCATTTAAGAAATCGCAATTTGCGAGTTCTTAAATGCAATGCATCACACTGTAGAAATTGCGAATTCGCAAATAGGGAGAGGTAAATTACCATGAAGTTCACCTTCATGGTAATTTGCAAAAACTTTGAAAAATGCACAAAAGTGCATTTTTCAAAGTTTCATTTTACACACACACATACCCTTGGGGCATGTGTGTGTGAAAAATGTTCTTAAAGTTAAATTTCAGGGGTGCAGGGGGGGTCCTTTGGACCCCCCCTGCACCCTTGAAATAGCATTCTCATTTTGCGATTCCTTAATTGCGATTCGCAAATTGTGAATCGCAATTAAGGAAATTTAAGAAATCGCAAAAAAATTGCGATTTCTTGATGCATAGCCATTTGTGATTTCTTAATTGCGATTCCTTAATTTTCGCAATTAAGAAATCGCAAACGGCAACATTGATGCATGTGGCCGTTAGTTTCTTCACCTTATATTTTAAGTGCATTTTAGAATCCTGTAAAAAAACATGGGCCAGTGCTTAGTTCTTGTGTCAGTTACCCGCCACGGTTATACTCGCCTGTGCATGCGAATCCAGTTTTAATGAAGTATGCATGGCTAAAGACGCAGCTCTCTATGTGGTTGTTTGTATTTGGAAGTGTCCTCCCAGTTAGTCTTCCGAGATTTTATTTCAAAGAAACAGAAGCATCAGTGATGTTGCCAAGTACCTTGTTAACGCAGAATATATTTTACTGGGGCAGAAGAGAGATAATTCTTTCAGCACTGAGATGGATTTTCCAGTAAAAGATGATATAAGCCTTTCACTCTCCCACTGTGCACATCAGGCACAGGAAACAACTGTGCATTACTGAAGCAATCCCTTACATTTCTCAAAGCTGTTTTTTTCGTTTCCAATGGCTAATTGATGGTTTTTCAGACCTTTCTCCACTCGTTGACTAGCTGACACCTTATCATGCCATTGTTTTCTATTCAGTTCAGGGGTGTGGTGTTGTAATGAATACATGATTGAATGAATAGGTAGAAGTCTACCATATAGTCGGAAAGTTTGTGCCGAATACCATGACAATGTTCACCAGAAATTCTTGTGGACAATAAAGGCAAGGTTGGTTTTGGCAATGCGCTGTTGAAACAAGTGTTTTTCTCATGCGTTTTCTAAGTGGTGGTTAACAATTGTCTTGCTAATCATTTACTATACACAGTTTATGATTCCTGAAGTTTTGGCTATGTTACTATCTCATCATGTAAATTGAAACCTTTTATTTTTTTCAAATTGAAAGGTCACAGCATTTTCCACAATAACTATATCTCTGTCTTTGTTTGGTTTATGATTACCAAATTTGTTTTGTAGAAACTAGGAGCTTAAGGTACCCCAAAATACCTTTGAGAACTTTTCTGAAGTCTCCAAGACGAATTATGCTGTTGAATTGATACTCCAGCATAGAGTAATCCCCATCAGCCTTCTTTACATGATCGCTCATCCTAAAATGATTACAGACAACTTTCATCTATTGCTGAAAAACTATTGTGAACTAACAAAATACATACAGTGCCCATTGATACCCATTGATGTCTTTCGTGCCAGTCTCATTTGCTTGCTGATTTGATGAGTTTGCTTCCTCTACTTGTGTCTGTCCCTCCTTGGAGCATAGCTTCTTTGCCAACTTTTTGATTGTGTGAATGGTATCCTTCCATTGCTCACATTCAGTAAACTACTTTTTTCTTTTACTTTTAGCACCCCATTAAAGTGCATGTGTTTTCTTTCTATCTCCATCCTGTGTGCTGATTTTGGCCCATGTTTCTGCTGCTCATGTTTATTATGAAATGTTTAACACTATCCATACAAGGCATACATGGCATTCCTTTGTTGCAAACCATTCTCGGGTCTAACAATCTCATGCTTTATTTACATGCAAATGATGACTTGCCTTTCTCCTTTGTATTCAATAAAGAGTCCACAAGTAATCTCTATGTTTTAAATCATTTAATACGTTTTCATGGTGAATCAAAATTATTTCTTATTTAAATTATTACATCAATTGTTAATGAGTAATGTAATTTTATCTCCCTAATCCCCAATGCATTTTGGGCTTTATCCCAAGCCCTTCTTCAGGGGGTTAATATGCCAACTCTGAAACCAGAATGGCTTATAAGTGCTCAAATATATGTAGGTTGTCATATTCAAACATTTGATATGCTACCACTGTTGTGCAAACCTATAAACAATTTATAAAGAGCATTATACATGCTAATTACAGCCAACAGTATTTCGTGGACATCCCACACTATTTGAGGTGTAAATGCACTTTCTACGACTAGCACTTAAGTAGCCAAGGGACCGATGTATCAAGCCTTTGTGCATTCGCAAACGGGCAGATTTGCAGAATCCGATGTTGCAAACCCAATTTTGTGATTCGGTAACCTGTTATGTAAATGGGTTTGCGATTCGGTATTAGGAAGGGGCGTGTTTAGGCGCCCCTTCCTAATACCGAATCGCATCAGTATGCATGAATGTTTTGTGTACGTAAATGAAGTCGCAAAACATTTTCATTTTACCACCTACTTCAAGTAGGTGGTAACCCATTCGCAAATTGGAAGGGGTCCCCAAGGGACCCCTTCCCCTTTAAAAGCAATCACAGACATGGTGGTCTGCTGATCTCAGTAAGCCACCATCCCTGTAATTTTTGCGATTCCTAGGGGATTGCAAATTGCGACCGACCTCATTAATATTCATGAGGTAGGTCATTTGCGACCCCCTAGGAATGGTAAAATGTGTACTACACACCTTCATACATTCCATTTTGTGATTTCCTAATTGCCAATCCTTGTGATTCACAATTAGGAAATCGCAATATGGTATCTTCATACATCTGGCCCAAAATCTTAATCAAGTATCAAATTTGCCAGGAAACCATGTATCCTTAAATATATGTGCACAGAAGAGTGCCGTCAAGCAACAGCAATGGCAATGTGCTTTAAAATCTGTAGGTGATCGATAGAATTCAGCGCATGTCTTTTATTTTTATGGAAATCAAACTTCAAAAGTCATGTGCATCAAAAGTGAAATGTCTCTTTGATTATGGCTGATCATACAGTCCAAATTTAGACTTGTGTGCTTATTGACTAAAATATACTGTGATAAACAAACTGAAAGCATGCATAAATGTGTGCATGGATTGTATAAATGCATAGTGACCATAATGCCTTCGGCTCTGACCTTTAACAAGGAAGTGGGCCTTTAATGGCCGGTAGGGCCCGCTACGTAGGGCTCAAAGGCTATTAGAACATTCTGCCCGTAGAGGGCAGAATGTTCTAATTTGTAAAACAAAGGCCTCACGGAGCCCGAGGGGGTTGAAATCCCCTCTGACTCCATAGGCCTTTGTTCACAGGAACAGCTTTGAACAAGCAATGTAATGTTGATGCTACGGGCGTCTACCGGCCATTAGAAGCCCAGAGCATGCCATTGTCTTTAATGGAGTGCTCAATATTCCAGTGTTCTAATATAGCCGTATAGCCCGCCATAGCAGGCTGTACCTTACATTAAAGGCCCGCTACAGCATTATGTTCCTACAAATAAAACAAACACTATAAGTGATTGCTATTTAGATATCAGCAGCTTACAAACCATCTTTCGCAACTTTACTCTTCTGATTTCTCTGTTTATTACACACTTCATAACTCATCTGTTGCTTTCCCTTGGCTTTGCCCTCTTCCTTTTAGCTTCTTTGTTGCCTCTCCAAGCCTTCTCACTCCTCTGTTTTAATGTGTATTTCTGTGAATTTTATGGCTTTAACAAGTCTCCAAGGATGCTTTTATTTTATATTTCCTTCCTTAGAGCCGGGTCCCTGCCGGGGAGATCAAACCAAATCAAATCATAGGATATTTATTAAGCGCACATATCACTCGAAAGTCTCATGGCGCTGTTGGATGACTCTGAGAAGAATTGGATTTGGTGCAGTTAGATGTCAAACAACCATGTCTTTAAATTCCAACGAAAACAGTTATGATCATTGATGGTGCTTAGATGAAAGGGCAGTTTGTTCAAGAAGGACGGAGCAAGGAAGGAGAAAGATCTCCCTCCACTTGTGGTGGTACGGATTCTGGGAGATACGAGGAGTGCTTGGTTACTGGATCTCAAAGTTCTACCTGGTTGATACCAGCTTAACTTTTTGGCTCAAAAACCTGGACCTTTTGCGTACATATTCCTATGCGTCAAGCAAAGAATCTTAAAACGTATACGTTTTCATACAGGCAGCTAGTGTAGAAGTTTCAGGCTGGGTGCCGATGGGGATCTTGGTGGGAGATTAGGTACCAGCCTTCCTGTGGTGTTTTGCAGAACCAGCATCCTTGAAAGAAGGTTTTCATTAGCGGAAGCCAACAGGGCATTCACATAGTCCATATGACTAATAATTAGTCCCTGGACCAGGGGTTTTCTCGCCTCCGTTGGAATCCACTTAAAAACTTTGTGCAGGCTACGCATAACACCAAAGCAGGAGCCAACTGTCTTATTATGGTGGTCTTTCATTGACAATTTGTTGTCCGTTTGAAAGCCCAGATTTCGCACCGACTGAGTTGGAGTAGGACAAAGGCCAAGGCTTGAGGGCCACCAATCAGGTGACCAATGCTCATAAGCCTTGCCATAGAGCATTATCTCGGTTTTCCTCCATTCAGTTGCAGGTGGTTGGTGCACATCCACTTATCAATTTGAGACATATAGTCTTTGAAGCGGGACTTAGTTTCCAATGGGTCTGGACCAAGAGTGACCAGGATCTGAGTGTCGTCAGCATACGACACGACTTCAAAGCCATAGGATCTAATCACTTTGGTCAGAGGGGTCACATAAAGGTTGAAGAGTGTTTGGACCCAAAATAGAGCCCAGTGTACCCCCATGTGAATGATCTGCTACAGGAGATGGTATTTCCCACCTGTGCTATCAAAGTACGATCAGTTAGATAGTTTTTGAGCCACTGTAAAGCCTTTCCCCTGACACCAATCGTCCAAAGCCGACGTTCAAGAATGATGTGGGAGATGGTGTCGAACGCTGCAGATAAATCTAGCAGGACGAGGATAGATGACTGCCCCCCGTCCAATGCCAGTCTGATATTATCAGTTACCTCCAGCAAAGCTATTTCGGTACTGTGGGCTGACCTGAAACCAGCTTGTGAGGGGTCAAGCAATCCATGGCTCTCAAGATGGACAACAAGCTGTTTATTGACCAGTGACTCAAGCATCTTACCGAAGTGAGAGAGCAACGATAGAGGACGATAATTGGAAAGAAGTTTTGGGTCTGCAGTAGATTTTTTTAATATAGGCCTGACTCTGGCAGTTTTCCATATTTTAGGAAATTCCAATTTTGACAATGGCTTGTTAAATAAATCGGTGAGGCAGTCCAAGTAATCTGGGGCTACAGTTGGAAGGATTTTCGGTGACAGAGGGTCTGTAGGAGAACCAGATTTTACTTTTGTGATAGCTTCGGTCACTTCTTCAGAGCTACACTGGGAACATTCTTCCATAATGTAAGGGGATTCAGAGGCAGCTGTAAAAGAATTTCCTGTGTCATTACTAGTATCTTGTGGAGGGAAGGAATTATGAATAGCCATAATCTTATCATCAAAATTGTTTGAAAGAGAATCTATCCAGTCCTGGGAGGTAGAAAGTTGTGTCCGTACAGGCGGGGTAGAGAATTCTTTCAAAATTTGATAGAGCTCTTTGTTTGAATTTGCTACCTTCTCAATACGGTTAAGGAGAAATATTTTTCTTGTTTGTCTTATGTTTTCCATATACTTATGGTGAACACCTTTATATGATTCGCGATCTATTGGGTCTTTAGTTTTCCTCCGTTTCCGCTGCGCAGTCCTACAAGAAAGCTTCGCTAGCTTTAATTGTTCAGTGAACTAAGGAGCTGTTCTGGATTTAATTGTAACTCTGGTGAGAGGATTAATTTTGTCCAATGCATTGGTTATTGTTCTTTCTAAGGAGATCGCACTTTGATCAATGTTATCATTTGGGCTAGGTTGAAATGGCCTGAAGGTGGTAGTAAAAAGAGGTAAGGTGACTTTACGCCAAGATCGTCTCCAAACTACTTCCTTACAGGGGACCGTATTAATGGCATGATCTAAAATAAAAAAATAAAAATTTAAGTTCAAAATGATTTTATTGAAGTATTATGTAAACAGAAGAAAAAGACAAATACAATACAAAATGAATAAGTCTTATATGCGTAAATGAGGAAATTGCGAGTAGAAAATGCAATAAACCAAAAATGAGGGGAAAGGAGGAAAAAGGAGGGGAGGGGTGGGGGAGTGAGCATATCATGGAATAATAAAATAAAACAATATAGAGTCACAATTAAATTGAAGAATTAGGATGATAAATGAAGGGAAAGTAATCATCAAAATACATAAGAGGACATTAAATCAAATCATTGCATAACATATGAGTCATTGCATAGCATACGAATCAATAGGAGACCAAAAAGATTGAAATGATTGTGAATTGTGAACAACGCCTTTAAGAGACAACTTAGCTCCTCTTCTTGTAAAGATAATCCATGACCACCAAGCATGAACTGAATGAGAAGAAGCATCTTTCCAACAAAAAGTAATGGATTTTAAAGCAGCTGTAATTAAAAAACTAAATAACTTTGCTTCTGACTCACTAAGAGGGTGGGAAAGGACAACTGATTTACATATTAACATAGCATATGAAATATCATCGTGTAAAGGCAAAATGTTCAAAATGACATTCCAAACATCCAACCAAAATTTCATAATAACTGGACATTCAAATAACATATGACGAAGTGATCCAGTACTCGAGGTGCAATGCCAACAAACATCAGATGGTAACAATTTCGCATGGCATAATCGAGATGGGGTCCATAGAGCATTAAATAAAATAAAAGCATTAGTCTGATAAAGAGACACCGGAAGCCAACTAGAGATACAGTTGAGCCATATTGATGACCATGTGTCCTCTGATAGGGAAATGGACAGTTCAGTATTCCAAAAAGATGATATTGCACCAACATTAGAGCCCTGGGAGGAAGTACATTTTTTATAAAAAACAGAGACAGCTTTAGGGGAAGACGTAACAGCCGTAAGGTAAATTAATAGGTCATTAGTGGCGGAAGAAGGAATACCATTGGGAAAGGAGTCCAAAATTGAAAGACATAAAGATTGGTATTTTGAAAAATCAGAAGCTGGGAGGTCAAACTTTAACTGTAGTTGATCAAAAGGGATAAAGGCAGTTCCACAAAATACATCTTTGAGATAAAAAATTCCTTTGGAAATCCATGAGGACCAGAAAATAATGTTTCTGTTTAGTTTAAGTAAAGCACTATGCCATAAAGACAAGTGGACTGTAGATAGTAAGGGTAAATCAAAATTAGAATCCAAATCATTAATTATCAATCTAGAGGATTTGATTATAGAAGACTGATGAATAACCTTGGAATCAGAAGACATCGACATCAAAAAGGGCAGTGAAAAGGGACGTACAATTGAAGATTCTATATCAAGCCAAATTGGAGGTTTGACCACATGTGAAGTTATGAACCATAAGGAGCTTTGCTTCAAGATAAAAGCTTTATGGTAGAGGTAAAAGTCTGGAAGGGCAAATCCAGCCTGGGACTTAGGGAGTTTTAATTTCTTGTAAGCTATACGAGGAACTTTGTTAGACCAGAGGAATTTAGATAACAGTTTGTCAACGTCTTTATAAAATTTGAGAGGAAATTGAGTGGGAATCATGGCTAGTGAGTAGAAGATTTTTGGTGCAATATTCATTTTTATAGCCTCCATTCTACCCCACCATGTGAGGAAAAGGGAAGACCATTTGGAAGTTTTGTTTTTGATATAGTCAAGTATAAAATCACCATTTAGTTTTAAAGTAGCGGGCACCGAGGAGGCAAATAGGATACCTAAGTATTTCAACTTACTGTTCTGCCGAAGAATATCCCTATTTGGAAGCATATCAGGGGTACAAAAAGCATTCAGGGGAAAAAATTCAGTTTTACTTACATTTAACTTATAACCTGAAACTACCGAATATTTTTCAATAATGTCTAATAGGGAGGGAACAGAGGCAAGCGGATTACTAACGAGGGAGAGGTGTGGCGCCGCGGCCAGGGCGACTGACGCAGGAATCTGGGGACCACGGTTCGATCCCCGGCTCCGGCGGCAGGTTAGCCCAGCACCATGTGACTCTGGGCAATAGCTCGCTTAATCTTCCCGACGGCCCCCAGCGCCTAGAGACCCTTACGGGTGATTGTGCGCTTTACAAATGTGGACTTTACTTTACTAATAAACAATAAAACATCATCAGCATAGGCTAAAGTTTTAATCAAGACATCATTTATCGCAACACCCTGAATATTATCACTGCATCGGATATAATTAAGAAAAGGCTCAATTCCTATTAAAAATAACAGTGGGGAAAGGGGACAACCCTGCCTAGTACCTCTAAAGAGGGAAAATTGAGTAGAAATGTGTCCATTAATAAACAAACGAGCAGTAGGGGCAAAATACAAAGCAGAAATTATACGAATAAAATGGGCACCAAAATTAAAAGACAATAAAGTTTTAAACAAAAATTTGCCAATGAATTTTATCAAAAGCTTTTTCTGCGTCCAAAGCCATCACACCCGCAGGGGAAGCAAGATGTGGACTCTGTTCAATAACGTGTAAGAGCGATCTGGTATTGTTAGCCGAGTACCTATTTTTCATAAAACCAGATTGATCTGGATGAATGATGGAATGAAGGATGGGAGCTAATCTAGTGGCAAGGATTTTAGCATATAGTTTACAGTCCTGGTTTATTAGGGAAATGGGACGATAGTTAGCAAACAGGGTAGGGTCCTTATCAGGCTTGGGCAGAACAATGTTTAAAGCGTCCGTAAAGGAACCCGAAATAGTGCCAGAGGAACCAAAATGGGGAAAAAGTGTACTTAAATAAGGTAAAAGGTAGGACTGAAACTCTTTATAAAATTCAGCTGGGATACCATCTGGGCCTGGGGATTTATTCTTGGGGAGTGATTTAATAGCAAGTAAAATCTCATCACAAGTAATTGGAGAATCTAAACCTATTCTGTCTGATGGAGAAACTTGAGGCAAATTGCACTGATTTAAAAAGGAATCAATTAAAGAATCATCGCAGGGGACTGGTTTACTATATAGATTGGAATAAAAATATAAAAATTCTTGGACAATATCATTATGGGAAATAACAACCTGACCATGAGGACCACGTATGGATGTGATTTGAGTTTTATCCTTCTTGATTCGTAAATAGTTTGCAAGAAGTTTTCCAGATCTATTGGTATTAAATCGAAATTTAGCATTAGATTTTGTGAGTTGGATTCCTGCTCTAGTACTAAGTATAGCATTAAATTCATAACGAAGCTTTTGCAGTTGAAATTTGTGTTGAGGGTCATGAGAGGAAATAAATAAACGTTCATATTTAGCAATTTGTTTTTCCAAATGTGTAACATTAGAGTTAAATTGTTTGTTCTCATGGGCCATAATAGAAATAGTGGTACCTCTAATGTAGGCGTTAAATGCATCCCATCTATTCACAATTGAAGTTGAGTCTTCTGGGTTGAATAAAAAATAGTCTTGAATAGCTTGTAAAAGTTTAGACTTATGCTTATCATTAAGTACTACATTTGTGTTCATACGCCATCGATTTTGCTTGGTAAAAGTAGAGGAAATATTTAATAGAAAGGAAATTAAGGCATGGTCCGAAATATCAATATTGCCTACAACAGGGTTGGTGGCTGATTGAATTAATGAAGGCGAAAGCAAAAAATAATCAATCCTTGAATGAGAATTGTGGGGATTAGAGAAAAAGGAAAACCATTTCTCAGTGGGAAAGTGTAGCCTCCAAATGTCAGCCAACTTGGTGGTGTGAAGGAAAGATTTAAAGGTATGAAAAACTTTAGGAGGATGGAATTTTGTAGTGGAAAGCCTATCTAATAACGGATCAATAATCACATTGAAATCCCCCCAACAATCAAAGGAACCTTCCACAACTTCAAAACCTCAGAAGTTAAAGTAGCCCAAAAAGAAGGGTCGTCAGCCGTAGGACAATAAATATTAAGCAAAAAGAAGATTGAGTCGTTTGCTTTGACCTTAACCATTATGTATCTACCTTCTGTGTCTGTGAACTTACTAAGAATCTGACAATGTAACCTTTTTGCGAAGAGAATTGCAACACCATTTTTCTTTCCCTGCGCAGGGGAGGAAACAATATTATCTACCCATTTTTTCCTCAAATATTGCAAAATTTTATCATCAACATGCGTTTCTTGGATAAAACAAATGCCAGCTTTGCACCCCCCCAGGTAATCCAAAATGTTAGTGCGTTTAACTGGATGCCTTAAACCCTTAACATTAAGTGAAACAATTTTAACATTATGAATATTAGCCATTAGGAATTAGGAGGAAGAGGATAGAAGAATGAATCAGAAGAAGAGGAAAGGAAAAACAGCCATGAAAGAATAGCGACTCTATGGAGAGAGCAAGAAAAGGAAAGACACAATAGGAAGAAACACAAAAGGAAGGAAACATAAAGATGAATACAGAGACGCACACCCGTTCCTCAAGCATGGCCCTGAAACCGTTGGAGCCCGTGACGAGAGAAATATTTAAAAGTCAGGAAAAAATCAGATTATAAGCGATCAAGTAACAGGATCATGAGTGTCCATTGACGGTGGAGCTTGCTGTTCCAGAAAAATACGCAGATCTTCAGGACGTTGAAAAGATTTAGAGAAGGTATCTTTCCAAACTCTCATCGTAGAAGGATCAAATAGACCATACTTAAAACCAAGGCTTCTCAGTTGTGGACGGAAAGAGGAAAATTCCTTGCGAATAGCAACCGTTTCTTTAGCAAAGTCTTGATGGATGAAGATTTTACAACCATTCACTAAGAGTGAGGGAATGTCTCTTGCAGCTTTCCTGATAATGACCAAGTGATGGTGTCGCAAAACCTTGAAAATCATTTGCCTGGGCTTAGTGTGACGAGGATTTCTGTGCGATGGAATTCTGTGAGCCTTATCTACTTCGAATTTTTCGGGGAATTTGATATTCAGGAGGCCAGGTAGCAAAGACTCCCGATATAAGCGATAATCAGATCCCTCAATCTCTTCAGGCAGGTTGAAAATACGGAGATTGTATTGTCTATTACGGTTTTCCAATTCCAGCAATTGAGTACGCATTGGTACTATTTGACTCACCAAGGGAGCAAATGAATCCAATTTAATTTTATTGTCCTGAATTTTGATAGCATTATCCGAAACTTTCATGGACATAGAAGCCATATCTTTGCGAATATTTTTTACTTCAGTCGCAATAGTGTCAGTATTCATACGCAGCGCTTGAATTTCCTCCAATATTAGAGCAAGTGACTGTTCAGAAGAGTCAACAACAGTAGATTTAGATGGAATAGGCGATATCTGCTTTTTCCTTTTATTAGCAGCTACATTTTTATTTTCCATCTTGAGGTGAAAAAATTACTTTTTGCGTCAAAAAAGTACCAAATATGAAAATACACCTCAAAATTTAATAAATGTGAGGGAAAAAGGACTTAAAATTCCTCAAAAGCTCTTCAAAAGGGCTGGTGCAGCAGCTAAAGTAGGTCGTGGGCGTGGCCAGGCCCAAGCCAGGCCCTTTCCTTGTAGGTACTCCGCCCCCTATGTAGAGCAAACCGGCAGAAGCTGCAGCAGAGGCAGGGGAGAGGAACCAAGGAGCCAGCTAAAGCACTTCCCCACAACAGAATCGCCCGAAAATCCGTCACCAGGTAGGAATAAGCTAAAATAAGCAAGCGCCGCTAATAAATGAAAAGTCCTGACAGGAAAATCATCGTAAATTGGCTAATTAAGCCGGGAAACTCACGGAGCTCCGGTGGCGGCGGCCATCTTGGTCGACGCGCTCGCGCGACTCCTCTAAAATAACAAATTTTAATAGAAAATGATCCGACCATAATAATGGTAATGGAAATGCAACCTTAACCACTGCAGAGTTTGTTAACAATAAGTCAAGTGTGTGACCCGCAATATGTGTAGACCCAATTACCAATTGGACTAGTTCCAAGGTACTGATACTAGAGATTAACTGATCCGTATCAGGGTCCTGTGATAATTCTGCATGGTAATTAAAATCACCTAGCAGAAGGAAAAAGTCCCGAACCAGAAAATTAGCCTAGTTCTGGACTGCTGCTCCCTTCAATTGTGGTCCTCAGTGTGGCATTATATAGGCTGCCAAAAAACACTGCTCTCACTATGAATTGTTGTGTTATTCAGTTTGACCAAAATGTTAAAAGTCCATTTTAGAGGCAGCACAAGTTAGTGATAGGTCTCTCGTTTTTCTCAGAACACACTTTCTATCACAGTGGAAAGAGACAACTCAACACACACATTCGAAACCACAGAGAGCCTCACACACATCCTCGGGGAGCACAAAGGAGACCCTGCATTGTGTGATCATTTATTTACACTTTCGGATTGGATGTCTGCATGCGAAATTATTTGCAGCAACCAGTTTTTTAAGATGTGTGTTACTGCGCAATGTAGAAAGTGACAAGTGGTGCAGCTGCAATCACAATGCTTTACTGACAGACCATTTCTAAGCATATGAAGCAGGCTGACATGAATGCCCCAAAAATGCACGGTTCGATAAACAGATTTTTAGTTGAAAACACACAGAAAGGGTGGAGGATCTTCCATTTTTTTCGTTTTTAATTTCCTTGACTTATAGCAATACCAATAAAAAAGTACCTTCAAGGAAAGGCCCCGCACAAGCATGTTCTGTGTGCAAGCCTGATACCGTACTTAAAGAATCCAATAATTCGAGCTTCATTCATCTGCACCGTGCACCAGGCATGTACACAAAAGAATAATCTCATCTACTGGATAAGAAAGATAAATCGGGGGCTGCACTTAGCAACAGCTGTACTACTTGCCTATCGCGCGCTGAAGGAATCTGCTGCTGCATTGCCTACTTGCTTTTAAATTATTTTAGAATTACCTGCTCCTTTGCGCGCTCGCGCTGAAGATTGTGGTGCTAGGCGCTATATTCTCTCGGCTCCACTTTGGGGGATTATAAATAAAAATAGCTGATCTCAAAGTGCGCAGCGCCGGCGCGCAGCGGGTGCGCCAGCGGAGCGCCGGAGGTGCGCCAGAGGTAAGCCCGTTTGCGCCCGTTCTCGCACAGGGCGCGCCGGACGCCGGACCCTCTGTCCCATTTCATCGAGTCGCACTCTTCTATTCCCGCGACGAACTGTTACGTCTGAATCTCGGCACTCCTTCATTTGGCGACCGAAAGTCCATCGACAGGCCCTCTGATATCCTGGCCTGCGGCCTGTTGAACGTGAGATCTCTCATTAAGCATTGTGAGGAAATCTCGCTGCTGATAGATTCTCACGGTTTAGATGTACTCTTTATGACAGAGACATGGACTACTTCAACCAGCTCGGTGGAACTGGGAATAGCCTGCCCACCCGGTTTTACATGTATTCACAATCCTCGGTTGGGAGCTAGAGGGGGTGGAATTGGCCTCATATTTAGGGAGACATTGGATTTGTCTCAGCTTCAAATCAAGGCTATTTCTGGATGTGAACTGCTGGGCTTCTCTATTAAAGATCAGGGAGGGGTGTTATACACCGGGTTGCTATGTTATAGACCCCCGGCTAGCCCGCTATCGACTGTCTCAGAGCTCATAGACTTAATCTATGACCTCTCCCACTCCCATACAAAGCTGATGGTGCTAGGGGATTTTAACCTCTGGCCTGAGGGACCAAAGAACTCTGCTTTCGTAGAGCTGGTCCAAGCCTGTTGTAATATTGAGTTGCAACAGCTTGTACTCACCCAGACTCACTCTAAAGGCCACATTTTGGACTTGCTTTTTGTTAATGCATGTCTAGCGTCCCTGAAGTCTGTTTTACCCCAGTGTTGGACGGACCACCCTCTTGTCCTCTTCTCTCTCTCGTGTACAGCCGCTTCCACTAAGCAGGGCAGGATGGGTGGCACTAGGACGGGTAGACAATGGTCTAGAATTCTTGCACGTTCTACCCTGCCCACTTTGCTTCCGGACAGCTTCACCTTGGGAATTAGCGTGGACGTGAGCTATGAGACCCTCCGTCAGGAAAAGACAACAGAGTAATTGGAGATCAGAAGTTCTCATGCCCCAATAGTATTAGCATGGCAGGAGTCAGTTGGCGAGCAATTAGGAGCTGCTGCATAGGAAGGGATGGAAAGTTGTGAGGGACAATAGACCTGCGTTCGCACTTTCTCATTCCCTGGATAACTTTTTTAATGCTGCCCGTTTCGCCTAAAGGGATAGGTGCATTTAAAAAAAAAACATTCAGATAAGATGGAGGGAAGTATGCACGGTCCCCACGACTACTTTCTGGTTTCCATGAGGCCCCTTGCAATGACATCTAAAGGGCAAGCTGTCGACAGGGACAGTTTCATGTTTGAGAATCAGTTACCACCAAATCCTGGACATACTTTTGACTTTTAAAACAAGCATTTGCAATGCAATAGGTCTCGTATTTGCGAGAGTTTGAGCTATTGGCATTGTAAATGACAATGACTTTTATTTATGTTTTTCGAAAACCTGCAAGCGGTGCGTAAACACGTAATTTGTACTTACAGTCCCTGCTTCCCAGAAGCAAGGTTGGCAGTAAAAGAGGCGCAGTTACTCCCAGCCTTGCATCCAGAAAGCAATGACTATAAGTACAAAGTGTGTGTTTATGTACCGCTAGCTGGTTTTCAAAACATAGAAGACATTGTCAATTACAATGCCAATAGCTCCAACTCTCGCAAATACAAGACCTATTGCATTGCAAATGCTTGTTTATGGTATTCTCTGGCATGTGTTGTAGCCTCATTCTCCACGAGTGTAACCCATAGCTGCTAAGGTTTCAGAATGCTTATGTGTGACAGTTCCTTGGTTTCAGTGACCTTATTAGTGACATTCAATGGCCAAATGCATGACACTTGAAGTGACACTTGTATTTTCGGTGGGCTGCAGGATGTATTGGGAATCCTGTCGGCTGTATGCCCTTCAGCTTGCCCTCTCTCATCTTGGATTCATTTTCATCCTTCGGTATGTTCAATGCCTCCCATGGACTTTGGTAGGGTCACTGTTTTTGAAAACTTTCCCAAGTTGCCAAAACGTTTTCTCTACACTGACTTTATCCTCATAGCCGCCAAGTTTTGAATTTACATATGTGTGACATTTCTATGTTTTTGATGTACTGAAGTATGACATTTCAGTTCCACATATATTTCATTGCCAGAAAACAAAGGACCTATGCTCATATCATTAGATAAATATTAGAAATTAGCCTTTTTGATCATGTAATTTCAAGAAACTGACTTAACATCCCATAATGTAACCTACTCTATGTAAAAAAATATCATATCTGGTGGAAAATGCATGTTAGACAAGTCAAGTGGATAGTAAACAGATGTGGCATGAGTTTGCCACTCTCTCAGACCTTATCTTCTCAGTTGCCTCGCCTGCCCCTCCACCCAACACAAAAGGAAATGCACATTTTTCTATTTAGAATGCCACTGAAAAGTTAGCAACTTGTAAATATCAATTTGTCAGTGAGGCCACTGCAATATGGTACTTTGACTATTGGACAGAACAGAGAGTGAAATTGGCAGATTTCATTACGTCATTCTCTGGGCACTCATGTGTGCAAGATTTAATTGTCAATAAAATATTGTAGCCACTCTGTAAAAAAAAATCTATTTATTTTCTTGACTGCCACTGAAAGGAGGAGCAGTTCCATTCCGACTGTTATCTACGACAGTCAAGCATAGGTCGAAGTATAAACCGATAAAATTGAACAGCATCTCTCCAAAACTTGCTCAAGTTGTTACCATTAGGAGAAAATCCCCTGAAACAGGCACTCCTATTTTAAGAATAGGGAGCACATATACACATGGACATATGATTTAAGTTACTGAACGGGCCAGCTATTCCGGAATCCAGCTTTAAAACATGGTCAGTCATTGTTTAAACTTGCCCTTTTTATTAACTCTGCTATGTATTGGCCGCTCCGTCTCCCCATATGCCATACTCCCATCAGACCTGCATCACATATTGCTTTATTGTAGAGGGGTGTGTAGCGCTAAATAGCTGTAGTGTCTCCAAAAATTGTGCTTTGTTTGAAGCGCTTGCGACCTGCAGCCCCGCAGACAGGTGCTACCATCCCAATGTACCCAAACAATGTTCCCCGACTGCCACATATAGGAGGGGGAGGTGGGCGCACAGTCTGCCCCCGCTCAAGCGCGCGTCTCCGGATTTTATCACTTTTCTCGTGATGTTTGCATCCATCGTGCCATTGCTCCTAATTTTATCATTTTCACCTCATGCTTTTCGCTGGTGGGTGATGTTTTCCATATAAAGAAAACCCACTGGGGGGATTTTTTAATCGCTGGTGCACAGAACAAGTCTGTCCACTTTGGGAAGAAGTTGCCAGTAGATAACTGATTGTGCTGGTGTTTGTTGTCAGCAAAGGTGCCAGACATCAAGTCACGGCTGCTCCGCGCGAACATGTTGTGTGATCCCAGGGAGATCGCTTTCTAGTCCGGGTCTTTTTTTTAAATGTACTAAACATGTAATGACGTGCTATATAAAAAGTAGACATCTACCCCTTGGGGCTGGATTCATAATATGAAGATCTGAACTGCAAAATGGTTCGACATAAATACAAAAGGGCGTATGCTCTTCGATGTGTATGTAGGAAAGTAGGACCATACTCGGATGATAAAATAAATGGATGTATTTCAGTACAAATTACACCGGGGATGGGATAGTAACTCGGGCAGTCTCAAACCAGCCTAAAGACACCTAGGGTTCGGCCGGACCAGGGGTTTCGGTTTGGCCCCAGTTGTGCAAGACACCGGCTCCAAATAACAGGCGTTTTATTTTACACAACGCTGCCCACTACGGAGCTCTTTTCATCAACCACAAAAAGATGAAAAGCGGAGCCGCACTCCATGAATTTCTGTCCTCGTGTCCTTTACATTAGACAAAGGATTGTTTTAAAGCCACATTAACCTGCTGTGCTGGAGCAACCATAAATATTTCTTTCTGTTGAGATGTCTTTCCTAATTTCACTTTTTAATTTTCCAATGTAAAGAATGAAGATGCTTGTAATATATCGAAGAGGGTCTATACTTCTGCATTAGAAATACTGCAAACATTGCCCTTCCTTTTTAAACAGAAAAGTTTAGGTATTCAGAGACGGGCAGTGTTATCCTATTAAAAAAATTGCCAAACATCTCAGGGGTAGTGAGGGCTTTCCCACTCAAGAACCCCCATTTCACCACTCTCTACACTCTCATTCCACACACTCTGCTCCTCACACCATTCAAGATCCTGCCATACTCGACAATCTTTCCTGCCCCCACCCCACTCTATATGTCTCTAGGTCGGTTTACATCGACTCCATCCCTTACCCTAATCTTCTCCACATATTTATACCATGCTCACTATCCCATAATACTGTCACCTTAACATGCCTCCACTATGCTCCTCTACTTATCCCCTGCAAAGCCCCCTCACTCCTTCCTGAACACTCTTTATCTTTCAAACTCCTACTCTTCGTCCCCTCCTGTCCAATGCCACCCTTTTTTCCCTCGTCCCCAACATTCCCCTTAGAATCATAATATTCTCACCCGAAGAGGCCACTGAGGAAGGACTTGGAAGAACGCAGCTTAGGATGTACTTCGGCCAAAAGCGCTAACGCCTCTTTCTCTTTAGCCGAAGTATTCATGGCTGTTTCAGTACACCACCAAACAGCAGGGATGACAAACACAGAGCCGATTGAGGCACTTCCTCATCACACTGACAGGACAACCACCTTTTTCCTAAATGCTCATGCGCACATCAAACTCATTTGGACGAGCCACAGTTCTCCTGCCATGTGATGGTCAGATCAGACAATGCATGCGCACAACAGAATCAGGAAGTGCAGGAGAATGCTGATAATTCTGCCTGGCGGAAAAATGCCAGATAACTTCAAAGTGTTATTTATCACCACAGGGAGTTAAATACACAAGTATACCAGAAAGAAGCACAAGAGGCCTGATGGAGGGAGGGAGGGAGCGAGCAAGGGGACCCGACAGGGGAAGGGAGGGAAAGCGAAAGCGTCCCATGCGTGCGTTGTGCTAAAACGCTGTGACCCGTACGCATGCACATCTCCTGTCCTCCATACGCGTGTGTGCACATCTCCTGTCCTCTGTACGTGCGCACATCTTATGTCCCCCTTTGGAAGAAAATCGACAACAATAGATCTTGCCAAGCGAGCAGCGCATGCGCTGCGTCACTAGGCGAGACCTAAAAAGTGGTAATACCTGTATCAAGCACCCTCCTACGTATGATACAAAAAGGTTGCAAAACCCTTTTATGAGTCAGGAAGGCTTTCCTACTAGTAAATGTGCCTCTGTGCATTGTAATGACGTTTTTTTCTCCGTTGCAATTCAGATTTTGCAACCACAAAAGTACATTTTTGCTTCAAGCACCTAGTAGTGGACAGAAAATGTGAATGAGTCTCAAAGTTGTCAGGTGTGAAACTGTGGTAAATAAATAAATAATACCCTATTTTTGAGTGCATGAATGAATGAATAACAGATAGCTCAATAAATAAGAGTCAAGATTCGAGGTAGTAGGAGTTTCTGCAGGTTTATTACAGCATAAGGACAGGATCAGGACAACCTGCATGGGAATAGGACAATAAGGCCCGGCAGCTGCCGGGGCTAGGTCTGGGATGAGCGCGCTAACATTTAATAACAACATTCATTTATATACATAACGCAAACACATAGCATTACATTGCAGTAGGCGTAGCAGTGGGTGGAGCAGAAGGCATGACGCGTAGCAGTCGCGAGAGATAACAGTAATAAGAGGTGTAACTGGGAGTTTACTTAGACATGTGATGCAAAACGTAACAGAATATGTCATGAATGGGCGGAAACATTGGAGGGGGCTACCTAAGGAGCCGGGACCTCTAACCTAATGGTGCGCGAAAACTGGCAATGACGTGTTACTAGGAGAAGCTGGGGGCTACGAACTCTGTGCTAGGAGCAGAGACTAAAGTCTGGAGGGTCGGAGCGACATGTACCTAAACCCTATCTGGTATCTAATGTTTAGGGAACATGTTGATATAAACTAGAAGTCATGAGGGGAAAAGCTAACTTGATTCTAAGACTGGACCATGCATTATTCTACATGTAGT
This sequence comes from Lissotriton helveticus, assembly GCF_964261635.1. NCBI lineage: Eukaryota > Metazoa > Chordata > Amphibia > Caudata > Salamandridae > Lissotriton > Lissotriton helveticus. Next base: position 616,297,422 of record NC_136063.1, on the reverse strand, counting down.
GCGTGATGAAAAATACTAAATGACCATTTAAATACAGTATTTCTCTAACATGGAGACGAGGAGGCTAGACAATGACGGAAACTATTGATGCAGTTCAGTAGCTTAGGAATGCAGAGGAGGAGGACTGAACTGATAGCTGGAACTATAACATACTTTTGGCAGACTCAGAGGCAGAGCCGGGGTGCACCGGGCACTGCAAGGCAGGAAGTAAGTGAAGGGTCGAGGATACAGGTGGGGGCTGTATCGCTCCTCAGCGAGGCTTTCAGGAGACAGGAGCTGAATCTGTGGTCCGGGCCCTTTTGAGGCCTGGAAACGGAGACTTTATAATTGAATAACGTGCACACTGAGAAACGTGGCAACATTACTTACATAGGCCTGATATTCGTAGTATTCACGAGGACTGGAAACTAGCATACCAGAGGTGGACACAACTGTAATTGCGTCTTTAATCAGAAATGGGGAATAACATATGCATATTGGTCATGCATACATAACATATGATGGATGAGGCGTAGGGACACAGAACATGGCAAAATTTACTTTTCCACATTCCCTCCTTGTCACTACGCTTCCATCAGGAAACATCAATATTCATGATACCGTCTATCATTTCATACAGTACCATTTGCTCGTCTCGAATTGTCTTGGAACGGGATTTAGAACGGGGCTTGGGACTGGGAATACAAGAGGTAGCACACATGCTGCAAATCGCAGGGCCACATTGTATACAGAGGCAGCAGCTAAATATGATCGCTACTGCTATACTTAGAAAGGACAGGACTTTCCATCCCCATGCGGAAATTATATTCCAGAACCAACCGGACCATGTCCAGGTGCCTGGATCTTGGTGTAACAGATGGGCAATTTTATGGAGTCTGGTTATAGCTGAATAAACAGACGGCGCGTTATTTGGAATGAAAATGCAACAACTGGATCCGAGAATTCTACAGGCCCCGCCCCTATCGGCCAGTATGACGTCAAGGACGAGACGATTCTGTAAAACGACAATTCTCATAAAGGATTGTTCTTCAGTTAAGTTACCTAGAGCAGAGGCAGTCTCATCTACTACAGCTTCAAGGGTTCTTGTTAACCTACGAATTAACTTACTATTTACAACTGTACCTAAGTAAGGGAAAACACCTTTATCTATATCAATGAATTGCTCTGCGGCAGTTTCAGTATAATCGACAATCGGGAGATTTCTCTTGTGTCTAGTGTGTACTAAGAAAGAATTCCTATGATAGTCAGGTGGGGCTAGGAAAACAGGTGGCAGTAGGAAAGCAATGTAACAGGTTCCCTCCCAATCGAGGGGCAGACGGACATATGCAGTTTGACCACAAATAAAATAAGAATGACGTGAAGCTTTGAAAATAGATTTCCCACTGTCACTATACTGGATAACAGCAGTACATTCACTATGACCTATATGTACAGAACCATAACTACGGACACATAATTCGCCTTTGACTGGTAGTACTGAAATAGCAGGTGAGTCTGGAGTAGTATCAGACTGAACATTCAGAACCATGAAATTCGACGAATAATTTCCTAAATTATATACTTCATTTTCTAGATCTAAACCTGTTCTATGGGGGAAACCTTGCTTGTCTGGGAAACATGTACTGTTAAGAAAAGACATATCTGTTGAGGATGACGTTAACGTGGACCATGCTCCACACGAACCATTGTGTGAGAATGGATAAGGAAAGAGTGGCAGAACTCCCTTCGATGTCTGGAAAGGGGGGAGTCGACCACACACCCAACAATTAGTGGCATTGCTGGTCTGGTGTGAATAATGTAACATACGGATGAATGTGTTATTACGCATGGCGAGGCGGTATGCATATTCGTGAGGAGGCAGATCACTAAACGTGTGCTCTACTGTAGTATGAGCAGACATATTTACATGAGGAACTGGAAAATACAGAAAAAATGCGTAGCTGGTGCATGAAATCATTAGGCTGAGAAATAATATGAAACTCAGAAAAACGATGCATTGTAGTGAACTGCGACTGACTCTCTCACTATGGGGGTCTATTTTATACATGTCAGAAACAGTCTAACCGTTTCACCTAGGGGAGGACTTATACAATCAAACTGGCTGACTTATTAGACCTGAGCTTTAACTTATACTCCTGTTGCGGGGTTTTCTCTAACAAGGGAGGGGTTGTAACAAAGTCTGGTGCGGGACAGTCCTTTAAAACAATGTTCTGGCAATCCTTCGAATCCTGGGAAATATTCTTGGCAATGTTTTTAAAGACTGGTTTCGGTCCTTTGAAAAGTTTTACATGAGAAAGGTGGACCCACCCCTTCCTGCCTTCCAACTTGACGGCAGTTCGGGTGGTCAAGAGGACTTGACGTGGCTCTTTCCAACGTGGTTCCAGCGGACTTGATCTGTCAAAGTTGCGGATCATCACCAACGACCCTGGAACGATCTCGTGCGGTGCCACCTCGGTATTGTCTGGAAATGCGGCGGCAACCTGTGAACGACATGAGTTGAGGGCAGACATCAAGGAAGCTAGGTAATCTGTCAGCATATTACATGAAACATCGGTAATACTTCGGGGTCTAGGAGTACCCCACATGTTAGGGGGGCGGCCGAAAACGACCTCATACGGGGACAGACCTGATCTGGAATGTGCGACCATACGCATGTAAAACAGAGCGACTGGCAAAGCTACTAACCAGTCTACACCTTTGTCTTTACAGACTTTTGCTATACGGATTTTCAGAGTCTGATTATGCCTTTCGACTAGTCCAGCTGCTTCTGGATGGCGTACACAATGGAACTTCCACTGGTACCCTAACAACAGGGAAACATGTTTCATGAGTTCGGATGAGAATGGCTGGCCGTTATCAGAATATACGACTCTAGGGAGTCCATATCTAGGGAAGAATTCACGAACCAACTGCTTGGCAGTGGTCGCGGCTGTGTAATCTGGGACTGGATATGCTTCTGTCCATCTGGACAAGGCGCATACAACTACAAGGACATACTTGAAACCTCGACATCGCTCCATTTGAATATAATCCATCTGGAGGACCTCAAAAGGGTGGTCAGGGGGCTGGAAACCACCTTGTTCCACCGGAACACTTTTACCTGGATTAAACTGACAACATATCATACAGGTACGGACTTTCTGCTTGGCTGCAGCTCGTAAATGCTTGTTGAACCAAATGTTCTGGATACTGTCTAACATAGCTTTTTCTCCTAAATGTGCTGGACTATGTGCGGTATTGATAATGACTTGAACCATAGAATCGGGGAGAAACCATGTGGCTCTACCCTTCGTTAACCATCCTTGATCTGTCTGGACCCCTCCTTGTACAGACCATTTCTTGATTTCATCGGGGGTAGCATGTAACTGGATATCTATGACATCTTGTGTAGGGTCCTTAACTGTCATGCATGTAGTCAGATCTGGAATATGTGTCTTGTTTACTGGAATGTCTGGAGTCTGTGCTGTAAGCTTGGCTGTGCGGTCTGCTAAATCATTACCTTGGGAAATAATGTCAGTGACTTTCGTATGTGCTTTGCACTTCATGATAGCAATAGATGTCGGTAAATGTATGGCATCTAATAGGGCTTGAATAAGGAGACCATGCTGAATCTTGGTTCCATGAGAAGTCATAAAACCTCTCTCCTGCCAGAGCACTCCGAAGTCGTGTACAACTCCGAATGCGTAACGTGAATCTGTGTAAACATTAACTTTCAGGTTCTTGGCATGTATACAGGCTTGTGTCAGAGCAACTAGCTCTGCTGCTTGAGCGGACAGAGTATCAATACGGTGTGTTTCAATAACTTCAGTGTCAGTAGTCACTGCATACGCGGCGACTAGTTCTCCTGTACTAGTTCTCATACATGAACCATCCACATAAAGTGTCAGGTCAGGATCTGGTAACGGAATGTCTGTCAGGTCTTGTCTTGGCTTTGTCGTAATGTTAACTACTTCCACACAATCATGTGTGTCTGGATTTGAACTAACTGATGGTAACAGTGTAGCAGGATTCAGGACGTTGCAGCGTCTAATTTCTATGTGTGGCTGGAACAGTGTCAATTCATAACCTGTTAAACGTGCAATTGTCAAGTGCTGGGTTTGTGTTCGGTTTAAAAGAACTTCTACTGAATGTGGGACCTGTACTGTCAGGGAATGTCCTAAAACTATGGAATCACTTTGTCTGATGGCTAGTGCTGTGGCTGCAACTGACTTGAGGCACGCAGGCAACGCCTGGGCGACTGGATCTAATGTGCTCGAAAAATAAGCACAGGGCTTGTATTGACCTGCTTGATCTTGTGTGAGAACAGATAATGCTGTACCTTTGCGTTCTGTAACGAAAAGTGTAAAAGGCTTACTGTAGTTCGGTGTAGCTAGAACTGGAGCTTGACATAGGGCTTTCTTTAACTCGTTGAAACTAAGTGTATGTTCAGATGTCCAAGGGAGGACAGTCGATACGGCTGCCTCCTGTGTCGTTAACTGTATCAGTGGCTTGGCTAGAAATGCATACTGGGGAATCCATTGTCTACAATAAGAAGTAAGGCCGATAAAAGCACGTACCTCCTTCTGGGTTCTGGGCTGGAGAAGATTCGCTATTAACTGGATACGGTCGGGTGTCAACTGCCTACCCCTCTTGGACAGCAAGTGTCCTAAGTATACCACTTGCTGGACACAGAATTGAAGCTTTGAAGGTGACACCTTGTGCCCCATCTCGGCTAGAAAATACAGAACTGTAAGTGATGCTCGCTCGCAAGCACGTTCAGAACGGGCTGTGATCAGTAGATCATCGACATACTGGAGCAGGGCAGTGTCAGTTGGCATGTGAATATTGTCTAGTTGTCTCTTGAGTGCTTGACTGTAAATACTAGGGCTTTCTGTGAAACCTTGAGGAGCGCGTGTAAACATATAGCTCCTTCCATTTAAACAAAATCCGAAAAGAAACTGGCTGTCTGGATGAATTGGAACACTAAAAAATGCATTCTTGAGGTCAATAACAGTGAAAAACATGGCTTCGGAATCAATGGCAGTTAACAGGGAAGAAATGTCTGGAACAACTGGATACTGAGGAATAATACATTTATTAAGCTCTCGTAAATCAATCACTAATCGATATACTGGGGGTGCATTTGGATCAGTACGTTTCATGACTGGAATGATCGGAGAATTGCATACATTGGAGTCAGTTTCTACAACTACTCCTTGAGCCATGAGCTCGTCAATAATTTTGGATAAGGCTGCTACAGCCTCAGGTGGCAATCTGTACTGCCTGATTCGTGGTAACACTACACCTGGTTTGAGAGTCACACGATAGGGTGTGATTTGCATGTAACCTACATCAGTTGGACCTTGCGCCCATAAATGCTGCGGAACATTAGACAATCTTGAATCAAAATCTCGTAATACATAGTGACCCTTAAAGTCACGTAGGAACAGACGTATTCCCTCTGGGGAACAGCAAATAACTGCACCTAATTCTTTCAATGTCTTAATGCCTAATAGATTTTCTGGACATGACTTAGTAAGTAACAGATCAGTAGTACGGGACAATGGACCTACTTCTAGAGTAACTGGCTGAGATATTTCATTAACTATGGGTTTTCCTGAAAATCCAAGGGAAACATTTCTTGAGCCTGAGAGCGGAGCCCCTGGAACTTCGGCATGACTAATTGTGGTCCTACTTGCCCCTGTATCGATCAAAAACTTTCTGTCTTTCCCTAATACTTGACTGTGAACATAGGGACCTTCTTGGTCTACAGGTATCTCGATGAGAGGCAAGCCTACCTCCCTCTCTAGGCAGTTTCATGAATATGACTGGTATTCTGGATACTCGGACTGTGCATACTGGTACATCTGTGATGTAACGTGCTGTGTTGCAGCAATAGGCTGCGGTACTGTAACTGTCTGTGGTGCATTCTGTGACTGAGGAATCTGTGAAACTTGTTCTTGTCTAGGCGGACGTGGTCTTTCTTTAGTCTTACCAGTAGCTATGTTGTGTTTCAGAACTGCACACTCGTTTATAAAATGACCTGGCTGTTTACAATAATTGCAGTTCCCTTTAACGGGAGCCGCAGGATGACTGGCTTGAATCGGACCTCTCTTCTGACTGTCTTGAGGAATAGATTGTGCAACTAGCACTTTCATTTTCGTGTCTTTCATACGTTTTCTTTCGTGTTCTTGCTCTTCTCTGATTCTATTCTGGTGGTACTGGAGCATCTGGAGCATCTGGGACGGAGTATTTGCTTGCCAGGTGCTTTCGACTTTCAAAACTCGGTTTTTAATTTGTGGACTTGAATTCTCGACTAATTTGGTAACGAAAAGATGAGGGTATGACTCACTACTTGTCTTGAGACCACTGTTAATACTAAAACATTTCTTGAATCTAGAATAAAAATCACTAATGTCTTCATCTTGTTTCTGTTTACAGGCTGAGATGGCATCCCAGTCTTCTTTTCTAGTTGTCAATAATCTGGGTAAAACTTGAATCAATAATTCTGGTAATTCTTTACATTTATCTCCAAGACCGGTACCTGGTACTCGTGCCTTGTCTTCAGCTTCTAGAGCTGTCCAATCGATCTTTTTCTCTCCCACCTCCCATTCTTTTTCCTTTAACTTTTCATACACCCCTGCGGGTAGCAGAACCTTTAACATTTTAATGATATCTGGGTAGGTGTATTCTCCCATACGGAGCATGTCTTTTAATTCTCGATGGAACCCTGCTGGATCTTTGTCATGACAGGGAATTAATTTCTTCATCTCGAGGAGTTCCATCTTTGATATCGGAGTGTATACAAACACTCGTTGCATGTCGCCACCCGCCCCTTGGACTGGGTGGACTTCTCGTAACGGATTCTGTCTGTCTATGTAAAACGGTTTACTTTCTGGGGGTGAGACATGAACAAAATGCGGGTTCAGGAACGTTCTATACTTGTGGCGCTGTCCTAGAATGACACTAATTAAATCGGTACCTAGACCTCTCCATCTGTACTGGAGTAACTCGTTCAGGATATCGTGTAACGGGCCTGGATCAGAGTGTTGACCCTCATACTGAGTAATGAGGTGCTGGATCATATACATACCCACCAGTCGTTGCTCGGCTGGGGGCAGTTTCAGAAACATTTGTGCCACTATTTCGTCTGGAAAAGTGGTAGAATCAGTAATCCATCGGACTGCTGATCGGGCTAGTTCTTGTTCATGCATAGTACTTAGTTCGCTATAACCGACTCGTGATTTCAGAATGTGATCGGTAGCTTGAAATACTTGTTCTAGAGAACAAGGCTCTCGTTCTGGTGCTGGATGATGAAAAATAGACTTGGGTTCTAGACGTAAATGGCGATCTGGAAATCTGGATTTTCCTACATACTCTATTCTGACGGGATTCTCGTCTTCCTCTTCAGGATCAGAGGCACTTTCTTTCTCGCTTACTTGTGCTGCTTTACGCTGTTCGTGTAACTTTATTATTTCTTTACGAATTTTCTTGTACATACTTTCCATGGCACTAATGGTCTTGTGCTTACCCTCGGCTATATTATCACTCCACCTTGTTAGGATTCTCATGTCGGTGGGATCTTTAGTCGGGTAATCTTGTTCTCTTATTAGACAATTGATCAGGAACTTTAATATCATGAGCTGAATCTCGGCTTTCCTTTGAGACATGATCTCGCCAATACTTTCTGGATCATCCCCTGTACGGATGAAACGATATATTCTGTCTAGATCTTCTTTCATATTCGGTAAGGTGACTAGATACTCGGTCACCCTTCTTACGCGTACGGAATATAAAACCATATTATACTCGCCTGGGACTGTGTCATAGACACATTCGGCAAGGGCTTGTCTGATTTCTGTAACAGACTTATTACTTTTAGGAGTACGCTGTGATGCTTGGGCATGTAATTCGAGTGCTGATAGACGCTTGTGTGGCGGTGGGGTTTGAGGAGGACCTCCTCCTGCGGCCCCTAGACTAGAATCGTCGACTGACATTCTTCGTGCTTGCAGGGTCGGTAATTGTAACGTGGGCTGAACTTGTATGACAGGCTGACCCGGGGGTACCGTAACAGGTACTCCGGTGTCTGGAGGAACGGGAAGTGCCTGATTTACAGGGACTGGTGGAGCGCGAACTGGATTTGCATATTCTGGAACTGTGTCGTCCAAATAGGACGAAATAAAAATATCAGCTGCGGTCGGTTTGTGACGTAGCTTGGTCGGAACTAATGGTGGCGGGAAATTACTGGGTGCCTCTGGGGTCGCTTTTGGCGAGCCTTCGGCAAGGAGAGGATACATACCCTTAATAAGGGCATGCCTCTGTCTGTCTGACTGTTCGGCTTTAATTTGTTCACCTATCTCGATTAATTCTCTTTCTTGGGCTCGTTCTTGGGATTCTCTACTTAACTCTGACTTTCTGACTTCCTTTTCCGTTCTTTTATGAGCTTCCTTACGCCATAACTCGATGGCATCTTTCTGTGACTGTCTGGCTTTCTTTTTCCATAATGCTTCTTCTACTCGCATGATACATTCGGCATCCCATGTACCCGATACGGGCCATCTATACTTTTCTTCTAACTGTTTGGTATACTCTACCCATAAATCTAGATACAATATGGCGCTTATGCCATGTTTCTGATACATAAAGTGACCTGGACTGTCCCTAGGCGGAACAGGAACTGCTGCTTCCAGCAGACCCTTTCTAGTTTTTAACTGACGTAACTTGGAAAAGAGCGGCATTCTAAACTTGAATCGGAACACAATACAATACACGAAAAACAATAACAATTGGGGAAACAATTCAGGCATACCACGACATTGGAAATACATTAAACAACATTATAAATAACAGTTCGAACAGAATACTACCTGAAAATACTGAAAACAGAACAGAATTCTCGAGAACGGAACAGACTAGAGTTACTGGATGCACTGCTATAACAGTACGGAACATACCGGTCCCATAAAGGAACACATCAAGACCCGTATCCACCTAGGTGAACACTTCGTTTGTGAGCTTGGGTACCACCAACCCACGGACCAGAGTCAATTTAGACTGACCCTGTCTAGACACTACCCCAGCAATGGTACTCACCGGGCAGCACGGAACGGAAGGCCTCGGACGGGACTGGACTACGACGACGAACTTCGGACTTCGGACTTCAGTTACGGGTGGACCTCCGGATACCTCGGACCTTGGACTCTCGGCTTGGGCTCTGGTCGGGACTCGCCGCGTTCCTCCACCGTCTCGTTCGGATGCTGGACCGCCTCCTCCGTCTCCTCCGTGGGCCTGAGGGATACTTGAAGCAGAAATATCTGCACTTGGCCAGTATGGTTCCGTCACGACTGCAGAGGGTCAGGGGGTCGGCGTGGCTTCACCGACGCGTGGGGAAAGGGCAAGTCCCTGTTCGGGCGCCATTATGTGGTAAATAAATAAATAATACCCTATTTTTGAGTGCATGAATGAATGAATAACAGATAGCTCAATAAATAAGAGTCAAGATTCGAGGTAGTAGGAGTTTCTGCAGGTTTATTACAGCATAAGGACAGGATCAGGACAACCTGCATGGGAATAGGACAATAAGGCCCGGCAGCTGCCGGGGCTAGGTCTGGGATGAGCGCGCTAACATTTAATAACAACATTCATTTATATACATAACGCAAACACATAGCATTACATTGCAGTAGGCGTAGCAGTGGGTGGAGCAGAAGGCATGACGCGTAGCAGTCGCGAGAGATAACAGTAATAAGAGGTGTAACTGGGAGTTTACTTAGACATGTGATGCAAAACGTAACAGAATATGTCATGAATGGGCGGAAACATTGGAGGGGGCTACCTAAGGAGCCGGGACCTCTAACCTAATGGTGCGCGAAAACTGGCAATGACGTGTTACTAGGAGAAGCTGGGGGCTACGAACTCTGTGCTAGGAGCAGAGACTAAAGTCTGGAGGGTCGGAGCGACATGTACCTAAACCCTATCTGGTATCTAATGTTTAGGGAACATGTTGATATAAACTAGAAGTCATGAGGGGAAAAGCTAACTTGATTCTAAGACTGGACCATGCATTATTCTACATGTAGTGCGTGATGAAAAATACTAAATGACCATTTAAATACAGTATTTCTCTAACATGGAGACGAGGAGGCTAGACAATGACGGAAACTATTGATGCAGTTCAGTAGCTTAGGAATGCAGAGGAGGAGGACTGAACTGATAGCTGGAACTATAACATACTTTTGGCAGACTCAGAGGCAGAGCCGGGGTGCACCGGGCACTGCAAGGCAGGAAGTAAGTGAAGGGTCGAGGATACAGGTGGGGGCTGTATCGCTCCTCAGCGAGGCTTTCAGGAGACAGGAGCTGAATCTGTGGTCCGGGCCCTTTTGAGGCCTGGAAACGGAGACTTTATAATTGAATAACGTGCACACTGAGAAACGTGGCAACATTACTTACATAGGCCTGATATTCGTAGTATTCACGAGGACTGGAAACTAGCATACCAGAGGTGGACACAACTGTAATTGCGTCTTTAATCAGAAATGGGGAATAACATATGCATATTGGTCATGCATACATAACATATGATGGATGAGGCGTAGGGACACAGAACATGGCAAAATTTACTTTTCCACAAAACAAGGCAATTTGAGTTCTGGACATGGCCCCCCTCCGTAATTACATGGTTCTAGTTAAATGACGTCACCTCCTTGTCTCTGGACTCCACGACCTGGCATAACTGGGAGCTTTTGGAAACAGGCCAGCTACAACATTATGCCCTACAAATAAATAAAACACACTTGAAGTTTCACCCCAGGCTGTGTGAAACAGATTATATGATGGCTGATCATTTAAGTTTATTTGGAGAGTTTGGTAAGCACTACAAACGGCATTGTGGTGGCTTCAGAGCGAATATTTCTACTTTATTGACTGTAGCTCTGTGATAAATGGCCGGCTATTCTGGAAGAGAGCATACTAAAATATCCCTGGCATGTCAATGCCAATGCCTCTGGTTGCAATTACGACTTGACACGCTGGATGTTTCAAAGCAGAAGCTTAAACAGTCAACATTTAGGTTGTGGAGAATCATCGCAGAAGGAAATTGCTTCTTCCCCCTTTGACCCTGCAGGTGCTTCGAGAAGCTTCTCTGGAGGAGCTGGTACGTTATGTGCATATGCATTGCGCCTTTCTATTACCTGTATGACGCTGTAGTGTTTTCAGAATCAAGATGTGCTTTCTGTATATCGATTGCTTGTCATGTGTACCTAGAAGGAAATGTGTATTTCTACTCACAAAAAGCAACGCCAGCCTACATGGTAGCAAATGACACAAACACAAAAACATGCCAAGTACAATGGTGGCTTTTGGGAAATTGCATAGGAATTGAGAATAGACATGGTGTGGTGGGCCAAAGATCTTAAAAATCTGTGTGCTATGACAATACAGTCCTTAGGCTCGCTGTGTATCTCTAATAAGTATTTCCTACTAATGCATAAATATCAATATTTATTTCCTAGGTGTGCCATTATTGTTGCAGAGATTAGCATTTTAAATTGTTCAACAGTCTCATTTGCATCCAGCCCAGGCAGAAAGCCCTGCAGCCCATCTGCTGTGGAACTGCGCCGCACCGCGAGCGGTGCATTCTATTTGGCCGGGTGATTGGACACAATATGTGGCAAAAATAGGAGGCCAGTTCCATTTTCTTGGCTCCCCTTGTCCTGCCCAAGATCTTATATTGTTGGTTCGCCTGCTGTGATGTCCTTTTACATACATGGCTTTTCAGTGCCAGAGATGGGAGAAACCTGAATCTGTCAACTGATATAGGGTCACTTTTGCTGGATAAATCTAAAACAGAAGAAACTTTGCATTTGTAGATTTATATTTGTATCTAGGATCTTGATTACTGCACTGAGAGATCATAGATCTAAACCCCCTGAACGTTACATACACCTACCCTTGCCTCGTTCCTATTCTAAAGCACGGTAGCTGTACCTCCTGTTAATTCGCTCAGACTGTCAGAAATCATACCCCCAACCCAGATGACAAGATACTTGCAGGAGCTCCGTGGAGAAGGGTTGATTGATCTTACAGTTGCCATGATTGACTATTCATCTTCGATTTGCACTTCTTTAGCTTCTCACCCGTCTCTATTCCATTCTATGTTGTTCTCTAACTCATTCTCTATCAATCTCTGTCTCTTTTACTCCTCGTTTCCTTCACACTCTTTCTCACTGTCAACTCCTATTTCCTCTCAAACTTTCCTGGCCATGCTTCTCTTCCTATGTATCACTATCTCTCTTTCTATTTCCTCCTCTTTCTGGCTGTATCTCACTTAGTCTCCAACTTTTCCTCTTGTTCTAACTTTTCTCCATCTCTATTTCCTTCTATATAATTTTCCATACCTCCCGTTTCTCTCCCCTAGCTCTTTCTGCTCCTCCCTATTTTTATATCCTTATTGTCCTTCCTGGTCTCACTCACACCCTCCTGTAAACCTATTCCTATGTCTTTATTACTTTCTCTTTTCATCTGTTGCCCCGCCCTCAGTTTTCCACACTCTGACTCCCCTCTCTTAAGTTCCATGTCCCTTGCTCTGTACTTCTCTCCCTGCCAGCTGTCATGGTCCTCCACCTACCTCTCATTTGCCCTCTCACCTTTTTTTTACTGTACTCCTGTCTCCTCATGGCACCTGACTTTCCTCCCTTCTCTATTGATTTTAATCACTGTGAATCACTTTATTTCTCGCACTTTAAATTTATCTCTTAAATATCAATCTCCTCTCCTCTTCTTTCTCATTTCATGTCCAAATGAAATGATCCAAAGATTGGCAAGAATTGGACAAGGTAAAACATTCTTTTATGCAGTTTATGCTTGGGGTTTTATGCCTCTGATCATATGAGAAGATGGCAAACGTTCTCTCTTCTTTATTGTTTCCAACCCTGGGCTCTCTGGCAGTAGCAAACCTATGCTGGGATTGTCTTGCAGTTTTGTGAAGTTAATGTTCCTGTTTACAGATCGCCCATTGTAGGGGTGTTGTGTTTCTTCATACATATGGCAGAGCATGAGGACTTGTATTTCATGTTCTACAAGGTCCAACTCCTATTATTGGAACAAGTCAAGCTCTGCTTTACAGCTGTCTCTTACTCCCTCTTCAGTATGTGGTCTGTTCTTGCTCACCCTGTATTTGGTGATTCGTTTTTTGTCTTTTACATTTTTTACTCTGAGCATATTTTCTGCCATGGTGTAGTTTCTGTTTTGTAGTATGTGATAATTGATTTCGCTGTGTCTCTTCATCTGTAGGTCCGTGTGTGCAAGTCATCTTTGTTTAACTCCTATAGGCCGTTCTTCTCTGGGTAGCCTTCTCTAAAAACGCGTGGCTTCTCATTTGCTGTTATGGGAAGGTCCCCTTATCTTGTTTTAATGGGTTACTAGGTCGTTGGACAAGGAGATCTTCTATTGCCTTTCATGAAGTGAGTGACCAGCTTCATAACTTTGGTGATTGTTTATCACAACGTGAAGACGATCATTTAATTACATATTCATTTTTATTTTTTACTTCACACTAAATTGCTGGTACCCCAAGATGCCTAGCTCGGGGTTTTATAGTCTTTCATTATTTTGGAGTCTACTTTCCAATGTTGTCTTACATTTCAGTGTCTGACGCCTAGCTATTTAACGCATTAGTGTACATATTTCTTCACTTATTCCAGAACGTGTTTGATGAGATAGATTCTTGAAGATATATTTTTTCTTTCTTGTCATTGTTCAGAATTTTGTCTGGGTCTGCTGGAAATCAACTCTTAACGTGGCCTTCTCTTTCTCTCTCTGTGACATTATATGGGAGGCCATAAGCCGCACTTTGGTGGTGAGAGCAAAAAAAAATCAACACCCTTGACAAAATGTTGCAGTGAATTCTTGTTATTTGGAAGATATACTACATCCAACTGCATTGTTTTTATAGTCCAGTATTGCCAACCCTCTGTCTGTTTCCGCTACCTACTACCTACTGAACAGAGCCTTTGGGAATAGGCACAGGGCCTATGCCCAGCCTCCTATGCACCGACAACTGCTGAGAACAGCCATACAGGTTGACAGCAGCGCTTGGCCAACAGTCAGGACATGCAGCCAATCCACTATGTACACAAAACCTGCTGGTGAAGTCCAGTGGCCGTGCCCAGTACCGAACACACTTCTGGCCTTACCCTTACCCCGTTTTGCACAGCATTTGATCATGTGTACAGGGTACTGAATGCAAGACTTGTGTTTTCATCCCTTAATGTAGAAGACATTTAGACATGCACAGTGGGGTAGGCCTTAGGGCTAAGCCTGGGTGAATTTCTAATGACTCCAGAGTAATTGGCGTCATTTCAGTAAGTTTGCATATCAAAATGTACCCAAAATTACCTAAATCACTCCATTATGCCTCAACACACCAGGAGAGAGCTTTTAACACGAAGTATACCATTCGAGTACATTTTTTTATGTGAACGTAAATTGAGGTACTATACTCAAGTGTCTTTCAGGTAATTATTTAGCACAAAACTTTAAACTCGAACATGAACAGCAGTGTTTTGAATGAGAGCTACAGTTCCTTCAAGGTGGTTGGTCAACAAACAGTTCAGGTAGATTATTTACCCAAGTGGACAGATCAGGCAAGTTTTGAGCAAAAGATTACAAATCTGAACATGAGCGGTAGTGTTTTCAACACAAGAAACTAGAAATCATCATGTAATTCAATATTTTTAGTTTAAATTTTACCCAAACAAACTGTTCGGTAGGGTAATCTTTTTAGTGCATAATTTTACGCTATTTTTACATAATTGTGTTACACTAAATTATGCAAGTTTTGGCCACCCTACTTAGGGCCTACTGAGACCAACCATACACATGGATGTCTGATTTGGCCAACGTGGATTAGCAGCAGTGCCTGGCCACAGACCAGATCCTGTGCACGTATTTCCATTTGGCTAGTCTGCACTGTGTACAGCCTTTGACCATGAATAAGAAGGCAAAGCCTGGAGGATATTAGCACTTTTTGCTCCATCCTAATATGCCTGTCCAGACAGAGATGCATGGAACTCATCATTTCCCCAGAGTAAGTTGAACATGCAAAGTGTCAATAAAACTTCATCTATTTTGTTTTAGTTAAAAATGTCATTACCAAACCAAAGTTTTTTTAATCCCCTTTTAACGCTGTCCCTCCCCCATCAGTTTTCATAGAAACCAGAGATCCCAGCACTGGGCTTCACTTTCTAGGAACCTGCAACATTTTGAGCAGATTCATCAAACATTCATAGTCAGCAAATCAACACTGTTTTGTCCCCCTTTCAACCTGCTAAGTATCTGTAATATTTCGTTCAAATGTAACAAACAGTACTAAAGGTAGAGGCAATTCAAAAAACACATTTTCAAACGTCAAGATGTCTCTATAAATAAACCCTTCAAGCCAATTCTTTTTTCAAATAAGAATATCTCAAAAGTGCCGAATGGACCAAAAACCAAAACAGGAAAATGCACTCTTTTGAGTAAAGTTCTAATTCCATGACAAGTTTTATGTAATTCTGCTCAGTGGATTTTACTGTAGTGGAGAGCAAGGCTTCTATAAGTTAAAAGGTGAAATACTCTTTTTGACCCCCCCCCCCTTTAACTTCCACTAACTCCTCGCCAGACATCTTGCATTAACTGCGCAATTAAGTTGTCACTAGTATGTTATTATGGGGTGTGGAGGCGGGGTGCCAATTTAGCGTGGGGGGCGGCTAACTCCTCTCCACTGAGGAGTCGGAGATTTTTTCCCTACTCTGCGTTCTCAGCGGAGTGCGAAGTAGGGAAATCTCTGCACTCTCCGCCGGCAGAGCAGAGGTCTCCACCTGTGCCTACTTCTCATGCCCTTCTTATGCTCCTGTTTACGAGGTTGTAACATAGGTGCTAAACACTTATTAATGTTGAGGTTCTTCTATCAAAGCACTGTTAGCTTTTACATAATGTAACTCTCAAGTGAATGTCTAATGATCTTTCTGGGTACAGTCAACGAATCAGAGGACCAAAACCCTTTTAATAATAGCACACATTGGCAAACCAAAATATGTAGCCTTCACAACTACACTTAATGAGCAATAGCCTCAAAATGTGCAACATGTGCAGTAGCACTGTGTCATAAAAACCTAGACAACACAGAATACTGTTTTCATGAAAACTACAAATAGGAGCCCGAAAATCCATTTCATTATTTAAACTACAACACTAAACATCCTGCCAATGTTTTATACTATTTAGTAGAAGCGTGTGTTGTCATCATTTATGTAAAACTGACACAACAATGGCTACCACCAGGGTCCGCTTTGGCACTGCTAGCGTCTCTTGTGACAGTCTATGCTACTTCACTCTATGCCTCTCTACTCTGCTCTGCACCACTCTACTGTACGCCAGTACTGTCTACCCCATTCTACTATGCACCACTGCACTCTTTGCCACTCCACTTTACACTGCACCACTCCACTCTACGCCACTCCACTCCACTCTATGCCACCCTACTCTGCAATACTGCTCTCTGTGCCACTGCACTCTATGCCAAATCACTGTACGCCACTACTGTCAGTCACTGTACTCTACTCAGCACCACTCCACTCCACTCTATGCCACTTCACTCTACTCTGAAAAATCTACTTTGCGCCCCTGCACTCTATGCCATTCTACTCCACACCACTATATGCTACTATACTCTATGCCATTACTCTATGCTTCTGCACTCTACCCTGCACTCTCCACTCTACGCCACTTCCTTCAACTCTGTACCACTTTATACCACTGCCCTCTATGCCACTCTACTCCAAGCCATTGCACTCTACACCAATACACTCAACACCACTTTACTTAAAATCAATTCACTCTATGTCAACCACTCTGCACCACTGCACTCTATGCCACTATACTCTATGATGCAACACTCTACACCACTGCACTCTATGCCATTGCATTCTATGCCTGTGCATACTATGCCACTCTATTCTACTCTGCACCGCTACATTGTTCACCGCTCTATTCTACACAGCTCCACTGTATGCCACTCTACTCTATGCTACCCTACTCTACACCACTGTACTTTACACCACTCTACTCTGCAAGACTGTATTCTCAGCCACTGAAATCAATGCCACTCCACTCTGCACCACTGCACTCTATGCCATTTCATGCTACACCACTGTAAACTACACCGCTCTACACCAGTGGCTCTATGTCACTCCACTCTACACCACTGTCTTGTACTCTAGGCCAAAGTAATCTTTGCCACTGCTATTTGTGCAAATCTACTCTGTGCCACTTTACTCTACTCTGAAAGACTGCACCATCCATCGCTCAACTCAAAACCACTCTTCTCTGCATCACTGTACTCTAGGCCACTGCATGCTATATCACTCTACACCATTGTGTTCTAAACCACTGCACTCTATGCCACTCTGTTCTACGCTGCACCACTGTACTTTACGCTACTGCTCTCTGCACCATTCTACTCCACACCACTCTACTCTAAGCCACTGTACTCTACACCACTGCACTCTACTCTGCACCACTCAACTCAATGTCACTCTACTGCACTCTACACCACTACACTCTGCATCATTACACACCACCCTAATGTATTATGCACCACTGCATTCAATGCCTCCGCACTCTACACCACTTTACTCTTTACCACTGCACTCTATGCCCCTCAACTGTACACCTCTGCACTCTACCCTGCATCTCTCCACTATACACTGAAAAACTCCACTCTATGCCACTTTACTCTACTCTTAAACAATCTACTCTATGCCACTGCACTCTACTTTGCATCAATCTACTCTATGCCACTACACTTTGAGCCATTGCACTCTAAGCCATTGTACTCTACAATACCTTACTCAAAACCAATACACTCTATGTCAGTCTACTGTGCACCACTGTACTTTACCCCACTTCACTCTACAACACTCCACTCCACGATACGCCACTCTATAGTGCTCTACTGCACTCAACTCTACTCTACAGCAATACTTCACTCTAACATTACATATGTATTTGTAAAGAGCACGTTCGCTAAGATGGGTATCTTGGAGCTGAAAAACAGAAGTTTAGTTTTACCCAACTCAATGGTACTCATTTTATCGACCTCAGAAGGATGAACGGCTGAGTGGACCCTCTAGGATGTGAGCCTGTGACTATGAGGTCGAACACAGGCTACTACAGTAGACACATTAATCCACTGAGCCACCAGACCCAGCTCTACAACATTCTACGCAACTCCCTCTGCCACTTTAACTCAACTCTATTCTACAACACACTATGCCACTCCACCCTACTTTATGACACTTGACTGTACAACACTCTACTCCGCTTATGCCATTCCACTTTTGTACACTACGCCACTCTATGTCACACCACTCTATGACAATCTACTCTGATCTACGCCACTCTATTTCACAAAATTCCACTCAATGCAACACCCTCTATTCCCATCCACTTTGCTCTAATCCACTCCAACACACTCTATGCCACCCCAGGACAATCTATGTCACTCTGACACTCTACTCCTCTCAACCCTACTCCACTCTACACCCTTCAACCCTACTACACTCTACTCCATCAACGCCACTTCATGACACTATATTTCTCTCCACGCCATTCAACTCTTCTGAACGCCACTTTATACCACTCCATAGCACTCCACTCTACTCTACTCTATGACACTCCACGCCACTCTCCTTTGTCCCACTAACTTCAAGCCATGCTGAACAGCAGCCATGGTGGTGTGCAACATGGCTAAAACATATTGGCAAAGCCACTAGCTCTTGCATAGGTGAGACCTGTTGGGTTTGCCAGTGCTTGTTGTTTGGGGGTATTAAAATGTGGTTGTCTCGGAATTACATTTAGTAGCTATACATAACTTTGATGATAATATGCATTTGTGATAGCAGTACTCTTTGAATATTGGTCCCTTTCACTAGTCAGCTAGGCAAGGTATGCACCGGGACAAGAGTTGGGAGGGTGGGGAGCAATCAAGGCAGATGATGAGGCCGGTTGACTCCTTCTGGAAGGCTGGTGTTGACTCAATCAGACCAAATCAGTTACTTTCATAGACAGATATGTCTAGGACAAAGTCTTTTAATTGCTAGGTTTAACTCTGTGTACCACATATTAGAGATGTCTGTAGGTGACATTTAGGCTAAGGCTTTTGAAGAATGGTAGAGGGAAATGTCATTCAGTCATATGGTTCCCAGTACCTTCAAAAGCTTTTGGATATTGGTAGAGTTAATCATCTGTCAAAATGATACCACTAGATTCAATGGACAAAAGGATGCCCCTCAACGTCTACAAGACTTAGCTTGCTCGCAACCCAACTGTGAAGAATTTTCTGCCTTCTTTACTCAGAAGACTGACAACATCAAGAAGGACCTCCTCAACGATCTATTCTTACACTCAGGTCCTCATACGAAAACCACCCCTGCACATCCAATGGCGCCACACCAAATCCCATCAAAGTTCGACCTAAAAAATGACGCAGCTTGGTCATCCTTTGCTACTTACACTGAAGAAGAAATATATAAGATTCTTAGTGCCCTGGAGCCTGCTAATCATTTCACCGATCCTATCCCCGCAAACGCTGTTAAAGACTTTGCCCCTCTGCTTCTGCCTCTCTGGACCAAGATCATTAACAGTTCACTTCAACAAGGTTGCATCCCGGACTCCCTCGAAGTTGAACAGGTATCACCCATTCTAAAGAAACCCACAGCGGACCCTTCGGACCTAAACAACTATCGCCCTATTTCCAAAACTCCTACCCTGGCCAAACTATTGGAATAATGTGTACACCACCCACTGACAAGGCATATTGATCACTTTGACCTTCTTAACAAACACCAATCAGGCTTCCGAGCAGGTCATAGTACCTAATCACGATTCAGAAAAGGGGGTGGTGATGAACAGAGTGTCTGAATTAAGCAGACCACTCTTACCCAGTCCAAAGATCAGGGCTTGATCCATCACCGTTATTTAGCTCACTGCCCCATCCCAGCTCAGAACCTGGCTATATGCAAATTAGTCTGTCCCTGGCCCAGTGCATCATGGGAACAGGGCAGACCAAACTACCAAGCCAATTCTTCACCAGAAAGGAGACAAGCTACCGGGGACCGGTTTCTGGCATTTCAGCCTCGTCGGCCCGGCTTGCTTGAATCCTGATGGAGCAGTGAGCAAGGGACTCATGTCTGAGTATACCCTGCCACACCTATAGTGGCCAAAAACGATTCAGAAAAGGGGGTGGTGATGAACAGAGTGTCTGAATTAAGCAGACCACTCTTACCCAGTCCAAAGATCAGGGCTTGATCCATCACCGTTATTTAGCTCACTGCCCCATCCCAGCTCAGAACCTGGCTATATGCAAATTAGTCTGTCCCTGGCCCAGTGCATCATGGGAACAGGGCAGGCCAAACTACCAAGCCTATTCTTCACCAGAAAGGAGACAAGCTACCGGGGACCGGTTTCTGGCATTTCAGCCTCGTCGGCCCGGCTTGCTTGAATCCTGATGGAGCAGTGAGCAAGGGACTCATGTCTGAGTATACCCTGCCACACCTATAGTGGCCAAAAACGATTCAGAAAAGGGGGTGGTGATGAACAGAGTGTCTGAATTAAGCAGACCACTCTTACCCAGTCCAAAGATCAGGGCTTGATCCATCACCGTTATTTAGCTCACTGCCCCATCCCAGCTCAGAACCTGGCTATATGCAAATTAGTCTGTCCCTGGCCCAGTGCATCATGGGAACAGGGCAGGCCAAACTACCAAGCCAATTCTTCACCAGAAAGGAGACAAGCTACCGGGGACCGGTTTCTGGCATTTCAGCCTCGTCGGCCCGGCTTGCTTGAATCCTGATGGAGCAGTGAGCAAGGGACTCATGTCTGAGTATACCCTGCCACACCTATAGTGGCCAAAAACGATTCAGAAAAGGGGGTGGTGATGAACAGAGTGTCTGAATTAAGCAGACCACTCTTACCAAGTCCAAAGATCAGGGCTTGATCCATCACCGTTATTTAGCTCACTGCCCCATCCCAGCTCAGAACCTGGCTATATGCAAATTAGTCTGTCCCTGGCCCAGTGCATCATGGGAACAGGGCAGACCAAACTACCAAGCCAATTCTTCACCAGAAAGGAGATAAGCTACCGGGGACCGGTTTCTGGCATTTCAGCCTCGTCGTCCCGGCTTGCTTGAATCCTGATGGAGCAGTGAGCAAGGGACTCATGTCTGAGTATACCCTGCCACACCTATAGTGGCCAAAAACGATTCAGAAAAGGGGGTGGTGATGAACAGAGTGTCTGAATTAAGCAGACCACTCTTACCCAGTCCAAAGATCAGGGCTTGATCCATCACCGTTATTTAGCTCACTGCCCCATCCCAGCTCAAAACCTGGCTATATGCAAATTAGTCTGTCCCTGGCCCAGTGCATCATGGGAACAGGGCAGACCAAACTACCAAGCCAATTCTTCACCAGAAAGGAGACAAGCTACCGGGGACCGGTTTCTGGCATTTCAGCCTCGTCGGCCCGGCTTGCTTGAATCCTGATGGAGCAGTGAGCAAGGGACTCATGTCTGAGTATACCCTGCCACACCTATAGTGGCCAAAAACGATTCAGAAAAGGGGGTGGTGATGAACAGAGTGTCTGAATTAAGCAGACCACTCTTACCCAGTCCAAAGATCAGGGCTTGATCCATCACCGTTATTTAGCTCACTGCCCCATCCCAGCTCAGAACCTGGCTATATGCAAATTAGTCTGTCCCTGGCCCAGTGCATCATGGGAACAGGGCAGACCAAACTACCAAGCCAATTCTTCACCAGAAAGGAGACAAGCTACCGGGGACCGGTTTCTGGCATTTCAGCCTCGTCGGCCCGGCTTGCTTGAATCCTGATGGAGCAGTGAGCAAGGGACTCATGTCTGAGTATACCCTGCCACACCTATAGTGGCCAAAAACGATTCAGAAAAGGCGGTGGTGATGAACAGAGTGTCTGAATTAAGCAGACCACTCTTACCCAGTCCAAAGATCAGGGCTTGATCCATCACCGTTATTTAGCTCACTGCCCCATCCCAGCTCAGAACCTGGCTATATGCAAATTAGTCTGTCCCTGGCCCAGTGCATCATGGGAACAGGGCAGACCAAACTACCAAGCCAATTCTTCACCAGAAAGGAGACAAGCTACCGGGGACCGGTTTCTGGCATTTCAGCCTCGTCGGCCCGGCTTGCTTGAATCCTGATGGAGCAGTGAGCAAGGGACTCATGTCTGAGTATACCCTGCCACACCTATAGTGGCCAAAAACGATTCAGAAAAGGGGGTGGTGATGAACAGAGTGTCTGAATTAAGCAGACCACTCTTACCCAGTCCAAAGATCAGGGCTTGATCCATCACCGTTATTTAGCTCACTGCCCCATCCCAGCTCAGAACCTGGCTATATGCAAATTAGTCTGTCCCTGGCCCAGTGCATCATGGGAACAGGGCAGACCAAACTACCAAGCCAATTCTTCACCAGAAAGGAGACAAGCTACCGGGGACCGGTTTCTGGCATTTCAGCCTCGTCGGCCCGGCTTGCTTGAATCCTGATGGAGCAGTGAGCAAGGGACTCATGTCTGAGTATACCCTGCCACACCTATAGTGGCCAAAAACGATTCAGAAAAGGGGGTGGTGATGAACAGAGTGTCTGAATTAAGCAGACCACTCTTACCCAGTCCAAAGATCAGGGCTTGATCCATCACCGTTATTTAGCTCACTGCCCCATCCCCGCTCAGAACCTGGCTATATGCAAATTAGTCTGTCCCTGGCCCAGTGCATCATGGGAACAGGGCAGACCAAACTACCAAGCCAATTCATCACCAGAAAGGAGACAAGCTACCGGGGACCGGTTTCTGGCATTTCAGCCTCGTCGGCCCGGCTTGCTTGAATCCTGATGGAGCAGTGAGCAAGGGACTCATGTCTGAGTATACCCTGCCACACCTATAGTGGCCAAAAACGATTCAGAAAAGGGGGTGGTGATGAACAGAGTGTCTGAATTAAGCAGACCACTCTTACCCAGTCCAAAGATCAGGGCTTGATCCATCACCGTTATTTAGCTCACTGCCCCATCCCAGCTCAGAACCTGGCTATATGCAAATTAGTCTGTCCCTGGCCCAGTGCATCATGGGAACAGGGCAGACCAAACTACCAAGCCAATTCTTCACCAGAAAGGAGACAAGCTACCGGGGACCGGTTTCTGGCATTTCAGCCTCGTCGGCCCGGCTTGCTTGAATCCTGATGGAGCAGTGAGCAAGGGACTCATGTCTGAGTATACCCTGCCACACCTATAGTGGCCAAAAACGATTCAGAAAAGGGGGTGGTGATGAACAGAGTGTCTGAATTAAGCAGACCACTCTTACCCAGTCCAAAGATCAGGGCTTGATCCATCACCGTTATTTAGCTCACTGCCCCATCCCAGCTCAGAACCTGGCTATATGCAAATTAGTCTGTCCCTGGCCCAGTGCATCATGGGAACAGGGCAGACCAAACTACCAAGCCAATTCTTCACCAGAAAGGAGACAAGCTACCGGGGACCGGTTTCTGGCATTTCAGCCTCGTCGGCCCGGCTTGCTTGAATCCTGATGGAGCAGTGAGCAAGGGACTCATGTCTGAGTATACCCTGCCACACCTATAGTGGCCAAAAACGATTCAGAAAAGGGGGTGGTGATGAACAGAGTGTCTGAATTAAGCAGACCACTCTTACCCAGTCCAAAGATCAGGGCTTGATCCATCACCGTTATTTAGCTCACTGCCCCATCCCAGCTCAGAACCTGGCTATATGCAAATTAGTCTGTCCCTGGCCCAGTGCATCATGGGAACAGGGCAGACCAAACTACCAAGCCAATTCTTCACCAGAAAGGAGACAAGCTACCGGGGACCGGTTTCTGGCATTTCAGCCTCGTCGGCCCGGCTTGCTTGAATCCTGATGGAGCAGTGAGCAAGGGACTCATGTCTGAGTATACCCTGCCACACCTATAGTGGCCAAAAACGATTCAGAAAAGGCGGTGGTGATTAACAGAGTGTCTGAATTAAGCAGACCACTCTTACCCAGTCCAAAGATCAGGGCTTGATCCATCACCGTTATTTAGCTCACTGCCCCATCCCAGCTCAGAACCTGGCTATATGCAAATTAGTCTGTCCCTGGCCCAGTGCATCATGGGAACAGGGCAGACCAAACTACCAAGCCAATTCTTCACCAGAAAGGAGACAAGCTACCGGGGACCGGTTTCTGGCATTTCAGCCTCGTCGGCCCGGCTTGCTTGAATCCTGATGGAGCAGTGAGCAAGGGACTCATGTCTGAGTATACCCTGCCACACCTATAGTGGCCAAAAACGATTCAGAAAAGGGGGTGGTGATGAACAGAGTGTCTGAATTAAGCAGACCACTCTTACCCAGTCCAAACATCAGGGCTTGATCCATCACCGTTATTTAGCTCACTGCCCCATCCCAGCTCAGAACCTGGCTATATGCAAATTAGTCTGTCCCTGGCCCAGTGCATCATGGGAACAGGGCAGACCAAACTACCAAGCCAATTCTTCACCAGAAAGGAGACAAGCTACCGGGGACCGGTTTCTGGCATTTCAGCCTCGTCGGCCCGGCTTGCTTGAATCCTGATGGAGCAGTGAGCAAGGGACTCATGTCTGAGTATACCCTGCCACACCTATAGTGGCCAAAAACGATTCAGAAAAGGGGGTGGTGATGAACAGAGTGTCTGAATTAAGCAGACCACTCTTACCCAGTCCAAAGATCAGGGCTTGATCCATCACCGTTATTTAGCTCACTGCCCCATCCCAGCTCAGAACCTGGCTATATGCAAATTAGTCTGTCCCTGGCCCAGTGCATCATGGGAACAGGGCAGACCAAACTACCAAGCCAATTCTTCACCAGAAAGGAGACAAGCTACCGGGTACCGGTTTCTGGCATTTCAGCCTCGTCGGCCCGGCTTGCTTGAATCCTGATGGAGCAGTGAGCAAGGGACTCATGTCTGAGTATACCCTGCCACACCTATAGTGGCCAAAAACGATTCAGAAAAGGGGGTGGTGATGAACAGAGTGTCTGAATTAAGCAGACCACTCTTACCCAGTCCAAAGATCAGGGCTTGATCCATCACCGTTATTTAGCTCACTGCCCCATCCCAGCTCATAACCTGGCTATATGCAAATTAGTCTGTCCCTGGCCCAGTGCATCATGGGAACAGGGCAGACCAAACTACCAAGCCAATTCTTCACCAGAAAGGAAACAAGCTACCGGGGACCGGTTTCTGGCATTTCAGCCTCGTCGGCCCGGCTTGCTTGAATCCTGATGGAGCAGTGAGCAAGGGACTCATGTCTGAGTATACCCTGCCGCACCTATAGTGGCCAAAAACGATTCAGAAAAGGGGGTGGTGATGAACAGAGTGTCTGAATTAAGCAGACCACTCTTACCCAGTCCAAAGATAAGGGCTTGATCCATCACCGTTATTTAGCTCACTGCCCCATCCCAGCTCAGAACCTGGCTATATGCAAATTAGTCTGTCCCTGGCCCAGTGCATCATGGGAACAGGGCAGACCAAACTACCAAGCCAATTCTTCACCAGAAAGGAGACAAGCTACCGGGGACCGGTTTCTGGCATTTCAGCCTCGTCGGCCCGGCTTGCTTGAATCCTGATGGAGCAGTGAGCAAGGGACTCATGTCTGAGTATACCCTGCCACACCTATAGTGGCCAAAAACGATTCAGAAAAGTGGGTGGTGATGAACAGAGTGTCTGAATTAAGTAGACCACTCTTACCCAGTCCAAAGATCAGGGCTTGATCCATCACCGTTATTTAGCTCACTGCTCCATCCCAGCTCAGAACCTGGCTATATGCAAATTAGTCTGTCCCTGGCCCAGTGCATCATGGGAACAGGGCAGACCAAACTACCAAGCCAATTCTTCACCAGAAAGGAGACAAGCTACCGGGGACCGGTTTCTGGCATTTCAGCCTCGTCGGCCCGGCTTGCTTGAATCCTGATGGAGCAGTGAGCAAGGGACTCATGTCTGAGTATACCCTGCCACACCTATAGTGGCCAAAAACGATTCAGAAAAGGGGGTGGTGATGAACAGAGTGTCTGAATTAAGCAGACCACCCTTACCCAGTCCAAAGATCAGGGCTTGATCCATCACCGTTATTTAGCTCACTGCCCCATCCCAGCTCAGAACCTGGCTATATGCAAATTAGTCTGTCCCTGGCCCAGTGCATCATGGGAACAGGGCAGACCAAACTACCAAGCCAATTCTTCACCAGAAAGGAGACAAGCTACCGGGGACCGGTTTCTGGCATTTCAGCCTCGTCGGCCCGGCTTGCTTGAATCCTGATGGAGCAGTGAGCAAGGGACTCATGTCTGAGTATACCCTGCCACACCTATAGTGGCCAAAAACGATTCAGAAAAGGGGGTGGTGATGAACAGAGTGTCTGAATTAAGCAGACCACTCTTACCCAGTCCAAAGATCAGGGCTTGATCCATCACCGTTATTTAGCTCACTGCCCCATCCCAGCTCAGAACCTGGCTATATGCAAATTAGTCTGTCCCTGGCCCAGTGCATCATGGGAACAGGGCAGACCAAACTACCAAGCCAATTCTTCACCAGAAAGGAGACAAGCTACCGGGGACCGGTTTCTGGCATTTCAGCCTCGTCGGCCCGGCTTGCTTGAATCCTGATGGAGCAGTGAGCAAGGGACTCATGTCTGAGTATACCCTGCCACACCTATAGTGGCCAAAAGCGATTCAGAAAAGGGGGTGGTGATGAACAGAGTGTCTGTAATGCCAGAAACCGGTCCCTGGAAGCTTGTTTCCTTTCCAGTAAAGAATTGGCTTGGTAGTTTGGTCTGCCCTGTTCCCATGATGCACTGGGCCAGGGACAGACTAATTTGCATATAGCCAGGTTCTGAACTGGGATGGTGCAGTGAGCTAAAAAACGGTGATGTATCAAGCCCTGATCTGTTGACTGGGTAGGAGTGTTCTGATTAACTCAGATACTCTGTCCATCACCACCCCCTTTTTGAATCGTTTTGGCCACCACAAGTGTGGAAGGGTATGCTCAGATGTGAGTCCCTTGCTCACTGCACCATCAGGATTCAAGCAAGCCGGGCCGAAGACGGCTGTAATGCCAGAAACCGGTCCCTGGAAGCTTGTTTCCTTTCCAGTAAAGAATTGGCTTGGTAGTTTGGTCTGCCCTGTTCCCATGATGCACTGGGCCAGGGACAGACTAATTTGCATATAGCCAGGTTCTGAACTGGGATGGTGCAGTGAGCTAAAAAACGGTGATGGATCAAGCCCTGATCTGTTGACTGGGTAGGAGTGTTCTGATTAACTCAGATACTCTGTCCATCACCACCTCCTTTTTGAATAGTACCTAATCAGCCATGACACACATAATTGACGATGCACTACAAATCCTTGATTAGAATGGAACATGTATACTCATCCTACTGGACCTCTCCTCAGCCTTTGATACGGTCAAACTTGAGAACTTGAAAGATCTTCTAAAACGCAGAATGGGTCTATCTGGGTCAGTGCTAAACTAGTTTACCTCATTTCTCGAAAACCGGACACAAGAATTCAAGGTCAACAACACCTTGTCCAATCCTGTCCCAGTAACGTTGGGAGTCCCTCAAGGGTCCTCACTTTCCCCGACATTGTTTAATCTTTTCATGGAACCTCTCACCGAAATGCTACACGTGTCTAACGTGCAATATTACATGTACGCTGACGACACACAACTATACCTTAAGATCCACTCCCTAGAAGACATCAAACTGTTCAACTCAATGCTTGGGAATACCTAGATATGGCTGGCAGAAAACCATCTCAAATTGAATGCCCTAAAAACTGAATGCCTTTTAATAGCTCCACCCGCCAAAGTCCCCATTATGCAAGAATGGATCAAACATCTTACGGCACTCAACGTTCAACCAACCATTGTGGAGTCTGGAAAGCTCTGGGAATAACTCTTGACCGTAACCTCAACATGCAGAAACATATTAGCAATGCAACAAAGGGAGCAAACTTCCAGATAAACACTCTGAGGAAGCTGAAACCCTTCCTTCCAGTCAATGACTTCAAGCAGGCAGTTCAAGCTCTAGTTATCCCTAGAGTGGAGTACGGAATTGTCTCTCAGTGTGGCCTTCCGAAAGCTACAACGGCACCTCTAAGAGCTTCTATAAATGCTGCAGCTAGACTCATCACTGGCTCTAAAAGAAAGGCCCACATCTCCCCAGACCTAAAATCCTTGAATTGGTTACCACTGGAAGCCAGAATTCATTTGAAAATAGCGTGTATGATGCATAAAACCTTGCATCACAATGCACCCAGCTATCTGGCACAGAAACTGATGATTTCTTGTGGATAAGATCTTCAAGAAGTGCGGAAAACCTTCTACTGAAACCGCAAAGATTCAACAAGAAGAAAACCTTTAACCAAACCTTCTCAGAGATGGCGCCCAGGATTTGGAATGCTTTACCCCCAGAAACCAGACTTAACTCTTCTACTGCATCCTTCAAAAAGGAAGTAAAATCGATTTTCATGGTATAATCCAAAGAAATTTCAAGACCTAAGGTACCCGCAAGTCTACTCCTTACTATGACAAAGGTCCATCTAGACATCCTAGACATAATATCTACCCCTAACTGTCTCAACTGGATTGTTTTTGTGTTGTACCTTACTGCTTTTCTTTTATAGGATGTTATATATGCGTGTGTAACTTGCATTTAATTGATGTATAAAGAACCTTACTTATTGTAAAGCGCTCTGATATCCGCAAGGGTCTTGTTCGGGCTCTATAAAACTTTCGAAATAAATAAAAAAATAAATACTAGTGTTAATTGAAATCTGTTTACTTAGAGGCCAGAGTCCTTGATCATAGCTGACCCTTGTAAGAAAGTCATCCTTTGTCCTGTTCAACCCCCAGTGTTTTGCTCTATGATACTGACTCTTACTGTACCCTGGGCTCTGCTAATCAGGCCCACGGCTAGTGCTATGTGTAAAAAGGTACATGTAATAGGGTACACTTACAATTGGCAAATAAAGATCCTATAAGTACCTAGCAGATAATAAGCCCAGGGGATGCAATCTACTTATAAGTCCCTAATATATAATGGGGCATGGAGGTTTAGAGGCCCAGCAGATTTCCTGCACTTTAATGTGTGCGCTGATGTGTGCTTGCTGTCATTTTAAAGGCAGCCTCGCCTTGCAGCCTGGGTTAAAAATTATATTCTCACAATTGATATTGGCAGACCCTATCATTCCCTATTTATTTAATGAGGTTAGGGGGTTTAAACAATGTGTAAGTCCCTAGTATGTAATAGGGCATGGAAGTTTGGAGGCCAGCAGATTTCCTTCACTTGCATGTGTGCACTGTTGAGTGCCTACTGTCATTTTTAAGGCAGCCTGACCTTACAGACTGTCTTTAAAAGTTACATTGTGTGCATACTCCAAAGATGGTATGGGCACATTAAAAGTGATAATCTACCTTATCTTTACATATTCGGTACCCCCAGGGTCTCCCATAGGTGTCCTAGGGGGGAGGAGTCATGTAACTATATGCAGGGGCCTTATAAACGATATTTGGGAAAAAACTGCCCATTTTATTTTTCCCCATTGTATAACCCCTAGCTCCATAGGTTAACATTGCAATTTTTTATTTAGTTACAAATATTGCTAGGAAAGGAGAAAAATATATATTTCAAGAACTTAAAAGATTGGTGTTGATAAATCCAACAACTTGCCACAGTTAAACTTATAGTAACTAGTACAGAAGAGAAGTTATGGACCTTTCTCTTCTGTAAGCCAAAATCCAGCCTTCTAGTGGTCTCTGCTGATTGGTCTGCTTTAACAGGCTTAGACAGGCTGGTTGGTTAGTTGATAAATGGCCTGGCCAGAGCAGAGGTTATCTGATGGAGAAAGCTCTGGAACTGAGGAGGATGGGTCCTGCAGAGGGTACTGGGTAAATCAAACTGAGCTCAAAGAGAGAGCAGATCCATAAGGAATGCCAGACATACCCACCCCACAGCCAAATGGCAGGCTTAGGGAAGGAATTTGTAGAGGTCAAGGGTAGGAGAGATAATGGAAATGAGTCACACTGTGGGTTAGTTTACCTAGCTCTTACTCATGTGGAGAGAAATCATCCATGTTGGATTTTGGAAGTGCAGTGCTTTGTGGGACAAGAAGATGCCACACTTTGAAGGAAGTTGTCATGCTTTTGGATGGCACACAGTATCTCATTGCACAGAGGTGCCCCCTTGTTGCACCAAAGCATTGAATATATATCTGAGAGCTGCATAGTTTCTCAGATCTTCTGTCTGATACTACAAGGGAAAGAAGGACTGCCCTGCTGGAATCGGGCTTGGCACCCAAAGTCCTGCACTCTGAATGACTGTACCTGCTGCACAAACTGGTACTACAGTCTGGGGACTGAGCCTTGCTTCAAAAAGTGTTAGGGAGTAGACTCCCTGCAAACTGCAGGTTAACAGAGCCCACCTGCATCATCTCCATCAAGAGTACCCATCATGGAGTGCATCCAGTGGATTTTTAAGGATTTAGCCAGGTGCACTGTGGGAATTGTCAAACAACCCAGAGACCATCTAGGAGATTCCAGACCTTTGGAATTGTGCTTTGGACACTTGGAACCTAAAAGTATACTTTTAGGAAGCACCTCCTGAAGTTTGGAGTACTTTGGGGAAAAGCTTCATAAGGTTACCGACCCGACTCCGAGAGTCAAGCTGACTACCGGCAACCACAATCTGGCCAGGATTTCTGGTTCGTCCCGCTGAAAGCTCCAAACTTCTAGGATTTTCCCGGGGCCTCGTGGAAAGTCAAGTCAGCGACCCCTCTCCAAACCCAGCCTGTTCTGGAAGGTCCAGTTCCGTCAGAGGAAAAAGTTCCTGATTTTTTTTTAACTGTGTCTATTTGTTCAATAAAAATATTTTCTATTTGTATAAATTGATGTGGGATTTTTATTGTTTGTTGTGTCTGTCTTATGTGATGTTTTGGTGTTTTTTAATTATTTACACTCCTGTCTCATAAGTTAGGCCTGACTGCTCATTGTCATCTACAAAGGGTTGAGCAAGCCAACTGATGTGAACAGAGTGGCTGCCAGGTACACGGAATGGATCGATCAGGCCTGTTGTACCCTGGCCCCGCCGAAAGTGTGCCGCCCGACGAGATCGGCCCCGTCAGCCCCATGGTTTACGGATGAACTTAGAGATGCCAAAATTGTCTGTAAGAAGCTGGAACACATTTAGCGCTCCAACTACAGTGATACTGACAAGGTCAAATTGAAAGCTTCCCAAAGGGTGTACAAAGATCTCATAAGGCAGGCTAAGAGTGTTTATTTCACCGATCGGATCGAGAGGGCAAAGAATTCATCTAGGGAGCTCTTTGATACCGTTGCTGGCTTGGCTACTCCCAAGCCAGTGATCGTTCCTCCAAGCCTGGATCTTTGTGAGTCTTTAGCTGAGTTCTTCCTCAACAAGGTGCAAGCTGTCTTCACAACTCTTGAGCCACAGGTAGCCTCAAGCTTACTTGATGGCTCACATAGGACTCCAGCGAGTATCCCTCAGGAAGAGAAATTTTTGGTGTTTGAGCCAGTATGCACTGCAGACATTCTTAGTCTGCTGCACGCAACTAAATCAGGTTCCCCCCTTGACCCCTGCCCAGCGTCCGTAGCTAAGTTGGCAGACCTTCCAATCGCTGACTCCCTAGATGTGCTGTTTAACCAGATGTTTGACGTGGGTGATTTTCCCACATGCTGGAAACGGGCCTCCATTTTTCCCCTGCTTAAGAAGCCGTCATTGGATATCACTGATCCAAACAGTTACAGGCCCATTGTCAGGCTGCCGCTCCCTGCTAAATTAATTGAGAAAGCCATGAATGTCCAGCTGTGTGGCTTTCTGCGCTCATCACAGGGCCTGGACTCAGCCCAACATAGGTTCAGGGAAGGTCACAGCACTGAGACCGCCCTGATTAAATCCATGGAGGAGGTCAGGAAAGCTCTGGATGCAGGAGGCCAAGCGGTGCTGGTCCTTCTCAATTTATCTGCAGCCTTCGATACGGTCCACCATAATGTGTTGGTGGACCGTTTAGAGGACTGTGGGATTCAGGGGAGGGCACGGAGTATCCTGAAAACCTTTCTAAGGAACAGGGTTAAGGTGGTGGCAATGGGAGACTTCGAGTCCAAACCTTTTGAACTCCCAGGGGGGGTCCCTCAGGGATCCTCCCTAAGCCCCACACTATTTAACCTTTACGTCTCCTCTCTTGCCCCGGTGATCCGATCCTAAGGGTTTGAGTTAACATTGTATGCCGATGATACACAGATCGTGGTATCATTGCTTCCGGGAAAAAATCCAGGCGTTGCCGCCAGGTTTCAGGATTGCATGAAGGCAGTCAGCATCTGGATGGAGAAAAGCTGCTTAAAGTTGAACTCCTCTAAAACGGAGGTGCTACTTTTTGGGTCTAACACCAACCTTTGGAGTCCGGAGTGGTGGCCGGAAGACATGGGATTCCCTCCTTCCCCTGCTACGAAGGTGAAGAACCTAGGAGTGATTATTGACGACCAACTCTCCTATAAACCCCAAGTAAAGGCGCTTTCCTCATCCATCCATTGGACCTTGAAAATTATCAGGAAGATCCTCCCTTTTCTACCAGTAGGGAGTAGAAAGACGGTGGTGTCAGCCCTAGTGCTCTCCCGCCTTGATTACTGTAACAGCCTTCTCCTAGAGGCTCAACAGGGGCTGCTTAACAAGCTGCAGGTTTTACAAAACGCGGCGGCCCGTCTTATTGTCGGTCTGCCGAAATTTGCATCCGTTTCCAGGGAGTTGGATAAGCTGCACTGGCTCCTGGTGCAGAAACGGATCAGGTTCAAGTCCCTCTGCATTGTTTACAAAGCGCTCCATGGAATAGGCCCAATGTTCCTCCAGCAGCTCTTCCAATGGTACACGCCGAAAAGACAACTAAGGTCGGCTAACTTGGGGCTGATCAAGACTGCTCGTATCAGGAAGGTGCGCTGGGGGGGCCGAAGTTTCGCTAGAGGGGCAGCGGTGGCCTGGAATGCCCTTCCTCTTGCCCTAAAGCAAAGTGCCAACCTTTTGGCCTTCCGAAAAAAACTGAAAACTTGGCTATTTTTGACCGAGATCAGTGGCCGGAAACTCAGGGAGCTACCACTTCAGCACTAGGACACCGGTTGGTATTAGTGCACTCTACAAATGGTAAAACAACAACAACAAGGGGCTATTGTACTGAGTTCTTTACTGGACCATGTTAGTGGCTTTGTTACCAGTGGTAGGGGCATACTTACCTCAACAAACAATCCACTTTCTAACAATTCCTTATTAAGTCTGTGTCCTTGAAAGGCCAGTGGGAAGAAGGAAGAGTCAGTCATGTCCTGGTCAAATGCTTCTGGTATGCACAGTGGAGCTGGGACACAGTTAATGAAATAATAGGTCACTTTGTCTGGAAGGACAGATGATGTGGGATGCACCTGGTCACAAATGCAACTCATATCTCAGAAAGGTGAGTTGGCCTAAGTCAGATACTTTAATGTGTGGTTTATGACTCAAATAAACATGCCCTAGAAAAAAACAAATATGTGCACAGACTACAGAATAGGCAAAGATATTTGTTGTCCTTGCTTATTTCCAAAGGCAACTGGTTCCATTTAGCAGAGTAGTTGAAGCTCTTGCTGTGAAATTCGGTGGCATGCGTTAAAGCCAAGCTTGTTAATCCCATAAGCACTTTGTGTACCATTAGGCTGGGAAACCTGGGGCAGAGAACTCCACATAAAGCAAGCCATTACCATGTAACTTAAGTGTGAATAACAACTGCACCATTCTCATGAAAAAAGCGAAACACTAAAATAGATCAGCGCAGTGAGCATTTGCATTTTCTAACCATCTTCCAAACGGGCACTCAGCTGCAAATCTGGAATAATCAAAGAACTGCCTGGTGTTTGGCATGGGCTAAATTGCACAGGTACAGTAATGTATGGTATGAGCACCCATATAGTGCTTACGACCCCTGATGAGACGCTAAACTTCTTAGCAGATGGGTAGCATGCTACTCTGTGAGAGCCCGGTGTTAGTGATTTAGTCATGCTGGAGTTTTACAGTTTGTCACATGTCTCCAAGGGATTGTAGTATTATCTCAAGTCTGTTGTAGAAATTTTATATAGGAATATTAGGTAATTGTGTAGTTGAGTTAAATAGGTGCTTCACTGCATTGGACGCATTATCAAGCATGCAGACACTACAGATGTCTTGCTGTTTGTCACCAGCTCATAATGCTTGTTTTGTGAAATCAGTAGGTAGGCTGAACTTTAGAACATTATGAAAAGACTTACTCATAGCGGAAAGTCGTTTTTAGATGAGACTTGGTCATGTTCGTGCTAGGCATGCCTTTTGCACATCAGACATGCAGGCTCATGCTGGGTGTAATACATCTATGTAGTAAAGACTCAAAACTATACAATTGACTTCAGATTTTTATTGGAGCTAGGTAGTGCAAAGTTTTTGCTTGTGAAAATACCTAAACTCGTTGCCTTTCGCTAGTTACTATTGTTTGCCTTTTGGAGCTGATTCAATTCTGTCCATTGAGATGTATCATTCCCATTGTCTCTTTTGTCTTTGTTTATAATTAAAACTAGTTGGGTTCCGGTCATGTTGAAAGTTTCTGCTTGTGCTTGGTAGGATTTTTCAATGTAATATTCAGCCATAATACTTTAATAATATTATAAAGTTGTGACCATAGTACCTTACTAATTCCTCATTATTAATGCTCCCCCAACTAACACGGTGTGCTATTTCAAGACACCATGGCAGGAGTACAGTAATACTGGTTTCATTTTGGTGACCCAGCCATTGCAGGTCACCTTTTGACTAGTCAATAGTTATGTAACGTGCGCGTAGAGTATGGACCCATTTATGCTAGTCTCTTTTTCATGATCCTTTGGGTCCAGCCCCCTTCTGACAGTGCTTTGTCAGTGCATTGTTTAGCTATACCCTTCTGTCCCTGGGTGTAATGTGCCTTTGGAAGTTGCTAGACTGCTTTAATTGAAGCTATTGAGAACCAGGAGTCATTGAGAGAAAAAACAAGCTAGGAGTCAGCGGCGTTGAAATGGCCCAGTAGGTGGGGTTGAAGATATTTTTACAGAACATGCTCTTGACCTCTTGCATGTGTGTTATCACTTATTTAGCAGTGCAAGGTTTGGTTGTTTACAAGCCAAAAGAGATGGGATTAGAAATCTGGCTGAATTCGACAATTTCACTGGCAGACAAGTGTGTGTGATCTCTTGTGAAACAATCCTTAGTTGAAAAGTAATGGTAAACTGGGGGGCGTGGCTTGGATGGCAGCGCAGGCGGTTGCCTAAGTTCGGGAGCTCCGTGACCCCGGGCAAAAAACCAGCGAAAAAAGCGGCGAAACGGATCGAACTCCCGCACAAAGCGGCAGGGTGTGTGTACGAACACACAGCGCAGCAGAAGAGGCGGCGAGTGCATCTGGAATATCGCGCCTGAAGCAGAAATAAGCAGAAATAGCCTGAATCCTCCAAGGCAGGGGTAACGAAGGTTGCTGTCCAAGATGGCGGAGTCATAAAACCTGGCAACAGCGCCACAGCGACAGCTACAGCCATACCAAGCTTGGTCAAGACAGCGCTGGGACGCTGGGACGCTGGGACGCAAGGTGTGGCGCCCGGTAGAAGTACAACGGAGGTCTGACCGAGGCGGAGAGGAAAAGAATAGAAACGGAGACGGTGAAGCAGGGAAACATAGAAGAAGGGCGGCCATCTTGGGTGCCCAAACTACAACAGACAACAGTGGACGGTCCATGAGCGCCGCTCAAGAGAGCAACCGAAAACTCAGCAAGTAAGCCGCGGCGTCCTTTCTTTCATAGGGGGGAAATCTGCAGCGCTGAGCAGAAGCGCCATAGACAGTGCAACAGTCGCCTGGGGAACACCGGCGGCCATCTTGGGAGGGGCAGGAGCGAGAATAGGCTCCGAGGCACAGCGCACGGAGCAGAGTGCGAGGCAAGGACCAGAGAGAAGCCAGGGGAAACAGACGCAGGTCCACTGCGCACAGTACCAAGTAGCTACCCAGCACAGAAACCCACAAACACCTAAAAGAGAAGGAAATATAAACGGCGGCCATCTTGTGTGGGGCGGGGAACCAAGGGAGAAACGGCTTCGAGCGCACGCACAGCACGCATGGGTGCAGAGCGCTAGGAACGATCCCAAGAGGAGCCAGGCAGAGTGCGGTGGCGAACCCCCCAAGAGCAACCAGGGGAAGCGAGTACAGCAGTCACGGGCCCCTAGCCCACAGTATCCAAGGCACCGACCATCAACGGCGGCCATCTTGGGAAACAGGCTCTCACAGGATAACACAAGACTGCTCTGCCACCTAATAAACCGCACGGCAAACAGCACAGAGAAGGCAGTAATGATTGCACTGGACGCAGAAAAAGCCTTCGACAGAGTCTCATGGCCATTCCTAAACGAATGCATGCGCAAATTCGGATTTGGAGACAAATATAGAGGAATGATAATGTCCTTATACAAAAACCCCCGAGCTCGAGTGGTAGTGAACGCAGCGACATCAGAAACCTTCACCCTAAGTAGAGGGACTAGACAAGGCTGCCCCCTGTCGCCAGGACTATTCCTGCTGGCAATAGAACCCCTTCTCCACATGATCAGAACTAACACGCAGATCGCAGGTGTGGATGTGGAGGGTCAAGCCTTCAAACTCGCAGCCTATGCGGATGACATCCTGATCACCACAAGCAACCCACGGGAGTCAATCGAGGCACTGGTACAAACAATAGAGGAATATGCACACGTCTCAGGGTATAAACTCAACAGGGACAAGTCAGAATGCAAACCAATGAACTGCCACACTACCAGAGCAGTACTAGGCAAGTCAGGCCTGGCGTGGCAAACGAAACCCCTAAAATATCTGGGACTCCTCTTTGGGAAAGACCTTAGATCAACACTAGAGCACAACGAGGAAGCAATGCTGAAAAAGATCAAAACGAAGCTAGACACATGGGGACCCAAATTCGTCAGCTGGTGGGGTAGAGTAGAGACAGTTAAGATGATGATCACCCCAATGCTCAACTACTTGCTGTCCATGCTACCGCTATCACTAACGACAGACTTCCACAAACAAATCGACAAAGCCATTAACTTGTTCCTATGGGGGGGTAAAAAACCTAGAATAAGTCTAACAAAACTCAGGCTGAAAAAAGAACAAGGGGGACTGAACCTCACAAACTATAAGGTCTTCCAGACGGCATGCCTTGCCAAACAAGGGCTACACTGGTTAGCACCAACACCAGACTACATGCCAGTATGGCTGGAGCTAGAAAGGAGCATTTTAGGTGGGGCAGACCCAATCATGGCCCTCACGGCAAACAGACACCCAGAAGCCAAAAACTCAATAATACGGAACACAAAAATAGCACTACTGAGATTAGATAAAGAGCTAGAAGTAAGCATCAGAGGCACCAAATGGGAGTCATTATGGTACAACTCCAAAATCACATACAAAGGGAAGACGCTAGGCAGCAAAGAATGGCTCAGCAGAGGTATAACCACACCGGCACAACTAGAGGCAGGGAACAACCCACTCACCTACAAGATGATCCAACATACAACTGGCCTACTGGACAAGGAATTCTACGAGTTCCTAAGAATCAAAGCAGCCATCACCAAAGCGAACCTTTCCAAACACAAACCAACCATCATACAATACGCACAGAACCTTAACACAACAGGCCACCAAACAGCGCAGATCTACAAAATAATCACACCACGCACCACCACTCTTAACGACAAAACGATAGCGTTCTGGGAAGAGACCATCCACAGACCGCTAAGTGAAGAAGAGAAGGCCAGACTATGGACATCAGCGTCCAAAAACAAGATCACACCACAGCTAGCACAAACAAAATACTGGATACTACACAGATTACACTGGACACCGGCGAAACTAGAGAGAGTGGGGGCCACCGACAACAGCGAATGCTGGAACTGCCACAAAGCAAGGGGGGACCTAGCCCATATGATATACGACTGCCCCAAAGTCAATGCGTTCTGGAGCAAAGTGTACGACCTAATAGACTCGATCACGGGCTGCCAGATACAACGAGGGCTAGCAGGGATAATCACTGGATTCCTAGAGCCACAACTCCAATCCAAAGAAATACGAGATTTGGTAGACATGCTCCTAGCGGCAGCTGTTAAAAATATTCTGGGGCACTGGAAGGACTCCAGCAAAGCCACTTTCAAGCGCTGGTTCAACTGGGTAACATTCCTCCGAGCGGCAGACAACATCACCGCCAAGCACAAGGCGGCGAACCACACAGCCAAAGAAGACATGTGGGCAGCCCTAGACGAATATCTGAAGCTATAATCCCCCCCCCCTCTCTTTTCTTCTTTCTTTCTCTCTCTCTTGCTACCACTGAGCAACACACATGTAAAGCAGCCCAAGAAAGACAACTGTATAAAATGTACATGCGAAACTTATTCAATTCAATAAAAAAAAATTTGAAATAAAAAAAAGAAAAGTAATGGTAAACTGCTCAACTAGAGAAACTGGAAGCAGGCAGGTGCTTATTGTGTCTTGCAAGTGGTTATTTTCGGTAGTATGTTTGGCCTTGAAGACCTTTGCAGATGTTTGGTTGCTCGGACTGGAATGTGAAATGATTTAGTAATGGAAAGATGTTTGCTAGACTTATGTACTTTGGCGATGTAATTGGATGATGATGTCCATTTATTATCAAAGATGTTCTCTTTAGTGGATTTTGAGCTGAAGGCTTCAGTTGCCTATAAACAATTAAGCAAGGTGAATTTAGGAGTTGTGTAACAGAAGATTAGGAAACATTGGAGCCAAGCGGGGGCCGTTGTAATCCTTGGAAAATTATTTCTCTGAGGTACAATAGGTAGCTCTTACGAAGATATTGAGACAGATATAGTAAAAGTAATTTAAATACAATATTGACACCTTTCTCGGCCTTCTGGATGCAGGCAATTGCGGGAGGTTTCCAGAAAGTCTACCCAATGTTTTGCTGTGTGATCCTGTTTCAAACCATTTCTGGGAATATATTTGATCAGAATCACTTTTGAGGGAGCGATTTTCAGATCTGTGTGTCAGCTTTTTTTTTCAATTTTATTTTTCATCCTAAAGAGCTAAAGTTGAAAAGCGATTGCGTATCGGAAACCGAATCCTGCATTAGAATAGTGAACCTAAATTAGATAAATTCTGCTGGGATCAGGAAGGAATGTGTGACAGTATATCTGCAAGCCAGAATAACCTTGCGCTGTCATTAGAACGAATAAGACTTTAGTAGACATTCGTTCAGCGCGCGAGTGTTCAGAGCGACATACCTTAACAGGGCACTGGATTTTCGAATAGGTTAATTTACTATTCCAACTTCAGAATGTGCAACAGTAGGAAAGGTGTTGGACTTTAAATCCAACACCATTCCACCAATGCGCCCCCCCTAAGGCAAGTCATTATAATGACTTATGTGCTGAACAAATGAGTGCTAAAGACACGTTCATTCTTTTGCCGGCGCTGTAAAGGCACAGCGAGATTCCAGCTTCGGTCTGAAGGATGTTTCCCTTCAGGAAGTGCTAACATTGGCTTCAATAGAGATTTATTCTATAGGACATGTAGCCACTTTGAGAAATGTAACAGTATTTCAGAGGACCTCATGGATTGTATTCTGCAAAATGCTGAATAAGAGCCAGTGGCGTAGCTAGACATACTTTCTGTGGCTTTAATTGCTTTTGACGCCTGGCTACCGGTAAAAGCTGAGGGGAGGAGGGGTGCTAATGATTCCTGCGTGACCCGCGACAGTCGCAGGTAAGAGCGGTAAGGGGGCCGCTGCCCCAAAAACTCTTGCCACTAAGGATGGAACGCTCGCCCCCCCACCCCGTGCTATGCCACTGATAAGAGGTGTTGATTCATGGCTGTGGAGCTTCGGTTGTATGTCATTTTTCCACATCCACCATTCCTGCCTTCCTTAACTATTTTTGACTATGTTACTTTTTTCATAACAGTTGAATTTTTTATTTATGTGCTCTTTACTTTGTGTTATGTAATGATAAATATACATAATTATAATAAACAGGGATTAAAAATAGAATATTGTCACTATCACATGTTTATTCCTGCTATTCCTGTGAAGGCAAGTGGAAATCTACCCTTTAGGTCGCCATATTCAATTATGAGGTTTTTGTTTCTTCCGTAATGACTGTAATGGTGTTAGGTGGTCATGCTGAAGTGACATGTAATGATGGTTAAACTTCACTGCACATCTCTCTTTTAAAATGATTTGGGGGTGTAACTGTAAAAAGCCATCATAAAGAAGGATGCATACCTGCCAACTCTGAGTGTTATTGGTAGCAATACAGACATTGAGAATTGATTCTTCGGTGGCGTTTGTTGCTTTTTTTAAATATATACTTGTTACTTTTGCTACTCACTGCAATGAAACACGCTTTGTTGACAGCATAGCACTCTTTCATTTTTTGCTAAGGGGTTTCTAGTTATACCGCCTGTTCACAGATAGGCCATATTGTTTCTCGGAAGAAAAACAGTTAAAGTTGTTTTCATGAACACTATAAAATCCGGATAAAAGATAATCACTGATTTGAGAAGGACGGGGCTAAGTTTTGCACTGCTTTAGTGTATTCCGGTCACCGTTGAACAGCTCCCTTTCTGAGTTGATTATGCGTGGCCTACTTGGTAATAAATGGCGTGCCATCTGCAATCTGTCCTTGCTCTGCTAACCCCCTGTGGGGAAATACAGTGCTCCTTGTTTTTGTACAATTTCTCAGTTTGCTGTTTTAGTCTTACTATAAGGGCTATTTATCTAGTGTTACCAAACTTTTTGTGTCAGACTCAAAAGCAAAATTGTTAATTTCCTTAACGTACATCAATATCATATACATGTTTTATTGTTATATAAATATGTTAGCCCAGCACACTCAAAATACAAATATCACAAAGTATACAATCAGTAATGCAGAAATTTTTCGAAGGCGAGTCGATGTTGGATTTCAGTTCTTTCTTTATTTTTCCGGATCCGGATTCGCGATAGGACGGACTTCGCCGAGGACCCGTGCTGGATCGGGACTACTCTGTCCGGGACATTGTGCTGATTATAATAAGAAAAATTACCTGCTAAAACTACATGGAAACTGACCATTAAGGAAGCGCATTAAATCTGAGAAATCTTCCGTCCTGACCCAATGAGGAATTAACTATTAGAATACGTGTACCTTATATTGTGAGCCCTGAAGAAGTCCCTGGATGGGACGAAATGCGTTGGCGGTTTCAAAAGTTTTTTAAAGAATGAAAAATAAAGAAAGGACTGAAATCCAACATCGACTCGCCTTCGAAAAACTTCTGCATTACTGATTGTATACTTTGTGATATTTGTATTTTGAGTGTGCTGGGCTAACATATTTATGTATATTTGAGGAATGCGAGGTTCTTTGAATCAGCTTCTGAATTTTGGAGGTATAGGGAATTGTGCCTCCAGCCCGTTTCTGCACCTCAGTGCTTTTCGAATACTGATGAGGGATTTGTCTGAACTTGTGCAGGCATTTATGCTTTGATTCCCAGCTTTGTATATTCTATTGTTAGTTTATGGCATTTTTATAATTTCCTTTTAGAATTTAAGATAACACTAGTTTTCACTCATGGGGTTTTTGGGGCATATTATCAGCAACTAGCGATATTTATCGCTAAATGAGCTTAGCGATATATTTTTTATCTCCGCGCATCGCCGTATTTTATCACAGAGATAACGTGCTATTAGCAACGTTTATCTCCAAAGCGATAAAATAAAATATCCAGCGATAAAATATCCGGCGATAGCGGCGAAATGCCTGAATATTGCTGGGAATCCAGCGATATTCAGGCATTATCGCTAATAGGGTCCTAACCTGAATATCCACCGCCAATTGGATATACAGGTTAAGAAGTGGTCTGAGCAGGCGTTAGGTTTTGGCGATATTCGTGCTTAGCGTACATTTTTTTATCGATTCACCTGCCTTAGTAATATGCGATAGCTGTGTTAGCGACTGCTTTCAGTCGCTAACAGGTTGGGTACGCCCAC
Source organism: Lissotriton helveticus (assembly GCF_964261635.1). Taxonomy (NCBI): domain Eukaryota; kingdom Metazoa; phylum Chordata; class Amphibia; order Caudata; family Salamandridae; genus Lissotriton; species Lissotriton helveticus. Next base: position 616,255,255 of record NC_136063.1, on the reverse strand, counting down.
TTTGCATGTCATTAGCGATAAATATCGCTGACATGCAAAGCGGGCCCCAAACCGGTCGCTATCGCCTATAAGCTGTCGCTAACTGCTGTTAGCGACAGCTTGCTAGTAGGGCGATAAAATTATTGCCGCTTTTCGGCCGAAAATGGCCGCAAAAGCGGCGATAATCTCAAATCGCCCGCCTTGATAATATGCCCCTTTGTTTCTTGTTTCCTCTTTATATTTCTCCTTGCCAGGTCACTGTCCTCTGTCTTCTGTGGGTGGTGCTAGGAGCCACTTCTTGGCCTGACATGTGTGATTGGAAACCCACCGCAGTCAGGCATACCTCAGTTTTACCTTGTTGACAATTCGAGCTGTATAAACCCACAAGCTCTGCGCTTTGTTCTGGAGTGCCCTTTCACTGTCTGCCTTTTAGCACTCGTGCAGAAACACATTTAGCAGCATTTTGAAATGCTTAAGTTCATCCCCCATTACACAGATGACAATTAGCATTTTTTCTGCGGCAAAAGATAATGAGAATAACAATTTGAATAATTGATGTTGTCCCAGCCATATGTCAAAGTCTTCCAATAGTTGGGAAACATTCGCTCTGCCAAATCGCTTGCCCTGCTCTTCGCCATCCCTTCACCAGCTCCTGTCGAGGCCAGCTGTGCACCGGTGACTGCTCAGTGTAACATTAATTTATTAGCAATGACTTTTGAAAACATTTTTGCTTTTAGGATGGTCTGGCAGCAGACATGCACTTAGGTTTTATGTCCCTTTATGCATTCCTTGAAGCCCAGACAGTATTTCAAAGGGGAATCAAGTTGGGAAACACAGACAGCGTTTACTGTTCACCATAAAACCTGTTTTATGGACAGCAATTTTGTAATCAATATTGCCGGATGTAAATGAATGGCAACTGTTTATTCGCTGAGCCGTGCTAACACTTCCAATTTACCAGTAAGTGCTCAGCTGAAAGCAGCAGCTTAATGTTGACATGAACTGTTTGCAAGTTAAAAGCATTCGTGATTGAATTCTATTTTAGCGCTTAGTTTGTACCCTGATTATGCAGATGCGCTATGTATACAAACTGGATGTTGTAGACGACCCAGGTCAGGATGAAAAAAAAATGCTTTTCGTCTTGATGCTGTGGTACCAAGAAAAAGAGTTCATGTCCGTGACAAACTCACATTAAGAAGAGTTTATGTCTGTGACAAACTCACATTAAGAAGAGTTTATGGCTGTGACAAGCTCATCTAGCAACTAAGATAGATTTAAACATATAATAAAAGGATGCTGACGCCTCATCTACCTTTGTGGCATGCTTTATCAATGGGCCTTCTTCTTTTTTTACCTTCACTTTAAAACTAAGCACTAGAAGTACCAAAAAGTGTTAAGGAAACAATCACTGTGACATCTTTGCACGGATGTTTTTAGAGCCCCTAATCCATGGCCACATGCCAGGTGCCTTGAAACATGCAATAATTGCACCCTTTCTAAAAATCCAAAGGGAGATCACAAAAAGTCTTGCAGATCACACCTTATTTCCTCCCAACAGTTCTTCAACAAGAGCATGGATAAAGATGTAATTCGACATTTGAGAGATTTTTTTACAATTCATCTCTACTACCATTGTCAAGACAGCTTTATACAAGCCCGAAGTCTGGAGTTCAGTCTAGCTCCTACTCAACTGGTTAGCAACTTATGACGCAATTGACAAAAACATACGGTTAGATGCCATGGCGGAAAAGACGGGATTTCAGCAAATCCTAGCTTACATTATGTGCCCAACAGTTTATGATTGTGTCTTAGTTCTCATCAATGAAGAGTCTCCTGTGGCATTCCACATGATTCCTCATTGTCACATCTGCTCTTCAATGGCTGCAGGTGGGTTTTCAGTATCAAATACAGTTGTCAGGGTATGTGGATGACACACACTACACATTAAACCGATAAGAAGCCCGGTTCATGATGATATGGATCTGCGTGTACCTCAGGGGTGAAAGACAGAAACCATGATTCAAGCAACAGCTCCATTGGCAATGCATTCATGTGTGGGCTGCAGGACTTGGAGCCTCTCCTGTTTGTCCTTGTGGAAGGTGAAGTATTTAGGCATTTTGTTTGATGCCAGTTTGTCCTTCGTACTGCAGATATTGGTGGTTGAACATATTACAAACATCCTGCTCATGATGCTCAGGATGGTTCTATCTTTGGTGCAAGCTAACCACCGAATAAAGGTTATGAAAGCCTTTATTTTGTCCTGATAAATTACTATGTATTGGAGCATACAAAACGAGATAAAGCTACTCCGGAATCATGCAACTACACTTTGCCTCAACTGGAAGATGACCAGCACGGAAATAGGTCGTTTTGCTCTGCTTCACGGACTAATGGGGAAAAAGACCTGATTGCCTCACAAGAGAATCACCTTTCTGCTCTTTCTACTTGCTAACCCAAACCCTCATGTCAAGGAGACTGAATTAGTCGCTTCAATTTGCTTTAAATAAAAGAGAAACCTCTCTGGAACATCCTAGAACAAAACCACATATCCCTGCTTAGTTGCTGTCCTTTCAATAATGCCATAAAAGAAGTGAACCTATTTAAAGAAAAGCTTTTGGACTCTCATGCTTGTAGCCAGGGATGAGACCCCAAGATCTGCAGCAAGGACATGCTCACCAAATGTTTATGTCTCCACCACCCTCAGAAATGGGCAGCTGAACCCCTGATAACCTCAAAACACAGCAATATTAAGTGGTCTTGGTGATACAACTTGTTCGAAATGGGGATCTGTAGTTGCAAATGGCTGTCGCCAATGTCCAAATAGGGACTCTTCTTCCTAAGTCAGGACAAGTGGGCTACCCCCGTTGGTAACCCCTGCTCAACCCTGTGGTACCATAGCATGAGCAGTTAGGCCTATCTCAGGGGCAGTGTGTGAAGCATTTATGACCAAGCACAACAAAGCTGTAAAAACACCACAAAAGGACACAATTCAAGTAGGTATAGAAAAATAGTATCTTTATCTAAAGTTTAACACAAGACTCTCAAAGCGTTTTAGCAAGTCACAATGCAGGTAAACCAGTATGGACTTAAAAATGCAATAACGTATTCACGAGAAAATGGCACTGACTGAGTTCAAGGCCTGGGTTTACGTGACCCATTGCACACCAGATACCTGTTGGCAAAGGTGGGGGCACTCAACGGCAGCAGCTGTCTCTTAGCTGTGGCGGCCCACAGAACAAAAGATGATCTCGACCAGGCTGGCACAACGGCGGGCACTCAGCGGCTACAGCTCTCTCTTAACCACGGCGGCCCACACAGATTCAGCGAAGGTTCCGAAGGTCCAAATGAAGGCGGGATCTCAGCGGCAGCAACTCTCGCTTAGCTGCAGCAGCCCACACAGGGTTAACAAGTGTTACCAGTCCGCGTTCCTCACAGTAGAACTAGAGGCTCCGGATTATTCGACGGGGGGCTCACCTGCAAGTAGAATCCCTCGCACAGGAATTCAGACAGCTGACAGGGTGAAGTCTAATGTCCATGAGACTTCAGCAGGAGGCGCTCTCAATTCAGACCCTCAGGTAGTTTCTTCAGCAAGCTTGGTGAAAGTTTCAAAGTCCTTTTCTCAGTTCACTCGGACAGAGTTTCCTCTTGACATCCAGAAGGAACACACTTGAAAAAGGTTTCAGCGCAGCGTTTTCTACCTAAAAAGTATTTGTTCTCTAAAGTCACAAATCACTGAATCTAGCCAGATCCAGTTCTGTGGGGTCGGGGAGCACTTGGTTTACGAGGCGACATCCTGCCCTTTGAGAATCAGGGGCTCTGCCATTAGACGCCCAGTGGGAGGTGGAGCCATCATTCACCTTGCCAGGCACGGCCCTGCTCAGATCAAAGAGTCACCCCCCCCCATGCTCTGAATGCCGATCTCTCTCTCCAGCCAGGTCTGACCCAGCTGGCCCTGCTGCACCAAAACCAGACAGCCAATGTCCTGAGCTTAAACATATCAAATTTGAATTTCCTATCAGGTTCCTGGGGGCAGGTAGGATTAGGGAATGTAATACTCAGCCGACCCATTCTGGCCTATGAGAGCGGATAGCCTCACAATAGTAAACAGTGACATGGAGGGTAACTCACTATTAGAAAATGCTACACAGATGTAGGCATGTTCTTCCTGTCACAGACAACGCACCCTGCCATAGGGGTGTCCTACATGGTGCAAGGGGAAGGTGCAGGGACTGGGAAGTGGGGGCACCTCACAGTTACAAAGGCAGTTCTGGATTGCCGGTAGACTCTGTAATGGCAGGCTGAAACATAGTTTAAAAGCTGCTTCTGTGGGTTGGGCAAATCAGCGCTGCAGGCCCACCAGCAGTATTGGGTCTACCAGCCCTGGGCACACACAGTGCACTTATACTAGGGACTGACAGGTAAACCCAATGAGCCAATTATGGTTATCCCAATTCATACAGTCATCTTTACACAGGGAGCATTCACGCTGTGGCACTGATTAGCAGTGGCAAAGCGCCCAGAGCATCTAAATCCAGCCAACATAAAAGATGGGAAGCGAAAAGAGGAAGGGCGACCCGAGCCAATGACGCCAGGTCTAACACAACTCATAACTAAATTCATAAAAGAATAACTAAAAGATAAATATTTCTGCACTATATATGTTGGTCCTTAGAGCAAGGGCTATCAATTTCTGCTGGCTTGCTAATTTATTGTGACATTTCTCATTTGAGACTTTGTTGTATATTTGTGTTTTGTTCATTATTAGCAACGTGCAGAATTTGATTTTACATTGGACTCCACATGTATACAATGATATTTACCTACTTTCTTTAAAACACCCTCTCAGGTGTGGGGTACCTCAGGGCTCCTCCCTGAGCCCGACCCTCTTTAACGCCTACATGGAACCTCTGGACAGGATAGTCCATCCCTTTGGTGTGCGTATAGTCACCTACGCGGATGACACGCAGCTTGTGGTCTCGTTAGACCACGCAGATGGATCATCCGACACCTTAGGCCCCTGTCTAGAGGCTGTTGCCAGATGGATGCAAGCCTCCTGTTTGAAGCTTAACGGGGAGAAGACAGACATCATTCTACTCGGAAATCCCTCCCCGTCTGCTCTTGCACCCGTCTGGCCACCATGTCTTGGCGCTCCTCCTGCCCCCAAGTCCCAGATAAAGAGCCTCGGGATCTGGCTTGACACCGCCCTTGATTTCTCGGTCCAGGCTACTAAGACTGCCGCCACTTGCTTTGGACTAATGAGGATGCTCCGGCGGGTGCTCCCTTTGCTCCCTTTCCAGGCGAGGAGGACCATGGTCCAGGCCCTGATTCTCTCTCGCCTGGATTATGGGAATGCTCTCTACCTAGGAGCACCGGCTTCGGTACTGCAGAGGCTTCAGGTCACACAAAACAGTGCGGCCCGCCTACTGTTCAATCTCTCCCGTCGGCAGTCGGCGAGGAAGGCTCTGAAAGACCTCCACTGGCTCCCAATGGCTGCCAGAGTGCAGTTTAAAGCTTTGTGCATTATGCACAAATCCTTTCACCGTGTAGGCCCTGCGATTCTGCACCCTTTGGTCACGCCTTATGTCCCAGCACGCCCCCTTCGGTCTGGTACCTTGCAGCTGGCCACCTCCTCTAAAATTAACAAAGCCCGTTGGGGTGGCCGCTCTTTTTCCCATTCGGCGACCAGACTTTGGAATGCCCTCCCCTTTGCCATCCGAGGAAATAGCAACCTCCTCTCATTCAGAAAGGCCTTGAAAACGCATTTGTTTGCTAAATCCTGCTGATCTGCCCCGAGCCTGCGCTAAACCATTTTATCTTCAAGCGCTACGAGGCCCTAGGGCAGTTATGCGCTATACAAATGCAATTTTTCATTTCATTTCATTTCAGGTTTCTTATGACCTTCAGAAGTTTGTGTTTACCCGGCTCTTTGTAACTGAGCCTCAATTAGGGCCTTGCAGCCTTATTTTACAAAAGGATTCTCCCTACTGCACTTTTCACTGTTTGTTATGTCCACTAAAGTTGTTCATGCTGTGCTCAAGAGAAATCTTCTGATTATGACTCAAAACAGTATCTTATTCCAAGGTCCTTCAGCTAGCTCACTCTACTGTAGTAATTTAAAATAACTTGCTGTTGTTCATGTATCTAGTTTGTTCAACCATCTCTGGATGCATTAGGTGCTAAGGCAATCTGATGTTTCATAAAATTGTGCTCTGGTTTGCTGAGAATGTAACCTTTTCAATCACATCACACTGAGTTTGCAGATTTGGGGGCATATTATCAAGAGCAGCATTAAAATAATCGCCGCTTTAGTGGCAGGGAACTGCTGCTAAGGCGGCGATAATGGGCTTGATAATATGCCCTTGTGAATTCCTATAGAAACCCAGGTTCTGGTGTGATATATATAATTTGTTTATGTATATATATATATATATATACAGAAACACACACATATATATAATAAACCTATAGCAATGTATATAAAATATAAACGTTTAAAATATGAATACAAAATGTAAATAAGTGTTTCACTTCTAACTATGCAATTTTTGGGAAAGTTTTGGACTTTGAAGGGGTCAGATTTACTATTCCTAGTCCAACTTTAGGAATAGTAGAGTAGGTTTGGACTCTGGAGCAGTCAGATCTACTATTCCCACTCCAAAAAAAGCAACAACAGGGAAATTATTGGAATTTGGAGGGATCTGATTTACCATTCCTACCCCAATTTAGCGAGAAATGGGAGTGTGTTGGACTTTTCAGTTGGTGGAATAATTATTCCCACTCCAACATATGCAAATAAAGTGTTGTACTTTGAAGTGGCTAGATTTACTATTCCCACTCCAATCTAAGGAACAGTAGGAAACATGTTGGACTTTGGAGGGGTCAGATTTGCTGCTCCCACTGCAGCATGGGCAAAGGTAGGGAAAGTGTTAGGATGTGGAGTGGCCAGAACTGCTATTCCCACTCAAATCTTAGCAACAGTAGAGAAAGTGTTGGACTTTGGAAGGGGCAAATTTGCTATCCCATCACCAATGTAAGCAAAAGAAGGCAAAGTGTTGAAATTTGGAAAAGTCAAATTTACTATTCCCACTCATGCTAAACAAAAGTAAGGAACGTATTGAATTTTGGATTGGTAACATTTTCTTTCCTACCCCAACAGTAGTAAAAGTAGAGAAACTGTTGGACCCTGGACGGGTTAGATTTAGTATTCCAACTCCAGTCTAAGCAACAGTAGAGAAAGCATAGTCCTTTAGAGGGGTCAAATATACTAATCCCACTCCAATCTCAGCAACAGTAGGCAAATGTTGGACTTTGGAGGGGTTAGATTTACTACTTCCAGTGCAACGTAAGCAATAGGAGGGAAGGTGTTGGACTTTGGAGGGGTCAGATTTCTTAGCAAATAGAAAAGTTATTTATACTGAATTCATTATTTAATACATCAATTAAAATTAAAACAATTGAAAGTATTAACGTATTTAACATTATTTAAAGAGTGAATAAACTGATCAAACAATCAATAATTAATTAAAAATCAGCAAATAATTTCAGTAATTAATCAATTAATATTTTTCCTGATAATAACCAATTAAAAAATAAATTACATAAGTGCATAAAGTATTATTATATACAAAAAACAATAATTTACATTTTGTTTAATTCTTCCTGTCATAGCTCCCCACAAACCCAACAACTGACTGCTAAATTAATAATTTCTAATTGAATTAAAAGATAAATTGCATTTGATATGCTTTTATATAAAATCTTGCAAACTATAGTAAAACAAATTAAACACAAATAGTGCTGAACTATCCAAGTTAAGTCTCTTTTGATCAAAATGTTGCTAATCTTCATTTTGCAATACCACCTTGATACTGACTTCAAAATATCATGCTACCAGATTTTTGTATACAAAATACCCAGGATCAAAATATGGTGATGGTAAGCGCATATAGGTAAGAATAGGTTTACTTATGTAACTCTTCATATATGTACTGTGAACACACAGGAGTCCTTGAAAATCTGCACTTCAATAGCGCACCCAAATGTTGCGTGGATCAGGGGCAGAGTTAACCGCAAATCATGAGACAATGAGTTCCAGAGACAAGATTTAAAACATTTCAAAATACAAGCAATAAAGAAAGGACAGACTCAAAAAGTGAGTTCTAGAGTATAATTTAGAAAAACCATAATCCTTTATTGTAGGCCTGGGCCAGTGAAGTCCATTCCATTCACAGCACACCTCGCGAGTTAAGAAAAAAGAAACAAGATTTTTTTCTTGCTTGCGCTTGACAATGTTAAGTTAGCGAGTGAGGAAAACCGAATGCTATACCACCTTCCAGCGAGATTTCTCAACGCGGGTGATCGCGGATGATCACAACCTCTTGTGTTGAGAAACCATCTGTTTGCAGTGAGGAAGCTGCTGTTTGAGTAGAAAATCTACTTAAGCAGCAGAAAGAAGCAGCACCCTCTTGTGCTGCGCATGGTGCCATTTGCGCTGATTTTCCAGGGAGGGACAAACACCCGGCGTTAACAATGAGTGTGAACGGCATTACCTATTGCACTCTGCCACTTGCAGAACTCCGCGTAGCGCGGCAGGATGTTTGGGTCACTTCACGGAGTTACACATAGATTAACTCTAACCAGGCCTAGTTTATTGCAAATAAAATGAGTACAACACAGAAATAGTAAGCGCAGATGCAGTGATAGTCTCATTTATATGCATGAAGTGATAGCCATGAAGACTCTTCCTAATAGAAGAATACAGAAATATATGCAAAATCAGAAATATTCCCAAATGTGCAGCAAAAGCAATAATAAATAGGACAGGATTCTATTTACTCAGGAAAAGTATCATGCCTCACCCCCAAATTCAATGGTTTTTAATAGCTATTTTCGCCATTCTTAAGCATTGAATCTGCAAAGTCACCATGGTGGAAGCAATGAAAAACATTTTCAACACATCATTTACAGCATTGTGAATCATCATTCAATCCAAACACCTTAGCATTAACCCACTACATAAATATGTATTCACCTCTTCTGACCTAATGTCTTCTGGAGGTATCAGAACAAACTAGTTAAATAAACAACAGTGAACCACTATGATGAATGCAATTCCGTGTGCGGAAGGTCCTTGAAAATAGGTTATTAAACCTCTGAAAGTGCTGTTCAAGAACAATGTCATTCAGAAATGAACAGCTCCACATCGTGCTGCATGTAGTGTCAGGCAGAAAGATAAACAGAGAATGAACATGATATAGCATCCATTTTGGACAGGATTGATTTGAGGCTAAACTGAGTAAGCTTAAACCGGTAAAACACACTTGAACATGTTACGACAAATGTAATTCAATTGGATTAGCTTCGTGTCAGTATGTACATGTGAATTCAAGTGTAGAAACCTTGCTCTACATACTATTATTAATGCACATTTTGAATTTAAATCGCAAAAGCACTCACAGTACCTTCACAGCATGTAGATATCTTTAAGGAACAAAGAAGTGAAAATAAGGATGGTATATCAATATTTACGTCTATGCATGATCCTTCTTGATATTTTGGGTCTTTGTGTGTTGGCCATGATATTTAGGTAGCACAGTGTTTCTGTTGCGAACATATTTGACATACAACCCCCGCATTTTACTATGTCGAGACGTCTCAAGTGGAGAATGTGCTTGCGATTCCCAGAAACAATGCAACCAAGCTAGGAAAAAAATCATATCAGAAGTTTTCATTACTCTTTCCTTATTTAACTACTTATCAACTGAATGCTTATTAGAACATTGGAATGTTGAGCGCTCCATTGAAGACAGTGGCGTGCTCCAGGTTTCTAATGGCCCATAGCAGCCCAGAGCTCCAACCTTCCAATGTTTGTTGACAGCATAAGCTATGAACAAAGGCCTCACGGAGCACGAGGGTATTTCAATCTCCATAGGCTCGGTGAGGCTTTTGTTTTACAAATTAGAACATTCTGCCCTGTAGGGGCAGACTGTTCTAATATCCTTAGAGCCCTTAGTGTCAGGCTCGACTGGCCATTAAAGACCCACTCCCTAGTTAAAAGTCCCCATCTTTGGCTTGGGCTTTTAACTCTGGAAAGGGCTTTAATGGCTGGTAGAGCATGCTACGGGGGGCTCTAAAGCTATAATATAAACTGAAACTTGAAATCATGCAGCGCATTATCTGAAAACATTATGAGAAGTTAAAATGCAATCATAACTTGCAAGTAATGGTCAACCTGCCCAGTATTATGTTTTCTTGTGTGCTAAATAGAGTCACAACTCTTAAGCTAGGGGCAAAATATGACACAAGTACACTACTGCCCATCCTCAGGGCAGTTGCTTTGTTCGTGCACAAGTTGAAACAGGAGATTAAGAATCTCTGGGGCAATTCACATAGGTCTGATAAACAAAAATGAGTTATTCCAATCGATTTTCAAGGCTTACAATTCTTAGATAAAGCCACATTTGTCAATAGTTAATTGGTAGTGGATTTTTCTGGCTTGATTTCTTTGCTTTTAGTTTCACTACGGCCCCGGAGTAGGATTTCCTCACACTCATTATTAGGATTGTGCTGCGTGTCATTACAGAAATTAATTTTCAGAAAAGTGTAAGGCGAAAAAGATTTAATTTAGAACTTGATAATAAAATAATCTCGATAAACTAGGGATTATTTTTTCCCAAAATCATGATGGAACAGCAATAAAAACACAAAAAAACAAAGGTTTTCCAGAAGGACAATTTTGCTGCACACAAGGAGGGTGAACTCAAACTGACACCCTTAAAAAGACACATATTATCTATTGCTTTACTTCCATTCCAGACTAATACTCCATTCCTAAAGAAACACATCAAAATGGGCAGGGACAGGAAATGTATTCTGCAACAAGGCTTTGCTGCTAATTTTCGATAATACATAGCATTAAAAACAACTTCATTAAAGGTAACTTCTGGTCTTAAATGATACCTTCTGAAGAAGTATAGCCTGTAATGTATCTTGCCATATCTACCTCCCCAAACATTACGGTACATTTTTAACTAACTGGGCAGTGCCAGCCAGAAGGGAACAGTATAAAATTTAGCTTGCTGGCGAATTTTATTGTTAAATAGTAAAGGCTTGAAGTCAAAGAACACAGCCTTTGTGTTACAAACCTTTCCACAATGAGAACGTTGTCTTTATCCTCATACTTCTCTTGGCATATGAAGAGTTTCCCAGAGAGCTGAATGTACTTGATGGGTCACATATGCCTTTCTCACAATGATGCTGCTGATGCTAGTGGATGACATTGACCTGTTTTGTGTTGCTGTGGAAGCTGACATAAAGACACAACGAGCTTGCCTCAATGCGTAATACTTGGTTTCTAGTGTCAACGCCATGACTTACGACAGCAAGTAACTCACAAAAAGGTGACCTCACAGCAGTCTTTGAAGTAGGCGGGGTCCTGAATTCGCTGACCCCACCCGCGTGGCACTCATCATAGTTCCCATAATTTTTGTATGTACTTCAACCTCTGCCTCCCAATTGTAAATCCTGTTACCACTACATAAAATTACCTAACAGCAGTGTCACTGTATCAAGCTAAAAGCCCATGTATGGGTAAGACAGTGTGCGTTTCAAGGTGTGCTCAACCTTGAAAGTTTGTAAATAAGTGCATACAAGTACTCTCTTCCTTCCAGAAATCTCCACAACTGGGGAGATTTTATTCGGCTTGTATGGTAGAAATCTTGGATGTGTCAATGGAAAGCAACAAACTTGCCAATCCGCAAAAGAGAATGCTGGAAAAGAAACTAAATCATAAGTCTAGTCAATATACCTTTGTGGAAGTAGAAGGTCAAACACATGAGTTAGTGGGACTTTTTTCGGAGTAATCTATGAGGGTTTGCGATATCCAGATAGGGCTACCGTGCGGGGTGTGGGAGGTGGGGGGAAGAGGGTCGAATGAATCATAAATCTCAACATGTCTTTTCATACTTTTCTTTGCCAGTTGAACCCTTCGTGTGGCTGCCTTGAATCATAAACCTCAGCCTTTTCGCTTGAGTGACATCTGAGCGGCTGTGACTGAATGCGCCCACCTTCAGTGTTGTTAGGGATGAGTTACATTTTGTCCCAGCAGGATCATAAAACCTGCAATTATCTTTCTTATCTTCCTCTGAAAGAAAGGGCTCCAGAAAGGATCAAAGTGTCTTTGTCGCCCTTTCTGATGTAACGCCGCCGTTTTCTTTATCCGGCGCCGGAACAGATGCCCGCAGATTAAGCTTGTTCAAGTCCCTTAGATTTGTCAGAAATTTGACAGGACGTAAGAACTGAATATCACGCTTCAGAGAAAGCTGTGCTAAATGTGAAATGGTGCCCACCTCGTTCTGCACCTGTTTCAGTGGCCTCGTCTTCAGCGCTTAGAGGCCAGAGGCCTACGCCCAATGGAAGCACGGGTGAGGACCCTACGAGTCCAGGTTTTCTCCTCTGTACACGAAGTCCTCACACTTGTCATAAAATGCACACCTTTTAAGTGTCCAGTGCACGTAAGACTGGTTGCTCCTGACCTACAGGGCGTCTGTCACTTTTAAAGGACACTTGAACCAATGCCCTCTCTGTAGTTGTTTTGTTTCTGCTTTCTGGATGTCTACAGGTACAAAGACAACAAAATATGTGTAATTAAATATTTTATTACTAAATTGTACTTTGAGGCACCGAGTTTTACTTAAATAAGTTGGTTTACCTAGTCTACTTTCAAAGCAATTCATCTGTTATTCATTTCTCGCTAAAATTTCATCTCACATTTTTTAGATATAATATAAACTATCACTCAGGAGCACATGTGCCCTAGTCAAATTTGCATATAAATGTCTCTGGAATTGCCTGGTATGTTCATTTTCCTTGCCGAAGAAATTAAATGAAGTTTAGCCCCTGGAAGTCATCATCTGTCAGAGCATTTCCCACTATGGAGTGAGTGTTAATTTCTGTAATACTGCACGTGCTGAATGATGGTTAACATTTAATCCAATGATGTCAATGCTCTGACATTATTAAATGGGGTGCCTGTATGAGGTGGTAGTAGCCAAACAATCCGATTTGCCTCAAGCAAATGAGCAATAAAGATTTTGGTGTCTGTAAAGATGTTTTTGCGGGGTGCATCCGTTAAGAAGGCACCAGAAACTACATATGTATGACACAACTGTCCAGTACTCAAACTGTTAAAATGTAAGTGATGAGGCCCAAGGTCTTACACTGTAGCTGGGCCCACTTACAGTCCCTGTTGCTGACAAATGCCAGTGCTAACTTAACTTCTAATGATCACCCTTAAACCAGTATGACATTATGCAGAATATCAGGTCACCCCAACAGTTAGGGAAGACCTAAAAGTACAAGTTTTTAACATGTTTTTAGATGTATATGTTTTTAGTATGCCTGTGCAGGTAAGAGCGGTAGGGCCGGGTAGCAGCCCTGTTCTAGAGTGTGGGCCAGGTGGGCCAGGCCCACCCAAGGAATACCCTAGCCTACCCTAGGCCATTCAGATCTAAAAAAACAAGCATTTTTCACCCTAATGTTTCACCGGTGAGCAAGATGACAGATGCCAACACCTAAAATAGCAAATCTCTTAAATAATTATCAGTACTCAATCATCTTAATGACCCACCCAAGCTACTTTATAATCCACCCAGAGAAAAAATCCTGGAGCTGGGCCTGCCGGGTAGGGAGAGATTTCGACAGACGGCGACGAGGGAAAATTAATTATTTATTACATTTTCCCTCGTGGTCATCTGTCGAATCCCCCACCGCTCCTACTTGTGGTCATCTGTCGAATCCCCCACCGCTCTTACTTGTACGGGTCCTGGCTGTATGCCAGTGTACGCTCATAAGTGTTGGTACTGAAGAATAAGTGTCCGTGCTGAGCCCCGGCAAAGACCGGCACACAAATCTAGGATTCACTGGAAGGATGAAACGTCTTTAAAATGTAGGCCTTGAGGAAGAACAGCAGACCCACCACATTGAAAAATTCTCTTACTACGTAAGTGTGGGAGGGGCCTTGAGTGAGGTTTGAGCCCATCACCACAAGCCAACAATGGGAGGGACCCAGGAGAGAGGGCAGGGTTCTCTGTTTGAGGAGACACCAAACAACTTTTTTTGTTTTATATAGCACAAACTAGACCTGAGGATATCAGGTATCATAGCACTTTACATGAGCACAAGTTCCATTACAGATGGACACATTCATTTTTGTTAGGCACGGGGAGATTACGTGATTTGCCCAGAATCACAGGATGTTGATTGTCGTTGCTGAGACTCAAACCCGGTTCCCCAGCTTCGAGGTCGACCGCTCTAGCCGTCAGGCTACATCCTCTCCCCTAAAAACATCCTTTATATTCAAAACAAAAATAAATTAAAGAGGCTCCTAAGGCTGCCCGTCATCCTATGGATGCTGTAAAACCCATGATGGACGTCAGCTGCACAAAGGCACCGACAGTAAACAGGAAACTTGCTCTCTGCAGGGGTTTCCAACTCACTCTGTACCAACCATGTGATATCAGCTCTTCACCTGGAGACTGTGTGAAGTGAGCTGATGTCGTGTGATATCGTGTGACACATGGTCGCACCATGTGAATTTGCAGGTCTGGAACAGTGCTTGCAAAAGCAACTGACAAACAGCAGGTTACCGCATCACATCTCGAAATAACAATTTTGCTCCTAGTACTTGTCTATGTGTGAAAATGTCAATATTATACACAGAACATAAAACATTAACCCTTAATGTGAATCTTTGCATAGTGCTCCTGGACCTTTAAGTTATATAATGCAGTAGACTGCGAGGACTTGTGAAGAGTCACCTGAAGGGAACACATACATCATTCAGAGCGCGTATGTTCATGTTTTCGCCTTCTGATTCTTGCCCTTACCTTGTAGGTATTCATTTCAAAGCATCAGCATAGAGTGCTCTGCCATTTCGACTCTATGCTCGAAGCTATTTCTGCGAAGGAAATGTTTTGCCTTTTCGAGTTCATGCTGGCAGCTAACAATCCGCGACATCAAGGGGCATCTGCTGCGGTTGAGCGCCCTCTCTAGGGATGTTCTGATGTCGCTTGGGAACATAGCTCTAGCTTCTTTCAATGTAATCGCGGCCATTTTGTGAATTCCTCATCATTTTGTTTCTTGACATAAGTTATGTTACAGTATATTTACTACTTTTGCTTCAGTTCATTTTTATGATTTCTGGACTCTTGATTAATACAAGACTTGGCGATCACTTTTCTGCTCTCAAAAATGCATACAGTTTGCAACAAAACACATGTACTCTTATGTTCTCAGGCTTAGGGTAAATGTTGCAGATGCGGGTCTTTCTGAGAGGCATTAAGATTTCACAACATTTGTAGCTATGCTAACATTGTGGGCTTGATTATTGCAGTGTCCACCAGTCTTTCAAAATCTCTGAATATATCTAGTGTAGCTTCACCAGACACATCAGGCACACAGACTACCCTCCATCAATCATATGGCTTAGGTAAATTGGCATGCTGCAAAACACCATAAAAAATACAAAATTAAAAAATATCAACATGCATGTCAATGCATGGCTTGTGTGCTCTGTGTCCTTTGTGAGGATCTTGGCTTTTGAGTCTGGCTTATTTGTGGTCAGCATTATATGGCTGCCACCCTGCTTCATAATTGTAGGAATTTGTATCTCACTGTACACTTGGCATTTTGCAACACTGTGCTGGTTTACTGTGAAAATGTCGATACAAGCATTGCTACTAAGAAAAAAGAGTGATTACATTCAGTTAAAAAAATATACATATTTGACTGTTCAGTTAATTTTGGATTGACATAGTGCTAAAATCAACAACTGGCAATAAAGTGCTTTGATGGAACCAGCATACTGAAAATCAGACTAGCACACTCAAAACAGAATACATGTTAGTTAATTTCTGATTGTTATATCACTGGTCAGTACTAGTTTTACAAGTTACCAATGGGACATATGGATATATTCTTTGATTTCGTAAATTCATATTGAACTCTCTTAAATACTTGCTGATCATGAAACACGCATTTGAAATGTCAAGAGGTATGGCATTAGCTGCCAGACTTTTGGCAATGCCAATGCTCGTATTTTTGTTGTGTTTGTCACAAAACTTGATTGTTAAAGAAGCTGCCAGGCTCTCATCAATATAAAGTGAAATTGGTTAAAAGCAAAAATACTTTTGGTGTCAAAAACACACACTTTATTGTACTAACAAATCCCAATGCAACTAACTATTTACTTCACAATTTTTTATATATTTATATGAAGGCCAAGAGTACACAAGAAGAAATAAATATAAGCATTCTTTATTTTTACAAAATAGCTCTAAAAAGTTATATCAATCTCTGTAAGGTTACATGACTAGTTAAAAACAAGATAAACCATGACAAGCATTCATCTCATACAAACATGCATTAGATATTCAGAATAAGATCTTGTTGCCCTAAATACAAAAATAGTGTATAACATTGCTTGATAACTTAAAATCAAATCCTACAGTTATTGAAACATCTTTCTTATACAGTCACATCTGATACTTGATTAAAATCATTCTTTTCAAATGGTAATACAATAGATAATAGGATATCACAATAAGTGTATTCGATCTGAGAGGAAGTGTAGTGTCTTCAATTATTGATGATTCATCATTGAATCGAGTCTCCGCTCGTTTCGGCGACCCAAGCGCCTTTATCAGCAAAGCTACATGCAAAACATACCGATGCCGGTTGTACCAAAAAACTGGTTCAAATGGGAAGTCATAAAATGAATATAGAAAAAAATATACACAGGGACAAATGGTTTGGACCGACCCCCTAGAATAGGAATTTTTCTCCTCGTGGTCATTTCCACGATTTGGGAGATAAGAGTGTTGACGATGCAGCTGAGCTCGGTTATCGACTTCTTGTAGTGTAGGACTTTTGACGACCACATCCTTTGAGAGATGTCCCTTAACACACATCCATCTAGAAATGAGCTCAGCTGCATCATCAACACTCTTGTCTCCTGATTCATGGAAATGACCAAGAGGAGATTAATTCATATTTTATATGGTCTGTCCAAACCATTTGTCTCTGTATGTATTTTTTCTGTCTTCAATTTATGACTTCCCATTTATACCAGTTTTTTGGTACTACTAGCATCAGTAAGTTTTGCATGTGGCTCTCCTGATCAAAGCGCTTGGGTTGCCGAAATGCGCTGAGACTCAATTCCATGAAGATTCATCAATAATCAAAGTGACTACATTTCTTCTCAGATCAAATACACCTATTGCAATATCATATTATCTAGTGTGTTACCATTTGAAAATAATGTTTTCTATCAAATATCAGATGCGACTCTACAAGAAAGATGTTTCAGTAATTGTAGGATTTGAATTTAGGTTATCAAGCAATATCATTCAGTATTTCTATATTCAGGTCAACAAGATCATATTCTGATTATTGAATGGATGTTTGCATGAGAAGAATGCTTGTCGTGATTTATCTTGTTTTTAACTCATCAGGTAACTTTAAAGACATTGCATATCACTGTTTTAGAGATGTTTTGTGAAAATAAAGAATGCTTATATTTCTTTTTTCTTGTGTAAACTTGGCCTTCCTAAAAACACATAAAAAATCGCAAAGTTAATACTTACTTTTCAAGGGATTTGATAGTGCAATTGTGTTTTCCGTGCCCTGGGAACTGGTAGCAGTAGCAGCGGGTCCTGATATGAAGATTGAACAACACACGTGACATTAGCCAGTGCTGAAGTGGGCTGACACACTACCAAATGCTGTAAGATGTGGTGGAGAGAAGAAAAATGCGAATGATAGAATGACAGACTTATGGATGAAAAGGGCTTAATAAAAGCCTTACTATTTAAGAATACTATGCATATAATTTTTATATCATTAAAAGATTTTGGCTAATGTCAGACCTAAAGCCCATATTGGCAAAGCTATAAAGACTGTAAATATTCTCAGGCTGATTTGTCAACACAAATAATTTTTGGGGATACAGACCCAACAACGCCCATTGAAAAAGCATGGTAAGGACAGTGAACATTAGGTTTTCAACTTGTGTCTATGATTCTCGCATTACCTTCCAAAATAGCATTTTTCCTTTTAGTAGCAGTAAAGAACTGAGTCTGTGAACCAGAAATAAGTGTATTATCAATTTTCTTCACAGCAGGCACTGTGCTATTATGGAGGTGTAATCAGAACCAACTGAAAGTGCTCCTCTTTTATTTTTTATCCGTTTTATTCAGTGAAGAGAATTATATATTTTCTTTTGAAATAGAGAGATGATCAGGTCTCCAGGCCATCTCTTACGTAGGAAATACAATTTCCCATTGACTCATTTGTTTACAGAGCAAAATATCTAGTCAGTGATTTTATTGAAGCAATGGCACTGCATTGGGTATGTCAGAATCAAGTTAATGTCTTGTTTTTCTGTTATATTTTCATCCAATGCTTTCCTATAAAAGAGTACTTCAAACACTATTGTATTATCTTATGTTAGAGATATTTATACAGAGCACATTCTGCCATTTGTATGGGCAGTGCTTGTAAAAGAATGAGTTTTAGCACCCAGGCCTCTGATCAGAATCTCAGTGCTGGTTCAATTGAATATTGACACGTCGAATTCCAAGGCTGGTAGTCCTGACTCCACCGCTGGCCTTTTTAATCCACTATCAGACATTCCCTGTCTGTTTATTTCATTATTGCACCTTCCCTTTTTTCTTTCTTTTTGACAGTTTTTCCATCCTCTTCTTCCTTCTTCTTTCCGCCTGGAATGTTTTCCCTGGTGTTCCTCTCTGAAAATATCCAATGATGAAAGATATTTGCCAGCCCCCAAAATTAATTGCCTGTGGACCCCACCGGCAACCACTGGCTCAAATTAAGCACAGTGTACATGTCTGGAGTATTAATAGGATACAGTTATCGCCCAATCTTGGTTGCAAGACTTTAACTGGAGAACAGTCTCTGATTTGGCTTGAAAAATGTTATCATCAAGGGTAGATTTCTAGTTCTATCACTACTTAAAGTGGAATCAACACAAGATGTGGTCAAATTCAGTAATATCTGCACAGAACATTTTATAGGTATATGCCTTCAGTGAGGGCCTACAACATTGTTTTAGATGCTCTAGTTACAGTCTTAATGCCATTTTGAATTTCCTTATAGGCAGTCAAAACTGCACCTTTTTCAAAGTGGTATTGGAAATTCATTTTGGAAGTTAATCTAGTTTCATTTTCACTGATGTTCTCCCCTGACATCATGGTGTTTCACCTTTTTTTAAGCTCTCCGGAGTATCTTAGCTTTTGAGGGAGGCAATTTTGCCAGGTTCATGTGCTCCAGCTGATGAATTTTCTTTGCTTTCTGGGTTTTGTAGTCTGGTGTATCCCATTATAAAACTAAAACTTCAAGTCACTCAATGCAATCAAAGCACCCGGACGGGATCAGTTGCTCACGTCATGGGCCTAGAAAATTTGGCAGCTATGTCGAAGGTGCTGACATGGAATTTATATTTTGGGAGATGGGATATCCGTCACCGTTGTTATCGAGCAAACCATCTACCTGAGATCTAAATCGGGCCCTCAGTCATTGAGATGCCAGTGAGTTATAAGGTTTGATAAATGTTTCCAGCACTCTCAGCAGACCTTCTAGATGTTGCCTGGGAATTTAGCATGCACATTGCCTACCATGCAGTATGTGAGTATGGTCAATATAAAGTGGTCGCTCTTGTGGACGCAACGTAGCCATCTAGTGCTGTATTTGCATTGTTCTGTATGGGTGATGGGAGGATGTGTTTTGTAAATTCGTGCTTCTATGGGCAAGTTGAAATGTGGCGCTTTGGTCATGGTGATACCCAGTGCATGAAATACAGGGACCTTATGTCAAAGGTCCAGAGACCTGGTGGGTGTATTTATGGTTACTGCTTACTGAGTCAGTGTGTACCAAAAAATATATGTAAGAAAGAAAAATTTCTTTCTAGAGTCCCCTCACTCACCGGGGTTGCCCCACGGTGACATGCTTCATCATTGGGGCCATCCCAGTTCTCTACGAAAAGGGGCGTGCTGCGACAAGGCGACTACGCTGGAGCACTGGTTTTGTGAGATGACTATGTGTGGTGCAAGTGTGATAATGGTGGAGTGGGTGTGGGATTAAAAATACCGTGCTAGTGGGCCTCAACAATTTATTTCGCTCCTAGTGTGGTATAAAAAAGTTAAAAAGGGGTAACACTGTATTCTAACTTTTACTGAGCTAGATCAGTGTTAAGGTCAACATGTTTCAAGCTCCCCCAAGCTTTTCTTCAGGACCATACAGGGTCCAGCCCTGTATTGCCACTCCTGTTTCCAAATGAAAAAAGTGTTGCTAAAAAATATATATTTTACAATGAACGCTGTTGTTAATAAAACATGCGTGCTGTACATACGTTTAGTATTTCACTGCGTTTTATAAAAGAGTGTATGGTTACACCCCATGGTCTTAGGCAAGGGCAGGAACGCCTCGTGGAAACATTGTTCCTATCGGCAGACCCGCTCGGTACTACCTGGTTGCTTCCTCACCCGACCGCATGTTCTGCTATATGCAGTGGATGCGGTTTGTGTTGTTTCTAAGAGGTTAGTGTTGTTGTGAGCCACAGTCTTACGCTATATGACAGACTGTGGTGTCTTGAGTGTATGTGTGCTGTTCCGTGTAATGTGTTCTGCTAAATAATGTGTGTGTTGTTTCCTTGTTGTTAGTGTTCTTATAAGCACAGTGATAAATAACTAGCTATGTGACACGCCTATGCTGTGTTGCGAGACGTTGGGTTTAAATCAGTAGCTGCCTTATGAGTTGAAGGTTTGTCTTAATTCTAATTTCCTAGAAGAAAAACTCTGTTTGCTTTTCAGTTTCATTATTTGCCCTGCTTTTCGCAATATGATAGTTTGTGATGCTATCGTTGCCAAAGCCTCAGCTGAGTGTTTGACTGGTGCATAAACAAATGTTGACCTCAGGTAGGGTTTTTAAGTGACAACCATTGAAAAGGAAAGTAAGGATTGTATTAATATTGATATGGCTGAGCAGGAATGGTGTCAAGTGGCCTGCCTGAAACCACCTTAATGTGTCAGTGTCTCTAGAACCCTAGAGCCTATGCAGTACCGTCTGAATGATATCCCTAAAATGCTTCTAAAGAATGCCGCCATCAAAAGGTATTCTTTTCCATCTAAGGGTTTGGCAGGAGCTCACTATGGCAAAGCACTTCACTGGTCAGTCATCCTGGAGTATTGAGACATGGCTAGACCGATATTCAGGTTGATACCATTGCACATCAAATGGTGAATAGAGTAGCAGTCTGTGTGCCGAACTGTGCTCATTGCATTAAGTGGACTTGGACACATACCAGATTACATTTAAATTTACCCCTACTGAGTTTAATTCACATCTTGCACGAAGAGCACTTTCATATTTCACAAAAGACTTTGGTGCTCCTTCTGTAAGGTAAAGAGCACCAAAGCAATTCCTGTGATGGTGCATCCAAGGCTGAGAACTCATATTCTCCACAGTGTGGAGATTCTGATCTAAAATGTGCAGTCTTAAAGGACGGGTCTTTAGGAGCGTACCAGGAGAGTAACACCTCTATTCTCTCAATGTGTTGTTTGTGTGCCAGTGTAACCATCAACCAAAATGTACCAGGGTGCTTCAGGCCCCTGAAAGGGTAGGTACATGCAGTGAATGCATCCTACCTTACAGTGGACCTCGAAAATCCCAGTAAGGAATCAAAGCCTAACAATTTCCCATTAATACTGAGCATGTGGAGCCACCTTCCTTCAAGTGTGTGTTGGCCAAATGATAGTCCATGTCAACACTAAAGGCTCTCTCTGGGTGGATGACTTGGTGTTTATTTCAGAAAGCAATACAAATGATCAAAAATGTATATATTGTGTAATGAAAACCATGTTTTTTTGGCGGAAAGTACAGAGTTATGGTTATAACAAACAACCTAATATTGTTATTTATACACTTCTGAAATTCTGCTTAATTTAATGAAACAACTAGAAAACATTTGCTAAATTCCAGTATATATATATATATATATATATATATATATATATATATATATATATATATATATATATATATATATATATATATATATATATATATATACACACACACACGCACATATATATATATACATATATATGTATATCTATACTACTATTATAAAGGAAGAACTTTGAACCTTTGAGGCGGGTAAACTCGGGAACCACAGCGCCAATCCACACACCCGATACATCGTTGTAATCGTCAGGGTGTGCAGATGGACATAGGCTATATAAACGTAATAAATATACGCTATTTAAAAAATTTACCAAAAAAAAAGTAGTCCCTTGGAAGAAGCGCTTGGCGCGACGTGCGTGCCCGATGTGAGGAGTGCGGGGAGGAGCGGCGTCCAGGAGCGCGAGGAGGACCGGCGGACATGGCGCGGGGAGGAGCGGTGAGGAGCGGCGGACAGGCGGTGAGGAGTGGCGGACAGGCGGTGAGGAGCGGCGGACAGGCGGGGAGGAGCAGTGAGGGGCGGATGAGGTAGGTTATTTATTTATTTATTTAGGAGCGATGAGCGGCAGAAAAATTAAGCAAAAATGAAAATCGTGAGCAAGAGGAAGCAAACGGAGCATTACAAAAGTGAGCCAAACGGTGCATTACTGGAGGAAAAAGTTACATGTGCAGATTACAAAAGCGTACATCGTGAGCAAGAGGAAGCAAACGGAGCATTACAAAAGTGAGCCAAGCGGTGCATTACAGGAGGAAAAAGTTACGTGTGCAGGTTACAAAAGCATAGAAAGTAAACATAGGGGTATAGGAGGAAAAAGTGACGTGTGCAGGTAGCAAAAGGAAGCAAACGTGGCATTCAAAAAGTGAGCCAAACGGTGCAATACAGGAGGAAAAAGTTACGTGTGCAGGTTACAAAAGCGTACAAAGTAAACGTAGAGGTATAATAGTGCAATATATGGAGGAAGGCTCCCGGGGACCCACGGACAACGTCGGGGCGGGCGGGGGCCCTGAAGCCTAATTGCTCCCGGACAACGTCGGGACAGGCTGCTACAAAAGCGTACAAAGTAAACATAGAGGTATAATACTGCAATATATGGAGGAAGGCTCCGGGGGACCCACGGACAACGTCGGGGCAGCCTGGGGCCCTGAAGCCTAATTGCTCCCGGCCAACGTCGGGACGGGCTGCTAGTATGTATATATATTTTTTTATTTTTTTATTTTTTCAGTACGTAGATGTAGAGTTAAGAATATTAAATCTATACTACCTTTATATGCACTTTCCTTTTTAAATGTCTTTCAATATTTTGCCTACCATAACAAGGTAACACAATAGTCCTAGTCTCACTGTTCGTTAGTACAACCTACTTCTTTGTAGAAAGTCTGGGCCTGGGATGGAAAAGATTGTACCTTCTTACAACGCCATGAGTTTCTTTGGGTTTCTTTTTTGTGATGCCAGCCTAGAAAATTGCAAAGCTTGCTGCAGTCGTACCCATTTTGTAAGCCTGATATTGCTCCTGAGGTCAGTGTCACAACTGAGATCTGGTGTGATAGCAGGCCAGGAGATAGAAACTCAGCAAACAATGTATTAAGCTAAGGATCTCATTTCATCTTTCCTGGCAAACCGTACCCAGACAGTAAGGCTGGGAGATTTCTATTCTCCTATCTCTGCACTCCCTTGTGGAGTCCCACAAGGCTCCTCGCTAAGTCCTATGCTTTTCAACATCTATGTAGCGGACTTAGCGAGGATAATAAAGGCCTATGGGATACAGCTTACATCGTATGCAGATGATACCCAGCTGGTTCTGGGTATCCACAAGGACGGCCTTACTGTAGCGGCCAATTTCCAGAAAGCTATGCTTGAGGTCAGTACCTGGATGGCCTCGAATTGTCTTAGGCTCAACTCGGACAAGACCGAGGTTATGACCTTCGGAAGACTCTCCCCTGAATGGTCCCCTGGTTGGTGGCCGGAAAAGCTTGGCCATCCACCTGTCCCAGTGGAAAAAGCCAGAAATTTGGGAGTGTTGTTTGACAGCAAGCTGGCTTTTGACCTCCACACTAATAAGGTCGTGTCATAGTCATTTTTCGTTCTGAAAAAAATTAAGAAGCTGCTACCTTATCTCCCTTCTTCAGCTGGGAAGACCCTGGTTTCTACCTTAGTCTTCTCTAAAATAGATTATGGGAACGCTCTCTTTCTTCACACCCAGAAGCGTGTCATAACGAAGCTGCAATCCATTCAGAATGCGGCTGCCAGGATTCTTCTCAACATCCCTCGCCGCAAATCCACCACTCTTGGAATTCGTCAGCTTCACTGGCTGAGAGTTGAGAGCCGTGTTAAATTCAAGGCCCTCTGTATTGCATATAAGGCTGTACATGGCATAGGACCCAGGTTCCTGACTGAAGCCTTTCAGCTGTATACCCCCAGAAGGCAATTAAGATCGGCCAATACCAGTCTCCTCCCTGTGCCACGCACAAGATCGGTCACCTGGGGAGACAGGCGCTTTCTTGTGGCCACCCCAAAACTCTGGAACCTCTTGCCACTTGCCATTAAAACCGCCCCGAACCTGATGAGTTTTCGCAGGCTCTTGAAAACATGGCTGTTTAACCAGTAAGAGGACGGCAGGATGGCGGACTCCAGTTGCTCCACAGCGCCGAGACACCTTCGGGTATTTGTTGCGCTATAAAAATTACGTAAATAAATAAATAAATAAATATTGATGTTTTCCGAGATCAATGCACTGAGGTACATTAAACTGATTAATTGTAATTTTAAGGATCTGGTTTAGATATCAGTGAACGGGTAACTCCACCACAACGGTGAGGCATATCCCATCCGCCAAAATCTAAATCCCATAGGATATCATGGGATTTACAGTTAGGCAGACGGGATATCCGTTCCAGTTGTGATAGAGTAACCCATTCCTCAATATCTAAATCATGCCCTTAGTCTTTACAGAGCTTATCCAGGTTATTATGTGCTGCACAAAACAAGTTAATGTCATCTTTTTTATCTCATCACAATTGCAGAGGTAGGAGGTATTCACACCTTGTCTGTGGATAATGGATATGAAAATAAAGAAGCATTTGCAATGCAATAGGTCTCGCATGAGCTACTGACATTATAAATAACGATGCCTTTTATTTAAAACATACATAAAAGGAATTGCCATTTACAATTCTAATAGTTTAAACTCTTGCAAATGCGAGACCTATTGAATTACAAATGTTTGTTCTGTTAAGTACTCGCTCCCTTCTGCGCTACAACACTGAGGCTTTCCTAACATCATAAAGTGAAAATGTTACTTGTTTTTGGTTTGCTGCTCTACAGTACTCTCCATACCCGCCAGCTCACACGGTGCCACCGAGTTCTCCTGGTGAGGAGCCAATATCACACGGTGGCAGGGAAAACGAGCTGCAAACCACTGTAAATAGTGGTGTTCCAGCTCGTTTTCCGAGGATTTGAACAGCAGACCTCCATTAAGGTGTGTGAAAACACCCCAGCACATCGGCACCAGCCTCAGCAAGCTTTTTCTTTTATTGGGGGGAGGGGGGAGAGGGCTTGGGGGTGGGGTGAGATGGGGTTCAAAAGTGCCTGGTAGGTACTTGTCGGCAAGAGACCCCGCCCCCCTCATCACACTGTGACATTGTTCATCAGGTTGGCAGGTAAGATTCTCTGCTTCTTCAGTGTCATCATTCAATCAAAAATATGTGTCTTCCACAGCCATTTTAATGAGTTTCAGTTATCCTGGTCCTCTAATGTTTTGTAGAACGTTTTTACTTTCCAGCCTAGACAGGAAGGACCTCATGAAATAAATCGCTGTATTGCAGTGTGCAAAAGATAGCAGACCCACTAAATCTTGTTGATGCAAAATAATCTAATGAATCTACAGCCGAGTATATATAGAATCCTTCCAACCAATGCAAATGAAGTACACTTTAACCAGACCCATGAATGTACATTTATACCAATGAATGTACATTCAGACCAATGAATGTACATTCATGCCAATAAATGCAAATTTCCAGAAACAAATACACATTTATACAGTATCCACAGAACATCACATTTACAAGAGTAAATTAAACATGAATGGACTATAAAAGAAGCTGTTTTCATTCAGGAAAAAAAGGAATAGTGCATGCACATGGACTCCACTAAAAAAATGGATGAACATCCCCGTACTAAGAACTGCCTAACAGTACTCAAGGAGCTCTCATTTCAATATGAGTTAATAATACATTATGCAAGACCAACAACACTTATGAATAAAAAAGATTTCTCAAATGCATCAGTTAGGATGGTTTGCAAAAAATGAATACATAATAGTGCTATAAAGCCCTTAGCCATTAGTCATTAACTCGTCTTGAATAATCGTCTGTATTCCATAACATAAAACATCACACCAGTCATAATTAAGGAAGAGTTATGGTCGTTCCATAGAGTTCTTGTGTTATTAAAAACACTTTTTTCCGCTGATTAAGAGCTATTCTTTTTAAGTAGCCTCCGAAACCCCTAGTTGTCTGAACTTATTTTCATTTTGCAAACATGTAATAATATGCGATGCATGTAGCACTTGTTACCGTTGACTTTATACCACTAGGTCCCAAAGGCGAGACCTATTGGCTATGCCAATGCTTGTTAGGTCTGGTATTGGTCAAGAAGTTTTAACTTTACTAACATTTTGAATATACATCTGCCTTTGCTTCAGATTTCATCTGGGGGTTAGGTAAAACAGGCAGGTCACATTTCACAAATAAGAAAAGAACTGCAAACTGGAACTGCAGCTAAGAGGTTCACAAAGCCACAATAAAAAAAGAGCTTGAAGGAAAAAGCGGAAACGAAGAAAACATAAGCGATAAGACTTGCCCACCTACCTGCATAAGCTCTAGAGAGCAGTTAATAGATTGCCACCCGAACCAAGTATCAAGAAACTCCAGCTACATAGTTGGGTCTGCAGACTGCAGTAAAAACAGAGAGCGGACTGTAATAGTACCACAAACCTCCTAGCGGCGACATAAAATATCGGCCATGTTAGAATGGGGAAGGTTCCATTTTTTTTATGTAATGAAAAGTAGTAGCCCAAGCAAACGATTTGTTTCATAATTTTTTTTTTTTTTTAAATATAGCCTGTGGTTATGTAATGTAATTCACTTATAAGGCTTACTTTGATTTTAATTATTAAATGCACTCTTACTCTACATACTGATTTGCTGCCCCAGGCCATTCTAATGATCACCAGTCTGAGGTGGCTACTCGCCTCATTCTGTTTCGAATAACAAACGCTTTATGTAAGGTTTTGTATACACACGTTAGTAAACTTCAAGTAAAAGCATCACACGTCACCTTTAATTATAAAAAGAGCAGGAATATGTACCTCAGGCATCAACAATGTGACAGCCCACAGGCACACAAAATCATGTATTACTTCAAGCGACCCTTACACCCTCATTAGATGGGAGAAATCCCAGGGACTCTGGGGCGCCATCCGGCGGGAAGCTGTAGAGAGTTAAAGTAGCGCACTTCAGGCAGTGAGAAGAGGTCTCAGTCAGAGCAGCAGGGAGAAAGTGAAAGCAAACGCACAATAAACAGCACGCCGACTTGGTCGACGAGGTGAGCCCGCGAGTGGCGCGCTCACGCTTGGGAGTGCAGTCTCCTCATTCTCAATCTCTGCACTCTTGCTTGTGGCTCGCTGCTGCTCGCTCCTGCACATTTTATGCCGCCACAAGCACCAGTGTGTGCTTGAAAATGAGCAGAGCAATGGCTAAAGGCCCTCCTAAGTAGCGCATGCGCGCTGCATAGGCAAGACCTAAAAAGGTTGCTTGACTGAAAAAAGTCTTCTTTGAAGAGAACATTAAACATTGCAACAGAAACAGAAAATATAAAGCATTTTGTAAATATGGAGAATTGTCCCTATTATTAGGTGTACTATACTGGGTTGAGCAGCTTCTAATTTGAAAGAAGAAAATCTAGTATTAGTAGAGGCCCAAATCTTTGCTAAATTCAGAGAACGTCGAATACCAGGGCAGCCTAGTCTTGATTCCTCCTCATGCCTCTTTCTTCCTTTATACTATACTTCCTGCCTGGGTCAAAGTTTGATGATGAAAAATGAGGCAAGGCCCACAAAATGTAATGTTGGTTCCCACCACCTGAATACGGGCACAAATGTAAGCCCTTGAGGAGGGTACTGAAAAATGTATTCTGTTTTTGGTAAAATAAATATTCAGGGTCCGCATATAGGCTTGCATTCAATTCTTGCAAGCTAGAGCCAGTGCTGGTAGGTGACAGCGGCATTACATTTTTTTGCTAAAGGTGGAATTGCTTTCATGGGCACAACGGGATGTACGCTGCACATACTTGCCTTACACCATCATTCTAAATGTGTGCTATGAAAAAAGAGTTGTCAAGATGTAATTTACTCCTTGGTGTTGGTTGTGTTAATAACATAGGAATGTTTCAGGTGAGATTGTATATATAGGACAGAGCATCACAGGCATATTTTTCATGGTTAAGAACAGCCAAGAAATAATGAGGCAGCAACCCCAGGATTACTTTTGTCGCAAGATTTCGCTCTGTACACAGAAACAGTTTTTTGTAAGCAAATATGAAGGTTTCAGGAGCATTTAGGAAGCCACTGTCATGAAGTGAGATGCTTTTATGGTGAAATATAGTGAAATACACTAGTTAATGTACCTCTTAATGTCAGAAAAATGCATTCTACACTTCTTGAGTATATCTTCAGTGATAAATTGATCAGGCTGATTCCTTATAGGTTTTCCATGTGATGCCGGTGAAGGCACTCTTTTTTTCATGATTTGTTATCTTTATATACATGTATATCAGCACACCTGCAGCCAGTACGCCATTAGCAGGACTAGGAACCAAAAGTGTCCTGGCAAATTTTGTCACACCAGTGACCATACTGCATGTAGCGCGCGAGCACAGCAACAAGCCTGACCACTGCAAGGTGGATTTAGGGGGGACTCTTCCCCTAAGGAAGTTTTGAAAAATTCTTATATGGTGCATTTTACAGCACATTGTTCATTATCGAACCATATGCAATCGTTGAATGACTGGATGGAGACTGAATACAGGGCTGTATGACTCAATGAATGAATAGTTGAACAGTGAGAAGTGGATGAATAAATGATTTCAAGCATGGAGGAAAATGCATAAATGCTATTAGTTAAGAGGAGCTAATTGTCTCAATGCACTGACCAAGGGTTGGTATTCGGGTTCTCAATTTTGTTTTGCCTTAAAACATCAACCTCCCAAAATATTCCTACCATTAATTTCAAGGAGTCATGCATATCTTGGACGTATTTTACACAGTGCACTGATTTAACAGTCGAAAGAATTAAACACAAAACATTAGACTTTGGTCTAAAATGGGAGAGAGAATAAACTAACCATGTAGTCGCTGAATTGCACAAGAACCTTTCATCAATTCTGGCATCCACTTGACTACATTATGTGATAATAGGCAATTTTTTTAGAGTGCTTCCCTTTCCTTCATCATCACATGAGAGCCTCTTGAAATACATCAGCTCGGGGTATGTGTGTGACACAAAAACGCAAAACTATGTTACTTCATTTGTGGTAATTCCTTAGGCCACATATAGGGCACAAAAGACCTCTTTTCTGTTCATGAATAGCTTTGTGATTAGGGTGTCGGAGGCATCACTATTTCTAAGTTCATATTTATAATTTATTTATTTATTTATTCAGCTTATAAAGCGCACTATCACCTTGCAGGCATCCTGGCGCTGGTGGCTACATGAGAGGTAGGAGAGTGTGTCAGGGCTAGGCACTAGAGACTACGGTTTAGGAAACAACCAGGTTTTTACACATGTTCTGAAAGGGAGAAGCTCCCAAATTTGCCTAATCTCCCAAGGGAGACTGTTCCACAGTTTGCCCGCTGCCACCCCAAAAGACCTTCCCCCAGACCTAGCTTTCCTAAACCTAGGTACTCTGTTAATTATAATCTGTGATTTATACCAATTGTAACCAAATGCAATTTTATAATTTAATGTACTAAATCGAAATGTTTTACAAAGATGACATTATATAGACATACACTGTTTGAATGTTGAAGAGTCTTCATCATGAACTGGATTTTCTGACCTAGGGTTTCCAGCTTTTCGTATAAAGTGCGATCCATTCTGATGAATAAAAATAGTTCTGAGATAGGAATGACTGTAGCTGTTGTAACTGCCATTATATCATGATTAATACAAGGATGCAATTATGTCAGGAATTAACCCCTAACATTGACAACACCACATACATTTGTTGTTCCCTGACACTAGAAATGGTTTCAATGGTGAGACAATACCTTTCAAGAAGGAACACAATACCTGCCTCACTCACAAGCCATACGGAACAACACACATATGGACAGAAAAACATTTAAATAAATGCACATACATACACGCGCACACCTCTCCTATCATCTAAACCAAACAAGACCACTCACTACCTGTCTCCACTCACCATCCAGCCTCTGCTCTCCTTGGCTACAAGGTTGCTAAAGCACCCCACAAACCTTCAAGAAAATTCTTCTCACTACTTCTGCTGTCACACCAGTAAGACAAATCATGAACAAATTCTTAACTACAGGAAAATTTCCAGAAGAGCTAAAAAAGAGTAATACATGCTCCCATTACGAAAAAAAAAAAACCTGGACCTGCTTATCCCTGACAACTATAGGCCGATGACAAATGAATCTTTCCTGGGCTAACTGATAGAAAGAGCAGCATTCCCCCAGATGTCACAGTTAGTTGAAGAAAATTCAGTAATTTCAGACTTCCAAATAGTATTCCGTCCAGGAAGAGGCAAATAATCTGCACTCATCGCCATCTGGGATGACCTTAAGAACACAGTTGACCAGAACAGGGTTGCTGCGCTACTTCTCTTGAACTTCTCAGCTGCCTTTGACACGGTTGAACATGACTCTCTAATACAAAGTCTCTACGAAGCTGGAATAGAGGGGACTGATCTTGACTGGATCACATCCTATCTTCAACACAGAATGAATGTCATCCATAACCCCCCTTTCTCGTCCAAACTGTACTTCACAAAAGCAGGGGTTCCTCAAGGCTCTATTATCTCACCCATTCTTTTCAATATCTACATGAAGTCATTACCGGCACTGATCAATCAATTTTACCTCATATGTTATAACATTGCAGGTGACACGCAAATACTCCCTAACCTGGAAAGCCCCAAAGACATTGGACACATGCACATTTTCAGTTGCCTCGGAGCCATGAATCAGTGGATGTCATAGGGCCATCCCAAATTGAATGCTTCCAAAACGGAAATGCTCACATTTGGTGATTGGAAAAATGTATGACCCACTCGCCGCATGGCCTGATGATCTGGGAACAACGCCTAAAGTATCAAAGGAAGCAATACAAGTCAGAATTACCATGGACTGCAAGCTATCAATGAGTGCCCAAGAGGACAAACTAGCAAGATCAAGCTTCGCTACTGTAAAAAGTCTGTGACGCATATTACCCGACCTGGGATTGCCATACAAGTTCCAGGCTACTTGATCTCTTGTTCTGCCTAAACTCAATTACGCCAATAGCCTCTACCACAGATCATCTTTAACAACTATGAAAATACTACAAAGGATTCAGAACTCTGCTGCCAGACTACTCTTACATATAAAGCCACCAGCTCACATCGCCCCTGCCTTGAAGGTCCTACATTGATTTCCGGTTGCCAGGAGATCCACATTCAAGCTGTTTTGTATCATCTACAAAGTGATACATGGAACAGTACTGCTCTTCATCAGGAATAAAATCACCAAACACATTCAACAAAGGAACCTCCGCTCTAGATTGGCACCTCGCCTTAAAGTCCCACTTTACAAGAAAAAACATAGGTGGCATATCCTTCTCTGCTTACGCAGCCAATGTATGCAAACTCTTTTCCCCCAAACATAAGGTCCACGGATAACTACCTTATTTTCAGAAGACTACTCAAGAGTTGGCTCTTCCCCACATAAGAAATGTGCATTTGGTTGTATAAACATGTATAATAATTATGTTTATAAATATATAAATATTCATTAGTTCTGCTTAACAAATGTACATATTACTAATGGATGTATTACTCTATGTCTAACATGTATATGTACTTGACTGCATAAATAAGTAAATCCTTGTCATAACTATTTATCTACAATCGCTTCACTATTGAATTACAATTTTTTTATATAAAAAGAAATACTTTAATTTAAAGTAGAGCAACACTTAAAAGTCTGAGTTTATCAAATACAACTTAAATCTACATATTGCCTTCCTTATACATCAATACCTTCCATGTACTTATGTATCTTTATATTGTTACTTTACTTCTGATTCAGCATTTCCAATGCACTACCCCATATCTAATGCCATACCTCTCAATATATCCTCTACCTTCACTCTCTTTCTCATCTCAAAGCTCATTCTACAACTCTCTCCAATCCACTACCATATTTCTCACCATATAACTCTCTCAATAGATGCTCTACCTCTACTCTCTGACTCATCCAAAACCCCATTCTACTACTATGATCCACAAAATAACCCATTCTAGACTTTCCCCTCGTCTACCCCTCCTTTCACCATCTCATTCCTCTTTTACTATTTAGCTATTTGAACAAACCCTTTCTAAACCCTTCCCTCTGACTCTTCCCCCACTCCACCTCCCCTTTACTCATCCCAAACCTCCTCCTATTGCAATGAGCTGCCCCAAAATATGTTCTAGACCCTTCCCCTTCCCCCTCCCCCCTCCCCCTCTATCCCTCAATTATCCTTTTAAATCGAACTAACAGACTAAAATTTCCACAGTTCAAATTAATTTCATATTTCCCTATACTATTCCCCACTAATCCTGTTTGAGTTCCGGAGTAGCGTGCTACCCTCCGAAAAGCGCTGTAACACCTCATCAGAGGTAGCATGTGTTATATAATTGCAAACCCTTCCCTCTTCTCTCGCTCCTCTATCCTTTTTCAATCCAAACATATTCAAAGCTCAAATTAATTCCATATCTCCCTATACTAATTCTCCACAAATCCTCTTTGGGACCCGGAGTAGTGTGTTTCTTGCTGAAAAAGCACTTCAACCCCTCTTCAAGGGTAGTAAGCTCTATATAAATGCAATTACAATTACATTATTTCCACTGTGTTTCTGGCAGTCCTACACTCTAGGACCTCCTCTTTGGCTATAGCTGGTACTACTTTTCTGGTCCTGTTACATCACGCACCGAATAATTGTTAGAGAGGGGCTTACAAAGTGACCAATCTCTTGATGACTTTGCTAAATTGAGAGTGGAGACAGGTGGTTGTGTTGCTGGAATCACAGGCTGCCACAGTGTGTGTGTGTATATGTGTACATGAGAGGCCCTGCCATTGGTTTGACTGGTGGCTTCTCAAAGTATACAGAGATGCATAGCGCTACCATCTTCAAAATGCCAAGACCCTCTGAATTACGCACTGGGCTAGGCTGCATTTCA
The DNA here is from genome assembly GCF_964261635.1 of Lissotriton helveticus. NCBI lineage: Eukaryota > Metazoa > Chordata > Amphibia > Caudata > Salamandridae > Lissotriton > Lissotriton helveticus. Next base: position 616,221,741 of record NC_136063.1, on the reverse strand, counting down.
GGGAGCTACTTCCAGAGAACTGTCGAGCTAACAGTAGCTCTGCGCTTCTCTTTGGAAACCCCTGCTCTGAGCCAAACAACAACAAAACCCTCACTCCCTCCTACCTCCCATCCCAAAGCCCTGAAGATCAGTGCTGCTCATGGTGACGTTGCATGAGACAGGAACCACTCATATGCAAACAAAATGGGTTGAAAGCACACTTTAAAACCATTTGTTTTGCATTGTATGTTTGTAAGTGTTGCAGGCAGGAAATGTGGCTGGCTGGTCCCAAGCAACAAAACTTGTGCCCACCAGCAGTAAAACCAGGTCCCACCCAGTGCCCAGTCGCGCCCCTCTAGGCCTGACCATCGCACTGAAGTCTAAGAAGTCCAAAACGAAACAAACAAAGCGGCAGGTCTTTTCTATTTAGCAGCCCTCAGTCAATACATTGGGGTAGTATTATCACTTTGATAACATTAATCTGCACAACTACCAAACAGTGACAGAAGTGGAAATCTATTTTTTATTGATATAGCAGGCCAGCATAATTAAGGCAATACCCACCACCCAATGAAGATGGAAATCATGTTCCTAAATATTTAATCCCTTGTGCTGTCACCATATAGCAACATTCTAAAAGCAGATTGGTTGGACGACAGTTAATCAGCAGTGCTCCCAACTTTGTAATGTTAATCTAGTATCCCAATATTTCAGAAACTCAGCTGATAATATCAATTACTAATCATATATCTTTTTCCAGATGTAAGAAGATGGCCACATCACCGGTATAGAATCTTATTATTGTAGATCTGGACACCTACGGAGCTACTTGGTTTGAATCCTGTGAACTAATATAGCGAGACAATGGGCATCTTTGCTTTGTGCTCCTTTCTATTGGAATCTCACCAAACTCGTTCTCCATTAAGGGTAAGTTATTACATTGGTCCATAGTCCCAGGTTCCCATCAACCTGGTAAAGTTGGGAGTGGGGAATTCATAAATTCTAAGACCAGGTCCAAAACTTCCCTGTTCATCGGGACAAAGATCAGGCCAGGAATCGAAAAATTTAACAGTCAATGAGACCTCAGGACACTCTATTGTGTCATTTGTCTCCCAGAAACAAAGAGTGTTTGAGGCCAACAAATGATCGGGACTGAAAGCTGTCTGCTTGGGATTTTTAATGTCTCCTATCAAACAGGCCAGTCACAGGCAAACAAATGTCATTAGAATTTTACAGGCGACATTTACTATTCTTAGAGGTCTATAAGATCCATAGCTCTTGTTTTTTTCCCAGGTTTCAAAAAGGTAATACAATTCTCTTGTTTTAAAGATTGTGGTATATCAATCCCCAATAGTATTTCATTAAAGAGCAAAGGCAATGGGTGTATCAAATCCTGCTGCAACAGTTTATACACGTCTACTTATTAACACTTCTGGACCTAGGGCTTTTGTGGGTCACACTGAACGTTTGGCTTCCACTATTACTTCTTTCTCAATTAAAACATTTCGTTCTCATATTATTCTACTTAGGATTAAAAGTCAGTGGTTCCTGATAATATTTGCCATAGAATTGTATCAAAACATCAGCTATCTTCTCTGGAACTTCATTCAATACCACAGTCTCAGAGAATAACTAGAGGTCATCACTCCAGTATAATCTTTTAGAGCTTCTCCTTTCTCTAACTCTAGTCTTACATACCAGTCGATGTGTTTCTTTTGTATCTAATGGAATGGTTTTAGAGATAAGAAAGTAAGCAAGAGTAATCAAGATTTGATCAACTTTGATATTTATGCACATGGTATGTGAATTCCTGAGAGCTTTCATGTACTTCTCTCCAAACATTGACCAGACCAAGATTGCTACGCAATGATTGCAGAGTCTTTCTCATCTGTCAATTTATTTGAATATAATCCCAGAGCTCTCTGATATATCCCTTTGCTCACGTAATGACGATAGGCTTACGCAGATATATAATTTTCAGTGGTAGGGCTTTTCATTGTATATAGTTTACTCGTAATGCTGATTACTTTGCTCAGCTGTATATGTTTTCTAATTGCAACATAATTGCTTCATGGTAGAGCACAATAGTTTCAATAAATATTGTAAACTTTCCCCGTGCATTTCTTTTGTTTATTATGGATATGCATGAGTGAGAAAAGGAAACATGATAGTCTGTTTCCACGGTTCCCTTGGGGACTAGAGAATTGTGTTCTGGGGTGCCTATTTACCTGTTACTCTGGGAAGGTTAGGTCGGCAGGTAAGGCACTGTGAGCTAGTTGGCTAGGGCCCATAGGTACAGTTTTGGTATGGTGACTCAGTCCCCACATTCCAACCTCCTGTGATCCCAGGTATAGTTCTGTTTCCAAACAGAATAACTGCAACAACCTCATTTGATAAAAGGTATCAAAGAAGGAACTTGTCTTTTCAATATATAACTACATTTGTCATTTCTAGGACTCTGTGAGTAGCATGCCAGAACAGGGCTGGATTTTTTACTTATAAGAGAATCATTAAACAGCATTTCTCATTAAAAGAGCTGGGTTTGTTTGGAGGAAGGAGGAAGGAGCAGGTATGAACATTCAAGAATAAGAAAGCAATGAATGTAAGAGCCCCATCTTGACACCATATGTGTCCCAGATAAAATGTATCTTCATATTGGTTTTTAGCTTGAAAGATTTACATGGGTGTTGACTCAACAAAATTCCGTGAATAGTCCAATTAAATCATGCATCTTTTGATCTATTTTTATTTATTTCAACTGTGACTTAGCATATTGAACAGAAAACATTTTAATAAGGCCACTATACATTAACCTACAGTGGAAAATACATGGTTATCACTGGAAAATGTTACTTGAGCTGTTGTCTGAAAAGCAAGAGCAACAAGGAAAAGCGTGCATCATTATACTGTACAGCGAATCTACCAGTTATCAACCATAAAAACAGCTTCTGCTCTGCATGATTGATATGTTCCATAAAACAATATATTTACACTGTGATACCTCAACTTGCTGATGTTTCTCAAGGCCTTCAAATTTCACTGGATTTTTGTTTTGTTTTAAAATCCTGTAATGTTGGGCTGACCTTCGATGCTCATTGAGAGAGCATGACAGTGAGCTCTCAAAGAAGACAGAAGAACAACATTCTGAATGATGCACAGTGCAGTTTTGGGACAGTTATGAGGTGCTGATTGGATTGATCTTAAGTTGCATGAGGAAATATATTGGATAGACTATTAAAAAGCTAAAAGGCCCATAGGGTCATCTGAAGACAAGCGTTATGACTTTGCAGTAAACCCAATCCTTAGCAGAAAGACAACCATCTTAATATTAATAGGGTGGCATAAAATGTTTCTGGGAAGACTGTAATTTCCCTATCAGCAAGGTTTAGGACTTTGTTGAGGGAGTGAAGGCATGATGATTAAGACTACTATAAGACTCTAACAACAGATTAAGTCAGTGGCTTAATCAATCAATCAGCCATTTCTAAAGCACAGCAAATCACCCATGAGGGACCCGAGGCACTGAGGATGTTGGCTATTGAGGTTTCTTCATTCGAACATCCTGGTCTTGAGTTCTTTCCTGAATTGCTTAATGGATGATGCAGTTCTGAGGGGCAGAGGTAGATTGTTCCATGCCTTTGCTTCCAGGTGCGAGAAGGAGCATCCGCTGCTGTTTGTTCAGCAGATCTGTGGGGAGCCTGCGAGGGAGAGGTAAGGTGTCTTATATATTGGTGGAAAGTCAGGCGTTTGTTGACGTATGCTGGCCCTTCATTGTGCAAGGCCTTGTAAGCATGGGTCAGCATCTTGAACTGGCATCTCTTCTGGATCAGGAGCCAGCGTAGTTTCTTGAGGTGGGGTATGATGTGGGTTCTTCTGGGGAGGTAGAGTATGAATCTTACCACTGAGTTTTGTATTGTCAGGAGTCTCTTCAGGAGGCATGCATTGATTTCTGCGTGTGTTTCCGTAGTCCAGTCTTCTGTTAATGAGGGCCTGTGTAACAGTCCTTCTGGTATTGACTGGGAGCCACCTGAAGATCTTGGGGAGCATGCAAAGAATGTGGAAGCAGGTGTATGAAACTGTGTTGACTTGTTTCTTCATTGATAGCTTGCTGTCCATGATGATGCCGAGGTTGTGGATGTGGTCTAATGAGTTGGGCTGGCCAAGTTCTGCAGGCCACCATGCATCGTTCCATGGTGAGGTGTTGTTCCCAATGATGAGGGCTTCCATGCTGAGCTTGAGACAGTTGTCCTTCATCTAGTCAGCGACGTTCATCATGCATCTGTGGAAGTTGACTTTGGTGGTGGAGGGGTCTTTGGACCGTGAGAGGATGAGCTGGGTGTCGCCAGCAAAGGAGATGATGTTGAGTCCATGGAACCTGACGGTGTCAGCCAGTGGGGTCATGTAAGTATTGAAGAGGGTGGGGCTGAGGGACAATCCGTGGAGGACTCTGCAGATGATCTTCTTGGGCTCTGAGTTGAACAGTGGGAGATGGATCCTGTGGGTTCTACCAGTGAGGTATGAGGTGATCCATTTAAGGGCATCTCCCTGGATCCCGATGTGGTGGAGTCTGTTGATCAGGATGTGATGCAAGACAGTTTTAAACATGGCTCACATGTCCAGGAGGATGAGTGCAGCCGTTTCTCTGTGGTGGCTGAGATCAGGGCTGTCTTGGTGTAGTGTTTGGCTCGAAATCCTGATTGGAAGGGTTCCAGGAGGTTGTGATATTCTAGGTGTGGGGTGGGTGAATTGCTGGTTGATTGCTTTCTGGAGGAACTTTGCTGGATGGGGAGCTCGGAGACGGGCCTGTATTTCTTTGATTCGGCTAGGTCGGTTGCTGATTTTTTGAGGAGGGGCCTCACTTCAGCTTGTTTCCAGTACTCAGGGAAGGAGGCTGAGGTGAAGGAGGTGATAATGACTTTCTTGAGGTTGCCCCCAATTGTCTTGCTTCTGAGGTTGAAGACATGGTGGGGCTAAGGGTAAGTGGTTGTTCCTGAGTGCACTGAGTTCATGATGGTGATAGCGTCCTGCATGGTGAGGAGGTCCAAGTGGGTGAGAAGGCGTTTGTGTTTTGTGTTCGTGGGTGTGAGCTGGTTGAAACTGTTGGCAGGAGAGGGTTGGTGTTCAAAGTTTTCATAGATGGCCGAGATCTTGACATGAAAGAAGTCAGCAAGGTTGTCCCTCAGTTCCTAGGAAGGTGTAATGTAGTTCTCGTGGCAGTGGGATTGGAGAACTCCTTCACAATGTTGAAGAGTTCCTTGCTGTGGTTTGAGCTGGCTTCAATGAGGTCTGCTAGGGTATTCTTAGTTTCTTTCAGGAGGTGGTGATTCTAGTTGAGAGCTGTCCTGAAGGTGGTTCCGTCTCCTTTTTTCCTGATGCACCACTTCCTATCTAGTTGCAGGCAGATGCACTTGGTAGATTGCAGTTCCTCAGTGAACCAGCAGTCTCTCTTGGTTGATCCTTTGAACTTGGATGTCTTGGCAGGAGTGATTGTGTTGGCACAATCTGTGATCCACTGGGAAAAGTTTTTTGTTGCTTATTCTTGGTTAATTGTAGAGTCTGGGAGATGGGAGCAGATAGCGTTGTTCCTCTGGTCTTCTGATATTTTTGTCCAGTCTCTGCGCGTGGATCTGGTGGCCACGGTGCCAAAGTTGGTGGGTCCTGAGATAGTGAAGTAGAGGCGGTAGCGGTCAGACCAGTTGAGTTGTGCGGCGTGGTTGTTTGTGATTCTGTCAATCTCCCACGTACTTCAAAGATCGCCTAAAACTTTACACCCCGTATAGGGTGCTTCGATCCTCAGAGGCCTGCCTACTGGCATGTCCTCGTTTCAGTCTTACCACTAAAGGGGGAAGAGCCTTTTCTACCTCCATCCCCCCACTTTGGAATAAACTGCCAGAGAACTTGCGCAAAGAACGCGCCCTTCTCCCCTTCAGGAAGAAGCTAAAAACTGACCTCTTTTCAGAAGCTTGGGGCTCCCCCCAATACTAAATATGCACTTCCGCTGACCAGGACATACCTCCCGCCCTTGACAGTGCTTAGAGACCCGACGTTGATAACGCGCTCTAAAAATGTGAAATACAAATACAAATACTCAAGGTGAAAATGGGGTCGAGCATGTGTCTTGCGAAGTGGGATAGAATTAATCACGTATTGGTGGTTTAGCAAGAGTTATGATTATTAATTTTGCATATGCAAGTGTTTGATATCTTTCTGCAGTTCTGCAGTAGTTATGAAAGATTTCAGCAGCATGGATGGGTTGAAGAGAATGACTAGGTGGTAGAGTCTGGAGAATGCTAAACCTTTGGCATTCAAACCTTTTCCTTAAAATGCAGCGGAGCCTTATTCTACTATACACTAGTGTGTGCTTGTGAAATAGAGCATTACAAGTCCTTTTTTTAGGAAATGATGATGGTGAAAGCAATTTGTATCATGCATAGCTACTTTAAGGAGTGTTCCAGTGCCTAGCTTAGGTTGAGAAAAGGTGGAAGATGTTACTTATTATCCCGTGCAAAAACCCAGGTTGTGGGTCTTTTTTTAAAAACACTGCAATATTACTCAATGCACGAAGCTCCAGATGTAGCTGATTCCATGCTGCTGAGCCTAGGCAGTTAAGAGACCTTCCTCCCGTTCTAGCACATTGAATTCTGGGAGCGGCTCCTAATAATTTGTTAGCACACCTCAGGTTTCTAGATGGAGCAAAGTACCTGAACCTGCTTCTAATATAAAATGCCCCAGTCTGGTAAGAGCTCTGTGCACTAGAACAAGAACCTTAAACAAGATTATTTTCCTAATAGGAAGCCGGTGAAGAGCATGCAGATAAGAATACATCTGCATTTGGATTTAACTGGCAAATTCAGAAGAATGTTGTTGGAAAGGGGGAGTCTCTAGTTGGCGCAGTGCAGCACTGGCGACAAGCAGGGACTCTCTCTTCCCCGTCAGGGCTGAGGGCTACCTTCAAGAGAACCTCTGCTTACCCTCTAGGTAGTGTGGCTTAAGCAGTCTTAGGCTAATCTCTGGGGCATATAGGGTTAAACATCTGCAATATTACACCATCACAACCAACCCACCACACAATGACACCAAACTGTATTTTGTAAAAATATATCCTCTTTATATAAATTTCAAGCAGGTTTGTAAATACAGTCTTGGTTCACTTTCTTGAATGCAGGTTCCAGTTTACTTGTAGCAAAACAAAGTCACAGTGTCTTATAAAAGCGATGTCTTCTTATTCCCCAAATATGATATTGTTGGGGGTTTCCCTGTTCAACGTTCTCCGAAAGGCGGGATGTCTGCGGAGGCCTTGGTGCGCCTCTGGTAATCAAAATGGGCCCGACCGGCCCGGGCTCACGCTTCGGGCGGGAGCGGCGGCAGGTCTGTTCGCGTCCGCCTCTCAGCGCGAGCCGCACGGCTGTGCGCGGCTGGCGGGGGAGAGAGCGGGGGCCCTGGGAGCGCTCCACACGCAGCTCCGAGAGCTGCGCTGGCCAGAGGGGCGGTGCGAGCGGGGCAGGTCAAATGCTCGTACCGCGGGGCAAACAGTACCTTAAGGAAACTTGAACCAGGGTCGAGGCAGCAGGGTCCCAGGTCGGCTCGGTGATCCTCGTCGCGGTGTCTTCCTCCCTGGGCTGGAGCGAGCGGCGGCTCGGCTCGGCTCGGAGTGATCCAGCGGCCTATAGAAAATATATCATAAACAACGCTACCCAACTTCATAACCTATAAACAAATTCTATACTAAATCATGGACCCATTTACAAACCTGACATATTTTGGGCCTACTGAATCAGGTGGTCAGAATAAATTTATATACATCTAATCTACATACTATATACAATATTATACATTAGCGAAAAGAATATTGTCATTATAACACATCCTCACTATTTAAACGACCACCATTGGCGACGTGATCTAGCTAATAGTAACCCACACTTCTGAATAATCAAGACCAGCTTGTTTGTCAAAAGTAAGATTTTATTTACTAAATTATGGTATATAAATTGATAGTTTTATAAGTGTATTTTATTAGCATTAAAGTAAACATGTTTGTAAAGAATCATGAGAAAAAGCAGTTTAAGCAGATAAATCAAAGTTTAAGAGAATTATTAAAAGTTTAGCATTTCTAAAACCTAAGTCCCTAGCTGAGCTAAAATAATAGAAATTAAAGTAAAGTTCTTTGAGGATTCTTACGTGCTCCACGCAATGTCCGACAGCACTTCACCCTCATCGGAAAGTCAGAAAGCAGCAGCCAGCCCATCCCTAGGGGCATGACTTTTTATACCTTTCTACGCTAACTAAACTACGCAAAGGAAAGTTTTCAGAAATCTTCGACGTCCCATTGGCTGAGAGTGACAAGTGACATGTCACCCACATTTCAAATATTCCATTAGGTCACTTTTCTTAAGGACCATTGTCTCTTCTGAGTGCAACCAGGAGCTTCCTAGGTTTGCAACAAATGTATAATAATGTTCTCGCTGCGTCCATTGACTTCCGCGGATGCCAAGTTAAGTCTGACAAAATGTTCTTTTTCGACCTTGGCCACGTCCGACAGAATGATGACAGCACATCAGTTTTTGCTTTGTGAATGCAGCTTTTGACGAACACTTTATTTCAGAATGGGCGTCTCGTGACTTTTGCAGAAGTAAAATTTCAGCTTTTTGCGACTCGAGCAAACTAGGCCCAAAAGCAGGCAATTTAAGCTTTCTAGTATAAAACAAACACAAGAAAAGTATTAATGTAAGAAATAATGTAGATTCTGTATCCACCCCAGGATTTACTAATTAATTAACCCACCCGATTAGTCAAATGTTACCTAGCAAATGCAAACAAATAAAGCAGCGTTTATATCTACCAGTCTTCATTAATCCATGAGACTTATGTGCACCTAGAATAGTGGAAATGACATCACGCAGACAAGGAAAAGCAAAATAAGCACATGCTTCTTTTAATTTTGCAGCAGTTAGTAATGACAAAAACGAAAACAATACATTATTTTATTATTTTGCACGAACAAAAAGATGCAACAATTATGCACATTTATGAGCACACATGTTAGTCCCCCCACGTGTAAAGTTTAATCTAAGTTGTATTAGCACGACATATCACAAATCATTAATATTATTATTCATGTTATGGAAATGTGACTTCGCGAGTTTAAACAAAATTTTGTTTTCTATCTCGCTCCATCAGGTTGGCGTAGCAACGCGGGCCGGGTCACCAGGACGGAGTGCCTCGGGGATTCTGTCAGAAGGTGGCACACTCAGTGGGCGGCGATCCTCGGCGCAGGCCTCTATTAATCCAGGCGACGCTCAGGCACCCCACGCAACAGCTGTTTCACGGACAGCGGCGGCGCGCTCAGGGGCACCAGAAACGAAGGGGGTGCAAGCAGGCACCGGGCGCCACCTCTCTTCACGTTGCGAGCTGCGGCTCGGGGCCAGTCACGGTGCTCGGATCAGCTGGGCTGTTCGTCACGATGTTTCTGGGCCAGGCAGGCGGCAGTCACTTTGTTTAGAGGGAGGGCAGCTCCCAGAGCGGTGCTAAAGAGCGCGAAGGTCACAGCGCGCTCCGCTTTCTCCTGGAGAGGCTTGCAAAAGGAAACCAGCGTCCCACAGTGGTTCTTCTGTCAGGGGGTAGCGCCCACTGTTCCTGGGGCGCTGGTCAGGGGGCAAGTTCACGGGCAAGCCCTTGGAGATCTTTCAGCAGAGTTTGGCACAAAGTTTCAATAAAGCAAAAGTCTCTTGCAGTCTTTTCTTTCCTCTCCTTTGGCAGCAAGGCACCAGACACAGGCCAGAGACAGCACTCCTCCTTGTCCTTCCAGGTCCTTCTCTTCGGGCAGAGTTTCTTCTGTAGCACAAACAGGATCTAATTTACAAGGAGCAGGGCTCCTACTTTTATACCCAGTTTCTTTTGTTCTAGCAAGCCAGGGGGGCCTCTGCATAACTGCTCCAGTCTCTGAGCACTTGTTGTGGGTACTTGTGGCTTCTGCATGCAGTGTGAGGGCAGGCACATCAGCCGCTCCCCAGGGGGGCGGAGCCGGCATTGTGAGGACAGGAGTAGCCTGAGCACTTTGTTGACAAGCTTCGGTCCTTCCTGGGCCAGGTGCAGGCTGAGTCATCAGTCGCTCCCCAGGAGGGCGGAGCCAGCATTGTGGAGGCAGAGCACAGCCTGATGCATCATTCAGGGGAAACTCCCACCACCCACTAAGGTGTCATCTGGCTATTCACTACCTGTCAACTCCCAGCCCTGTCACTCACACACACCAGACAGTCAGATCCACATCCAAGCAGAGGCGGGCTGAAATGGTTAGGCAAGCAAATGCTAACTTTCTAAAAGTAGCATTTGCAAACACAGGATATTAAAATAAACTTTACTAAAAGAAGTATTTTATTATTCTGAGTTCAGGCATACTAAACATGAATTTCTACCATGTTCCCTGAGCCTGCTGGGATTATAGAGTGTAATAATTCCAGCAGCCCATCTGGCCTAAAAGGGAACTGGTAGCCTTACAATAGTGAAAAACGAATTTGGCAGTAATTCACTATTAGAACATGCCACACATATCAGGGCATGTTCTACCTTACACTTACAGTGCACCCTGCCCTAAGGCCTACCATAGGGGTGACTAATATGAAGTTAAGGGAAGGTTTAGGGGCTGGCAAGTGTGTGCACTTGCCCAGCTAGCATGACAGTACCAGACTGCACGCAGGTTCTGCAGTGGCAGACCCTAGACACATTTTAAGGCTGCTTCTGTGGGTGGCGCAACCAGCGCTGCAGGCCCACTAGCAGTGTTGGCATTCACAAGCCCTGGCACTCCTGGTGCACTTTACTAGGGACTAACAGTAAATCCAATGAACCAATCATGGACATCAATCACCGGTACACTTTACAGTAGGGAGCACTTGCACTGCGGCATGGGTTGGCCGTGGCGCAGTGCCCTGAGTAGCAGACACCAGCAAAACATTTGAGGCACAACAGCAAAAAGTGGAAGGGAAACTCACGCCAAGGTGCCAGGTCTAACACGTGTCCCCTCCAGCTGAAATGTGGGGGGAACTACCCTTCCCCAGGGAGTTCCACATCACTAAGGCGGAAAAATCTGGACAGACCATCAGCATTGGCGTGATCTGTGCCAGGGCGGTGTTCCACCGTGAAGTCCATACCCTGTAGGGAGATGGACCACCTCAACAGTTTTGGGTTCTCACCCCTCATTTGCATCAACCATCTGAGGGGCCTGTGGTCTGTCTGAACCCGGAAGTGAGACCCAAACAAGTAGGGTCTTAGCTTCTTCAGCGCCGAGACCACAGCAAATGCTTCTCGCTCTATTGCACTCCACCTACTTTCCCGTGGAAGTAACCTCCTACTGATGAAGGCTACGGGTTGGTCCCAGCCCTCCTCAGTCATCTGTGAGAGAACAGCCCCTACACCATGCTCTGAAGCGTCTGTTTGCACTATGAATTCCTTGGAGAAATCAGGAGCCAGGAGCACGGGCGCCGTGCACATGGCAGTCTTCAGGGTGTCAAAAGCCTTCTGACAGGTGTCAGTCCAAATCACATTCCTGGGCTGCTTCTTAGAAGTCAGCTCTGTCAAGGGGGTCACAATAGTGCCATAGCCCTTGACAAACCTCCTGTAATACCCAGTGAGCCCCAGGAAGGCTCTCACTGCGGTCTGGGTCTTGGGGGGTTCCCAAGCCAGGATGGTTTCAATTTTGGGTTGCAAGGGTGCCACCTTGCCACTCCCCACTTGGTGTCCCAAGTACACCACTGAACCCTGCCCAATCTGGCACTTGCTTGCCTTGATTGTGAGGCCTGCCTTGCGCAGCGCCATCAACACTTCCCAGAGGTGCCGCAGGTGTTCTGGCCAGGTGCCACTGAACACTGCGATGTCATCCAGGTAGGCGGCACTGAACTCATCCAGCCCAACCAACACCTGGTTGACCAACCTCTGAAAGGTGGCAGGGGCATTCTTCATCCCAAATGGCATAACCCGGAACTGGAAATGCCCATCTGGTGTGGAGAATGCGGACCTCTCCTTTGCCCCATCGGTCAAGGCGATCTGCCAGTACCCAGACGTTAAATCAAACGTGCTGAGGAACCGGGCAGCCCCTAGCCGATCAATGAGCTCATCAGCTCTGGGGATAGGGTGCGCGTCAGTCTTGGTGACTGAATTGAGTCCTCTGTAGTCCACACAGAACCGGAGTTCAGGTGTGGCTCCCGGCGCAGCAGCCTTTGGGACCAAGACCACGGGGCTGGACCAAGGACTGCTGGAAGACTCAACCACCCTAAGAGCAAGCATCTTGGAGACCTCCTCCTTGATGCAGGCCCTGACCCTGTCAGTCACTCTGTAAGCTTTATGCTTCACAGGTAAGCTGTCTCCTGTGTCCACATCATGGACGCACCAATCTGTGACACTAGGAACCAGGGAGAACAGATCTGGAAACTGCCCCAGCAATTGGCGGCAGTCTTCCTGTTGCTCAGGGGTCAGGGTGGGTGAGAGGTTAACTCCATCCACTGACCCATCTTTCTCACAGGCCACTAAGAGGTCAGGAAGAGGCTCAGACTCCTCTTCCATTCCATCATCAGTGGCCAACAGCATGCCCACTTCGGACCGTTTCAAGTGGGGCTTGAGGCGGTTGACATGTAGGACCCGTAAAGGATTCCTGGGCGTCTTCATGTCCACCAAGTATGTCACTGAGCTCTTGCGCTCCACAACCTCAAATGGGCCTGTCCACTTATCCTGAAGTGCACAGGGTTCCACTGGGGCCAAGACATACACCTCTTGTCCAGGCTGAAGCTCTACCAGAGTGGCATTCTGGTCGTACCACCGCTTCATCTCCTCCTGGCTAGCTTCCAGATTTGCCTCAGCAAGTTGTCTGAAGCGCCTGGTTTGGTTTCTGAAGGCCAGCATGTAGCTATATACATTCTGGGGAGGTTTCCTGGGAGATTGCTCCCAGCCTTCCTTTACCAAACTCAGTGGTCCTCTCACGGGGTGACCATACAGCAGCTCAAAGGGGCTGAACCCTAGAGACTTCTGTGGCACCTCGCGGTATGCAAAGAGCAGGCATGGTAAGAGGACGTCCCACTTACGCCTCATTGGACCTTCCAGGCCCATGATCATGCCCTTCAGGGTTCGGTTGAATCTTTCAACCAACCCATTTCCTTGGGGATGGTAAGGTGTGGTGAACTTGTAGGTTACACCACACTCTTGCCAAAGGGACTTCATATACTTGGATATAAAGTTGGTCCTCCTGTCGCTCACCACCTCTAGAGGGAATCCCACTCTGGAGAAAATTCCCATCAGTGCACGCCCCACCACGGGGGCCGTCACTGTCCTCAGAGGGATGGCTCCAGGGTACCGGGTGGCATGATCCACCAAGATCAGGATGAACCTGTTGCCCATGGCTGTCTTGGGGTCCAGAGGCCCAACAATGTCAATACCCACTCGTTGGAATGGAGTACTGACCACAGGGAAGGGTTGGAGGGGAGCCTTGATCTTCCCTCCGCTCTTCCCACTTGCCTGGCAAGTTGGACAGGTCCTACAATGAGCATCTGAGCTCTTGTGCATTTGGGGCCAGTAGAAGTGGGTGACAAGCCTGTCATAGGTCTTGTCCATCCCCAAATGTCCTGCTAAAGGCACATCATGAGCCAGTCCCAGTAGGAAGGCTCTGAACTTCTGGGGTACCACCAGCACACGGGCTGACCCAGGTTCAGCAGCCTTAGGCTCTGAATACAGGAGGTCATTCTCCCAGTACACATAATGTGTTTTGGCCTGAACACCATTGGCCTGGTCTGCAGCCTGTTGCCGCATACCCACGAGAGAAGGGCATTCTTTCTGCTCCCTGCAGAATTCCTCCCTGGAGGGGCCTCCTTCTTGCTGCCAATGGGTCAGCTCAGGCAGGTCCCCCAGTTCGGCAATCTGTTCCCCAGTAGGCTCCAGGGCATCCCCCTCAAGGTCTGCTTCCTCCTGGACCGTGGGAACTTCAGGGGCCGGTTTCCCGCGCACCCTGCGCCTTCTCCCTAAGGCCGGTTCCTGGGCCTCTCCTTCAGGCCCCAGGACCTCTTGATCACCCCTACTGGCTGCCATTGACCGGGTGGTCACGCACGCCCAGTCAGGTAGACCCACCATCTTCAGGTGAGTCGTCTTCTCCACCTTTTCCCAAGGGGAGTCCTCCAAGTCATTCCCTAGCAAACAGTCAACCGGCATGGCTTTCCTCACACAGACCTGCAGAGTACCACAGACCCCCCCCACTCGAAGGGAACTTGAGCCATTGGACATTGGCTCTCAGAGTTGTCAGCATTGACAACCCTACAATAGGCATGGGGTACAACCTGCTCTTGAGACACCAGGTGATGCCTCACTGCAGTCACACTGGCTCCTGTGTCTCTAAGAGCCTCAGCTTTCCTACCATTGATGGTAACCACCTGCCCATATTTTTTAGTGTTAGAGGGCAGGTAGTTTGTAGGGACCATCTCACTGTCTCCTAGTGAGACTAGGGTCATCTGAACAGGATCTCCACCCCCCGGGACCATCACTTCTTCTCCTAAGTGAACACTGGTCACTTGTCGGGGCGGAGCACCAGTGGGTGCTGGTTTTCCAAACAGGCGACACTTGGGGTCACTGGCTATGTGCCCCGGGTCACCACATTTGAAACAATTGAAGGGCCCCTTTGGAACAGGTCTACCTGTCGGGCCCCATTCTGCTTTGGGGGTGGGGGAGGCTGAGAACCTTTCTGCTGGTCCCCTTGGGGATTACTTTGGGGGCCTTTTTGGAACCCTTTCTGTTTTCCCTTGTCCCCCCCACTCTTCTGCTGGGGACCCTGCCCACCCTTGGCGGAGTCTCCCACTGGACCCTTGTGGACCCTGGTGCTGAGCCAGCGGTCCGCCTCCTCAGCAAGCTTCCTCGGGTTGGACAGTTTGCTATCAATCAGGTGCTGGCGTAACTCAGGAAAACATTGATCAGACAAGTGCTCCCATGCAATTAAATCAAAGAGACCTTGAAAATCATTCACTTTGTTACCCTTCACCCAACCATCCAGTGCTCTGCAAAAAAAAGTCACAAACTCCACATATGTATTCCCAGGCCGCTTATTACACCCCCTAAACTTCTGTCTATACATTTCAGGGGTAAGCCCATACCTGGTCATTAAAGCTTCTTTCATATGGGGATAGGATCTTTGGTCTTCAGTGGGCAAATCTAGCAGGGTGTCCCGCCCTTCGCTAAGGAACCTTCCCCATAACCCCGCTCCCCAATCCTTCTCAGGGACCCGGTGGGAAAACATGGCTACCTCATATGCCCTAAACCACTGTCCTATGTCATCCCCCTTAAAGAACTCTTTAACTACATCTTTGGGGATGTGCACTCTTGACTCTACCTGCACCGGCGTTGCGCTGCCACCAGAGGGAGGATGATCCAAGGTTTTCTCTTTTAGACTCATCTCCCTCATTTTCACATCATACTCCAATTGGAGTTTTCTTTCCTCCAGAGCCATTCTTTTGCTTTCAAGCTCCATTTGGCCCTTTAAATTCAATTCTGCCAACTTTATCTCATGATCCCTGGTTGCCTGTCTGTCTGCCAGCTCCTCTGGCGACAGGCCTCTGCCAAAGCTAAGAACGCTGTCTGGTTTTTCCAGACTCACAGGATCCCCAGGTGCATCCTGATCCTCAGGCGCCTTCCTAGATTCCATCCAGGCCTTCAGGGCCTTGTAGAGCTCAGGTTTGTTTCTGCATCCCACGTGTGGAACCTTGAGTTTCTTGCAGAAGAACTTCAGTTCCTTTCTTGTGTAGTCATCCAGCTTTGATGCATCCCATTCTAGCTCCAACGCACCAGAGGCTATGGATTCTCCTCCATCAATGCTGTTTGTGCCAGGCATGGTTTCAACACTAGGGATCTTCTTCTTTTAGCAAAATTGAGAACCAAAAAGTCTGTGGCTAAGTTACTGGACTGTAATCACTATGCAATGGTCAGTAGCTAAGGTAAAACACTGCAAATGTAAATTTGCGAATCCTCACCGCTGCATCCAATGTTGGAAAGGGGGAGTCTCTAGTTGGCGCAGTGCAGCACTGGCGACAAGCAGGGACTCTCTCTTCCCCGTCAGGGCTGAGGGCTACCTTCAAGACAACCTCTGCTTACCCTCTAGGTAGTGTGGCTTAAGCAGTCTTAGGCTAATCTCTGGGGCATATAGGGTTAAACATCTGCAACATTACACCATCACAACCAACCCACCACACAATGACACCAAACTGTATTTTGTAAAAATATATCCTCTTTATATAAATTTCAAGCAGGTTTGTAAATACAGTCTTGGTTCACTTTCTTGAATGCAGGTTCCAGTTTACTTGTAGCAAAACAAAGTCACAGTGTCTTATAAAAGCGATGTCTTCTTATTCCCCAAATATGATATTGTTGGGGGTTTCCCTGTTCAACGTTCTCCGAAAGGCGGGATGTCTGCGGAGGCCTTGGTGCGCCTCTGGTAATCAAAATGGGCCCGACCGGCCCGGGCTCACGCTTCGGGCGGGAGCGGCGGCAGGTCTGTTCGCGTCAGCCTCAGCGCGAGCCGCACGGCTGTGCGCGGCTGGCGGGGGAGAGAGCGGGGGCCCTGGGAGCGCTCCACACGCAGCTCCGAGAGCTGCGCTGGCCATAGGGGCGGTGCGAGCGGGGCAGGTCAAATGCTCGTACCGCGGGGCAAACAGTACCTTAAGGAAACTTGAACCAGGGTCGAGGCAGCAGGGTCCCAGGTCGGCTCGGTGATCCTCGTCGCGGTGTCTTCCTCCCTGGGCTGGAGCGAGCGGCGGCTCGGCTCGGCTCGGAGGTTGGCGTAGCAACGCGGGCCGGGTCACCAGGACGGAGTGCCTCGGGGATTCTGTCAGAAGGTGGCACACTCAGTGGGCGGCGATCCTCGGCGCAGGCCTCTATTAATCCAGGCGACGCTCAGGCACCCCACGCAACAGCTGTTTCACGGACAGCGGCGGCGCGTTCAGGGGCACCAGAAACGAAGGGGGTGCAAGCAGGCACCGGGCGCCACCTCTCTTCACGTTGCGAGCTGCGGCTCGGGGCCAGTCACGGTGCTCGGATCAGCTGGGCTGGTCGTCACGATGTTTCTGGGCCAGGCAGGCGGCAGTCACTTTGTTTAGAGGGAGAGCAGCTCCCAGAGCGGTGCTAAAGAGCGCGAAGGTCACAGCGCGCTCCGCTTTCTCCTGGAGAGGCTTGCAAAAGGAAACCAGCGTCCCACAGTGGTTCTTCTGTCAGGGGGTAGCGCCCACTGTTCCTGGGGCGCTGGTCAGGGGGCAAGTTCACGGGCAAGCCCTTGGAGATCTTTCAGCAGAGTTTGGCACAAAGTTTCAATAAAGCAAAAGTCTCTTGCAGTCTTTTCTTTCCTCTCCTTTGGCAGCAAGGCACCAGACACAGGCCAGAGACAGCACTCCTCCTTGTCCTTCCAGGTCCTTCTCTTCGGGCAGAGTTTCTTCTGTAGCACAAACAGGATCTAATTTACAAGGAGCAGGGCTCCTACTTTTATACCCAGTTTCTTTTGTTCTAGCAAGCCAGGGGGGCCTCTGCATAACTGCTCCAGTCTCTGAGCACTTGTTGTGGGTACTTGTGGCTTCTGCATGCAGTGTGAGGGCAGGCACATCAGCCGCTCCCCAGGGGGGCGGAGCCGGCATTGTGAGGACAGGAGTAGCCTGAGCACTTTGTTGACAAGCTTCGGTCCTTCCTGGGCCAGGTGCAGGCTGAGTCATCAGTCGCTCCCCAGGAGGGCGGAGCCAGCATTGTGGAGGCAGAGCACAGCCTGATGCATCATTCAGGGGAAACTCCCACCACCCACTAAGGTGTCATCTGGCTATTCACTACCTGTCAACTCCCAGCCCTGTCACTCACACACACCAGACAGTCAGATCCACATCCAAGCAGAGGCGGGCTGAAATGGTTAGGCAAGCAAATGCTAACTTTCTAAAAGTAGCATTTGCAAACACAGGATATTAAAATAAACTTTACTAAAAGAAGTATTTTATTATTCTGAGTTCAGGCATACTAAACATGAATTTCTACCATGGTCCCTGAGCCTGCTGGGATTATAGAGTGTTATAATTCCAGCAGCCCATCTGGCCTAAAAGGGAACTGGTAGCCTTACAATAGTGAAAAACGAATTTGGCAGTAATTCACTATTAGAACATGCCACACATATCAGGGCATGTTCTACCTTACACTTACAATGCACCCTGCCCTCAGGCCTACCATAGGGGTGACTAATATGAAGTTAAGGGATGGTTTAGGGGCTGGCAAGTGTGTGCACTTGCCCAGCTAGCATGACAGTACCAGACTGCACGCAGGTTCTGCAGTGGCAGACCCTAGACACATTTTAAGGCTGCTTCTGTGGGTGGCGCAACCAGCGCTGCAGGCCCACTAGCAGTGTTGGCATTCACAAGCCCTGGCACTCCTGGTGCACTTTACTAGGGACTAACAGTAAATCCAATGAACCAATCATGGACATCAATCACCGGTACACTTTACAGTAGGGAGCACTTGCACTGCGGCACGGGTTGGCCGTGGCGCAGTGCCCTGAGTAGCAGACACCAGCAAAACATTTGAGGCACAACAGCAAAAAGTGGAAGGGAAACTCACGCCAAGGTGCCAGGTCTAACAAATGTGAGCTGCTGCATTTTGGACACTTAAACCTGTCCACTAGATATTCCAGTAGCCCATAGTAAAGGGCATTACCATAGTCCAACCTGGAGATTATCAAGGCCTGAATAACCATTTTTGTTTTGCTGAAAAGGATACGTAGTGTAAGAACTTTTTTAAGGAATGCAATACACAGAAACAAGTGTCTACCACTGACCAAATTTGAGGCTTGATGGACAAACTGTCATAAAATGTATTTGACCCCTAAATTTTTGACTATGGGCCTGGAGGAGACGCATCTTCGGGCAAGAAACTCTGCCAAAATTCTGAAACAATATTGCAAAAAAAAGAATTTCTGTTTTATCTGCATTGCACTTGAGTTGGTGTACTGTCATCCAGATGTAAGTTCCAGGCGTATATTGACTACTATCCATTGGTACGTCCCCTCTGCTGGTGCCATTTTGGCATCCTAGCACTAACACAGGCACCCTTGCACCATGGTCAAAGAGTGTCTGTGTTGTAAGCAGGTTTGCTTTTGTGCAGGAAGGGGAATCTTCCTGCAAAAAAACACTTCATGGAGGCATTTGCTCTTTCTATGTGTGATGCAGAATGCAGGGAAATAATGAGGAGAAATAATAATAATAATAATAATAAAGGAATTTGTAAAGCGCATAGTTACGCCATCTCGGCGTGTCCCCGCGCTGGGTGAGAAGGAAAGACATTAACCAGCAATTATGGACCACTTAATACTAGCCGGAGAACAGATATATCTTAAGCAGCTTTCTAAATTTCGCTTCAGAGCATTCCAACCTAAGCTTTTGCGGGAGCTTATTCCAGTTCTGAGCAGCCCGGAACCTAAAAAAACGACCCCCTATTCTGGCCTTTTTTACTTTAGAAATTACCACCAGCCCCGTCCCACTAGATCTAACAGACCTCCTTGGCACATACCTAGTGACCAGGTCGCGCAGGTAGACAGGGCCAGTGTTCTGAGAGAGACAGATGCATAAGGTCTTAAACATGACTCTTTCCCTAACTGGGAGCCAGTGCAGTGAATCCAGGGCTTCTTTTGAAGCTGCTCTCCTGGGCCGCATAAGAACCAGCCTAGCGGCCGCATTCTGCATTACTTTTAGTCTACTTAGACCCTTTGCCGTGGCCCCAAGATATAGGATGTTGCCATAGTCAAGGCGCGCTGTAATTAGAGCATGCACCGTTGTCTTCCTAGCCCCTAACGGTAGGAGGTCCAATGTTTTACGGAGTTTTTTTAGTACTGGGTATGGGGGTGGGGCCCAGACTAGGAGGCCACCATTCTGACGTCCAGCTTGATGAATCACCTCCCACCACCATCACCTCGGTCTTGCTGCCATTCAGTTTCAGGCAGTTATTATCCATCTAGGAGGCAAGCACCTGCATGCAGGCCTTGAAATTAGAGGCCGCAATTTACGGTGATTGGGATAAGGAGATCAACAGCTGGGTATCGTCAGCATAAGATACCACCTCTACTCCAAAACCCTGAGCTATCTCCGCCAAAGGAGACATGTACAGGTTAAACAGGGTGGGACTAAGGGCAGAGCCCTGAGGGACTCCCTGATCCAGTTTAAAGTCCTTGGAGTAGTATGCACCCTGTCTAACCTGAAAGCTGCAATCAACTAGAAAAGATTTCAGCCACTTCAGGGCAGGGCCCTAGATGCCTCCTTTGTTCAGACACTGCAGCAAGGTGTAATGGGCTACAGTGTCGAAGGCGGCACTAAGATCAAGCATAATTAAAGCCATGGTGTGCCCCGCATCAGCCCCCTGCCTGATGGTTTCAGTAGCACGTAGCAGGGCGGTTTCCGTAGAATGCCCTGCCAGAAAGCCCGATTGTGACGGATGGAGGAGACTAGCGTCTTCCAGATGCAGCATCAGCTGGTGATTGGCCACCTTCTCTGCCACCTTAGCCATAAATGGCAAAAGCGAAATGGGGCGCAAATCCTCTAGTTTATCGTGAGTGACATTGGGCTTCTTCATGACAGGGAGAACAATGGCTCGTTTCCAGTTCTCTGGCAGTGTGTGTCTACTGAACGAGACATCTAGCACATGCCTAATGAAAGGCTCCAGGGTGTCCAAGCTTTCCCCCATCACCTTAGGTGGAGCAGGATCTCTAGGGGAACCAGAATTGACATTGAGGTAAATGCTCCTTAGGGTCTCAGAGGGGGGGGACCGTAAAATTATTCAGTCTCAACCCAGTCTTGCTTTCTCCCATCTGTTCTTCGAATTCCGCACCTTTGATGTAAATGTAAATGTAAATGTAGTATACTTGTAAAGCGCACAGCTGCCCCAGCAACGGGGCGTCCCGGCGCTGTATAACTCTGGGGAACCCGTCCTGGCTTTCCCTGTGGGATGGTCCCTTGCTGGGAGTCCCCAAGGTGGAGCCAGGCATCCCCGGAATTGGTGGGGCCGTTGTGGAGATTAGGCAAGCTAATGCCCAGAGTTGCCGAGTGGAACCCCTGGTTAGAGTAAGCACCGAAGCGAGAATTATCGAGTCCGCTGACCAAGGTCCACGACCCTGCCGCGTCGGGAATTGAACCCTGGTCCCAGGCTGACTTCTGCTCTCAGACCTGCCGCTTCTAACCAGTGAGCCACACTACTCCACTACTCCACTACTGATTACAGTCCCTGAGAAAGATGAATAGATAACTTTCACCTTCTCTGAGAAGTAATTCGCCACCCAATTACATTACTCAGCAGAGCTCCTGCTTGGTACAGCCGTGGCCACCAAGGAGGAAATTTCCTTAAATATTTAAAAAAGTTCTTTAGTGGAATTTTCCGATGTTCCAATTCTGGTCTTATAATGAGTGGCTTTAGCTCGTCTTAACAGGCCTTGATATTTCCTCTGTACCTCCCTGTATGTCAGTCTATCCTGGTTCCGGAAACCTTTTCTCCATTGCCTCTCCAAGCGTTTACATTCTGCTTTTACCCGATGTAAAGCAGGGTTACACCAAGGGGCCGTTTTCTGCCCTCTACCCTTACCTTTGTTCAAGAGCAACGGTGCCACCTTATTGAGGGCATTACTAATACGCCTCTCCAAATTCTCAGAGGCTGTATCGCCATCAGACCCACCTGGTGGGCCACCCACGCTCAGCTCTCTATTAAAATCCGCCTGTACAAAGTTTTTCCACCTCCTGCGAGGGTGGTTGCCCATTGCTACTACTAGATTTTCACTCTCAGGCATCTTTATCACAAAAGGCACCAGAAAGTGGTCCGACCAGGGAACAGGGAGAGGGGTATATACCTCAACATCCTCCCAGCTAACAAACACTGGATCGAGTAGATGCCCGTGCTGATGGGTAGGAGAGACTGATTTCATGCCTAGATATAGTGACTGCAAGTCCTGGTGGAGATCAGCTGCCTCCTTATTCATAGGGTCCTCCAAGTGGAGATTCAAGTCTTCCAAAACCAAGAGTTTATCATGCCTTACGGCTAAGTGAGCAATGCCCTCCATCAGACTTGACAAGAAGCGTATAGGGGAGCCCGGGGGTCTGTAGATCATAAGCCCTTTCACCGTAAGGTTAGGGCTTATCATCAGCGTAAAAGATCCAACTTCACTATCATATACTGTGATAGGTCCCAAGATGCATTTAAGGGAGGATCTAAAGATTAACGCTATCCCCCCTCCTCTGCCTACCGCTCTATCAATTCTAGTAATAGTGTAATCGGGTGGGAGGGCCTCTAAAATATCGGGATCGGAATTGGCATCCAGCCAGGTCTCAGTAAGAAACAAGAGGTCTAACTTAGTGTCTGTAAGCAGATCAGCGATTTCAATTTTGTGTTTACTTAGGGATCTGCAATTTATTAGACCACCAGCAAGCGACCCTCTACCTGCCTGTCGAAAGTGGTCCGTGCTCCAACTAAATGAACAGTTATGACATGTGCTTGCTTGAGTGATTGGCAACCTATGTTTGCAAGCATTATCCATTGGGGGGCAGCACGCCAACAGTTCTTCCCTGCCATAGTGTATTTTTCCCGCAAATCGACCAGGGGTTCTGGTCCCGGTTCCTGTTCGGCCGCGGACGGGCGCAGACGGGCTTGCCTTTGGTGAGCCGGCGACACGCCCGCTGCGCGCATCTGCTGCACGGCCGTTTAAACATTCACCTTATATCCATAAGGACTAGTGAGGGTATGGCGACTAGAGCGCTAACCGCCCCCACAGCCAACCGGAAGTACCTGTCTCTACCCTTCCACACCCTCCACGCAACGGTGCTGTTCACCGCGTCGGACCGGGGCGGGAAGGAGGAGATCGAGAACAGGCCTCGGTTGAACTTAGCAAAGCCCCCCAAGCAGTAAGTGAAACGCTGTTCAAGAGAAATTAAAAGTACAAATGTAGCAGCTCCTGTTTAAAATTCTAATTAAAAAATGAACCTCGAGTGACAGTTCACAGCGATTTCAGTAGCATAGCAAAGCGGTAAGAGGCCCTGCCAGAGCCCACTCACCACCAAATAAACATATTACTCCTCATTACGCCTCACCTGGGGAGATGTACCTTTTTAACGCATTCCCAGATTTACCAGGTTTGGTAAATCTGGGAATGGGTGAAAAACCATGGGATTTGCAATGGAGCACCCACCGCAACGCCCATGGAACGCCTCCCTTTCGCACATTAATGCAATGCAGCAAATTGTGCTGAGTTGCATTACTCTTTTATGAAGCCATTCAAAGGCACGCAAAGTGGCTTTGCGTAGCATCAAAAATATGACTTGGGGCTTTGTGCCATTCATAGATCACGTTGCATGGTGCAAGCAAGCGTGCCGCAAAGCCCTCGTAAATATGCCCCTGAGAGTATAATAGATTTGATTTAGTTATTGAATTTTCTAAACTGGGGCTGTGTTTATTACAATCAGATGGGGAAAAAACCTAAGCTTCAATGAAAAGAGAAATTACTGGTGTTTATATTTTTTAGAAGTATATGTTGCTATCTAGAGCAAAGGGCATTCTGAGTTAATTAACCCCTTGGATGCTTGTGACGGAACCGTTCCGTCACAAGCCTTGGGTAAGCTGTGCTTGTGACGGAACGGTTCCGTCACGGCCCGCTCGCCGTGCCTGCGCGGCGCGAATTCCGCGCCTGCACTGAGCGTTCTATTGAGCGGGCGGGGCCGTGACGGAACCGTTCCGTCACAAGCACAGCTCACCCGAGGCTCGTGACGGAGCAGTTCCGTCACGAGCACAGGAGCGCCGCGCGGCCCCCCTCCCCCGTAGCACTGCGGCGGAATAGCCGCCGCAGTGAAGGGGTTAACAATGAACAATCTACACATTTCAATTTTACTCGGTGTATTGACATTTAGGAAGCCCACTGAGAAATTTGCGAGCATAGTTCAGGCAAAGGTAATATTTAAAGATTGAAGTCCACACTCACATAGCATCTTTGCAACATGTAAATGTCTATGAAGGCCTGGAGAGAGCTATTACCCGGCACTGTTGGGCATTAGATATGCTGCACATGAAGCCCGGCTACCTCCAGCTGTGGCTCAGAGAAGTTGCTTGGCATGACAGAAGATGTCTAGAAATGCTAAATTATGAATTCGCCGGAATCATAGAAAGTGTGAGCCCCTCCGGCATCATTTGTCACCTACAATATCATTCTCAGTGCGCACATTTCATTCTAATTGTTATCTCCCGAGAGCCCCGAAGCAGATACCGTGTAGATATTCGGCAGCATACAAAATCACAGGAAATGCCTGCGGAAAATGTTTTAAACATCTTTTGCTTAGCATTCCTGGAGCGACGTCGATGCACCGCGGAGCCAGCCATGCACCGGCGCTACCATTTGTGAACACGGGAGGGGGATCTGTCGGGTGATAGTGTCTCGTGGTGTGAGTGAGCTGGACACACTGAAGGGGGCGGGTCCAGAATGTCAAATAGGAAATGGTGGTACCTTAATATGATAGGCAAAATATAGAGAACAAACATGACGACAGTTAAATATATATAGATTTTCTGTTCCTAACACCCCAATGTCTTCAAGTTACATAGATAGGGGCTTACAAACAGTGGATCTGGAGCGCCCTAAATGCACTTACATTTCAATATTTATGTCCTCCTATTAAGGTGTCATGATATTTCCCACTAGATATTCCATACTATAATTAGCTAAAGTCAGTCACATGAATTCATAATTGAAAGGCCTCAAAAGAAGAAATAATCGATCCTAGCCCACTAATGCTGATAGGAAGAATAAACAGGAAATGTTGCCTTTTTTTTTTACCTCTCTTTACTCCCTAATTTCACTTTGGTAACTATTCTAAGATTGGCATTCAAAAGTTCCGCATTTCATAAGCTTTCATATGAATGTTCTTGCAGAGATGTTGTTACATGATGTCAGAATGTACCAGAGACCCCCGGAAATTGATGCACAGCCCATGGACTTTGTCATATCTTGGTCCAAGAGAGGAGCAGGAAGTGAAGTTAGCAAAATAGCATTCTTAACTAGTGTAGGGGTAGGTGTAGGGGAGAACCTACAGAAGAGAAAGTGTTAACTAAAGTTAAATACAGAAGAATTGAAACAAACACACAAGGGTCGTCTCTCTGTTTTAGTGGATCCTGTTAGGGAACGCCTGCCATGCAGTCTAACGATTCCCTAGATGTCTCAACTGTAGCAGTTATTTACTCATCCTATTCAGACTCTGACAATCAGGTCACTCTCCTTCAGCCAAAGATCCTTTGGAGTTTGAATCACCAGACCTGTGACTACACATTTTCCTTTCTCTTCCTTCTTTCGACTTTCTGCTTGCTGCTATTTAACACCTGCAAGAGCAAAACCTTGCAGGCGTTGTCACAAGCAAACCTAGTTTGTCTTCATTTTATCTCACAGACAAGACACTAACGTCTTCCTTGACAAACGTATGGGTATTCATGGTGGCAGGAGGAAAACTCAGCAAATCTCTCTGCACCACTGCCATTTGTAATGGAACTATTACAAAATGGTATAGCCCCACTGCCCAAAATGTGCTGTGCAGCCATGAACTCATTACACCTTCTGGGGTAGAGGCAGCGTGCTGATTTAGGGGAGAATAGGAATATCATTTTAAGTCTTTGCACATCATTTCATGGCTACCTAAATCGCCATGGTATTCTCAAGAATCCTTTAAATTCACAGTTTCTTGGTCAGCTAGCACTCTAAACATTTCTTAAATCACTCCTCGCAGACAGATTACCCATAGGGCATCCCGTGAACTGCTAACTGGCCCAGACAGTAATATATTAGACATAATATTAGAAATGTCAGCAACTAAAATAAGTTGTTCTCAATCCTCTCCAAATACCAATCCACTTGTCACCTCTCTAAGAAATGGTGTCCAACATATTGCACTAATGCCTCTTTAAGCATTGTGCTGCTTTGCCAATGGGAAATATGTATGCATGTTGTCTTTTAGTCCATGATATCAGGGATTAACATGTGTAAAACGACCTTCACATGTCCTTCTTCAAAATGCAGAACAATGTCATAAATTCACCCCAGTACAGAGATCTGGGCCTAAATCCATAATTTTTTTTGCTCCCCATACCATTCCAGTTTGAACCCAGCCATATACAAATCAGTCTTCACCCTGCGCCCAATTGGAACAGTCCAGCCCGAACTGCCAGGTTAGGTCCTCCTTGGACTTGAAACAAGCATCCTAGGACCGGTTTTGGGGTGTCACCCCTCATCAGTCTGGATAGCTTGACTCCAGTGGCATGGAGAGCACGGGGCCCATGTCTGGGCATACACGTCCTAATGTTACTTTTGCATTTGTCTCCCTAAGTGGGAAGGGTAAGCCCAGACGTGGGTCCCGTGCTCACTGTGCCACTGGATTCAAGCTGGCCTAGATGATGAAGGGTGAAGCCCCGAAACCGGTCCCAGGATGCTTGTTTCCATTCCAGGGAGGACCTGGCTTGGCAGTTCAGGCTGGACTGTTCCCATAAGGAGCAGGGTCAAGACTGATTTGCATATGGCTGGGTCTAAACAGGGGAGGTATGGTGAGCAAAAGAATGATGGATTAAACCCAGATCCTTGTGACTGGGTGTGAATGTTTGCATTGTTCAGCATTCCGTCCATCAATTGTTTCTTTTGCTATTGTATCCCTGTCTTATAGCCAGAGAAGCAGATCATTGTCTTATATATTTTTCTAACTGCATGCACATCTAAACTTTAAAGCTCACCAAACTTGTGAAAGTTATGCGTAGCCATAAAAATAATATGGATTCCAAGAAAAGTCTTAACATCTAAATGTTCATGTGAACTCTCCTATCAGAAAGTGAAATCTGAATATTCAATGATTGTTATAATGCAAGGTATTTGAGATAAAAGTCTAAATAGTTTGTTAAAGAAAAGATGGATCACATTCTTACAACACTACGCTTGGGCAATCAAACCAATAAAATCGATGTATATTTTAGTACCTCCTCTATTCGCTTTCTATACTAACTTTCCCTGAGAAAAAAGGGTCAAATATAATCTATTTGTGGAACTTCAAAGCAAAGCATATTGACAGATTTCCATCTAACATGGAGCAATTCAGTGCAAAATTCAACAAGCATTTCTCATTCAAGCAAAGTAAACGGCACATTGTACCACTCCACGTGGTCCATTTTAGGGCTGCGGAATTTCCAACACAACAAAAAATAGAAAGATGAACCTGGGAGATCGCTGTCAAATGTAAGTCACACTTCCTTTACCTTTTCCTTTTTTTCTGAGGGAAGAGTGAGAAGGGTGATCCTCTCTAGGCACCACACAGCTGTTCTCCAGAGTTTCTGGATGAATAAAAGAGAGACGCTGGATAGGGCACAAAACGAAAACAGCACTTTGATGGAAGATGATCAAAGCAAAGTTGAGACCTAAGAAAGGAGAACTGCAGAATGCCTGAAAAACCTCTCACAAACTGATTAAGTACACAACGCAAACATGTAAAAACAATACAACAAGCAAGCACGATGCCAATAAATTAAAAAAATACGCAGATAATTTTAAAAAATAGAATCACAAATCTAGAAATAGAGGGTAAATTAGAGGCCTGTGATGCAAGGAGATGTAAAATGTAAAATGTGATGAAGATCGAACCATGAGCATAATGATGCAAAGAGCTAAGTTTCACCCTCATTTTATAGAACCGCTGCTGATGATGTCCTTGGTAACCTGGAAGTAGTTCACCACCACCTTGAGCTGGGACAAACCCATAGAAAATATTGATACTTCATGCAAAGTTCCTTGTATGTCATATCTCCCTCAATCCTGCAGATGGAGTCTCCTACTTGATAGCCTCCACTGCCCAAATGCCGTGGCAAACCAGGAAGGAAGTACTCTTGTTCCTATTATTTCAAGATGCCCAGAATTCCTGCATATGAAGAGAGAAAGGACCTTTGTGAATAAACATCTGGGCATTGTAACAAAAGGATGCCGCCCCCTCCCTTTCACTGCCCGAACTGGATAAGCAGCGTTTACAATTTTCTCTTTAATGAAACCAGAAAGCTCTTCTATGTCCTTGGGGCTGTGGTGTAGCAACCAGTTTTGTAAGTCTGCAAGACAACTATCACATTTGTCTGCAAAAATATTGAGCAAATTGTAACAATTTGCAAATGTGTTGTGAATCATATCCACACCATTCTGCAGAGCAGAAGATAACATTAGTTTAAAGCATTGGAAAACCACAAGTGACGTCTCAAATAGATTTGTGTATCCTATAAATCTAGAAACTAAAATCAGTCATTTCATAGCTCAAAAGCAGAATTTGAATGGAGTAGCAATACCCACAATATCTCACAGATTAGGCAACTATCTTCCTTGTCACAATCCCTCTCCATTAGGAACTTTTTAATCAATGTTAGCCACCTGTTTCTTCTGTTATACCTTACTTGTATGACTGTAGTTGTGGTATTGTTCTCAGTGGTTCCATTACTTATCATTCCTTTAATTCTGCTCACAGATTGAAATAAACCTTTGTGGCTCATTTTATGCTTACCTACATGCATAGAGAACTGTCCTATTCTAAGAGGCTTAGGGGAAGCATCCCTGGTCCTGAGTCTTCACAACCCACCTCTTTGGTCTTTTGTGTTGATACAGAGCTTACAAAAGTACATTCAGATAATGGGGTGTGGCCTTGAGTGGAAGACGCAATGGGGGATGAGGATTCCAAAATACCTGGATGAGCTGAAACCGTGCAAAAGCATGGTGGTAACCTCATGCATGACGCTGCCAAACCTTGGTAAAAATTGAGAATGTATTACTTCTTTTTCAAAATTTAGGAAGATAGAATCAGGAGTATCCATCAATCGATAAAGGATATAACAGTTGGGCTGCAAATCCTAAAAACAATGATATTTGGTAGATACACCTGGCAAAGCAAAGTAATCATAAAATCTCAAAATGCACTATTTACACAATTTATTACCTCACAGATTATGTCCCTGATGACGTCTTCAATGATACCAGCAATGAAGCTGTGGACTCAGTGCAATGCTTGGATCAAAGAATGTTAGTTCGTAATAAAAAAACGAAATATCCCTAAAAACCTTTGATTGAAGAAGTATTGTTACGTTACTGTTACTGTCATTGATCAGTTATGGTGAGCATTGATACCATATTTCCACTTAGAAATGTGCAACTACATGTAAAAGGCCTTCATGTGCTCTTATTTAGGGGCTGACTGACTAATTTATTTCATATTAGGGGTGGGAGTAAAACACATCATTATGTGTAGTGTAAACATGCAACATTACCTAGGAATTCTGCAAGACTGCACTTGGATTATGCGAGAAGAGTAATTTTGCATTTAGCGATATTCCTTAGCATAAAAATGGCCCCTCGTGCTCAAAATGACTAAGAAACAGTGCTAAATGGGGCAGAACACAAATAGCGTTAGCTGTAGGATTTTCCTCTTAAATTACACTTAATTATTCAAAGAAAAGTAATCTCATAATTATTAGTATTTCTGCAGAATTATCAAAATGATTCTGATTACTCATAACTGAAATTCTGCCCAAATTCTGCCCAAGGCCTACTCCTGATGTAGTCTCTGGTGAAAATTCCTAAATATAATTTTTCTTTATCTACCGAATACATTTTTTTCCTTCAGAACTGTGTTCCTTTTGTTGGATTTTGCTTCTTCTACAAAATATTTTATCCATTTATCAAAAAGTCTCGCAACGCAGGAATTTCATTTGTATTCTGCGTTTCGAAGCTTACTTTTCGAATAAGTACGTTCCGTAAATCTGCAGTACACTGTTCTTTTCTGCTATTCATGAAGGTGTTCCTGCCAAATGTGAGTTTAAGATCTCGATAATGCAGCTATCCATCATAGTGCTTGAGCCTCATTTTAATAGAAAAATGAGGCATATGCTTGTGATGCAGAACTGGGGACAGCACCAAAAACATCTGCGTTTATCCCAGATTGTTATTCTGCAAAACACAATCATGCTTATGTTTATCAACTTCAAAAAGAAACCTACAAACATATGTCAAATACAACTGTGCTCTGACACTACTGCATGTGTTTCTTCAAGGACATATTGCTGCCAGTAGAAAAGCAGGTAAGGGTGATTAGATTACTTCCTAGCTGTGTTTTGAGCAACCTTTGCTGTCAAAAACAGTATTCTTATTACCGGTAGCCAAGCAGCGATTTAATGTACACAGCATGCCCAGCTGCTAATCTAATGACTCGAAAATTACTCAGCTCACTCAATGACATTGCAGTGAACATCCAGTGGGTATTCAATCCGAGACTCCAAGAAGGAATCTTTTTTCGCTAATACAATCATACATTTAAGACAAGGTTGAGAAAATGTTTATATCAGCTAATTTGTATATAAATGTATTTGTCTGTACTTGTTAATTTCACAAATGTTGATAAGCTTAAACAGCTTTAACACCAGTGTGTGTGACCCTCCCACATGTGCCTGCTACACAAGGTATTTTGCTTATTGTTTTAAAGCATGGGCCCCAATTTACTAAGCTTTTATGCAATACAGGACAGAAACCAACTTTGCTGTGTTGCACAAGATAACATTGGCATGCTGCTGCTATCACCCCAGCGCCTGTGCTCTAACAAGTCTACCTTGTGCAAAAAACAGCCTAGCACCATGGAACAAGGTGGATTGTCTAGTATAGGATTTGTACTGGAAGCATACCCTTCTCATACAAATTATTAGGTGCAGAAATACTCAGAAGGATCGATCACATTGAATGTATGCTGTGTAATGCAGCCCTAATGCAATGCAATGGTTATTTTGAGAAGTCAACACATTTCCCCTGGTTTATGCCTGTGTTAAATGTTAGTTTTTGATGCAAAGCCTAGTCGGGGCATCTTAGATCAGGAATTGCACCAGAACCTAAACGTGATTGGGCTGATGTACCCCAGTAACACCCACTTGACACGAAGTCACACAAAGCAGTACAATTCTGTTTTTACACTGTGAAAAACACACTGATCACAGACACAAACACACTGTTCTCACAACAGGCACTGGACAGTGGTGCGGGCTCATTGCCATGGAAACGGACGCTACACGCGGGATCCAGGCTCAGAGTCAGTGGAAAATGCCTCTTGGGCTGGGAAGTAAATATCATTCACCATTTTGTGTTGCTTTAAACCTCAGGAAAGCTTTAATACATCTGGGTCTTGGGATGAAAAAGCGTTCTCAGCACTGCAAATGACACATCATGATTCTCAAAATCAGGATCAACAGATAATTACAGGCACACTTGGCACTGACAACTGCAGGAAATTGAGTAGCTTATAACTGATGCTTAGGACTGACACATTTGAGCTTCTTCTGTATGTATTGAGCAGACAAGTTCCAACATTATTTGTGTTTAGTGCAATTTCCAATAAATATCCCACTTTGTGCTTTACATAATTTCACATCTAAAAAGGTTAGCATAAATGGTAGAGTTGGTAGACGGAAAGGGCATGTGGCATATCCCATTTTGGAGGTAGATGCGATGGTCTTTTTCTATGTGGCAACATTGCAAAGAAGAAACATTTATATTTTCTTTACATTTCCAAACTTCAGATTATCTGCTCCTATGCAGTTTCCAAAAACAAGCACACTTGGCAGTTTTCTGAATCCCATCAAATGAGTGACAGTATGAAAATCGTAGGTGTAACACTACGACCCAAAACATCTCCTCATTTTTAGGTCTGGCTATAGACAGCCGTATCTGTTTGCTAGATGTTTACCAGCACAACATATAGCATAGAGAGCAGGCCACTTGGTCTACCCCCTTGAGCCACTGGCTTGTATCTTTGTGCCGCTTCAGATATTGGCTTGCTAGGTTGCATATCACGTTTTGGGAACTGCTTATGGCATTTCATCAATATTTACATTTATTACCATTACATTTTGCATCGGTCACTGCTGCAAAAAAGTAGTCAATGTGAGCTACTTCTCATCATTGTGACCCAGTAAACCCATTGGATTACAAGATAGGAGCTAAATGAACGCGATGCCGCAGCAATCATTACTGATGGGATTCCCGTTGGTCCAATGGTCTCTTCACATAGGATGCTGTTTACCAATCAGCACCAAACCAGGCATTTATGTGATGGACGGGCCTGCCAGGCAACAGCGGCTGGTGCAGGTAAGCGTGGTGGGGAGGGGTCGGACTGGGGGGGGGGAATGTCGATAGATGATGGATCAGGATTTATTTATTGATTTTATTTTCCCTTTTCCATCATCTCTCTACATCCGCCCGCCCTGCCCCACCACGCTTACATGCTGCTGCTTCTGCCAGGTTTTTGAGTTGCACCGACATGAAGTCTGAAACTGTTGCAATGTCAAGGCAAATCAAATGGCTCACAAATATTGCTGTCAAATGAATATAAAATGTTTGACCCGTGAGCATCTTCACATCATCGAATGGCTCATAAAGATGGCTTCCAAGTGAATGTGATTGAAAAGGGACAGCCCAGGGGCGCAGCTATCAATGGTACTAAAAGTGCAGTAGCCTAGGGGTGAAAAGGGCCCACTGCACCTATTTTTACTCTAAACAACGCAATGAGGGCGTATTTTATGGCAAGACCGGAGGCTAATCTTATTGCAATCTTCTTTATTTAGTCAACCACAGCCACTTTAAAGAATCCCAATTTACCTATTCTTAAATACCGAATTTTACCGAATCGGTATTTAAGAATAGGTAAATGGGATGCAGATACATTTTCGGTAAAAATTACCGAATCGGTAAGATTAGGTATTTACCGAATCGCTAATTACCGATTCGGTAATTGCTATTCATTCCTATGGTATGGAGGCCCATAGGAATGAATAGCAATTACCGAATCGGTAAATACCGATTCGGTAAAATGGGGGAAACATTCAAGGGTGCCAGGGTGTCACTTTGACACCCTGTTGCACCCCTGAATCCCTGTTGCACCCCTAAGTCGTGCTTGTGTGCAGATGTGGCACACATACATGCCCTAAGGGCATGTATGTCTGCCACATGGCACAGTTGAAAATGCACAGATTTGCATTTCAAAGGTATTCCTTATTTACCACCAACTTATAGTTGGTGGTAAATAACGAATCCTAAAATGGTAAAAGCACTCATTTGAGTGCTCCCTACATTGCAAATTTTGGTAATTTACCGATTCGGTATTTTAAGGAATCGGTAATTTACCGATTGCTAAAATACCGAATAGGTAAATTACCGAATTTGCAATTTAGGCCACCTACATCCCAAATGCCCAATACGGATCGGTAATGGCTGAAATTCTGTAATTTTGGCCGTTACCGACCGGTATTGGGCCACCTACATCTGGCCCACAGAGTATTGTGACATAAGAAAATTCCAACCCAATAAAAGGTCAGAACACCAGATACACATCCTTCTTTTTTTGGCTGCCGCAACTGAGATAAGTGCTCTCTAAAACTTTCTATCTCCCCCTTATTTATCATCTATTTCTGTTTTTCATATATGTCTTTAAAGTTGTATTTTGATTATTATTATCATAATCCTGTTTGATATAACTGCTCCTTGTCGCTATTGACATCTCCTTGATTGTACTGTTACCCCTTGTTGCTTTTATCACATCTCTGATCGAATTCATCCCACTGCTCCGCTTATGTTCACCTTCCCTCTGTTTTTTCTACCCCGAGTGTAATCTCAAGCGCCCCTTTGACCCCTTTTTCCACCTGTTTTTATTTAATCCACACCGATTGGCTAGCAAGGTTGGACTTAAAAGATGCCTATCTAACTATTCCTATTAGCGAAGACCATCGGAAATACCTCAGTTTCAGATCGGGTGGAAACACATGGGAATGTGTATGCCTATCCTTCGGTCTCTCCTCCACCCCTTGGTGTTTCACCAAGGTTCTCAGACCAGTGGCAGATTATCTGAGAGAGCGAGGAGTACGACTAATTATTTATCTAGACAACATCTTTATAATGGATCAAGTCAAATCCATGTGTCGGACCATACCTCTTTAGCAATAAATCTCTTGGAGGACCTGGGTTTCGTGGTAAACAGGCAAAAATCCTGCTTGATCCCAAGCCAGGTCACTCAATTTTTAGGTTTTATAATAGACACTGTCCAAGGTCAAATAAGTCTCCCAAGAGAAAAATGTAAGCGCATAAAAAAAATTAGGAAATGTTCTTTCCCTGGACAAGATCTCACTGCGAATGCTTGCCAGAGTTATAGGCCTTTTGTCCTCTACGATTCAAGCCATTTTTCCAGGCCCTTTGAACTATCGGGTACTCCAACGCCTGAAGACCAAACACCTAAGAATTGATTTGAACTATTCTCAAGAGTTATCCCTCACCCAAGAGGCGAAGAAAGAAATTCTTTGGTGGCTCAAGAATATGGCAGCCTGGAATGGGAGAGCAATCTTTGGCTCTCTCCCGGACCTTGTGATAGAATCAGATGCGAGCTTGTCGGGTTGGGAAGCAAACTGTGTTTCAACCTCTACTGGTAGCCTATGGAAGGAGGAAGAAAAGTCCTTACACATAAACTGTTTGGCACTTCTAGCAGGCTCCTTTGCAATAAAGGGCCAGATGTAGGTAATCGTAAAATACAGATTCCTTAATACCAAATGTTATCGATTCGGTATTGAGGAACGGTATATCCGATGTATGTAAAGATTCGGTAAAAATTACTGAATTGGTATTAATCGCTAAAAAATATCGTAAATACCGAATCCCAATACTGAATCGGTAAATATCGATTCTGTAATTTAAAAATTCGGTAATTGTGGAATCAGCCAATCCTGTGCATCCCAATTACCTCCCAAACAGGAAGTGGCCACACCCAGGCAGCTGCACTGAACCTGGAGCTGACTGTAAGGCAGGGAGCACAGCAGAGAAGCCAGGAGCAACACAACCTCTTTTTGCAACCAAAAGCAAGCAAAATGGCAAACCAGGAGAAGGAGAAGGAGGGAGCAGAAAGGAAAAGAAAGCAGAAATTTAGTGAGAGGGAGCTGGAGGTCCTCATCGAAGATGTCACCAAGGACCTTGACAAGTTGTTTGGCAAGCAGTCCCTGCATGTGCCAGAATCATCAAAAAGTGAGATCTGGCTTACTATTCAGAAGAAGATCAATGCCATCGGAGTCACCCAGCGCTCAATTGAGCATCTCAGGATCTTAATATAAGATGGCACGATCTGAGGAAGATTGCTAAGGCGAGGATGGCAGAGAGGCAGAAGCAGGCCAGCAAAACTGGTGGAGGGAGGAGCACAGCACCTGCACAACTGCCCTGGAGCTTCTGGTTGAGTCCACCCTCCAGCCAGAGAGTGTGAGTGGGGTTGGCAACACAGACAGCTCTGCCAGAGCTGCCAACAAAGAAGGTAAGATGCATGCACAGCATGTGGTGCACCCCCTACCCACCCCCAACCCCCAGAGAGGCATAGGGACTCCCACTCCAGTACATGTTTTACTCATAACCTGCAATGCATTATGGTCAGAAGTAACACATGTTCAGAACAGTCAGTCCAGCAAACCCAAAGGCATGTGACAGCAATTAGCAAGCAGTGGACAGTCAGTGTGATTGGCAGGCATTATGTTTATTACAATGTAAATGCTGCCAGATAAGTGAGCATATCTACATTCTGTCTTCACAGGCGAGAAATCTCGCAGTGCAGCAAAGGGAAGCAGAGGGAAGGCACCCAGGCCATAGAGGAGGCAAGAGGAGAAGGACCAGTCGCCTGCAGGGCACACAACCCCACCACCACCAGCACCACCATCAATGTCACCACCACCAGCATCACCATCACCACAGCTACCTTCAACGCCACTATCACCACCATCACCACTGCCACAATCAATGCCACCACCACCATCAGGCAGGCCACCCTCCAGCAGATGGAGGTGTCCGAGGAGAACAGCACAGGGGGCAACAGTCGACAGTGTCTGAGGACAGCAACAGAGCAAGATCACAGTCCCCAACAGAGTGTGCCCACATATCTTCCAGACGCCTCAGGGTAAGGGCAGCCAAACCTGACGTCCAGGGCAAAGATGACAGTGTGTTTGCTGGGCTTGACGGCAACATGCTGAAGGTCCAGCGCCTGTAAGGGAGAGCGATCAGGTCAGTGCAGCGGGAGATGGCACATATGAATGCTCACATGCATCGCATTGAAAAGGGCATCGTGCTCTGAACACCACCATGTCTGAGGGCATGAGTGACGTGGCAGCGGCTGTGAGGCAGCTCTGCAGCAATTTGGAGGAGGACCATCAGTCTAGGCACAGGAAGAGGCAGAAACTGGATAATTACACGAAGGCGGTGAACCGCCTGTCCACTGCAACCTCTCTAATGTACAGACGCTCAATAGCCATGCAGGAGGAGGTGGCACATTGTAGTCAGGATGTGGCTAGGGGGCTGGTCACAGTGACCACTGCACTGGAAGTTCTGCCAACAGACAAGGTGGCCACTACAGCTGATGGGGTGAAAGTGAAGAGGTTACTAGCCGTAGTAGCATCACGCCCCCTCCCACAGAGACCAGTAGGTGTAGTGAACGCCACAGCGCTGGCCCTGGACAAATTGGCAGTGCAGACAGTGGGGCAAAGTGGCAGTGCAGCGCATGGGCGCAAGAAATAGAGCCAGCCATGATATGGTTGTATAGAAATGGGTGATATAACCCATGTTTGTATAAACACTGCTTTTGATCTTGGTGGTGTGCTCTGATCATTAAACACCATCACTCAAATACAGTAACTGGCTATGTCTCTTTACTCACTCAGAAATAGTTGCGTGTTATCTCAGCCCATCTGTGTCTCCCATCCGGTACTGCTGCCACACCTGCTGCGCTGTGCTCTGGCTATGGATAGTCCTCACCCTCGTCCTCAGTGTCAGTTAGTTCCACTGCTGTTCCTTTCTTTGTGGCAAGGTTATGCAGCATTGCACATGTTGCTATTATTTTGCAGCAGATAATGGGGCGGTACTGACGTACACTTCCACTTTTGTGGAGGCAACGGAACCTGCTTTTTAGTAGTCCGAAGGTGCGCTCCACAACATTGCGCGTGCTTTTATGTGCCACATTGTATCTCCTCTCACTTGGGGTGGAAGAGTTGGATGAATGACCGGACGGCATATGCGCTGTCACCTAAATGGGAAAGAAAGTGCCATTAATTTGGGTCACCAATGCATTCTTCCAAGGTATACATCAGGGTGTGTCACGTTGATTTACCTAGAAGGTATCCTTCTCTGAGTTCACCAGCAGCCAGAAATGTGTAGAGGTCCTACTGTTCCTGAATATGTAGGAGTCATGGGTACTCCATGGGAATTTAGCCACAATGTCAGTAATGATGTAGTCTGCATCATATATCACCTGTACGTTGATGGAGTGAGTGGATTTGTGGTTGCGGTATATGTATTCTGTAGCTGCAGGTGGACAGATTGGTATGTGGGTCTCATTGATGCAGCCAATCACATGTGGGAACTGTGCCTTTTGGTAGAAATCCAGCTTTGTCTTCTGCAGCTCCTCCTGTGTGCTGGGGAAGCGTATGTAGTGATGCATTCTCTGCATCATGGTGTCCAAAAAGGAGTTGAAGAAACGGACAGGCAATTCTGTGACACACCACCTGCTGCACCTATCACACCCTGGTAACTTCCTGAAGCGAGTAGGTGCAGACTACAGAGCACCTGCACATGTGTTGGTATGGCATGCACCCTTGGTGTCTGATGCTCCAGATATGGGTGCAGGTCCCGTATCAGGTCTAGATGGTTTGTGGGTGTAGTCTGTACCTGTAATGCATTTCTGCCTCAGTCATTTGAAACAGTGTGACACGCAGTATGTAAACACGCTCTTCCCGTCTCCAAACCCTCAGTCCTGCTGCTCGCAAATGTAGCCACCTTGCAATGACGTAGAGGGCCGCCATTGTGTTCACAGTGTTGCATTTTGGGGCTGTTTCTATGCACTGCACCTGATTACCACCTGCTCTGGGTCAGTGGTAATTACCGATTCTAAAATACTGAATTTGGCCAAATTCGGTGTACCAATTTTTGGTACATCGTATTACCGAATTTTTACTGATTTCTTATTTACCAATTCGGTATTTTGGAGTTTCGGTGTCAGCCGATCGATAAATAAGGAATCGGTAACTGATTTCCCGTTAATTTAACAATTCGTTATTACCGATGGCATTCGGTAATACCTACATCGCACATGGCTAAATACCAGTCGGTAACGCTGAAATTTACCGAATTGCGGCTTTACCGACCGGTATTTAGCCACCTACATCTAGCCCAAAATCTTTTACAAAAAACTCCGCAGGATGTTCCATTCTCTTAAGGATGGACAACGTCTCCGCGATAAGGTATGTCAACAAGCTTGGGGGTCCGAAATCGAAGGACTTAGCAGATTTGGCCAAGGTGTTTTGGGACTACTGTCTCAAACAGAATATTTTAGTTCAGGCAGAGCACATTCCTAGCTTAATCAACGCGGAGGCAGACTGGTTCTCCAGGAACCCCAGGGAATCAAGCAATTGGCGTCTGGACAGAAATGTCTTCCTGTCACTGATGGATATCTTGGGTCATTGTCAAGTGGACCAGTTTGCAGACAGATTAAACACCCAGCTATAGACTTATTTCAGTTGGCATCCAGATCCGGAGTCTGCAGGAGTGGATGCCTTCAATTGGAGGACTTTGAAGGGCTACGCCTCCCCCCCCTTTTTCGATGATTACTCGGGTAGCAGCAATGGTCTGCAAGTCGAGGACTTCCCTGGTTCTCGTGACCCCCCCCCATTGGAAGTCTCAAGTATGGTACCCTATGCTATTGGGGATGCTAGTGGATTACCCCGTCTTGCTACCAGTATTCCCTCAAATCCTCTAGGCCCTTCAGGAGAACTCCACAATCTGGTTCTAGGAGGAGATCTGAGGATGATGGCTTGGAAAATGTCAGTAATTTATGGGAACTCCCAGGACTTTCTGAGGAGGCATCAAATCCTATTAGAGAATCTTGGGCACCGGGAACCCGTAAACTCTATAGATTGGCTTGGCAAAAATGGGTTAGCTGGTGTCTTGCATGGCGCTTTGATCCCATTTCAGTGGATGAAGTAAAGGTAGCTAACTACCTTTCTGATTTATTTGCAAAAGGTCTTACTTACAGGACTATTAATGTTCATCGTCTGCAATTGCTTCTGGTCATGTTTTAGTTAACGGTTCCTCCGTGGGCCAGAACGTTCTTATTAGGAGACTGTTGAGAAGTATTAGGAATTCCAAACCTCCCATTTCTAAATATAACTCCCTCTGGGACGTCTCTAAAGTTTTCATATTTCTTTATAGCTTAGGCTCAAACACTTCTTTGTCTCTTAAACTCCTCTCCTTTAAACTCACTACTCTTCTCTATTTAATCTCTTTTCGAAGAGACTTTGATGTTAGGGCTTTAGAAATTTCTAACAGAGTTTTTTCCCCTGAAGGTATTTGTTTTTACTTAAACAACAGAACCAAAACTAATTCTCAGTCTATTTACTATCCTTATTTCGATGATCATGTCAATTTATGTGTTGTCAGATGTGTTAAAGAATATGAGCTGAAAACTTCTTCGCTAAGATCTAATGTTAAACAGTTATTGATTTCTTTCAGGAAACCTTACAAAGGCGTTTCTTCATCAACTCTAGCTAGATGGGTTAAAGAAATTATGAAATTGTCTAATATTGATGTTACCCTTTTTGGCGCCCACTCTGTCCTTGGTGCATCTGCCTCTCAAGCCTTTTTACATGGTGCTTCTTTGAATGATATTCTTAAATGTCCTGACTGGTCAAATGATATGATTTTTTTGCAAGTTTTATTTTAGACCTATTGAAAATGCTGCCTCTTGTTTATTAAGGATGCTTTAAACTTGCAATAAGGTTAGCATCCGGTCTTGCCATAAAATGTAGATTTTCCCCAACTTTGTTGCCCAGAAAATCTGGATTTTATTAAAGACTCGGAGGCTAATATTATTCCCTCCCTTTTTTCCCATCCCTTTTCACCTTTTGTTTTACCTTTAAGGTCGTGGTCAACAATATTTTTGGTGCTGTTTTGAAGATTATCCAAGATGTCTTCCTCTTCGAAGAAGTTTATTTGGATTGCTTCATCTATTTGTTTATTTATGCATTCCTACTTTGTTTTTGTTTTTCCTTAAAAAAGAAGGCTGTGTATCTGGTGTTCTGACCTTTTATTGGGTTGGAAGTTTCTTATGTCACAATACTCTTTGTTCTTTAAAGTGGCTGTGGTTGGCTAAATAAAGAAGATTGCAATAATATTAGCCAGCGAGTCTGTTATAAAATCCAGATTGTCTGGGCAACAAAGTTGGGGAAAATCTACATTTACCTTTCTTGCTTTAGGGCCCTTTAACCCTTGCTAAGCCACTGGGACAGCCCAGAATCAACTGCTTGTAGTGCTGCCTCAAATACTCCTCTTTCTGGGGTGCAGTGGTGCCTCTGCTGTGCCTCACTTCCAGTTCACTAAGCTGGCATGTGGCACAGTGGTGTACTGGTTGTAGCCCTTCCTCCAAATTCTTTGTAGCAGCTGATGATGCAGCACAGAACAAAAGTAGATCACATTCTCAGTAGGGAGCTACAAGTCCTGCACTGATGGAGTATACAGGCCAAAGGCACTGAAAGTGGGATCTGAGTAAGCATGGGCGGCAAATCCGTTACGTCCGCGGATTTTTCGGATTTTTGGTGAATACGCAATCCGTGTATTTTACGTATTTTCCAAAAAATCCGAAAAAATCCGCGGATGTAACGGGTTCAAAAGTTGAACCCCCACCCACTCATGTAATGGCGCCAGCAAGCTGCCAGCGCCGTTGTAAAATAGTTACAAAGTTAGCTTGCACAGGAACCACTAGATAAAACGAAGCAGGTGCTGCTTTATTTTATCTAAGTGCTTCCTGTGCAAGCTAACTTTGTAACTATTTTACAACGGTGCTGGCAGCTTGCTGGCGCCATAAACACACACATGGTCGCTGGAACTAGTTGAAGCTCAAATGCAGTGACTCATTCATCAGCCCAGAAACAATCGAGAGCGTCGTCGAGGCTGGGCAATGTGCCTTCTTTATTACCAAATCTACAGTCGAAAGTCAGCTGTGAGGCTGGATAGAGGCCTTTGCATCCTTGACTTTCACGAGCACAATCCCTGTGCTGTTCCTGTGACCAGGAGTCTCTGTATCTTCATCTGCGGCTCTGATCGGCCTCTGACCTTTTATACACACAAGAGGCATGTGCAGCACAATCCCTGTGCTGTTCCTGTGACCAGGAGTCTCTGTATCTTCATCTGCTGCTCTGATCGGCCTCTGACCTTTTATACACACAAGAGGCATGTGCACTCGCATGGAAGCCCCGTCCGTTTGGCCATGAGTAGGCACATCGTGTTCGCACGGGTTTCTGCACATTCGCGAGCGTTTTGTACAATAAAACCCTCGCGAACTTGCAGAAACCCGTGCGAACACGCAAAAAAAAATACGCTAGGATCCGCGGATTTTGCGTATTGTTGCAATCCGCAAATCCGCAGATCCGCGGATTGCCAATACGCAAAATCCGCCAATGCTTAGATCTGAGTAGACTGGGATTGTTAAACCATCCTGCACAACCAGAGTTATGGTTTCACTGCACACTAAGGGGTATATATACTAAGTGTTAGCACCATGCTTGCATTACAAAAGTGAAGCAAATTGATGCAAAATCTTTTTTTACTTATATACTGACAAGTCTAGCAATGGAAAATCACTTGAAAGTACTGCCAAGCAGGTATACCATGGGTGGTGCATGGGCATTCCCATGCAATCACCCGGTTTTTCTGATGGTATGTCCTCTTTACTTATAAAAGTGGGCAAGGTTTAGCATGAGAAAATAGCACACAATTTAACCAGGCTCTATCATGGAGAAATGCTTTCATTTCTTTTCCGACTTTGAATGTGTAGTTAGAGATTTTATCCAAAAGTAGGCGGAAATCAATGAAGGCAAATTTCTTTCTTTCTTTTTTTTGGGGTGAATCATGCCTTGCTTTATTTACTGTACCTTAGTACACTTGCACACATTAGAACAATAGAGACACAATTGTATTATATGGGTGACCGTCGACCTGTCCCTCCTCATCCGTGAAAGCAGTAACACTGCATCGTAATGACCAACCTGCATGGCTGAACCTATCCTGACAGTTTTATAGCATTTGTTTTATCATATTATGGTTTGTGAAGCGCTATCATTCTGATGTGACAACAACTGTCTATTGAGCATTGACTTAAAGAGTGCATCTTTGTGATGCCTGTATGACGTGACCTAACAGCATGTTCCCCATTATAATTCAACACAATAAGATACTGGGCAGCACAAAGAATTCTCATTGTGTGTAAGCACTGCATCTTGGCCTTCTGCAAAACGTGTTGCTGTTATGTGCAGGACTTTGGAAAATAGCATTTTAGCCCTGGGAAGACTTAGGAGAGCCAACTTTTGAACCACCTGTCCCCATAAAAACCTGAAACTTTCTTGATCGTCTGCTTTTAATGTGTGAATTGATTTTTGATTGACTGAAGCTAAATGTTGCTATATGAGAACCTGTAAATTTGATGGAGCTGCTGTTGTGCACTTTGCTGAAATACAACCTGCAGTATATTTTTATGAGCCTGTTGCTTCCTCGCAAGCTGTGCTCAGGGATCTGTTTCTGCATGGGGTTGTTAGGAAGCTGTGCCCGGGTTGATGCTGCATACTGATGGAGGTGTGCCTCAGTGGAATATGAAATCCCTATATTAAGTAATCAAAACAATACAGAGGCATTATTATCAGGTGCAGTTTATATTCACAGGAGACTTCAATACAAATCGGTGCAAAAATCAGAAGAAATCCCATCAAAGTGGGAACAAATTTAGAAGTCAGCTGGAAAAACTAGGGCTAAGGCATCAAAACTAGGGCTAAGGCATCAGAACGGGAATACAAAAGTAGATTCACCAGCATCAATTCCCTTTTTAAGGGGGAACGCACTACTTTTTTCCTGTTTCGTGGACCTCAAGTCCACCTTCGACCGTGTGCCCCGAAGACGCTTATGGGAAAAAATGGCTAAAAAGGGCATTCCAAGTATCTTACTATATGCAATCAGAGAACTACATATAGGAACATGGGCTCAGGTAAAAATTGCGGATGGCAGCCGTGTGAAAACA
Organism: Lissotriton helveticus; assembly: GCF_964261635.1. Lineage (NCBI taxonomy): Eukaryota > Metazoa > Chordata > Amphibia > Caudata > Salamandridae > Lissotriton > Lissotriton helveticus. The sequence continues at coordinate 616,178,599 of NC_136063.1, read as the reverse complement.
TTTATACAGGTAACGGATTAAAACAGGGGTGTGTGCTAGCCCCAAGTCTTTTCAACTTAAATTTAGCTGACCTTGAAGTAGCTCTCCGGAAAGTAAATAGTCACCCACCAACGTTGGCCAAAGAAGAAATTGGAAGCCTTCAGTACAACGATGTGTTTGTAGGACTAAGCAAAACCCCAATATGATTACAACGCAGTATGAGTGCCTTAGAAATATACATGGATAAACAAGAGCTAGAACTAAATCTGAAGAAGACAAAATTAGTTGGTTGGTGGATTCTAAATATAAGACAAACTCTTGGTACTTGGATGCCCAAAAAGTTGAGGTTGCAGACAAAATATAAAAACCTTGGATTTAAAGTTGAACATAAATTAAGTTATAAACAGCACCTAGCAGCAATGCCAGCCAAAGCACTATCGCTCATAAATGGTTTTAAACTCCTAAAAAAGAAACTAAGCTGCTCGTCATATGGCCATCTGCTTTCTGGTATGCGCGCCCAGTTAATGCAATCGGTCCTCTATGGACTGAAACAACAAAGAGTCATGAAGTATCAACCTTAAATAAAATCTAAAAAAAGTTTACAAATCCATTTTTCACATCCTGAAATCAGCGTCTCCGGCACAAGTTCGCCTAGAGGAGTTTGGCCTGACCAACCAAACATTTCAGAGCAAAGGTGCATTCATCAAACCATGTGGGAGGCCATGCGAATCTGAAAAAGGCTCTATCGATAACCTGTGCTGGAAAGAAATTGGGGTGCAAAAACAGAACAACATAAAATGTTCCTGGAGTTTCTATCTAAATCAGCTATTGAGGAACTTCACACACAGGAAATTTGAAAACCCAGCATTGGGAAGGTGGCATTTCATGAAGAAATTAGGCTAACTATCAAATACCTGTTGCATACCACAGGTGTGAACAATCTATTACAAAGATGCCATGCTTGGAAAGTGATCAATTCCTATATTAACTGGAAGCCTCAGAAATACTTATGAGCTCACCTTTCTATGACCAAAAAACATCAGTTTATGCAATTTTGCTTCAGCTTGTGGGAAATGAAGGATCTTATCCCTAACGGGAAAGGCCAGTTTGAAAACCAAGACAGACGATTGTGGATATATAAACAATAATCTTTAACACATATTCTCAATGTTTGCCCAAAGTTCATGCTAGAAAGGAAAAAATTACTTAATATTCATAAAATTGAATATTGGTTTGGTTAGGTGGTTCTTCAATCCCCCTATTCCAGCCGCGGCCCGTGGAGGGAGTTCTGTGGGGCAGAAAGGCGTTGCGGGGGAGGGGCAGGGTGGGTGGTGCTAAACACCAGAATATGGATAATGTGAGGTAAGTAAGCAATTTAATAAATAAAACAAATTTCGTAGCGCGCCCTGCATCTCAAAATGCGATGCAGGGCACGCTACGAAATTCGTTTTATTTATTAAATTGTTTACTTAGCTCACATTATCCATATTCCGGTGTTTAGCACCCCTACCCTCCCCCGCCCTCCTTTCTGCCCCACGGAACTCCCTCCATGGGCCGCGACTGCCCTATTCTGCACGGGGGTAACATTTTTAAATCTAAAAGAAATAGGACAAAGCTTTCTCGAACCATAAATAGATCATTTGCACTTCAGAAAAGAAGAACAAATCAAAATAATTTAACAGTCCGTATAAAGCATAAGCCCTTTTTCAAGGTCAGTGCACTTTGCGAACAAACAAACTGAATCTGTCTCTATCAACGATCAAAAAAGATTCATTGTTTTATATTTTGATATCAGGTTCACTAATCGATTTTATTATGATGCTTTATTTCAAGGTCAAAGCAGTTCATGGACAGTAGAATTGAATCCGTCTTCATCACATGTTGGTAAAAAGATTCCTTGTTTCATATTTTTATAACAGTTTTACAAATGCATGTTATATTTTATTTGGGCTAACGTCATCCCCTGGGACACCAAGTACTTAGAAATAAAAAGATTGCAGTTTTTGGATAGGATTACATGTTCACTTTAAAAAATATTTTTCTTAGTAAAAATAGTGACGAAAGTCCTTTATGTATGTTATCTTGGTGTAATGGTTTTAAAAGCCTGCACACTTTAAGGAACTTGGGGGTATATTACCAACAACTAGCGATAATTTTTGTCTCTAACTTGTTTAGAGACACAAATTATCGCCGCACATCGGCGATTTTTATCGCAGATAAACCTTGCTATTAGCAAGGTTTATCGCAAATGCGATAAAAAACTCCCGCAATGCATGAATATCGCTGAAAAGTCAGCGATATTCATGCATTATCGAGCAAATGCTCTTAGCCATGTTATCCACCTCCCATTGGATAACATGGTGAAGAACTGCTCAGGGCAGGTGTTAGCTTTTGGAGATATTCGCGCTTAGCGCGAATATCTCCAAAAGTTGGTAATAGGAGATAGCGATGTTAGCGACTGTTTCCAGTCGCTAACATCTTGGCACGCCCACTTTGCATGTCATTAGTGATAAATATCACTGACATGCAAAGCGGGGCCCAAGATGGTCGCTATCTCCTATTAGCTGTCACTAACTGGTGTTAGCGACAGCTTGGTAATAGGGAGATAATTTTATCTCCGCTTTCTTGGCTTTTAAAGCCAAAAAAGCGGAGATAAACCCCTTGATAATATACCCCTTGATTCTGATTCTGATTCTAACAGTGGAATGTTCCATGCAGTTGTCACATAGAGAAGAAATGAACACGTGACACAACCAGCTGTGGTAATTTCTTTTAACATTGTGTTTGTGTTAATGATGGCCTTAAAAAAAATGGGCCTGTAACTTTAGAAGGGTGTCAAAACATACAAATTAGCCCATGGAGGTATTTGGCACTTACCCCAACCCCACACTATTGTCATTGATTAATATGACTCCACAGCATGCAGGATTTGGGGCAGCATGCTTATGAGACAATTTTGCTTGCACATTTGTGGCAGATATTAGATACAGTGATATGCTTTGCACTTCTGTGCCTTGCCTTAGAAAAGCTGTACTCCTACCATTTGAGTAGCATTAAAGATGTGGTGTATTGCGCCACTCACACATCATACAAGATGTAACGAAGGTGTGATTAGGGTGAAAGAAGGTTTGTTTTTCAAAGTTTCAAGCAGTTATGGTCTCGGTTGGCACTGGTGCAGGGAAAAGTTGTCCACTTTTTACACGCCACAGAAGCTTACCAAAATGTTCAGAGAGACATAGTAAACATGCACTTAGCACATATTTCTTATGTGACATAATGATGAATGGTACAATTTCCTTTCGACATTGGTACTGAAGAGTACCTTTATTGTAGATCTTGGGACTTTACTCCTACAGTATATTTGACCATGTTAATTGAAATACTTAGTTTAAGGCACCATCCTCAATTAGTAGGCATGTATGTAGTGTAGATGACTTAGAAATAATCATTTGATGTAACAAAAAGAACCTTCTTTACATTATTGTGCTTTACTGCTAATACATGACTCATGGGGGCATATTTACAAGAAAGTGGCGAAGCATGTCATTGAGCCAAGAAGGCTAACAACACACTTCATCACTTTAGAAACACAGGGCTGCACCATATTTACTAGAATATGGTGCAGCCATGCGGTTCCCCCTGCGCTGGCACTAAATTAAGCTGCCTAGTGCCAACACAGGCACCCTTGCACCATAAAGCAAGGGTGCCTGTGTTGAGGGGATGATTGTTTATGTGCAGGAAGGTCCCCCTTTATGGACACATTCCATAAAGGCTGTTTTGTAACTCCCAAGGCAGCACACATGGAAACAACAAAAACAAGGAGGACTAAAGCATTTCTCCTTGTTTTGCCAGTTTAAGACCAGGTTTTCCATGGTTTTATTTTTGGCACTGCCTCCTATTTACGGCTGCTCTTGTAAATAGGGGGCAGCGTCAAAGTCAATGGGTGTTGTGGTGGAACGCCAACCACAACAGTCTTTGCCCTTCCAGTTCACGCTAAGTGTAGCGTGAAAGGGGGCCTAATTTACAAGGCAGCGTTAAGCCACATTAAGGCAAAGCTCCCATCACCATTACAGCGTCACTAAAAGTGACGTTGTGGTGGCATGATAGAGGCTTGTAAATATGCCTCATGATTTCTACACTTTTGCTTATTGTCTGTGCAACTTTTAGTGACTTAAATATTAACTCTCACACATCCTCGCATGTGCAGAATGTGATTGCAATAGATGCTTTAAAACTCATGCAATGAATGCATTAACATTATATGTAAGTACTTTCAAACGTAGTTCTCAATCATACTTATCCTAGAGTAATTTGATTATTTACTTATGCTTAAGAAATATGAACAAAAGTACTAAAGACATGATATTCGTTCATGTTTAAAAGTGCACCATTGAAGTGAATGGTTAACTTGACAACACTGTGTAGCCCAGTATTTCACCATGCTGCACTTAATAAATTACTGTATTTTAATTTCTGCTAACCATTATGGTCAGAAAACCCTGAACCCCTAGGCCTGGTGGAGGGACCCCAAAACTTTTTGTAAAAAACGTGCACGTCCAAAGGCCAAACCCCGCCGTGCATGGCCAGAGGCCATGTCGCGAACGTGGTTAGGTGCCTATGGGGTGTTGTTGGCCCCAGTCCCTATGGCTAATCCCCACCACACACGATGATGGGCAACCCCCGCCATGCATGGTCAAAGGCTGTGCATGGAGCGGGGTTGGGGGTTATGGGGTGGTGGCTGCAGGCTCTGCTGCCAACCCCGCCACGCACATCTGAAGGCCGTGCATGGTTTGGGTTGGGTGTCTATGGGGTGCTGACTACAGGCCCTGGCCGCATGCCAGGCCCTGTGGCTAACGCCCACTGTGCACATCCAAAGGCCATCCCCCGCCACGCATGACTGAAGCCCGTGTGTGGTCTGGGGTACCAATCGGGTATTGGCCACGGGCCAGGTCCTGCTGACAATAACATAAGGTAATAAAAAATTACTTACATTAAAAAACCTAGAAATTCACAGAAAAAAACAAAGGTTACAGGGACGTTATAGTTAGGAAATAAAATGAAAAATAACCTTAGAAATTCACAAAAAAATGCACTTGCCATGCACTGCTACTTACCCGACATATTGCATCAGTAATTTCATCTTCTATGACATTATTCATAATATAAAGGCAACATTGCAATAAAATTAGTGACGAGAAACTGCATGGTGGAGGAGCGAGTTATAGTAACCTTAAGGCACGAGTTATAGTTTCCTGAGATAAGAATAGCTATAACTCTTGAATTTATCTGGTTTTGTGCGTATACAATCTGAACCTAACTATAACATCCCTGTAACCATTGCTTTTTTAGTACATTTCTACCTTTTTTATTCTATTTCCTAAGTATAACATCAATATAACTGTTGTTTTTTTCAGTGAATATATGTATATATATATATATATATATATATTTATTTTTTTTGCGGGCAAAGATGCACAGCACTCCGGAGTAGAAGTCTTTAAACTTGTTTATTCAACAAAAACGACCCAACCAACGCGTTTCAGCCTCCACGGCTTTGCTCACGGTTAGTGAGTTTTCTATTTCCACACCTTTTAAGCCTAGTTAGCCATTATGGGGCATTCTGGGCATTGTAGTGCATTAATTATTTTTCAGTATTTAAATGGTCCGTATATAACCCAATGAGTACTAAACTCGGTTAAATACATATAATAATGTTGAATGCATTAATGTCACTGCCACGCGTTGGTTGGGTCGTTTTTGTTGAATAAACAAGTTTAAAGACTTCTACTCCGGAGTGCTGTGCATCTTTGCCCGCAAAATTGAAATTGGAGCCAGGATCCGGCTCCCACGCCAAGCACCCACTGCCAGAGCGCGCTGTAAGCAGGATCACTTTGTGGACATTGGATTATAACAGCGGCGCCCGAGTAAATGCGTTCGGAATACACCGAAGGAATGAAACTCACTTCAAGCTGAAAGTGCCATAGGACGGGGTCGGAGGACGCCGCCCGCACGGGAAGTGCTTTGAGGTGAGTTGTAATTGCAACGAGAGTGTCGAGCATTTAACTCGAAGTGGCCAAATGCGAGATTAAGGGAAAGCATACCAAACATGTACACATTACGGTCGGTTCCTTGAACTAGCAGGCGGGAGTGGAAGGAGCTTTGTTAAAGACATTAACATTCAAATTTGTCACGAACGACCCAAAGAGAGTGAGTAACTGACTAGGAAGAATGGAGGAACGGAGAGGGAAACGCCTAGTCACAGCGGCAACATTGTTTCAGGCAAGCTCTAACATCGCTGAACCTAGCAAAGAGAAAACAAGCACTGAAAATACAAGGGAAAGCACAACCAAACAAGTGTTCAACCAACTAGAGAAATTATATCGAAAAGAAATAAATAAAAGTTGGGAAATTCTGGCATTGGAGAATTACATTGAAGTGAAAAGAATTCCTCGTGGACTGCGCATTTTCACTATGCCAACGCATCCCGAAACAAAAGTGGCGCTATTACAGGAATGGGCAGATAACAACGCTGAGTGCTCATTAAACATGATGCGCATACTAATCAAACATGCCAATATCGACCTTGCAGAGTTAACGATACAAATCGAGGAAATAGAGACCAAAATGCGAGACCACACTGATCAAACAGACATAGGAAAGATGCGCAAAGAATTGGAAGTGAGGTTGGAGAAATATGAAACCGAAATACAAGAACGGAAAAAGCGAAAATTCAAGAGGGATGAATTGGATTATAAGCATGGTCGAATTCTAACTTTTGCAAAACGGTTTGATAAACTGAAGAAAAATTTTCCAATGCAAAAATTAAATTCAAATAGTACAAGTGCAAGCGACTCGGAAATAAGTGAACCTGAAACATCAACAGATGGCATCCCCAAGGTGAATTTTTTAGAGGAAATGCACCTGATGTACATGGATCAAACAATGTCACGGGGGAGAGGACGTGGCAGAAATGCAGAAAGAGGCCGAGGAAGAGGGGAAAAATCATCCCCAGCACCAGAAAAATCAGACGATCAAAGCGTCAAAAGACACTATCCGCTACGCAATCGAAAGTGAATAAAAATTTTATCATCAATCTATCGAAACACACCTTAACGATGGATGAAGCAAGTGCATTGAATAAGGGGCTATCTTTCTGCCCAGAAAGCCATTTCAACTACACAGAAGTGCGCATTGACCTATACAGATACATCAGAAAATTAAAACTGGCCAAGATCCATGCAAATAAAAACATAGGAGCATCTCAAGAAACATTAACATCAACAGGAGGAACAGAAATGGAACCGAAAATTAGTATCCATCAAGCACAAGACTTGAAAACAATGTTTGACTTACTATACAATCTGGAGGATGATGAAATGACAGAAGAGGAGATACTGGAGCATTTAGAAATTGATACCAATCAAAAAGTCAAAAGTGGCCTAAAAAAGAAGTCGAAATTTTGCCCAATATTGCCCCCAGGAAATAGAATTGACCAATTCAGCGAGGCGGTAATAGATGAATTAGAAAAAATGACTAACACCAGAAATGAAAATGGAAAAGAAAATCTCAGTAAGAAAGAGCGGGATGCCATTGAACGTTTAATGGAAAATAAAGAAGTAACAATTAAACCCGCTGACAAGGGGGGCAACATTGTCTTGTTGAACACGGTGGATTACATACAATAGGCACATAGACAACTGGACAATACAGACAATTATCAAAAATTACAAAGTAACCCAATAAACAAAATGACAATAAATTTAAATTCCAACTTAATAAAATGGCACAATGAAAACCTGATTGATGATGATGAACTTAAATTTCTAACTAAAGATTTTCCAGTAATACCTATAATTTATTTCCTACCAAAGGTGCACAAGACTCTTCACCCACCTCCAGGTAGGCCGATTGTATCGTCTTGTGATTCTCTGTATGAAAATCTTTCTAAGTATGTGGACCAATATCTTGCTCCAATTGCACAGGGCATGAGTTCCTACATCCAAGACACAGGGGACTTTTTGAGAATATTAAATGGAGTCACATGGAATGATCAACTGCTGCTAATAACCATCAATGTAGTATCATTATACACGTCTATTCAACATGCAATAAGGTTACAAGCCTGTAAATATTTTCTACAACAGCAAACAATCACAGAAATGAAACACACACGGATGCTACTGACCATGATCGAAATTTGCCTAAAAAACAACATTTTCTATTTTGATAAAGTACTATATCAACAAAACTGTGGAACAGCCATGGCCATATCATTTTCTCCCAACTACGCTAACATCACAATGGGATGGTGGGAGAAATTGGTAGCATGGGATACAGAAAAATCAGGAATATCTGGATAAGATTATACTATGGGTCCGCTTTATTGATGACCTTTTCCTAATCTGGAATGGCACGGAAAATGAGTTCAAAAGCTATTTCCAGAAATTAAACAACAACCAGATAGGTCTATCATTTACATGCAACTTGAGTAAAACACAGATTGCTTTCCTCGATATGTTGATCTACATAGAAAATGATACAATCCATTCAACACTCTATTGAAAAGAGACATCTACGAACAGCATATTGCACGGAACAAGTTTCCATCCGAAACAGTTAATTGCGAGCATCCCTTACGGAGAATTCATGAGAATGAAAAGAAACTGCTCGAAAACTGAGGATGCTGAGAACAAGATAGAGGATTCCATGGAAAGGCTAAAAGCTAGAGGTTACAAAGATCACACCCTAAAAAGATGTAAACAGAGAATAGATAAAAAAACAAGAGAAGAAATCCTGATACCAAAGATAAAGACACAAACAGAAGAACAGAAACCACGCTTTATCACAACATATAGTAAAGAAAGTGGCAAAATCATGGGAAAACTGAAAAAATACTGGCATTTAATAGAAAAGGATCCTGACATAGGAAAACTGGTGGGACAGAAACCTATTGTAACTTATCGCAAAACCAAATCGTTGAAAGACATGTTGGTAAAAAGTCATTTCACACAAAAAGCAGACAAGAATTGGTTATCGAACCAACAGAATGGATTCTATAAATGCAACTCCTGCAAAGCGTGCAAGATTGGGAAAAACCAAAAATCCATCATTGACCCAAATGGGAACACAAATGCCATAAATGAAAGAATCACATGTACTTCACAATATGTGATATATATCATAGAATGCAATTGTGGGAGCAAGTACATAGGAAGCACAATTTGCACGCTGCGCAAACGCATTCTGGAACATATCAGAGCGGTGAAGAATAAAGACTTGTCATACGTAACCGCCAAACACATGATACTATGCCAGAAAGGAGATTGGAGATCAATGTGCTATTATGGCATAAAAACAGTCACCCTGAATGAACGAGGTGGAAATAGAACTAGAACACTCCGACAGATGGAATCCAAATCAATTATAAGACTCAAAACGAAGACCCCGAGAGGGATGAACTTTGATGAGGAACTTTACACACACTTAGAATAAGACATGAACTATAAATAACAAACTCGGGGAAGCCTGTAGACAATGTTGACCTGTGAAATATTAGTTCTAACTATAAATCTGCAAATATGAAATGAAAAATGAATTGTTCAGTATTTAAATGGTCCGTATATAACCCAATGAGTACTAAACTTGGTTAAATACATATAATAATGTTGAATGCATTAATGTCGCTGCCAATGAAATGTGAATTGTGGCACTATGCCTCATGACAAATTTTACAAATGTGTAGAATCGCCAATAAGCATGAGTACAAGCGCTAAACTCGGTTAAAACGGACAAAAAAATGTCACATGTGTGAAACTTGCTGATACATCTTGAGCATATAAATCACAGTATAATATTTGCAGAAATATGAAATGACAATGTAAATAACCTCCATGAACAGTCAGTGGATGTAAATAGAATTCTTTCTTTTTCTGTTAATATGATTTTTGAATACCAAATAATGAATGCACTACAATGCCCAGAATGCCCCATAATGGCTAACTAGGCTTAAAAGGTGTGGAAATAGAAAACTCACTAACCGTGAGCAAAGCCGTGGAGGCTGAAACGCGTTGGTTGGGTCGTTTTTGTTGAATAAACAAGTTTAAAGACTTCTACTCCGGAGTGCTGTGCATCTTTGCCGCAAAATTGAAATTGGAGCCAGGATCCGGCTCCCACGCCAAGCACCCACTGCCGGAGCGCGCTGTAAGCAGGATCACTTTGTGGACATATATATATATATATTTTTTTTTTCATCACATGAAACTAGTGGTTTAAAAAATAAATCAAAATTTTGTCCTCAACTATCACCGGGAAACAAAATAGATGCATTTTCCGAAGCACTAATGTGTGACTTGGAAAAAATTTAAAAATTGAGAAACCAAGGTAAAAGAGAAAATATGTCCAACTATGAACGTCTAGCACTACAAACATTGGCTAAAAATGACAAAATCATAATAAAGCCAGCCGATAAAGGCGGGAATATTGTCATCCAAAACACAACAGATTACATTGTTGAAGCATATCACCAACTACGAGATGAGACAAAATACAAACCACTAAAAACAAATCCAATAGAGAAAATGATTGAGTATACGAGACAGCACCTAGACGAATGGCGGGAAAAAGGATTAATAAATAAAGATGAATACACATTTCTACTCAAGGAGAAACCAACTATCCCTATAATCTATTTCCTGCCTAAGGTTCACAAAAACCTAATAAATCCTCCGGGGAGACTTATTGTTTCATCATGTGAATCTATCTATGAAAACATCTCTTCATATATTGACCAATATTTAGCCCCAATGGTTAAAAACTTACCATCACACATACAAGATACTTCTGATTTCCTGAGAGTTCTTTCAAACATAACCTGGAATTCCACATACCAACTGGTCACCATTGACGCAGTCTCTCTATACACGTCTATTGAACATCCAATAGGGTTAGATGCATGTGCCTACTTCCTAAAACAAAAAAATATTGGAGAACTAGAACATTCTGCCATGCTTCTAACCATGATCATAACATGTCTGGAAAATAACATCTTTCTATTTAACCACAAGCTATTTCACCAGCTTTGCGGATGTGCTATGGGAATGTCTTTCTCCCCCAACTATGCGAATTTAACTATGGGTTGGTGGGAGAAGGAGGTCGCATGGGCCCCAAGATACAATGATGTTATGGACAAAATTGTCCTTTGGTTCAGATACATCGACGATCTTTTTTTAATATGGGATGGAAGTAAATCAGAGTTCAAGGAATATTTCAACTCCCTCAATCAAAACAACATTGGCCTCTCATTTACTTACAACATAAATCATAATCATATAGATTTTTTGGATATTAAAATCTATATCCAAGACAATCAGCTGCAAACAACTCTCTATCTGAAAAAGACTGCTACCAATAGCATTCTACATGCTGCAAGCTTTCATCCGAAACCATTGATTCGCAGTATTCCTTACGGAGAATTTCTAAGAATGAAAAGAAACTGCTCCCAAGGAAAAAATGCAGAACTTGAAATCAAAAATAGTGCCAATCGTCTGCGTAAAAGAGGGTACCCTGAGGAAAGAGCTCAACAAAAGTAAGAAAAAAATTGGACAAACTGACTAGAACTGAGCTGCTGATCAAAAAACCGAAAACATCTAATACAGAAGAAAAAGAACAAAACCACCAAGACTCATACTAACTTACAGCAAGGAATCCCAAAGAATTCGCCAAACTGTGCAGAGATACTGGCCGTTATTAAAACAAGATCATGATCTAAAGAATATCATAGGCCCAGGACCACAAATTACTTTCCGCAAAGCACATCCATAAAAGACATTTTGATCAAAAGCCATTTCAATCCACAAAGTACGAAGACTAATTGGCTAACTAATCAACAACTGGGCTTCCGAAAATGCAACTCATGCAAAGCATGCAAAATAGGGATCAATAAACAGAACATCGGAGACCCGGAAGGAAGATTGATCACAATAGACAAAAAAATCACTTTCACGACAAAACATGTAGTCTACGCGATTCAATGTGATTGTACCATGCTATACATTGGAAGTACGGTTTGCATGCTTAAAAAGAGAATTCTTGAGCACATCCGTGCTGTCAAGAATCGGGATCTCACATATGCCACTGCGAAACACCTTTTGGATTGTCAAAATGGGAATTGGCTACATATGAGTTTTTTTGCAATAGATGCAATCGAAACACATGAGAGACTGGGAGACCAAAAGAAAGAATTACGACAACTGGAGTCGAAATATATCATTCGGATGAAGACAAAACAGCCAAGAGGAATGAATTTCGATGAGGAAATGTATGTCCATTTGGAATGAATTAAATCCAAAGACATTTTGAACTGATATGAACCTGTGTTAATACATTCCTAAAGATATCCTGTGACACTGCAATCTAATTACTATTGGATGTGTTTTTGATAATTACCAAAATCTATACAATCTCTGACATCCTTGTTGGTCCCTTTGAAATATGTTCTAAATACACTTGGTATTTGATTTTATAATACTAGGGTACTATACCCCCAATCAGTCCTGACCAAAAAACAAAATTAAAGGAAGGTATTAGTCTTGTGTAGAAATAACTCACAAGCTAGAACCATTTAATACCGGAATAATGGCGATATAAAATATAATGAACGAATAAAGTTTAGTTGAGAAGGTACAACTTTCCAAGAATAAATGTGAAAACTCTACCAAGTTTGAGATGTTTAGAAAAAGGACCTAAAAGTGATTGTCTTATGGTAATACACCAAAAAGTAACATCTGCCGCTATAAATATTATACAAAAATAAATAAATATATAATATTGTGAAAAGGGTAAGAAATGCACCAAAAACAGTTTATATGTACATAGAATATCTGCACTGTGGTTAAATTGTGTTAATATTGAAACTACATGTCCCAGAATTCATGGGCATTACAAACAGGAAGTTGTATAAAAACAGTTGCTGAAGGTATTACCACTTACCGTGACCAAGCCGCAAGGCTGAAACGCGTCGGTGTGCAGACTGGGCTCTGTTGAATAAATTGTAAAAAGAAAATCAAGTTCCTGAGTGCGGCGCCTTCTTGTTGCAAAAAAAAATAATATATATATATATATATATATATATATGTGTGCATGTGTGTGTGAGAGTATATATATATATATACTCTCACACACACATGCACGCATTTAAGAGTTTAAGTTTAAGGCCGGCTAGGGGTTTAGGGATGGGTAGGGGTATAAGGTGGTAAAGGTATTTTAGGGTTTAGGGATAGGTAGGGGTGAAGGGCAGTAAGGATATTTTTAGGGTTTATGGTGGGTACGTGAATTGGGTGGTGAGGGTGTTTTTAGGATTTGGGGGTGTGAAGGGGTATTGGGTGGTAAGGATATATGTAGGGTTTGAGTTGGTAAGGGTATTGGGTGCTAAGTGTGCTTTTAGGGTGTGGGTGGGTAAGGGTATTGGGAGGTAAACGTACTATTAGGATTTGACATGCATAAGGGTATTGGGTGGTAAGGGTAGTGTTAGGATTTAGGGGTGGGTAAGGGAATTGGGTGGTAAGGGTGTTATTAGGGTTTAGAGGTGGGTAGGGACAAAGGGTGGTAAGGGTATTTTAAGTTTTTGAGGTGGGTAGGGGCACATGATGGTAAAGGTTTGTTAAGGTTTAGTGTTGGGTATAGATAAAGGGTGGTATGGGTATTTTAGGATTTTGGTGTGGGTAGGGACATAGGGCGGTATGGTAATAAAAAAGGGAGTTTATAAATATAAATATATATCACTTACCTTATATTAAGAGAAAATGTATATTTAACCACACATATTTATGTATATATATATATATATATATATATATATATATATATATATATATATATATATATATATATATATATATATATATATATATATATATATCCAGGCTCAAAAACTCTGTTTAATTCTCCAAACAAAGTAGAAGCACTCCATGGCGGGTGGTCAAACGTTTTTAATCCGGCAACAAAACAGACGCGTTTCGGATGTCTAGTCCTTCATCAGTGTTTAGCACATAGCAAGTGTTTCCTAGCTATATATCAACACGTCATTGCAAGCTGACATAGAAAGCAATGACGGCACCAAAAACATCTAATTTTTACATGTAAATAGCGCGGCCATTTTTTTTGTTTGTATATATTCGTATTTTTACCTCATAGCGCTTGAAATTTACGGCGCCAGATTTCAAAAACTCTCAATTTAAAGCCGTATACGCTTTAAATTGAGAGTTTTTGAAATCTGGCCCGAATAAACAAACTTTCCGGTACCTGGATGGTGTGGCTTGTCGTCCTTTTGCCTGAATTACAAGAGGAAACCGTGGATATATATATATATATGTATATATATATATATATATATATGTATATATATATATATATATATATATATATATATATATATATATATATATATATATATATATATATATATAATTATATATATATTCGGCATAAAGACGTCCAGCAGCATGCAGCAGCAGAACAGACGAGGCAAACCCAGTATTTGTGAGTAGTGATTTTAATTACTCATCACCATACCGCCATGACGCGTTTCAGTGCAAACAGCACCTTGATCACATGACATCGATACAAGGCGGGCGTGCTCTATTTCAAGGGTTCAGAACCAATGGTCAGTTGCTAGTTGCATAGATATAGAAAATATACTCTATCACAAAAAGGTAATTGCATGAATGCATAATCGTAGTGTTGACACACGTGGGCATAATCGTGACATTTGATTATACAATTTGAACAATATCTAGATATTGTACAGTGTTTGTTTTTTGTTAAGATCTTGCTTATGCACTAAGTTTTGGAGTTTGAATAGATAAATAAACATTCATATTATACACGCTTATCTAAAATTCATCAGTTTACATCACTAGCAGCAACAAGTAGAATTTAAAAACTTTGTGCAACATTACGCAATGTAAACAAACTAAAGTGCATCGTGGGAGAATTTGCTATATGTTATGTAAACAACAGGCATTGTTTAATTAAATATATAAAAATATATAGATTAATATATACCTATGTGCATATATAAAAGACCCATTTAAATATAAAAGTCATGAAGTATTTACACCTATAAAAATTCTGTTGAATTTATGATCCGATTCATATAGGACTCCCTAACTTTTAAATTACTACCATAGTGGAATAACCATATGTCCTAGGGATGGATCCCTAAATAAAATATACTTGTGTGGCCACTTAACCTATAAGTGACTAGTGGTTGACTGACATTTGGTTCTTGAGCTGTTACGTGCGACCCAGTGCGAATATGTGAAAAAATTATAGTATTAATTTAAAATGTGATATTGGGATGAGGCAGTTGCTATGTTCATTCAAGATTGTACCGCAATATATGAATTATTCAAAGATAAGTGTGGCAGTCCTCCCCCGCATTTAATCCATTGGGGCTCTTTGTATCAAGCAGGATAATGTGCCGAGTTTCTAATCTGCGCAGCAATAGATCACGGTCACCGCCCCTTCTTTGAGGAGGGACAGTGTCTATTACAAAATAGCGCAAATTAGAGGCCTTTTTGTTGTGTACTAAGCCGAAGTGCCTGGCTACCGGGTACGCAGTGTCCCCGTTGGTTATGGCTCTTAGATGCTGAAGTATACGCCTGGAAACATGTGACCTCGTGCTGCCAACATAGTGGAGGCTGCAAGGACACTCCAGCACATACACTGCGTACTCGGTGCGACAGGTCAGCTTATACCTGATGGTAGTCGGAATCTTATTAAAAGGCGTAGCATAATCTTTCCTGCTGACCCCATTTTTGCATGCCTTACAGGTTGAACGACGAAGGAACCCTTTGCTCTTGTTCAACCATGGAGTCTCTACACGTGTTTCTGGACTACTAGATACCAGGCAATTACCAAGTGTTCTCGCTCGCTTGTAAGCAATCATGGGAGCCCCCTTAATTTGATTGCCTAATACTGGGTCACTCGTAATGAGTGCCCAGTTGCGTTTGATAATATTTCTGATAGTGCGGTGTTGATTATTATAAGTGAAAATCAAACGAGTTGTATTTTCATCTTTGGGGTTGGTTGACTGCATTTCACTTGGTGTGGTTTCCATAGGTTCTGTGAGATTGCAGGGTGTAATTGCTAATAGTGAGGTTCTTGCTTGCGCATTTGCACGATTCATGGCCCTCTCTATTACAGCCTTGCTATATCCTCTCTGGCTGAATCTCACAGCACATTCTGACTGCGCTGCTAGACATCCTGCATCAGTACTGCAAATACGTCTAATACGAAGCATTTCGCTGTAGGGTATGCTCCTGATTAGATGGGCGGGGTGATGGCTGCCTGAGTGGAGGATACTATTACCTGCTGTTGCTTTTCTAAATAGCCTGGTTTCAAGTTTACCTCTACTCACAAAAATGTCCACATCTAGGAAGCAAATTGAGGTGTCACTGATCTGACTAGTGAATTTAAGGTTCATACAATTGTCATTAAGATTGTTAATGAACTCCTCAGCCTCTTGTGTGGACCCATCCCAGATCACAAAAAGGTTGTCTATGTACCTTAACCATAGAACAACTTTGGTGGCCATTGTGTCCCCGAAGTTAGTCGACAGGACCTGCTCCTCCCAGTATCCCATATGTAAGCAGGCATAGCTGGGAGAGAAGCAGGCCCCCATCGCTACTCCTCTTATTTGTTGGAAATATTGTTTCCCAAAGAGAAAGAAATTGTTCTCCAGACACAGAGTGATCATGTCGATGACCATGCGTGTATGTTCTGTGCATCCCTCAGGTCTAGAATTAAGGTAATATTGCACCGCTCTAAGACCGTCCCTGTGGTATATGCTGGTGTATAAAGCAGACACATCCAAAGCTATCAACAGGTAACTTGTCTTGCATTTTACATCGTACACCTTTTTAAGGAAGTCACTCGTGTCTAGAACAAAGGATGGTAATGATTTTACAATGTCTTGGAGGAAAAAATCCACGTACTTGCTGGTATTTTCCAAAATACTGTTACATGCGGAAATAATTGGGCGTCCTGGAGGTATTCAATCATTTTTATGAATTTTAGGTATGAAGTATATGACCGGAGTGATAGGATTGTCATTTTTCATGAATTTGAATTCATCCATCGTTATCACTCCGGCGCTCCTCCATGCCATAAGTTTGGAATAAACCTGATGTTTTGCCAAAGTAGCCTCATTCGAGTCTACCCTGCGGTAGCAGGTTCGATCGTTCAATTGACTCATCGCCTCTTCCATATACATCTGAAGAGGCCACAAAACAACATTTCCGCCTTTATCCGACTGTCTTATTACCACCTTACTATTGTTATGCAATTTCTTTACACATTGATGGTATTCAAAGTCTTGATATCTATATCTCTTAGAGAAATCATTATGCTTAAGGTACAGTTCTCTCAATTCATGGGATACCTTGTCGTGAAATTGGTCCAGATTGTCCTTGATCATTAATGGACAAAATTTGGATTTGGGTTTAAACTTGGTAGTCATTAATGGTTGTACGTGACCCGAGCCCGGATCATGTTGTTGTACTGTAGATTCCATTTGCATATCCAATAATGTGGTTAGTAGACTTTCATCTTGTACTGGCACGATGGTTTGTTGCGAGCCAGTCACATCCACATTACGAAGAGCAGCAGGTTTATGTACAATATTGTATTTACGCAGTTTTAACTTGCGGACATATTTAAACAGCTCAATTTTAGTATCAGCATAGTCAAAATTTGTTTTCGCGCTATATGATAAGCCCAGCGCCAGTATTTCAGTTTCTTTGGTGGAAAGGGTCAAATCAGTCAAGCTGATAACTGTTGGAGGTACAATATTTGTGCATTTGCTATGTGATAAGGCTAGCGCCGATTCCATTGTTTGCGTTTCTTTTGCGTTTTGTTTGGCGCGCTTGCGTCTGTTGTGTTTCCTCCTTGCTGCACGTTTGGTGTTTGTGTTTTGTTTCTTGCAGCATTTTGTGCAGCAGACTGCAGGGTCTGCTTTCTGTCCTGCTGGACCACCTCCAGTTCTTGTGCTGGAGTGAATTTGCGAAACCCCACTCGTTGAATTCTGCTTTGTTCGTTATCAGACCCACTTTCGGCGCTTGTAATTGCATCCATAGACGAGAGACTCTCATTGCTTACGGCTCCAAGTGATGTCATTTGAGATGTCATCAGTGATGTCACTGACCATGTCATGAATGATCTAATATGTGACATCATCAGCAGTGGATTGCGGGTGCGCGAAATATAGTTAGTACAACTAACTATATAGGAGCAATTTCATTGGTTTTGTATGAGTAAAATGTCCAGCTAACTATAACACCACTAAAACTTATAGTTTTTTGAGTGAATTTCAAAGGTTTTTTAAAAACTAATTCCTAACTATATAACTCCTGAAACCTATGTTTTTTTCAGTGAATTTCAAAGGTTTTTTTAAATGCTAATCCCTAACTATATAAGGCCTGAAACCTATGGTTTTTTCAGTGAATTTCAAAGGTTTTTTAAATGCTGATTCCTAACTATATAAGGCCTGAAACCTATGGTTTTTTCAGTGAATTTCAAAGGTTTTTTAAATGCTAATTCCTAACTATATAAGGCCTGAAACCTATGGTTTTTTCAGTGAATTTAAAAGGTTTTTTAAATGCTAATTCCTAACTATATAAGGCCTGAAACCTATGGTTTTTTCAGTGTTTTAAAAAAAAAAATTGATTGGTTAACTGGCTTATTAAGTGTATCTTAGTGAATACATATATTAGTGAGTAGTGTTTAAATATTTAAATATATGCATGAGTGATGTAATATGTGACGTCATCAGCAGTGCATTGCAGACGTGCAAGTTATAGTGAGTCCAACTAACTATAACGTGGGAATTTCAATGGTTTTATGCGAGTAAAATTTCCAGCTAACTATAACTGGTGTGAAACCTATGTTTTTTTCAGTGAATTTCAAAGGTTTTTTAAATGCTAATTCCTAACTATAACTGGTGTGTAACCTATGGTTTTTTCAGTGAATATATATATATATATATATAAAATTTCTATGGCAAAATGAAACCCCTCATTTTGTTCCTTTTCAAATTAAATGTATTAAGTGTTACCACTTTATTCCAATCAAGATGACTTCAGGTGTGCCATACTTTTGTCATAAGTAAGACTGTTAGCGTTCTAATTGTTCTTTAGAACACTCTGGGACATTCTGTCATTGGGCTGTAGTTGGGCTACATCCGGCTGATATTTGGGCTACATTTGGGCTCTTTTGTCTCTGGTGGCCATCTTGGGAGACTGCATATCAGAATTTTTTTAATGAAATATAAGAGGATTTGAGAAGTCACTCAAAATGTGCCCTAATTTTTCTTTTTTCATCACTAATCATAATTTCTATGGCAAAATGAACCCCCTCATTTTGTTCCTTTGCAAATTAAATGTTTTAAGTGTTAACACTTTATTCCAATCAAGATGACTTCAGGTGTGCCATACTTTTGTCATAAGTAAGACTGTTAGCGCTCTAGTTGTTCTTTAGAACACTCTGGGACATTCTGTCATTGGGCTATAGTTGGGCTACATCTGGCTGATATTTGGGCTACATTTGTTTTTTTTTGTCTCTGGTGGCCATCTTTGGGCTACATTGGGCTACATTGGGCTACATTGGGCTACATTTGGGCTCTAACATATATATAGCCCAATGTAGCCCAATATATATTTTTTCAAAGTTAATTTTCGTAAAAACCACTGGAGCACATATCTTGAGACATAGCAAAGGCACATCGGGCTACCAGTCCCTACAATTTTGCCAAGTTTGGTGGAAAACCATTCAGCCGTTCTGCTAAAAGTGAGTCGAACCGCCCTATGGAAATTAACATGGGGAAAACACGTTTTGGGACCCCCTTTTATCTCGGCCCCCGCTTGACGAATCCCCCCCAAACTTTTAGGGAAGGAGCGAGGCAAAGTTAAGGAAAATTTCAGGAAGATTCCTCAACCGGCGCCAAAGTTATTCCCAATAGAATGTTGCGATTTCCCTATGGAAAACAATCCTAACTATATATACCTACTGGCTATCGCCAGTAGGTAATATATATATATATATATATATATATATATATATATATATATATATATATATATATATATATATATATATATGTATGTATGTATGTATATATATATATATATATGTATGTATGTATGTATGTATGTATGTATATATATATATATATATATATATATATATATATATATATATATATATATATATATATATATATATATATATATATATATATATATTCAGGTTGTGGCTTATACAAAGCTAGAGTGCTTCACCATATATGGGACACTCACAGTGTTTTTGTTTTTAATCCAGGGGCAGGTGAGGGGATGTACAGGCACAGTTATTACGGCTGCCAATAAAAAAAAATTGCCATAGGAGCGCCATAAATATTGCATTGGGCAATAAATAATGAAAACTGTGAGGCCCCATTGCCGGCCCTTCATTGGCCAAGGATCCACCAACCATGTGGCAGAACCGTGTAAATGACTGTGTCGTTTTTTTCTTGGCTTTTCCACACTGATGACTGCAATAGTCAGAAATGCGTCTGTGGATGTTTTAAAGCCGACACACACCGGACCTTGGTAGTACCATGAACTCCTTGTTATATATACATTTATATAACCTACTGGCGCTCGCCAGTAGGTAGATATAGTTAGGACCTTGTTTCTATTCAAAAAGTGTTTTTTCTTTTCCCAATAACTTTGGCGCCGGTTGACGAATCTTCGCAAAATTTTCAAAACTAGTGGGGCGCTCCGGTCAGCTCCTATCTTAAACGTTTCGGGGTAATTTGTCAAGGGGGGGCCGAGAAAAAAGGGGGTCCCAAAATTTGTTTTCTCCATGTTAATTCCCATAGGAATCTTTAGACACCTCTACATCCCGAACTGCTGAATAAAATTACAAAAAAATTTGCAAAAAGGTAGCCACAGTTTGTTAAATGGTGTAAATTCGTTCAGTAGATCCTGAGAAATTCAAGAAAAAGAGGTGCATTTCCCACAGGAAGCTTTAGACACGGCTACAGCTGGAACTGATGAACGGAATTACACCACATTTGGCAGAAAGGTAGTGCTTGGTTCAGAAAGCACTCTTTTTCTTAAATGGTGTAAATCCGTTCAGTAGTTGCTAAGGAAATAAAAAAATAAAAGTTTTGATATATAGAGGCCTGGAGGATCCACGCACCCTGCCGATCACAAGGTGCATTCTAATTGGCTGTCAACACTTCAAACCAGGAAGTGTTGGCAGCCATCTTGTGCCTCGGTAGAAGTGAGGCACAAGAAATCAGTAAAAGAAACGTGCAAAATGAGAAAAGGGGGCAGGGTAGAAACACCCTGACCCCCTAGGCCTGCTCAGGGGGGTCCCACAAGGACCCCCAGGGCCCAAAAAAGCATTTTTTAAGAAAGAACACCGGCCGAATTCGCACTGGGTGCGCGAATCCGGCTCTTGCGCTTCATTTAATTTAAGCCCCCGGGTGGGCCAGGTTCCGGGCAGTGAAAAACATGTGCCCCAGGGACCGCCACCCCCTGGGACTTTGTATAAATATTTGCGGGGGCACACGGCCAGCCGCAGCCCTGGGGGCCGCCACCCCCGTTGGGGGTCCCCAGGGCTGAGATGTCATCAGTGATGTCATCAGTGATGTAACTGGCCATGTCATGAGTAAAGTAATATGTGAAGTCATCAGCAGTGCATTGCGGGAGCGCAAAATATAGTTAGCAGAACTAACTATAACAAAGGAATTGATATGGTTTTGTACGAGTGAAATGTCCAACTAACTATAACACCCCTGAAAGCTATGGCTTTTTCTCAGGGAATATATATATACACTTCCCTTATTTATACATACATGTGTGGTACATGCATGCATTGTAAAAATGTGTGGTAAAGGTATCTGTGTTCATTTCCCAATTCGTAATGTCATACAACCAGGCAGGAGCCCCATGTTGGGCCTTAACATAAGAGCATTCCTTGTGATCACAGCTTTGATTGTCTCTAACAACCCCCCATACATCTCACATTTTCCATTTTCTCTTTTCTTCAGTTTGCAGCAGTAAGTCCTACAAGCTTTTCAAAGGTCATATTCCTGACCAAAATTTTCAGATCATACCCTAATAAAATGAGATAAATTATATAGATTAGACGGAGTTAAGATGAATATGACATTTTTTCTGCTTTGTTGATAAGTTAAAGCACAATCAATTGTGAACTTTTTGAGGGTTTCCATAAGTGAGCAATGCTGTTTTAACGTTTTGGTGGTCAGAAGCAAACACAATAATCTGATTGTCATTGGCCCCAAACACATGAAAGTATAATAAAACACATTTTTATAGGGTGCACCACATACTAACTGAATTAGCTCTTGGTAACATTACTCAACCCATGACACACATTTCATCAACCTCGGGGATAATGAAGTCCAAGGTCTTGACGCCTGGTTCCAGTCCTAGAGTTAAAGATTTGAGATCCCCAAATGAAGAACAGGGAAGCGTCCTAGAAGGTTGGAACTGAGTAACTTTGCAGGCAAAGATAGAAAGTCAAGTTGGCCTAATGATCCCTATGGAACATACCCAAGGCCTTTTGCACTCCAGTTCACACCAGTGTCCTGAGTATCAACCTTTTGCTGATACACATGGATCTTCAGTTTCGATACGCTGTGTTCTGTACAGACTGTAGTCTTTGAGAAGACACGCGTTGAGCTGGCACACAACACGTTTGTATGATCAAGCGCAACGCCTATGTGTAGTTCTTTAATCTCTGCATTGTTTAGAAGTTCCCCGATCGTGTGTAATTCTCACATTTTACAACAAAACTACAGTTGGCCTGCTGAATACCATTATTAAATTGTTAGTTTTAACCTGAGCATTGGCGCCCAGAAGAATTTCATGCTTAACTTCTGCCTGACTGCTGACACTTTATTTGTAAATTAACTCTGGCGAAATTCACAAACAGTTTTGGACCCACACTGAATATCCAATCATGTGTACGGTGGATCAGGCCTTACTGTAAAATATCATTGTCAGTTCATACCCTTCTATTTACACTGTTTCCAGATTTTAAAGTTGCAGTTGTCCAACCCTACCTTTTTTCCTAGTCCAACAGGCTTGTAGGTTTTTCAAAGAAGGAATTTAGATTAATGTGACATGATTTCATTTTCACAAACCCACATTGGCATCTGTTTAAATATATTGTGTAATAAAAATATGGGTACCCAATAAGCCAAACCGAAAACACTATGCAAATAAGAGTAAGCTAAACAATGGTCCAAGGCAATCTTTTTAATTCTAAAATAGCTGTTGGTCTGTTCTGATTGTTCAAAACATTCACATTTACATGTCTAATTACAACTTAAGGTTCCACATAGAAAGCTGATGGATTCATTTGTTACAGAGGCGCAAACTATGACGATAGATGTATTATTACTGAACAGGATGAACAAAATTTTGTCACACCATAAAAACTGGTGAGAACTCTGGCACATGTGTGAAAACAACAATCATAATATTTTCATGAACGGATTAACGGAAAAACAGATGTCAGAGAAACGGAAATAGCTAAATGTGGAATATTTTCTCAATTGCGTTTTTCCTGATCACTCCGTTTAAAATCCTATCATGGACCTGTGCCCGTGTTAATGTTTTTTTTATTTCGTGCATGTGTGCCTGACATTGACTAGACTTCCAGGGATTGTGGTTTGAATGTAATGAATTGAGATCTAAAAGCACCTCCTGATAACTCAAAACAACTAGAAGTGAATGAATTGATATAGCGATGTGTGTGCGTGTGTGTGTTTGGGGGAGTTGTATGGCGTTTTAGGATCCGAGCGAAATTTCCCGATTCATGCCCTTATATAGGTACAATTCACATTGTCCTAATACAGGCATAGAAATCATATCCATATTTAGACATATCCCATGCAGTCCAAATACAGGCATGGCTACTTCCACCCGTACCAAAACGTCACAACGGTTTCTTGGAAAATCGCCTTAAGCAGTCAGGGACCTCCCCTTGCTAGAATATTGATTTGCCCAAGAACTCATGGACTTTACAAAGAACTACTATTCCCTTGGGGTTCTTTACTGACGTTATTATGCCTGACTTTACGTCAAACTAGGCACCTTCAAGGTATAAATATGCCTTCAATTGCTCTAGCAAGACACGGTGGTTCGGAGCAGCTCGACTATTTACTTGCCCGACGCAGCTCGCTACAGCAAGTGCCGAAGAAAGCCGATCCTCCAGCTGACGCACTGATCAAGAGGCTGCATTTCTCTCGGCGAGAATCCAGCTCCAGTGTTTCCAGGCTCCCTTCGTGGGGTGTTGGGAAATCGAGTCCCAAGACAGAGATACCAGACCTCCTTCATTCTAAATTAAGGTATGGAGCTGATTAGACCCTAAGAGAAACTTGGATAGATTCTTGGCAAAGAAAACCAAACCTATGCTATACAATACCTACTCCCTCCCACGTACTAGACTCCGGTTAGGTACATTGGGATAGGCATATTTTAGATAGCACTGGTTGAGTATTTTAGTCTGTGTATTTATGTATGTACTTTTATATGGCTTAGAAACCATACAATGCTTTTACAGTATTATTTTATAATTCTATTCTCGCTGTACGCATTATACTTTGCAGCCAGCATTATGATTGTAGCAATTCACTTTACTTGCATGAGAAAGAAGACTGTTCAATAAATATTTTTATTGGTAACACCCGTCTCTCTATTTCTCTGCACCTCTGTTGAAACGAAGCATGCAAGATTGGCAGAGTAAAATATTTATCTATTCTTTCCACGACTCTGAAGATACGTTTATTCTTGGGGAAACAAAGTTGTCATGTTTATGCGGTTGTCAGAAACTAATCCCTTCTTGTGTATTCGAGAAAGTTTCTAGTGACCTCTGAGCTAGCTGGCACTCACTATTAAGTTTAGTATATTCGATAGAGACCTAGTCGACCTCAGTCCTACGTCTAAACTATAGGATATACTATTCCAATGCACAGAGCCTATTGGGAATATAGGAACTACACTACAGAGGGTCATTAAATAGAAGTCTCAGTAAATCCTATTGATTGCCTTACCCCTGGTTCACACCATTTTTGATTTTCCTATGTTCATGCCCGTCGGTGTATTTTGGTGTATTTTTCCCTGCACGTGCTAATTGGCCAAATGTTTTCTTGCAAGGTAACTACTAAAACAGTTTGCTCACCAGAGAAAAGCTTTGCAACTTGCACATCTCTAATTACTGGCTAATATTGTGTGTAATTTTTCAACAGAGGAAAACACAGACTGGGTGCTTTTGCTTTATTTAATTTGGTTGTATGTAAGTAGTAATGTTGGTAGGAATAGTAATGGTAGTATAGAAACTACGGGGCATATTTATAAGACAGAGCTCATTGCCACCAGAACGTCACTTTCTGTGACTTTCTGGTGTCGATAAGTCCTGTGCCTTATTTGCAAGGTGGCGTTAAGCCACTTAACATGGCTTAACGTAACCTTGTGCATAAGGCCCCCTTTCACGCAGCACTTAGAGTGAAAGGGTAGGCAATGGGTGTTAAAGTGGGTTTTCCGCCGCAACACCCATTGTTTTTTTACGCTTCCCCCTATTTACAAGGGTGGAGTAAATAGGAGGCAACGGTACTAAAAGACCAGGGAACACCTGGTCTTAACCTGCTTGAAATGATGAGAAATAGTTCTTTTCTCCTCGTTTTTGCTGTTGCTATGTGTGCTTCATTCTGCAGCGCACATAGAAACAGCAAATCACCATTAGTGATTGTTCATGTGCAGGAAGGAGTCCCTTCCTGCACATAAACAATCATTAAAAAATGGCAAGTTTCAACAAGTGCATAAAGCAGCACACGTAGAATCTACAAACCGCCATTACTGATTGTTTATGTGCAGGAAGGGACACCTTCCTGCACATGAATAATCATTCCCCCCACAACATAGGCACCCTTGCACTATGGTGAAAGTGTGCCTTTATTGGCGCTAGGCAGCTAAATGTACCACCTGTGCTAGGGCAAATGCAGGGGTGCGCCGCATTCTTGTGAATATGGTGCATCCCTGCATTTTCAGAATGGCGGAGCGTGGCGTTAGTAATTTTGGATTAACGCCATGCTCTGCCAGTCTCTTGTAAATATGCCCCTATGTTTCCATAATAGTACGTTATATTTCGATGCTGGCGTGATTAAAAGGAGAAGACACTAAACCCTTGGTGGGAGATTTACCAAAATCTCAACGCAACGCAGCAGAGCCTCACTCGAGGCTGCGCTGCATTGTACGACAGGGAGGGAGCCAGAGAGCACCATATTTTCAAAGATATGGCTCTTTCCTCCCCTTTCTCTTGCGCCCGCGCTGATTACAGCTGCCCTGCGCCACGCACCACCATATCGCTAGAGTGTGTGTGTGAGTCTAGCATAGGTTTTGTACAGGAAGGGTACCCTTCCTGAACAAAATACTATTCCTAAACATGAGGGAAAGCTTTTCCTATCTTGTATGCATGCTGCACAGTGCAGCACTCATGCAAAGTCGGAAAAGGAAGGAGAAATTAAAGCATTTCTCCTTTTCGCGCCTAGGTTAAAAGGGCGTAGTTTAGTAAATTGGGTTTAGCGTGAGAAACCTTGGGTGGTTGTTGGGAACGCCCATGCACCACCCTTGATACGCCCCCATGTGGCAAAGTAAAGCGAAGCAGCGCTGTGCGCTGCTTCGCATTACTTTTACATTATTTCCAGCTCTAAACAAGTTTAGCACTGGAAAGTAAATTAGGAAAAAAAGGATTTTGTGCCGTTTTGCGTCACTTTTATGATGTAAACACGGTGCAAAATCTTAGTAAATCGCCCCCTCGGAATTGTAAATTTAGCAAGCCAGAATTCCCTTTGTCAGAAAGGGATTTTTATAGTTCCTCATGTCGTTAAAGATTGTAATGCACTAAACTGGCCTGTATGTTTTTTTTTTAAAATAACAACAGACTAAGTCGAAACAAATCAATTTGTTACATCATTTTCAAACTTTGCCATCACGTTTATTATAATGTGAGGCAGACACTTTAACAACAGTGAATCGCAACACAAATGTCAAATCAGTGTCAGTGTCACCCTGTGCTTAATATATCTAAAAACACAAGCATTTGCAATGCAATAGGTCTCACATTTGTGAAAGTTAGAGCTATTGGCGTTGTAAATGCTAACATTTTTTGCTTGCAGGTCTATAAGGGACAGCATATGTAGCATGACAAAGCAAGGGGCAGCAACCCTAAATGGGTGTTAAGACGAATGTACATGGAGCAGCACCCCAGAAATGTTGTGCAAGTGGGAGCAAGGCAGCAAATCTGAAACTTGGGAAACATGAAAGTGCGAATATGTTAAATACACCTCTATGAAGGAAAAAACACATATTAAGTCTAAAACAAAACACTGGGACACAAGTGCGATACAAATATGTTAAAATAGTTTTTAAAAAAAAGAGTTAATTAGATAGGTGTGTACTTACAGTAGAGGAGGTGGGTGCTTGAGTTCCCAGTAATAAGCGAATACATGTAAGGTGCGTGGGCGATGTTATTAAAGTGAAAGCCATGCAATATCAAGCAATACAACCCAAGAGAGTTGCAACTCATGCTTTCACCGATACTTCAGATTAGTTTTAGCTCAATATCCACCGATGCAATTCCCCATGTAATACTGTAGATCAACTTCCTTATTCAAG
Source organism: Lissotriton helveticus (assembly GCF_964261635.1). NCBI lineage: Eukaryota > Metazoa > Chordata > Amphibia > Caudata > Salamandridae > Lissotriton > Lissotriton helveticus. The sequence continues at coordinate 616,150,874 of NC_136063.1, read as the reverse complement.
TGATGACACACGAATTGCCCAATAATAGCATACCTTTCAATTTGATGTAGAGATGAATTTGTCAAACCTCGACAACTATTGTTTAATATAAACTAATCTATGATTTGCTCTTTGACAATTCTGGCCCATCATGTGCAAAGTTTATATTGTTTGTAGGGTAAATTATTTTCGGCAAGGTGGGGACGATAGCTATGTGCTGTAGATCGTGTCTCAGATTGAATGAAAAAAGGTGCCATCTTGGAATATGCACACCTATCAGGTGTGATATGGCAGTTCATTAATTCTTAGTACCTCTAATGTATATAATAAGCTGCATTTTTTTGTAACACGCTGGTATTGCAAATTGTGCTATCATGATTGGAGCCTTTCAGTTATGTTATGTTATGTTATGTTATTTTTATTTATACAGCGCAACAGCTGCCCCAGCAAAGGGGCGTCCTGGCGCTATGAGAAGGCAGACACAACACAACATCGGTAGGGCGCAGAGAACAACCTAAATTTAGACAAACAAAAAGGTTTTGATGGCGCGTCTAAACTGGAGAAGGTCATCAATTGCCCGGATCTCAGAAGGAAGAAGGTTCCACCACTTCGCTGCTAATACTCAAAAGGAGCGGCCGCCAGTTCTACTTCGCCTGAAGCGTGGAACCACTGCCAAGTTCTGGCCCAGAGATCTCAAAGTTCGCAAAGGGACATAGGGAATTAAAAGATTCGCCAGAATTTGGGGAGACATACCTTTGAGGATTTTAAATGCCAGGCAGAGAACCTTGAATTTAATCCTCTGAGTTACAGGGAGCCAATGAAGCGAGTGCATCGTCTTGGAGACCGAGCACCGTCTAGGCAAACCTACCACTATTCTGGCTGCAGCGTTTTGAACTCGCTGCGGCCGGATGAGTTCAGACTGATTTATCCCGGCAAAGAGCGAACTGGCGTAGTCCAGCCGAGACAGTACTGATGCCTGAACCACCAGCTGTCTGGTGGGGGCATCAGAAAATCTCAATATAGGCCTAAGTCCTCTAATAACGCCATAGCAAGAGGCCGCCACCCTCTTGGTGTGGCAAATAAAACTAAGTGTTGGATCAAGCCAGACACCAAGATTTTTTATCTCCGATACCGGAGAGGGGGTCACACCCAGTTCAGAAGGCCACCAGTCGTCGCCCCACAGCCCCACTTGCTTGCCTACCACCATGACCTCTGTCTTCTTGGTGTTCAACTGAAGACAGTTAGAGGTCATCCACTTGGCCACTGCCCGTAAACAGTCCCGGAACCTGAGGGCCTCCACATCAGAGTCCCCACTCAACGTGACCGCCAGCTGCGTGTCATCAGCATATGAGGCCATCGTCAGGCCCCATTGCCTGACGACCGCAGCAAGCGGTTTCACGTAAAGATTAAAAAGAGTGGGACTCAGCGAAGACCCCTGTGGGACCCCCAGAGACAACGGGTAGGGTTTAGACTTGCCAGGTGGAATCGCAACCTGCAACTACCTATCCGTAAGAAAGGATCGAAACCAGCATAGGGCAGAGCCCTTGACTCCTACTTCCTCAAGTCGCTGAAGTAAGATTCTGTGCGATACAGTGTCGAACGCGGCACTCAGATCTAATAGTAGTAGTGCCGCTGTCTGACCTGCATCAAGCACAGATCGCAGGTGTTCGACCATGGAAAGTAGGGCCGTCTCCGTGCTGTGGCCCGCACGGAACCCATTCTGAGTTGGGTCTAAGATGTTAGCTCTGGTAAGATGGTCTGCCAGGATACCATTCACATGGGCCTCAGAAACTTTTGTGGCCCAGGGTAGCAAGGAGATCGGGCGGTAATTCTCAGGTTTGAGAGGATCGAGGGTAGCCTTCTTCAATATGGGTGTGACTATGGCCTGTTTCCACCTAGTAGGCACTACACCTGATTGCTGCATATCGGCAGCATAGTCCTAAGCTGAGCCGGTTAAGCGGATCTGCAGGAGAACCCGACTTAATTTTTAAACTCAAGTGGTCAAAAGCCTCCCTTGTCATGGAAGGCAGGGTGTCAAGACACTCACTATCTCCCAAGACACAGCTGTCTCGCACTAAATTAGACGAGGCCATAGGGAAAGTTCGATATATGGCTTGCACCTTCTCGAGAAAGAAAGTGGCCAGACCCTCAAAATAGGAGTCTGAACATATTTCTACAGCCGTTGTCCTCTTAGCCACCAGATCCTGTAAAACCTTGAATATAAGTTTCGAGGGGTTAGGGCTATTCAGAAACTCTTGAGCGTAATAAGCTGCACGAGCTCTGCAAACCGCTCTGTGGTAGATCTTAGTTTTAGCAAAGTAGCAGGCCTTAAGCTCAGGATGAAACGATTTTCTCCAAAGCCTTTCAGCCTGCCTACAGGCTCTTTTAAGGGACGCTAAGGTATCGTCATACCAAGGGCTATGCTCTTTAGAGCCCTGTTTAGACCATACCAAGGGGATCAAGAAGTCAAGAGCGCAGGAAATCCACACGCAGAAAGCGTCATACCCATCATCAACATTAATGACCGGGCCCGCCTGAACAGCGGTGAGGAGCCGATTACAGTGCAGGTAAGGGGAGGTAGAATGAGTCCCGTTAAAACCAGGGGAAAATGCAACTAAAATTAACTCAAATAGATACCAGGTTAATTAAAAGTAATAGCGCGGCACAGTGAGGCGCAAAGCGCGATGCAGCACGCGAGTACCTTCTCAGTTAGAACACAGTTTAGGACATATTTAAATAGGTTGTGTGTTTCTGTCATTCATTGTATACTTTACTTTTCTTAACTAAAGGATAGTACCTGCAGTTCAATTTAATGTAGTTTTTGATTTCTTGGACGGCAGTGTTTTTTGCCTGCTTGCGGGTAGTAGTGCGGCATGGGGTGCTGGCAAAAATAGTTAGAAAATTTGATTTAGGCGAGCTGCGCATAAGCAAACAAAAGTGTTGCCACCATTTTGAATATTTATCGCGGTGGGCATAAAAGGAAAGCGTGGCCACTACTATGAAAGTGAAAGCGTGGCATGGTGTGCAGTTAAAAAATAATAAAATAATGTTTGCAAAGTTTTTTCGGCAAGCCGCACATAGAAAAAAAAGTGTGGCTCGACAATTTTTATATCAAGCATGGTGTTGACAAAAGCAAGGCGTGGTCGCAACTCTGAACTTGAAAGCATGGCGTGGCCGTTGGCAAACATGAAAAGAAATAATGTTAGAAATGTTGGTTTGGGCGAGCCACGCATAAGCAAATAAAAGCGCGGCCACCATGTTAAAGATGAAGCACTGTGTGCAGCTTTGCAAAAACAAAATATAAAATGTTTTAATCCAGGCACTGTTACTGAGCAGCACACTGGGGAAAGTCACACTGCAGAGAGACACCAGGAGAGCATGTTGTGCCTTTTGCAGCAAGTACAAACAAAGCATAAATGAACTAATAGGGCTCAGTAACAGTTAATGAAAAATACAGAGTAAGGACAAATGTAAAAGGGGCTGTCCTTATGGGAGGTTACAAATAAAGAGAAGGAGGTACTAAAGAGGGACAAAGAAGGACTAGAAAACAAATAAACAATTGAAATAAACACAATTCCAAAAGACATTGAAAGGAGCCAATAAAATGCATGCGCGGAACATGGGCGGAACTTAATGCCCATATCCTGAATACAGTATGTCTTGAAGAGACAGCACACGCGTTGCCTAGGTGAGACCTAACCATTTGCATAGAGGTTCTCTTGCTCCTCAATGCACCAGTCTAAAGGTACTAACACCTGAAGAGTGGACAGAGAGCAAAGAATGTGTGAACTTGGGTGGCCTAGAAAGTCCTTTATGTCAGAATGAGGGTGTTTCCCCTCTTGCTATCTCTTCTTTCATTCCAGCCAGTTCAAGTGCTCCACCTATCAATAGGGTAGTTGGCAGATTTGTCTCAAGGTATATTGATCTCTGACCAGACCTCTTGCCAGGACTCAAACCTGGAGTCCTTTTACCACTAGAGGGCCTCTTTTGTAGACTGATATTTCACAGGGTGCGTTCAAGTCTGGCACTGCCAGACTCTCATGGCACTTCAGTACTTGCAGGAGGGGTTTAGTAGGGGTTTGGCCATTTCTTACCTCCAGTTCCAGTGGGCCCCTACTAGGGTTTTGAGGTATATTTGGGCAGCCTAGTACTCACTGTTATCCTTGAAGAACATGTCTACCAATCCTCATTTTAAATGTATTTCACAGGCATGAGAACTTCCGTTCTTTGTAGAGCCCTTCTTATGAGCCTCAAATGGGCAAGCCTTCAAAGCATCTCTATCTATGAAGCTGTTTCTTTGCTTAAAAAACGCCAGTAGGAATTAGGAAAAGAGACAGTGACAGTCTATCCTTTTTGCAGCTGTCTATTTGTCTCCCACCATTTCACTTCATAGGAGCCCACGCAATGTCCTTAATAGCCTATTTTTACACATTATTATATACACCCTTTCTACATCCTGAGAGTTTCCTAGTAAGGGAGATATCAGCTAACAGGCGCCACCATCCTGCATAAGGAGTAGCGCAAGTGTACATGGGTTAACAATACCTTTGAGTACTTCTTTTTTTCTTTAACCTATTTAGGTAACACACTTTGAGTTGCACCCTAAATAACGCTTTACTTTGCTACAGCCTTTCCCAATAACCTGTATACGCAGGTTAACAATACCTATGAGTAGGTATTTAATTATTTTCCACACATAGGTGACACAATTTGAGTTGCACCTCAAGGTGGACCTGGAATTCTAAACCTTGATGAAGTCCTATTGGACGAAACGAGTTGGCTCGGCTGATTTAAAAGTCTTGTTTGGAAAAATAAATAAAAGGTGGATTCTGAAACACAATGGCAAGACTCATGAGAACTGAATTATACACAATGGATAATATTGGATATTTTTCTGAACTTTTTGATGGCTTTAACTACAGCTGAAAAAAGATGTATAAAAAATACGCTCCTTTTCAATTTGTCTTGTGGTGATCGAATATGTGTGATCTCTAAGCGGTGGGGTCACAAAAAGTAGATTGTAGCAGTTCCCAATATTTCTAGTTATAAGCACTGGCGCGATCCGAGGGCCCACACTGCTTTTTTTAAATTTTTTTTTTTATGAAATTAGCTCTAATTTGTCTTTAAATATAATGAAATTAAACAAATTCAAATAAAGAATGTGTATATTTTCACAAAATATGATTACATGGAAATAGGTAACACTAGAAATGCCCTACTACCACAATTTTACACAACATTGATATAAAAGCACGTTTTTCAAATTTCATTCTACTAAATTAATTTCTAATATTTCATAAACTATTAAGTCTCTAGTATCTATTTGCAAAACATGAAGCCTCTACTTCATTCCTACACACTTTTGCACCAACTTTTCTAACTTGTGCATTCTCAGCAAAAAGCATCAAAATCAGTGGGCCACATATTATCAACATTTACATTAATATACATTAATAAGCATCATATGCTTTAGAATTCCATTACCGCAACTTGTTTATATGTATTTATGTATTTTCATAAATGTGTCTCCTTCATTTCACGTTTTAAAGCACACTTTTACGGTGCTTCGGCTACTCTTGTCTCTGTTTCAATTATCACTATGTCTAACTTGTGCAACGTCTACTTTTAGTTTTTTGTGTCTTCTGTAAATAACACGTCAAGTAATATGATTTTTTTAAAATCATGTTGGATCATAGATAGATAGATAAGGAGTATTTGACAACAAACAACTAAGCTGTCGGTATGTAACAACTCAAAACAGATGACAGGCATACATAACATGCCAATCAACACGTGTCCAATGTAAATGATCCTTCTACATTACAACTAATGATAGATTATTTGTTAAATCTGCGTGTTTTTCCGAATTCTAGCTGCATATTCTTGTTGAAAATGAATCTCAATCCACCCTCAGTAACTCAGATGTGCTAAAGCATTGTCTTCAGAGGCTATTAAAGTCAATACGAGACACTGTTTAGTATAAAGCTGTGCTTACTTCACTTTAAGATGTGTTTCCTGATAGCAGAGGTGATGCTGTTTGAAGCTACAGCTCTTTTCTTCTTCTCAAACTGCTGCTAGGCTGCCCTGTGATTGCCACCAAGCAGGTCTTGACATTTTCTAAATTAACACAGGTCTCCGGAGGGCAGGCAATTTAGGAAGGTTTAGCAGCTGCTCAACTACCGATGTATGACATAGAGTTCTATTAAAAATGTATTAATTGCACATCCGGATTAACACTGACTTAAAGGTCCCAGCAAAACGAGGGCTTGCATTAAAATGCCATTAGCGTGTAACCTCAGCATTCAACCGGGCCTTGGAGTCACCACATGTGAAGGAGGCCAAACACATTTCAGCAGCAGTCACGTTTTTCCTTCTACGAGGAAGAGACAAAAGCAACAGCAATGTGTTGAAAGGAGAAAGGGGTGCTTTGTGAATGCAGACACTTGTCTGCAGGGTGGTAACGGTGGAAATGTGCTACTGGGAACACTGCCACCTCCATGGAACTCCTGCTGCTGCAGGGAGGTGACAGGGGCATTTTTCTCACATGAGAAAGGTGTGCTGTAGAAAACAGGCCCCTGCATGTCTGATATGGAGGAAGGTTTACTTTGCAATTGTTTGGAAGAGGAGATATACAGAATAGGAGACAGTACGCCTAGCATAGGTTTTGCACTGGAATCATACCATTCCAATAAAAAACAGTGACCCTGATTTACTAAACCTTTGCCTTGTCTTTGCGACGCTTGAGAGGGTTCAGTATTATTTACAAAGTAATGGAACGGGCGATTTCCCCCGACTTGCGTGGCTTTGTAAAGAAATGTAACGCAACGCAATGGCTCGTGCTATGTTACGTTACATTTCAAGCTGGCAGGTGTTCCGTAAATTGAGCATGGGCGTTCCCATGCATCCACCCATGGATTTTGGTGCAATCCAGGATTTACCAAAGGAATGCGTCAAAATGCTGCACTTTCCCCAGTGAGGCGTAATGATGAGAAATATAGTTATTTCTCCTCCTTGCTTCCTCTTTCTATGTCTGAAGCATTCTTCATCACAAATGAAAAGAGGAAAATGCCTCTAAGGATTGTTTTTGTGCAAAAAAACAATCCTGCTTGTAAAGCAGGCATCCTTGCACTCTGATGCAAAGGTGCCTGCTTCGGTGCTAGGCAGCACACAGTGCGCCATTGTAGGGAGAGCTCAAAAGTGCTGCATATCTTTGTAAATGTGGAGCATTTCTGCTCTCTTCCTTTCTAGCAACGCAGGCCAGCAACTTTTCTTGCTGTCCTGCATTGTGTGAAAGATTAGTGAATATCCCTGACTATGCTTAGACTTCCTTAAATATGTTTCCCACTTTGCACGTGCTGTACAGTGCAATGCACCTGCAAATTGGGAAAGGTTTGAATACAAAAAACTTTTTACCTAATTTGCAGCTGTGCCGGGGAGGATTATTTTTGGCACAACTCCCTGTTTACAAAAGTAATCATATAAGGCTTTGCATGATGGGATTGCCCATGCTCAACCCATGATATACCCTCTTAATACGAAGCAGTGCAAAATAGTGTATAGTACTACTTTGTAGTACTTTTATACAACTTTCCAGGACAAAATACGTTTTGTTCTGGAAAGTAAATCCAAAATCAAAACTTTATGTCAATTTGCATAATTTTGGGTGGTTTTGTACCAGTAAAAAGTATTGATAAATCTGGCCCCAAGAATTACTATTATTCGACGTGACTCGGTTTATCCACCTTGCACGACTAAAAAGTCTAAATTGGCTCTTCCAGAAATTAAAGCTGTAACTACAACTTGTTCACAGATCCTAAATGTGGTTGCCTATTCCACACGGCTCACTTGGTGGCCATTTCTTAAATGGAATTCTTGAGCAATTGATTCCCATTTTTGTCTAAAAATAATTAAGGAGACCAAACTCATAAAATATTTTAACATTTGTACATGGGTTCTCTCTTGCCTCCAAGGTGTGCCATGGATGAATATGGCAACCAAATTAGAAAAGAAGCAACCAAGAGGCATGCAGGAGGAAAGTGAATGTCCTAGAAACTTTAAAATGTTTATGTAAATGTATTGCAGCAGTGACTTGCACAGGTAAATGCTGTTGGGTGGTGAGGCGGGGTGGGGGCGGGGCGGGTTGGGGGATAGTGGAATCCGACATACAACGGGAATGTGAAAACGAACTAAATAAATAAATAAAACTACTCACCTTGCGCTTGCCGCATCGCTACTATCACTAGGCATTCCAATTTCATTGCTCTTTTTGCGTCACTTGACAGCAAACTGTCTCAGGAGCACCTTTTCATGCCTCACCAGGATGCTGATGGCTACAACTAGAGGGATGGAATATCCGCAGACCAGGTTAATTACTAACAGACAGGTTATCTTTCTACTGTAGCTATTAAAACATATGTTCATCATCGAACCATATTTTTGATAAATAGTACAGAATAACTGTTGAGCTTGTTTCTAATATTTTCCAGGCAAAATTTTTGAAAAATGTCTTTTAATAACAACCAAAACTTTCTGTTGGAAAATGCTACTTTCCCTCAGCAGTGAAAATGTAATTATGTAGTTGTTTCACTGAAGGGACATACTATTCTTTACCATTAAGCATACTCCACCTATTATACATTAGTCATCTAACCTTGTGAGATGCACTTAGGTGCCACTTGTCTTATGTATAAAAGAAGGTTTTTAGATATATTGGAGCCCTTTTCTCTGACATGTTAATGCAGTGTTCGAAGCTACAGACATCCAGGCTATCGTGGTGCATCTTCATGCATGCTTTCTCAGTCACACATGGGTGTTGGACTTATATGTAAATGTAAATGTAAATGTAAATGTAGTATACTTGTAAAGCGCACAGCTGCCCCAGCAACGGGGCGTCCCGGCGCTGTATAACTCCAGGGAACCCGTCCTGGCTTTCCCTGTGGGATGGTCCCTTGCTGGGAGTCCCCAAGGTGGAGCCAGGCATCCCCGGAATTGGTGGGGCCGTTGTGGAGATTAGGCAAGCTAATGCCCAGAGTTGCCGAGTGGAACCCCTGATTAGAGTAAGCACCGAAGCGAGAATTATCGAGTCCGCTGACCAAGGTCCACGACCCTGCCGCGTCGGGAATTGAACCCTGGTCCCGGGCTGACTTCTGCTCTCAGGCCTGCTGCCTCTAACCAGTGAGCCACACTGCTCCACTTAGCGCATTTTGCAGGGTTATCCCCAAACTTTTTTCTTCTTCCTACTATGTTTTCCTGCCCTGGTGTTGGTTTTAGGACTCTGGGAACTTTAACACTGCTAATCAGTGCAAATGTGCATATGCTCTCTGTGTAAATTGTCAACATGTTTGGTTATTCATGATTGGCATATTTTATTTACTGGTAAACGCCTAGTAAAGTGTACCGAGTGTGCCAGGCCCTTTACATAAAATGCTACTAGTGGGCCTGCAGCACTGATTGTGTCACCTACATGAGTAGCCCTGAAAAGGTATCTCAGACCTGCCACCGCAGTGTCTGTGCACAGTTTAACTGCCATGTCGACCTGGCAAGTGCAACCACTTGCAAGGCTTGCAAGGCCCTAACCTTCCCTTTTCTTACATGTAAGGCACCCCTATGGTAGGCCCAAGGTACCCTCTGAGCAGGGTGCAGTGTTTGTGAAAGGTAGGGCATGTACTGATGTGTGTGACATGTCCCGATAGTGAAATACTGCCAATTTCCTTTTTCACCATTGAAAGGCTATCTTGCCCCATAGGATAGCATGGGAGTTCATTTGTAACATCTTCTAAATATAACTTCTCATTGGGACAAGAAGGGAATATAAAGTTTAGTATGCCTGAACTCGGAATATAAAGGTGCATCTTTTAGTAAAGATGATCTTTATATTGTGTGTTTGAAAATACCACTTTTAGAAAGTGTGTATTTTCGTGCTTAGCCACCCTGTGTGCCTCTGCTGGTTTGTGGATTGACTCTCTGGCTTTTGAATGGCAGCGGTTGGGTATGTGCATTCATTCAGACAGGTACTGGGGTGGGGGTTGATGTGTGTCCTGCCTTTCCTCGATGAGTTAGAGCTGGGCTGAATAGACCTGGGCTACCATTAGATTAGGGGAGGAGATTTCTTCACACCTGAAGGGGCCTGGTCTGCCTTGGACAATGCTGTCTACACCTCCTGCTGGGCAGCTGCACCAGAGAAGAAAGGACTGGTTTTGGTTGTGCAAAGAGCTTCTCTGGCACCAGGGAACAAAGGAATTTGTGCTATAAAAAGTGGAGCCAAGACCCCTGAACTTTAGATTATTTCTGGAATCCAAGAGGAACCTTTCGCCAAAGAGAAGAGCTGGAGAAACTGAAGGTGAAGTACTGCCCCTTTTCTGTGTGCTGTCTGGGGCTGGCCTGCAGTAGCTGATGATTCTGCCAAGGAAAGGATAAAGTGTGTCACCTGCTTGAGGAAGATCTCCAAAGGCCTGTGTGTGCTTGCCTCCTGTTCTGAAGTGTCAGGGACATTAAGACTTCACCCCCAGCTCCCCTGAGCACCTTTGCTGTGAGTTCTGACCTGCCCAGAGGTGCCTGTGAGTGTGTTTGGCCTCTGGAGGTTGTTCCTGCTGTTGGGAGCTGGAAAAGCAACGCAACTACAAGAAAATTGACACATCAATCTTCTTGCAGCAGTTTTTCCAATGCAGCACTGCGGTGCGAGAAGTATCTCCACGCATCGCTGCGCTGCTACGGAAAGTGATGCAGTGCCTGGCCTGTCACTGCTGCAAGAACCAATAAATTGAGGGGTCGCATCTGAAGAAACCGATGCAGCGACGCTCGACGCCAGCCGCATCGATCACCTACGCATCCCGGATTTTCACGTATTGTACCTGTGCGGCAAGTCTTCCCAACGCATCACCCGTAACCCAGAACCGTCTAGGAATCGATGCATCACTTCCCCCTAAAGATTGGATTCGACGCATCACTTCTACTGCGTGCAGCAGAATTGTTGCATGCCTCCCCATGCTCTCAGGAACTGATTCATCTCTTTCGTTTTTTTGGCCCTTCCATCTCTGTGGCTGTTTGGCCTTGTGAATTTTGTCACAACTACAGGTACTTTGTGAGAAATCATGCATTTATAGTTTTCTATGGTCCAAGTTGTTTGAAACCTTTTTAAAGTCATATTCTTAGTACATGTATGTTGGAATTTTGTCATTTGGTCTTGTTGAGTTTAGATAAAGATATTTTATTTTTCTAAACTGGTGTGGTGTCCATTTGTGGTGTTATCACTGTATTACTGTGTGTTTACAGTACAAATACTTTATACATTGCCTTTGGGATAAGTCTGTCTGCTCGTGCCAAGCTACCCAGGGGGTGAGCAGGGGTCATGACTAGAAGCAAGGGTCCCTATTTGGAAAAAGGTACCTACCTCTGCCAACTAGAGACAACCATTTCTAACATTGGGGCACTCATATACACTGCAGTTCACGTTTCCCGTTTCACATTCATACCACTGTTGGATTTCCTGGTCCAAGTTACCAACACCTTACCTAAAAGTTAAATAAATCAATTGGGTTAGTGAATTCTAATTTAAATTTTAGGTTTTTGGTTTCTCTAATCTTGAATGTCCTATTGTTTCCTACTGCTTGTTGTTTGCAGGAGTCCTCATGCAAGCCAATATTGCTATCTTCGACTCAAATAAAAAATATCATGAAAATAGTGTGATATTTGGATTCAATAACAAGACGTCTAGAGGCAATGTGAGCTTTGGAATGATTGTTTGAGTAGCAAGTGACACAGGCTGGAGACAGAATAGAAGTTAAAGGCATAGCCAGAGGATTCATTACTTCTGAGCTCTTCAAAGAAAGACAAAAGAAATTAATAAACCAGGTTGTTGGTCTGTAACCCAAACATCCATCCCTGAAGCGGATATATAGAATTGTGGAGTTTTCAATCAATGTGAACAACAGAAAGGAAGTGCTAGAAATTGGAAAACGTACTCTGGAAACTCACAAATTGAAGCAGGTACTGACAGGTTTTGGAGCCAGAGACATCCTTTGTTCTGCTCCGAAAGGAGCGTCTGGTCTGCTATAACGTGTATTGATCTGCTAAACCTGCTCAGGCACTCTTTATTGCTCACAGATTGGATTTTAATATGACTAAAGCAATGTTACCTTTTCGGAGTGGTCCTCCATAGTTTTTTGCTTTTTTGGGGGCAGGTTTTAGGAGGCTGACATTGTGAAACTGTCTCTGAATGCATTTAGTATGCATATGTAGTCGGAGGTATAGAAGAGGAACAGCCATGTTCTTGTGACAATCAGCTAGTGGCATATTGTACACAAATGGCACAACCTACTTTAAAAACTCTTGCCTCTAAGATCCTGTTGAGAGTGTGGTGAAGTGGGTGGGGTACCTGGTAACTACTGATTTCCCAGGGTGAACTATTTTCTGGTGGTGCAAATTTCCTCTTCTGACTTCAGTACTGAGAAATGAGGCATAACGTGTTCAATCAATATTTACCAAACCAAACTCAGCATGTTGTGTCTTTTTTCGTGCATTTTCCCCAAATAAATTTCACCTGGTTTGACCTGCGAAAATCTGTCAAGGGAAAATTAATTGCAAGTGGTGTGTTAATTACTGCTGATTACGAAATTCAGTCTCAGATCTTAACCCCAAACATAGACTCATGGTTGCAGGATAAGCTGCCCCCCGTTGGTGCAAGCCTTGTTGTATTGCTAGATCACGCCAAGTTCGGTTTTAATATTGAAAATGATGACAAGCTAATTAAACAAGCCAATTTGAGTTTGAATCATAAATTATTATGACAATAACATAACAGGTAACAATACACCTTTATTCCTAAATGTACATATATTCATGCATTTATGTGCCAAGTAGCCCAATGCCATGAGTAATTTCTTCAGCTAGTCCTGGCTTTGTAGCCAACAGAACTTAGTAGGCTGGGACATCAAGGCCCACACCTAAAATGGTAAAATGTGGAACCAAACGTCCTAGCAAGCAAAATGTTGTTGGCTAAAAATCCTAAACTAGGTTCCAGAAACACATACGATGTTGGGCAATTGCATCTATGAATTTAGGGGCTTATTTACAAGCCCCTTGTGCTGCCGGTACGTCGGGAGGGCAAGGGGCTTGTAAATAAGCCCCTTATTGTTTTCAGGGCTCCCAAGTAGCCACTATATTTGACTAGAATTAGTCACCAAGCCCTGTGTTACCTGTATTGTGGCACTTTTATGTAGCAGCATTACCAGCCATCCATCACACCCACTTTTTTGTATTGTAAATTCCAAGTCTGACACAAAAGGAGGGGGCTGTGCTGTAACCCTTTGTACACTTTCACACAATGAGAGTAGCACAGGAGAGTGGCTGTCACTCTCTCAGCTTACCAAGGAGAAGTAGACCTGAGCCCTTGATGCCTGTACAGTGAATACTGACCTATATATTCGACATTGGTGCAACCATCTTCTCTGCTAAACATCAGCCCCAATAAAGTGCAGCCCACTACAGAACAGTTTAATAGTAAAACCTTCTATTCATATTTATAGATCTAAAACTGCTAAACCTTTAACATATGTGCACAAATAAATTCTAAGTATTTCTGGTTTTCAAAACCTGGTGCACATAGGTGTGAGAGCTGTGTGGGCTGTGAGAGCTGCGTGGGCTGTGAGAGCTGTGTGGGCTGTGAGAGCTGTATGGGCTGTGAGAGCTGTGAGGGCTGTGTGGGATGTGAGCTGTGTGGGCTGTGAGGGCTGTGAGGGCTGTGTGGGCTGTGAGAGCTGTGTGGGCTGTGCGCGCTGTGTGGACTGTGAAGGCTGTGTGAGCTGTGAGGGCTGCGTGGGCTGTGAGAGCTGTGTGGGCTATGAGAGCTGTGTGGGCTGTGAGAGCTGTGTGGGCTGTGAACTTCACGTAGCACTACGCGAGCTGCGTAGTAGCATGTTCGCACTGTGCAAGATGCGTTTTCAATGATTGCACAGTGCGAACAAGCATCCGGCACTGTGCCAGCATTGAAAACGGCATCTTGCACAGTGCGAGCTGTAGTTTTCTGCTGCTCGAGGAGATTATTACTCGAGCGGCAGCTTTCTCAACGCGAACAGGTAGTTTCTCATTGAGAGCGGTCGCGAGCATGCGCAACCACTCACAATGAGAAACCTGACCTCCTCGCGTTGAGAATCTCGCCGGGATGTCATTTTGCTTGCTCGCGGTCGCGAACATGACGTTCAGGACCGCGAACAAGCAAAAAATGAGCGCTGCACTACGCTACGCTGCACTACGCATGTTCGCACTGTGCTACGTGCCGCTCGCGTAGTGCGAAGTTGCAAAAACTTCGCAAACTCCGCGAGCGTAGCGTAGTGCTTCGCCCAGGGTTACACATAGGCATAATGTGTACTTAGCTGTTTAATGTTGATGAGGGTACCTATAGTTGCCATTTTAGGAAACTACCTTACTGCATTCTGTACAGATTTGCCCCAGGAAAATAAACGATACCTTAAACTAGTGCGATTTCTTTTTGCTATTTGAGGATTTTATTTTAAAGAGTCATTTTGTGTCTCCGGGCTGTACTTTTTGCCACGAGTTCTGTTGATTGACCACCTTTGGTATGCTATTTCAACTGCTCGGAAGGGAAATAGTCGTTAATACAACTTTACGAATATTTGACTACAGCAGAAGATCACTGAACCAGAGGTCTCATATTTTCAGGTTTCTTTTATTGGTAGCATTGAAAGTCCAAGGTTTTTTCTAAAAATTATAATATTTATGATTCTGTTTATGCCATTATGAAGTCAATAGTACAAGTACCGCATTTAAAGGATAAATCTTGAATGGATTTGCAATTCGAATGGAATTGAAAATCTAAAGCGCTCTGCTAAATCATAAAAATGTATTTTCTCTATCTAGCACTTACATGGCCATTTCTAACAACATACTTTCCAGAATCCAGTTATTCACTTCTTTTACGTAACAGCAGGAAAAACAGCTTTGCAAATTTTGGAGACTGACAATAGACCCTAAGGAAATCCTTTATCCAGGCCCCAGCCTAAAAGCAAAAGAGGCATTTTCACTTCTTCAAATAAAAATCCACAAAATATTTTGCCCTCATACGATCTACAATGACCAAATGATTACCCTGCTCAGATAAACAACGAAAAACGAACACACCTTAAAAGGATCTAAACCGCATACACATGATGTAAGATTATTATATTATTACCACAATAGTATTAATAATTAGTAAGTGAAAGGCTACAAAAAGGAAAAAGCTCATCTTGCTTAAGTTACAATCCTATTGTTCTTTTTGCCTTAGAGACAAAAAGAGAGAAGCATGTTGCTGGGAATAGCCATGTATGGAACACATACATTACTCAATTGAGGAAGGCTGCTGTCAGGGCTGAGGGTGTTTTCCTTCTCAGGGTTTCAGGTATCAATGTAGAAAGCAGAAGCAGCCCTAAAGGAGAAATATCCTCTTTGTTAACAGCTGCAGTTCTTAACAAGTTTATATATTAGGTGCCCCGAAGCTAAAATAAACATGGTTAGTTGTATTTCAGTATGCTCCAATTGAACACCTATATATGTCTGCATTGGGTGTTTGAGGCGTAGAAGCTCAGGGCTTGGGGACTGGGATCTTCACGTTAGCATCTCTGGCATAGCATGTATTCAGAGCAATATCAGAGCAGCAGACTACAGCGGCGAAGCTTTATTACAGCTCAAGGCATACTTGGTGCTGAAGCAGAAAAACCCTACAGCTCCTACACTGCGTTGTTGTCTCTTTGCTTGATTTGAGGCCTGTGTTTTCAACGGAATAAATCACACAAAATGTCAGAGCACCATGCAAGTCAGCCTTTGTACCTGCAGTCTGTAGGTCAATGGCTCACCTACATAAGGACCGTTCATGCTCCCCGAAGGGGGTCACCTCCTGGCATGATGGCCTAATGTTTACAAATAGCTCCAGGTCATGCAGTGCTGTCAGGGCTTCAGTTCCATGAATTACTAACTCATTCAATCCTGGCATTTGCTGTGAAATCTGGGATTTGTCGTTTTAATGCCCCAATGGGACACTCAGGCTGTACATGCCAGATGCAAAGCAAAATACCTGAAATAGATGAATGCACTCAGAACTCTTGAGAACTCCTGGCATGGGACACACATTTCCAAAATCTGGATTTTCATTTTTAAAATGAAATGTTTTTAACTTTTCTGGCTTACTATTTTAAGTTGAGCGAAGCGAGGAATACACCTCCCAGAATGCACTGTATCCTTTAGCAAACGCCCAGGACTCGCAATAATGAGCCCTGGAGTTGAAGTCATCTTGTAACCCTAGGTTAGCAAAGTTGGGATACTCCTCCTTTAGGCACAGGAGGCCATAACTAAGTCTGGCACACTTATTCATAGTTCGCGATGGCTTCATATAGTGCTTCAATTTTTGCCTGTCTGTTACCAGGAAAGCATGCTGACCAGCAAAAAAGCTCTTAATTAGAGCAGCACAACACACCCTACACGTTTTTGCCTTCCTCTCAGTAGCATAAGCATGGCTAGTAGTAAAAGCACTACCAGGATACACCAGTTGAGCTTTGCTAGAATCTGAAGTAGAGTAAATGTTGGAGATTGTCTAAAGAGCAATGCAAGTAGCAGAGCTCACGGGTTTTGCAGGCTCATATGTGCAGCCACAGCCACTGCAGGTAAAAGCGGTGGGGCAGCCTGGGGGGGGCGGCGTTCGCAAGACTAACACAAGGGAAAATTATAGAAATAATTCATTTTCCCTCGTGGTCACCTCTGGAAATTCGCAACTGCCCCCCTCACTTCCCTCCAATGCTCTTACCTGCAGTAGCTGCCGCTGCATATGTGATTATCTCAACTAGGTCACGTGTCTTTCTTTTGGATTCTGGTACTTGTATTTCCTTGTTTCCTACTATAAATGCAGCACTAAACAGAACGCAAGGACACAGAACTGTACGGGATGAGCTGCTCGTGTGCAGTCTTGTGAAACAAGGGCGCTCTGAAGTAGAGTTGCCATATGACACCTAGACAATGGGACACCTTATTTCCACACCTCATCTTTCAATGAACAAATCAATGCATTCTACTAGCTGCAGTCTTACTCCAGTTTTCCTCCACCAATTTCAACCTTTTAATTTATTCACCTAAAAACAAGAATTTGCACAAGGAAAGAAGGTGTACTAAAGAAGTAGTTTCACTTAGCACACTTTAAGACCATCTGGTCCCATGCAATTAATGCCTGGGTAACTCAGAAAAGTGAGCTCATAGAACTCCAGACGGCTTTAGGAATGTAGGCAGAGGGCTTTAGGCAAGCACAGATTGATCCACTGACCACTGCATGGTCTCACTAGTGCCCTTCACCTAATGAGGGACGGGGCTGCAAACAAAACTAAAAGGCAGCCGTCCCAGCATTTACAAATATAATACTACTTCATTATTAATGATGGAGCAGGATTTCAACAGATTAGTACATTTGGTGCAGTGCAGAAATATTATAGGGTTGCAAACCAGGCAGAATGCAATAGGAGCTACTGTTTTGGGATTTGAGAATGACAGACAGGTGGCACAATTCCCACCACTAACATAGAGGTCAAACTGTAATTCTTCAATTGACATCTACATGTCCTTGAATGAAAATATTCTTGCATTGTGATGTAAGGGGCAGGAGCCTGCTGGAACAAGCGTCTTCTGTCTCTGCACCCACAGGGTTCATTGAAGTCAATGCATTATAGCAGTAGAGACACACCCTCTTCCCTGATATCCATGGGTGGCTGAGCTGAAATTCTATTCTATATTTGAATCTCTATCTCACTGGTCACCCTTATGCCTGACTGTTGGCCTCGAACAGGAGTTAGGAGCTGAGGACTCAGAAACCACAGGTTTCCATTCGCAAATGCAAGCCTGTCAGTTTTTAGGTCTCGCTCCTGCGTTGCAGTGTGCAGCACTGTCGTGCAGCGAGATCTCTTGAAAGAGTTTTAGAAAGCTAACCACACGCTCATGCTTGTGGTCTTGCTTTCGCGGCCCGACATTGGCTTTAGAGTGCTTTTTTTAGCTTCAACCTAAAAACACACAAATGGTGGGATGACTGTTTTTCAAGGCAAGGCGAGGCTGGGGGGTCATTATACTGGGATTCGCCCTGGGTGCTATTCGAATAAAGGATAGCTCTGGTATAACCATACCACTGCGAGCCATCTCTCGAATATATTTATCACTCGGTTATTGTCATGTGGTCACCGATGTCCGAAAGTATCCGCCTCGCAGAAAGCAGGTTTGTTTTACACAAGTGCCCCACCACAACCACCACCAAGTGGGGTTAAACTGCGGCTTTAAAAAGGCACCGAGCACACCTCTCCCCTGAAGGGCCGCACGGTGCCCTGGAGAGAGAATTAGACATTTCCGCGCCTGCTAACGTGGCGGGCCCCATAAATAAAAAGTCCCCATGTCTCTATGATGGGCAATAAACGTGATTCAGGGTGCAGGAGACCAACACTGGAGTCTCCTGCGGCCACTCATTGGCAGGGATTCCCACGTCCTCCTAATCTCACAGCTGCAGAGTGAAAATCTCCGGGTGCAAACTTCACGATGAAATCATCTGCTGCCCCTGCTTTAGTACACATTGTTCGGTGCTGCACTTGTCTTGACGTAAGCGATGACACAGGCACACGGGCAAGCACACATCTCCGCAGTTTGTTTGGAGAGGCGACCAGGGGCGGGGTTCAAGGACCTGAGTGAGGTGAGGGCTGCTCCAGAGGGCCCCTGGGAATGAGCCAGCGCCTAGAGAGGTTGTCTGGTGAAGCCAGCAGCGCTAGCCCTCCCACAGTGTGTGTTTTTTGATGGTGCATGCCTGTGTGTACGCTGTTAACTGATTCTGTCGTGCCCCTCCCCCAAATCGGCCACAGATTGTGTGCTTCACTTAAGCTGTGTGTATCCACGTAGACCTCTGAATCAAGGACCGGCACTAGGGCAGTGCGAACGGTGCCATGGCACCGGGCGCTGACTTCGGGGCGGCGCCGTGTCTCCACAATATATTGTGGATGTAAAAGCACCAACCCACCACTGAGACCGATTGTAAACACTATTGGCTCAGTTACTGAACCCATCTCAAAATACTTGGACGCCATTTTGTGCCCTTATATACATCTCATACCTGAATACATAAAAGACACCAGCCAAATTATCAATCTCTTAGAAGGTACCCCATACAATGCGGAAACTCAATGGCTAGTCACACTTGATGTGGAAAGTCTATATTCTAACATTCCATATGAAGGGGCCCTTTGTGCAACTGCTTGGTTTATTGAAAACTACCAAGTTGATTGTAACTGCAAATTCATCATAGATTGCTTGTCCATTGTTCTTAAGGAAAATATTTTTGAATTTCAAGGTACACTTTACAAACAAACAAAAGGGGTTAGCATGGGAGCCTCTTGTGCTCCCACCATTGCTAATATCTACGTAGCCTTCTTCGAACAGCAGTTCATATTTAAAGAAGAGGCTCCATTCTTTGAAACAGTTTTATTGTGGTCACGATACATAGATGACATTATTTTTCTATGGAATGATGACCTACAAGTACTGGCAGAATTTACACAGTGGCTCAACCTCTGTGACGAAAACCTTCGATTTACTTCCCATTATAGCAATATTGAGATCGAATTTCTGGATATTATGGTCAAACATGATGAGAAGCAATTGTACGTAGACCTGTACACTAAACCAACTGCACGCAATACTATTTTACACCACACCAGCTTCCACCCCTTAACCCAAAGAAATGCAATCCCCTTTGGTCAGTTTCTGCGACTACGTCGCAACTGTACAAAACTTGCAGACTATGATCGTAGAGCAGAAGATATGAAGATCAAATTTGAAAATCGAGGGTACCCTCACAGAATCATCAGACATGCTTGCAAGCGAGCGCGTTTTTATGACAGACAACATCTATTATCCGGAAATGTAAAAACAAATGATCAGAATCTTGTGTTTGTCACAAGACACTCTGTCCTTAATGACAAAATCAGGCAGATCATATGCTCACAATGGCATCTATTAAACATCAATCAGCAAACGAAAGAGGCCGTACCAAAACCGATGTTTGCCTATCGAAAAAACAAAAATCTTAAGGATTTAATAGTAAGCTCACGTATGCCACAAAGGAAACAACCAATACAATGCAGTATAACTGACCTACAACCAGTCCACGGTAACTTTAAATGTGGGACATGTAAATCATGCCCAATGGCCATAGAAAACAGATCTTTTAGTCATAATGGAATAACAATTGAAAATAAAGGCATCACAAACTGTAAAAGTAAAAACGTGGTGTATATATTGCTATGTCCCTGTGAAAAAGCGTATGTGGGAGAAACTTCTCGTTCTCTACATACGAGACTTACTGAACATAGATCGGCAATACGCACCCAAAAAAGAACTGCACCACTGGTATGCCATTACTTAGAGAATCAACACTCACCAGATGACATGCGCTGGTACATACTGGAAAAAATCTCGCCAACAGCAGGGCTCTGCTGTAACAAAATAAGGCAAAAACGGGAGGTTTACCACATTTTTATGTTTAATACTGTTAAGGACGGTTTAAATTTAGAAATCCCCTGGGACCAAGCGATTCTATAATTGCATAATGGGAATATACCGATAAAACATCTCAGATATTCGCTATACAATATAACCATAATGAAACTATTCATGCAATATCTATAATTCAATATCCGCCTTAGCAAACATTGTCTATGTAAGTATATAACCCTTGAAGAAACAATGGTTGTATATCACTATGGACAATGGTCTGTATGTCCGACACGCTCCACACTAATATAGAGATGCAATCAAATTTGGATATAGCTTTGTCAAAAACCAGCTTATGGCATAGGAAATAGACTCATCTTTTTTACAGACCATAGCCTATAACGCTATAAAGCTCTATTTATCATTATACCGTAATGTCAGCCTTATCGTCTACCTGTATTTCTTCAAAAACCGTCTATTACCATATCACACAACAGTGCGAGACTCTCTAATTGTAATAGATTAATAATGAATAAAGGTCTTCTTTTATGATCTGGTTCGGCTGCTTCTAAACATTCCATTTTTTCTATAAATACAGATCGTTATTTACATAGTCTTTTTTCCGCGTCTATGAGATACCTTTTTGACCAATAAGACCTTTTCTAGTCTGTCATCCATTTCTATTGTTCTGCAACGTAACACACACACCTGACCTATATATAGAGCGGCGGCTTGGCATTGCGGTTGTTTGTACCCAAGTTTCCCGCCCTTAGATAGCCGACACACCCGTCATCACACATACCGGGAGCTCCTTACGATCGGTCGCTTTCTGACAGGTAAGACCCATAATTATGGAACTTTCTCTATCTTCATTAAATATCAACAGCCTGTTTAAATATCCACAGTCTGTTTAATGTTTCCTTCATTATCTATCTTCGTTTCCCTTGACCGTTATACTCGGTCTATGTTGTACCGTGAACTGTCGACATAAACAATGGCTCAAACGATAATTTGTTAGTTGTTAGCATCTCGAGTCTCGCTATTTTACTATACGGGATATTTACAATGTTCCTAGTACAGCTCTCAACAAATAAATATTAGATGAAATCGCGTAAATCGACTTCTTATTGGATACCATTTTTTATTTTATTTTATTTTCATTTACAGTTACGTTTCTATTAATCCGCATACATCTGATTGATCCCAGCTCCTGGAAAGCTATAGATCATTACATTGAAGGTAATCAGATGTACAATCATTATACCTTATTTAATTTGCCTTTTCACATCTTGGGAATGGCTACTAATATACACCCTTGCGTCCCTATTACTTCAAGGTCATTTAAAGACAACAAAAGACGCTACTTAATCAACGCAGCGCTTTCTCTATCAACTCCGTTTACGTTAGAAGAAGGTTCCAGCATTAAGGTATATATATGCTGTGATTGCATCCATTTAGAAGGTCACACGAACAAAATGAGATTACTCTGAAACTTGTAATGATATATGAAACTCTTATATATCATTTTTTCCTTTTCTAATTGTTTTAGATTCTATTGCAACTATTTATCATATCAAAAGTCGCCATACATTGATTAGCTTCAGCGTTCTACAACTTAATTTTGATCAGTCCCCATCTACGAAGAGTTAGGTAATTACTTATAAATCGTCCTGACTCATTTTTTGATTCTAACATTATTATTCTTTATTCATGATTTAGTTACAATTCTGCATCTTTCTTCACAGACACTTACTACATTACAATACGATTGAGGCGTACGCACAAAACAGTATCACTGTTCTTCTGCACTCTAACAGGTACAGGACTATCTTAGTCACTGCTCCATATGTGACGAAGCGGAACAGGCTCTCTATTTTATCTAGTCGCATAGTCGTGCACCCAGTAAGAGTAATTCAAATATTATATACATTTCTCCACTCACAGATATCAAGAAATTTCCATATATGAGTGATCCTCCCTCCTTTTTGCTGTTCGAATTTACCTCTGCAATATATCAAGTCTGGGTTCAATTTTTCTACTGTAAGTACACTTTATCTTTTATACTTAGTTTCATAATTGGCTTCATTCTGATCTACGAATTTATGTTTTCTTCACCAATTTTCTATACAACCATCTTATAATTAGATACTTATGTTCCTCTCTCTTATTAATTTCATTTTGAATTGGAAAGATCCACAACATGTAAGCTTGTCGACTATACTATGACATGTCTACAATGTCATAAGATGGCCCCATATATGTTTCAACTATTAATATGTACATCTCTACCAAAGGTTTTCTCATCATGGCAATAGCAATATCCAGATCTGATTTGATAATATCTCCAACCATGGCCATTAATGTCTATTTTCCTGAAACCATTCTGCTCACATTTAATTAATTCATGAATATGTATTCCAACCATTAGAAAGCAGATATTACCATCGATACCAATGCTATGTTTCAAATGTTTCAGATGTTCTGCTAATATACGGATGAAAAACAATTTTTGACTATCATATACATGTATGTGCTGTTCCATTCTGTTTATAAGGCGATCTAACTGTATATATGTATTCACTTTATGTTGGTTATGTCCACTGTATATAAATCTATTATGCTAGTTGAGTGACACATGTTTTCTTTTCACATTTTATAGAGCAATAGACGGTTACCTGAAGAAGGCCTCAGAGCCGAAACGCGCGTAGTGTTATCTACCGTATTGCCTTCAACTCAATTGTTTAGTTTTCAAGTCTATTGATCACGTTTTTTTCTCTTATATGTTTTTAAATCTCTATTGAATCTTATGAATATGTAAATATACGATTCTCATGTACAAAACTAGTTACTTTATATATTATATTGTTTTTAAAAAAACATACCTCACAAAAAAAAGAGAAATATAAAAAATATAAAAATTATATAAACAGTCACCAAATGCAAATATAAATCATCAATAAAATTTAATATCCAACTAGCTATCGTTTGAAGTTTTTCAATACAGTTGGACTGTACATGCTCATGACATTAATTAACTGATCATACCTAGATATCAAAACATGTGATCAAATTTGTTACTTGGCTATAGACCTTTTCTAAACTTAATGTAAAAGCACCTGCTACAGATTCTTTGCCGCCAGCGATTTCCAGGCAACAGTAAAAATGTCAAGATAAGGCTGTGATTATTCACTCATCAATAGGAATATTACCCACCAACCCCACACACCTCTCTTTAGCTTATAACATAGGACAGTGTGGTAGGCTATCGCTACTGGGATATACTTGCATTAACTGGTTTCACACCAGACCGGATGACTTGTACCGTAACCCTAAGTGGGTCTATACACGGAGTACAACTGCGTTGGGGAATGATAACACTTGCTATGCAATCAGATAGGTAAATTTTTTAATGTAGCAGTACTTTTAGGATCGCCATCATGCTATAAACAAGTGGTTTGCGCTGGGAAACTAGAGACATGTAGTGCCTTGGCTGGTACAGTCTGTTGGTGTTAAGAGCCTATTAAAGTTTGAGCTATTGGTGTTGCATTATTTAGCAATGCCAATTGCTCAAACTTTAATAATGCAAGACCTATTGCATTGTAAATGCTTGTTTAATTGAGCCCTACACAGAGAAATTTGAATTTTTTTAACATGTTTTCATGTGTGAAAATAAATTTGATTGTGCTATATTATACCCAGTGAAGACAAAGGATTATGTGCAGTATATTCACAAAGAGAAGTGTGTGAAAATATATTACACTGCCATGCATATATACACTGTTTGCAACTGTAGTTTTGTTCTGATTTAAAGCTTTATAATGTATATGTTCGCTGACAACTTTACCAGGCCATGGTGGTTTCAAGAGCCTTTATGTTTCATGCACGTTTTAGCAAACACAGCCTCGTATTCAAATCTGCCAAAGGAATTGGGTTTTTGTGACAATAACAGAGTCAGTATTTGAGGACATGAATGCTATCTTCCTTCAAGAGCTTGCTCGTTCTGGACATCTACATGTTAGATACGTTTCTGAAACTAATTCATTGTTGTCACATGACCTTCTTCCATTGGCTTGTATTAGGCAAACGTGTATATATACATGATCAAATGTGCATGTTTAGCGCATTGCTTTAACAGGCCATTTTCCAGTATGAGCCCCAGTCAGTTCAAAAGACAAATATATTGCTCCCCTGCCTGCTATTTTGCATTAAACTCTGTTTGACTTTGGCTTCCCTACCTGTTGTGTTTCATTTTTAACAGTGGTATTTGATGAGATTAAATGTTCTTTTTTGCTCAGATTATGGGTGTATTTTTGAATACATCAAGCAGTATTTGCATTTATAAAATTCATACAAATCCTCATCTGTATGAATTTTATATGTACACTGATGGGAAATGTGTTATTTTGCATTTGCTTGAATAAGAACCTTATTCCTGAGTGATATTTTCACTGTAAACTAGCTTATGACCATATGAAAAAGGGTAACATTGCAGGTTGGGGCAGAAAGGTGTTGAAGACCAGACATTTGGAAACATGATTCGTTTATTATTTTTTTAATCTTTCTTGCTGTGTTTAATAATTTTATATATGATATGACAACTTGGAATCTAGGGTTAGGTAAACTATGTTTCCATTTTTAAATACAGCATCATAATAAAGATGATTACACCCCTCCTCTCCCCTCTCATGCATCTTTATATGCCGCATGACTGAACACTGACATTTTATGTCAACACCCCTGTGAATACCCTAAGGTCACTCATTTGTGGGTTTCCAATAAGTATGCACTGCTCACCATTATGGAGATTACAGGCTAGATTCGTGATAGAGCTTCACATTGGTAAATTGGCTTGCAAATATGTGGCCACATTTTCTGAGCCTGAAAGTCCTGATACATACCCCAGGCCGGTGGGCTAGGGCTGTGCTGGCCAATTAGTCAAGTGCTGTGCCTGATGTTCGGATATGCATTGGCTCTTATGATGACACACATGGCTAGTGTCAGGAGCCTGCTGAGGTCAATATGCTCCCACCTCTGTACTAGTACCACTTATGGGATCAAGAGTGGCATGCATGTCCCTTTAAAGATCCTTGCGTGCCAACGATTTGAAGTAAATATCTGCCCCTAACTTTGAAGAATGATGTATGTTGGTACTGCTCATGTAAATGTTGAATAGTCCTCTCCAGAGGTTTGCAATGTTAATCATGGACATTAACGCCCTCTCAGGGTAGGTCCTTCTAGTGCACCAGTCATGCAACCCTTGGACAAAGGGCTAGATTTGCACCAAATGCCCCTTAGTGAACAAGGCACATGGCAAGATATGCGTCTGCCCCCTACTGCACATTTTCAGCTGAGGGCATTTACAGGTATGAAACAATAACCAGAGTGCCCTGCCTGACTTGGCATGTGCACAGATTGGATTGTGGACCTGCTCTTATTCAAAATGCTTTTTAGATGATCTGTCATAGTGCAGATGGGAGCAATCATTTTAAGAATCTTGTCCAGTGAGTGCATGATGCATGCACACATCAAATACCCATGTGTCATGCATTGCACTGTACCTCTCTGAATCTTAAGCATTAATGCAGGCACACATTGAGACCTGATTCAGACGCACCTCTGACTTGCCTTTGGAAAGCATTTGTGGCTTGCCCTCTTAGTCTTTCTTGTATAGCTGGAGGCAGAATGGGATAAAGGTGGAGAGGGATAAAGTTGGAACATATGGACTCTTACTCCCCATGGAGTTTCATCCGTACCACATCAGGTCAGCATGCTGCGGGGAATTCCATACATTTAATTCACTGCTGCAGTGGACCTATGGGTGTTAGGAGTAGAGTTGGGCGAGCCAATAAATTGACATGGAGAGCCGACGCAGAGCTACAGCTAGGGCTGACTCTGTCTCTACGACCCTGTGCATGACGAGCCTTGACATGTACAGGGCTGGCTTTAGGGCAGTGCAACTGGTGCGGCCGCATTGGGCGCTGACCTATTGAGGGGGCGACTTCAAGGCCTGCGCTGTGTTTAGCAATAATTTATGATTGGAGAGATGTGGGGCACTTATGCCCAGTGGTAGTGAGAGAATCCAAGGAGGCGGTCATGGGGCGCCAAAAATGATTGTCGCACCGGGCACCACTAGTGCTAAAGCACGCCTGGACATGTAAATCATGCAACAAACATGTTAGAATTTAAGGAGTCTTCAAAATTCCAAGCAGTGTATTTCTTCAACAAGCTTACATTGGATTATATCTCTGAATTGATAAGTATTTATTAAAGGTAAAAGATTTTAATCATGAACTGAGAAATAGCCGTGCCCCTGCTGTGATGACAATGCTATCAGTGAACTGAGAGGCATGTCAGTTGTCAGACGTACCCTATATGTGGCTTAGATTTTCATTATGGGTTGAATCACATAAAAGGCTATTTAACAAACGTGAGAGGTTTTTGTGCAGCATAGGTGTTTGAAGGTGCTTTCATGTGTGCGAACCAACAAAAACGATGCATGGTGAAATAAAGTACTTTCTTACAATTACAATACTAGGTAAAGTAGGGAAGCCGGGATTTATCCCAGATTTTCCAGTTGCGGATGCTACATGAGTATATCAGTCCCACATCAAAGGTTAATTCTTTGTCCTTACATTTGTGGGGGATGGGATTGCAGAGTGAGTAGCAGGATAAATCTACATTTAATTGTCAGCAGTTTTACATTCAGCCTTCACAGCACTCACAGACTATATTATACTTTTTTTTCAGTACAGAAGAAATGGAGCCAAGGCTAGAATTTGAGCCCAGTTCCCCAAGATATTACACAGTGAGGAACTGAAGCCACAAAGCCTCGCGCCCTCCCATCAAAGCTTGCCTCATTGTTGGCTTCAGGTTGCAAGAGGAGTTGAGCCAGAGAACTTGACGCGACGTTTCCCTGGCTTGTCTACCTCCAGATAGGTGGGGCCAGGGCCGGACTGGCGGTAGCGGGCATCGGGAATTTCCCCATGAGATTGGAAGGGGACCGGCCAGTTTTTCAGCAGTGGAGACCGTTTTTTTTGGTTACTTGGGGCCGGTTTTGCAGCAGTGCTGCAATATCGCCCCATTTACAAAAGCAGCAGAGCGTCACACTTGCATACTCCTGTCCCCTCCCCCCAGGGGAGGGGGAAGGGACTGATCCAACAAAATGGTCAGGGCTGCTTTGGGTTCCCAGTCCGGCCCTGGATGGGGCATGGGGTATAATGAGGCCACACCTCTTGTCATAGCCTCAAAAGACCAGAACAGGAAGAGTAAACAAAAAGAGCGATGGTCACAAAAGAGCAGCTGCGCTGATGAACAGTTGGGGGCGAGCGTGTGGCCTGACGTGCAAGGTGTTTGAAAAAGAAGTGAGGTCCTGGCAGGTTTTTACTCCCTTGCGTGAGTCACGAGGTCCTGTGTAAAATTCCCAAGAGGGACATTAGGTTTGAAGCAAGGATTTCACCTAACACTCCCATTATTAACACGCCCTTGATGTTGTTTGCAGAATCCAAGTTCACACAGCTTGTCTTCAAGCGTGCTTTACCTATGACGTAGTGACTGACTGTAAGCTTCCGCCACATTGCAGTAAGACCAAAGGAATCCCTCATTCCCGTACTGAGATGTTTATTTTATAGTTTTTAGTTACTACTTTGCTTTTACTGCTTGCGCAATGGTGGATATAAAAGAAAGCCCTTCGGACAAAGAGAGGTTTCACACCTGCTAATGGCACTCCAGTGTGCTCTCGACACAAACAAAATAAAAACGTCATTTTTGTTGTTAGCAATCATGAGCGTCCTTATAACAGTCCTGTCAGATTATATTCTTTGTAAATCTCCTTTCCTTTTTTTATGAGCTCTCATTTTCCCTGATCAATCTTTACTAGTTCTCTGGAGCAGAGGGACGTGAAAGGCCTGGTACGTTTTATGATAATGGATTCCTAACACCTCCTGCAGACTACATAACTGACTGCATATTTGTGCGCCAGCTGATACCATAATGGAGTAATCAGTGCATGCCAGGGTCTTATTTACGACGTGAAAGTGTTTTTAGGTGAATAATTATCTCTGTCTGAATGTTATACTACATGTCTTTGATGAGAATATTTATATCCGGTAATAACTTTCTATATTTAGCAAAAGCTCATTTAAAAACTTTGACCACGCATCTCAATTAAAATTTCTGATCTCTTTAGTCTAATCTTAAATGATTGGTTAGCTAAGTACAGAGTTTACAGCAAGTAAGCAAAAACATTCTCAATGAGTGTTATTTGTCCACAACACTTATCCCTCATTCACCCCTCCCACCCACTTAGCGCATCGGCTACTACTCCCAAAACAGGGTGTATTGTTTTTTCATAGTAATAGCTGGTAAATTATTTTCATTCATCCATTCATTTTATTATGTGCAGCGCAATCGTCCAATTTCATACATTTTGGTGGCTAAAGAGAGACCCAGTGTGGCGCATGAACACATGAGACTAGACCCAGTGTTCAACAAAAGGACTGGGTCTTGATTTTTTTATGTAGTTTTATATAGCGCAAACTTGACCCGAATCGGGTATCAGAGCGCTCTACATAGCACCAGTTGCATTACATGAGGACACATTCATTTTTGTTAGGCACGGGGAGATTAAGTGATTGGCCAGAATCACAGGATGTTAAGCGTCATTGCAGAGTCTCCAACCCAGTTCCCCAGGCTCGAGTTCGACCGCCCTAGCCGTTAGATCAACTCCTCTCCCCCTTCCTAGAGCAAAGTGGGCCTATATTCCATGCACATGCATCAGAAATTAATTCCAGCATAGAGGGCCTACGTACTAGAGTGAGCACACCCCTGAGCAAGATAGTTTGTCTGGTGGACTTTTAAAAAAAATGAAACTATTGTGCTCTCAACACCAGAGGGTTGGTGCTTGTACCAGTTCAAGGTTGTTGAACCTGCCCCTCTTTCCTGGGTCACCCTCATACTTTTTGCCATTATCACTCCTGTTTTTCTGAATTCGTTTTTGTTGACCTGAGGTATCTGTGCGCTTTACCACTGCTAACCAGTGCCAAAGTGCTTGTGCTTTCTCCCTGAAACTTGGTAAAATTGGACCTCACCTAATTGGCATATTTTAATTTCTTGTAAGTCCCTAGTAAATTGCACTACATGTACCCAGGGCCTGTAAATTAAATGGTGCTAATGGGCCTGCAGCTCTCATTGTGCCATCCGCTAAAACATCTCTTTAAGACATGTCGCAGGCCTGCCATTGCAACCTGTAGTGCAGTTTTAAACTGTCATTTCCATCTGGAAAAATAAACATTAGGCAAGCCTAAACCTTCCTTTTTAATACTTATTAGTCGCCACTAAGAAAGACCCTAAAAGATGCTACGACAGGGTGCATGGCATTTAAAAAGTAGGACATAGAGGTTTCAGCTTTGCATGTCCTGGTATTGAAAAACTCCATAGGGCTTTTTTCACTATTGCAAAGCCTATCTCTCTCGTTGACTATGTGTTATGTTATGTTATGTTACGTTGTTTTTATATAGCGTACGGCTACTCGAACTGGAGTGTCCCGGCGCTTTTTCCACCAACGGCTGATAAAAGGTAACACAACACAGTAAAAACAGAAACCAAAAGGAAAATAAAAAACCATTTAATAGAGAAACAGACTAAGAGTTAAAAAGCCACGTCTTCAGGCTCCTCCTGAACTGAAGCAGATTGGAAACACTGCGCAAGGCAAGCGGAAGCAAATTCCACACCTGGGGAGCTCGACAACTAAAGGATCTCCCTCCAGCACGAGCCTTCCTTACCCGTGGAACCACAACTTTAAAAAGGGATTCCGAGCAGAGAGAACGAACTGGATGATAAAAGTTCAACCTCCGCTGCAGATATCCCGCCCCTGATCCATGCAGAGCTTTATGCATCAGGGTCAGGGACTTAAACAGAATCCGCTTCCTAATAGGGAGCCAATGAAGCTTCTGAAGCAACCCCGAGGCACGGGCTCGCCTACCAAGACCAA
Source organism: Lissotriton helveticus (assembly GCF_964261635.1). NCBI lineage: Eukaryota > Metazoa > Chordata > Amphibia > Caudata > Salamandridae > Lissotriton > Lissotriton helveticus. The sequence continues at coordinate 616,120,411 of NC_136063.1, read as the reverse complement.
AGATTGCCCGGGCAGCAGAATTCTGCACCACCTGGAGACGCTGGACCAGGTAATCGGGGAGGCCAAGAAAGAGAGCGTTGACATAGTCCAGCCTCGAACCGATAAGAGCCTGAACGGTAATCCTCCTGTGCTCCTCCGATAGCAGAGGCAAAAATTTGCGGAGCATCTTCAGGATTCCGTAACAGGTACCGGCCAGGCCAATAATGTGGATTCGCAATGCCAACTGGTTGTCTAACTTGACGCCCAAATTTTTAGCAACCTGGGAGGACTGAGCGGGAGGATTCATGTCGGACGGCCACCAATGCTGCCAATCCGGCTCGACGACGCAACCAAAAAATAAAATCTCAGACTTGCCCGAGTTGGCCCTCAGACTGTTCCGTTGGAACCAGTCGAAGACCAGCGCAAGGCAGTCCCGGATTCTCTCTCCATCAAACTCATGATCTTTTCTGCAGGTGAAGAGGAGTTGCGTATCGTCGGCATAGGAAATGATCTGGGCCCCATGCGCCTCCACCAAGTCCGCCAAAGGGGACATAAAGATGTTGAATAGCGTGGGGCTCAACACAGAACCCTGTGGAACCCCAACTCCCAATGGCGGCATCTCGGCGGAGCTCTGAGAAACCCAGACCGTCTGGCGGCGGTCTTCAAGGAAGGAGGTAAACCACCTGAGCACCGTCCCCCTGAGGCCGATGTCATAAAGCCTCGCTAGAAGCGCCTTATGGGGGACGGTGTCGAAAGCCGCCAACAGATCGAGCATGACCAGCATGGCCCTACCGCCGACATCCAAAGTCTCCCTAATAATCTCAGTTACCTCCAACAGGGCTGTTTCCGTGCTAAAATTAGGACGGAAGCCCGATTGCGATGAATGGAGCAGATTGTTAGCTTCCAAAAAGCTCGACAGGACACCGTGGGCATATTTTTCCGTGATCTTCGCCAGTGCAGTGCAGTGCAGGTAAGAGCGAGATGGGCCTGTAGTTCGCCAAAACCTCGGTGTCAAGACCCGGTTTTTTTAGGAGGGGGATCACCATCGCTCTTTTCCAGGAGCTGGGGACCCTTCCCTCCCTCAAGGAGGTATTGAGGACAGAGTTGACCAGAGGATTCACCACCGCCGCCATCCCAGCCAAAAATTTGAGATTGGCCAATAACGTCTGGGAGACATCACAGGCAATAGTAGGGAAGTCGGACAGCGTCCCCGCAGACATCTGCGGAGGACTACAGTCCACCCTATCACCAATGCCTGCCTCCGGTCCCTCCCCGAAGGTGGCCTGAATGGCCTTGATCTTACTTGTGAAGAAGCCAGCAAGATCGCGTACCCAAACATCCGCTGAAGCTGGCGGGGGCGGATGGGAGCTGGGGGTGGTAAACTCCTTCACAATTTTAAAGATCTCCTTACAGGAGTTCTCCGCTGCCTCAATCCTCCTTGCCAGATAGTCCCTCTTGGCACCAAGGATGTCCCGGTGGTAGGCTTTAACAGCCGCCTTATAGGCAAGCTTTGCCTCCCCATCGTACATGCGGCGCCACGCCCTCTCAGCCATCTTGCACTGACTTCGGGCCACACGGAGCACCTCCGTAAACCACGGGGCTGATTGCCGGGCCACCGTGGACCGGGGGGCAGCTTTAGGAGCTAAATCATCCAGCCTGTCGGTAAGCCAGCACTGCAGAGACTCCACATCGCTGTCTAAATCACCCGAAAGATGACAAGGGTGATCCAGCAGCGCCTGCTCAAGTGCATCAGGTGTCACTCTATACAATGCACGCGAAGCTGGTCTGAGCAACGTGGGCGCTCTATACTCCAGGCGCGCCAGTTCCATCACTGAAAAGCTAATCAACCGATGGTCAGTCCAGAGCATTTCCCGGGTAGCAACCTCTGTGGGTGGAACAGATGAAAACACTTGATCCAGGGTATGCCCCTTCTCATGTGTAGGCCCCAACACGCAAGGCACAAGACCCAGCGGTGATGTAACATCCAACAGTTTGGCTGCATCCGAGTCATCTGCCACATCCAGATGAAAGTTAAAATCACCGGCCACAATGCATTGCTGTGTGGTCAGTGCCAACTCAGAAGCGGCCATCTGCAGATCCTCAAAGAAGGTGCCCACCGGGCCTGGTGGCCTATATACCAACAAGCCCTTCAGGGCCTGACCCGGTGAAAGCCTGATCGTAAAGGCCAGTGACTCGGCATTCCCAATAGAATTCAAGGGAAGTACTGAGCATGGAACACTCTTTTTCACTACCACAGCTACTCCCCCTCCCCTGCCCCTCGCTCTGTCCATCCGGAAGATGTTATACAACGGAGGAATGGCAGAGAAGACGTCCGGATTGGACGCCTCTCCCAACCACGTTTCCGTTAACAGCAGACACAGGGGATTTTCTGCGTCCAACAGGTCGTGGATATGCTGGGCATGGCGGCCAACCGACTACCACTTGGTTACCTTATTATATTTAAAAAGTGCTACCTTTGGGTTGAGAGAATGTACAGATGTCATGTTTAGACTTAAATGAAGTGTAATTATAAATCTTCTTTAATGGTAAAGTCCGATTTTAATTCACAATTCTGAAAATGCCACTTTTGGACACATTTTCATTTTCTTGTCCTAACCATTCTGTGCCTCTGCCAGTGAATAACCCAGCTGTTGAGCTTTTTGTATTCTTTCCAGACAGTGACAGAAAGGAGACAGGATGGGCCAGCCTGACAGGATGAATGGAAGAAGGTGCACCCAGCCCCACTTGCACCTCAAAGTACTCTTACACGCGCACACACACACACACACACGCACACACACTTGCACTCCAATGGACTCTTTCACACACGCATACACACACACACCTGACACTATGCCTGCCTGCCTTTTGTTACCCCTATTTAGTTTGGAGCTTTGAGAAAGGTAAGGAAAATCTTTCTAAATGTGGAGGTAGTAGATAAGAGACCCCCAACAGAGGCTGGCTCAAGGTATAAACACACTCATGGGCCTGTAGACATTAGAGAATAAGGACTGCTCTTCTGCCTGTAGACAGCCCGCCTGCTAGAGTCCTGCCTTGCTGTCTGAGAAGGAATACTGAACCTATTTGCCTTCACTACAGTCTAAACTGAGTGACTTCAAGGGTCAATTGACTGACCTATTAGACCCACAAGCACATAACAACCTCCAGAGGTCTACTTGAAATTTCCCACTGACCTACTGTAACTGGACCTGCCTGAACCTGCAATTGGATCTGCCTGAGCCCTGTGGCCCTCTGCTGGAGTGAGTACCTTAACCCAAAGATGTGCACTACAGGTCCTGGACCCTTGGGTGGCATCAGTCTGAGCTCCCTCCAAAGAAGAAAAGGTGAAATCCTGAATTTAGGGTTCTCTGTGACTGTACACTGGCCCTTTCTCACAGAGACTCTGCCACCCGCCACGACTGCCAAAGCGTAGCTCTGTCAAAGACCTACTCTTCATACTACAACGACGACCGGCACCGTAAGATCTGTATTTTCCGCTACAGCAACAAAAGCCCGGAGAGACCGTCAATGCGGAGATCCAGCAATGACCGTACGCAATGCCTAACTTGGTATTCTCGTTACAGCGATGACCATCTGCAAAGCTCTCCCTGCTCTTTGTGGCCTCCTTTACCGTGAACAGAACTCTTCACGCCGCACTTTGAGAATGCAACTCTTTCAGCTGACAAACCATTTCCCTGTCTCTGACCCATGCTCCATCACAATGGGCCAGAACTTATGACTTTCCCTGGCCTAGCACTACCATATGACCACGAGTGGCGCTTTCTGCTTTTAGGTGCTGTGTTTACTTAAAACTTAAAAACTGAATATCTCTGGTTCCACTGGCTGGATTTTTGTTGTTCTTGTATCATTTTATTTATTACATTTTTCTCTATTTCTTTTTGGTTCGGAATAGTTCTTGTGTTGTGTTTTCAATTTATTACTGTTTATGTGCTGCATAAATACTTTACCTAATGCCACTAAATTAAACCTGACTGCTATCAGAGGATTAAGTACAGGTTCATTTAGTGAGTTTTGTGCTTCACCCTGATAACGATTGTGGCTGTTGGTTGAGTGGGGCTTCCTCCCTTCTCAACCAATACCGTAGTTTCTTACAAAGGTCATGCTGTTACATCTCAAACATGCTCGAGCCACTCTCCAGTACATGCACGATAATGTTCTATTAGGGCTTGAGGAGTTCTGTATGACCTATCTTGATGATATTGCTACCATTAGCAATTTGAGAATTGATGGGAGGGATATCTGAGGCACCTAGATCAGGCATTAATCCGGATACAGGAGGTAAAACTGACTATCAAGGCAACCGAGGGCCAGTTGGGGCAGCCCTCTATAGTCCACCTTGGGCATCAGGTTGGTAACTGGAAGATAACTGGCATATTCATCCATTGGATGCCAAGATCCATTTTTATTGCATTAGGTGGTTTCAACATATCAAACCAAAGAGTGAGCTTTCTAATACTCATTAGGTACTACAGGAATGTGATAGTAAACCATGGGACTGTAGTTGCACCCTTAACAGTTGTAACATCTAAGAAACAGCCCAGGAAGGTGATCTGGGCAGCGGAATGTCAAACGGGCTTTAAGGATCTGAAGGAAGCCCGACGTGGTACCCCTTTGTTGACGGCACTTGACTACAGTCAGCCCTTCATTGTGCTGACTGGCACCTCAGACAAGGAAGTTGGAGTAGCTCTTGCTCAACTAAATGACATGGGCAGAGAGAGTCCAGTTGATTTATCAGTCGAGATTGCTTCCTAGGGGCCAGATTTGGACTGCTGTAAGAAGCAGTGAGACATGAGGGTGTTCCAGCCTTACTTGTTTGGCACCTAGTTTGTTGTCGAGATAAATCAGAAGACTCTCACATGGTTGATTGCAATGAAGGGTGGAAACCATACGTTTCTGAGATGGTTTATTTCTTTCCAAGGACTAGTCTTAACTGTAGAACACAAAGCCAGTCTGCAGCACAGTCCGGTTTTGTGTTACGCAAAGTCAGAATACCTTTCAAGTGAACAAAGGGGAAAACTGGAAACAAGAGTGAGAAAACAGTGGAGCTCTTGCTGTTGCAGGTCAGTGTTGGCAAAGCCTGGAGGTGAAATAGTGCCTGCTTGAGGATTAGTGTAGTGACTCATTCTCAAGTGGTGTATGGATCAAATGCTAAGTGACTGTGGAGTTAATGCTAATTTAGTATGAGAATGAGGTGGAGGTCAAATGCAGGTACTGCTCAAATAAGTCAGGTATAATGAGAACTTAGCCACAAGAGTCAGCATGTTTACTGAATTATGGGTGGCTAATTTGGTTATGAGAACAGACATCACCCAGGATACCTTTACTGCTACCCAAGATTCCCAGGAGATGGAGACCAACAAATAGTAGCAGAGGAAAAGCTTCAATAACAGATAGTAAAGGAAAACAGGGAGCAAAAATAAGGGAGCCAAAAAGGGTGAAAAACTAATAAGGTGAAGCACACCAGGTCATCTGGACAAATTGTGCGAGAGCCAAAAGCAAACAAAACTGCAAATTGTTTCCTGGCAAAGAGATATGTGTGTAATGTAGTCAAATATGCCCTACTGCTGATGACCTAGAAGTGCATTTCCTAATCTGCAGGTTCCCACCCACACAGAAGTTATCGTTCTAGCTTTCTCATTTGCCATTTCCCATTCGCAAGAGTGTCCAATCTCTTACCTGTCTCTTGACTCCTTATCTCTGCTCTGTTGGACCAGCACATTGTTACTGTGAGGTTGCTACCTTCTGGAATGATTTGTTCTTAGTCTGCGGCAAGCTGACACCACAGGTGGGGAACCACCAATGGTGGGGGACTCCTTGTTTTTTGGGCAGTCTATCCACCTGGGCCTGTGCTTCTGCTTTTCTAGAGCCACTGCATTTCTTGACCGGCACAGGAAAAGGAGTCAGGGCCTCCAAGCCTGCCACTTGTGTGAATCTCGAACAGGATGACTCAATGGTGAAGGGGGCATTTTGTGGTTTTTACTCTCCATTAACACCAGGGCTTGCCTGGTGGTGATGGGCAGTAAAAAAACAGCTATATGTCTGCTAATCCTAATTGTGTGGATGAACATATATCCAATTCTCCGACACCCCTTACTACATCAGGCCATTAGAGAAGAGTTGCTACAGCAGTGACGGAGTAGTCACCACCCTAGCCAAACCTATGATGTGCCAGCATTTATTTTTGGGTGGTAGGACCACTATGTTGGCGGGCAGGGAACTCCATCGCTGTTGCTTTGGAATTCCCTCTCTGCCAACATATAACTCACTCCCTAAATTCCGAGGTACAGTGAGATTAATACCCATGTCTAGGCATTCCCTTCCCATTTAGGGCACTAAGGAATACTCATTGAGCCAAAAAGTCTAAAAAAGATGGATAGAAATTAGCAAACCACTACTTCTTCGTCAATAGCAATTTATCATTCTAGCCTGTGCAGAACGGAATCAACCATATGTAAATTATTTAATTCACTCTTGGCCAGATCCAAAAGAGTAGTTCAGCTCAAAATGACTTTGGAGCACAACAAACTGGCTGCATTTCACCCATATTGTCCATTCAGTGAGATGATGAATCACTGCGTACAATACTAGGAGGTAGACGGAGCCATCATCTGCCAGTCCCACTATAAAGTCAAAATTTCCTCATTTTCCATATATTCCAGGAGTTTGTTCAGTATTATTGATTCATGCATCTCAGAAGACCTGCAATGGGATGATAGTTTTGCACGCCATTCTTGTGTGACCAATTCTAGAGCCTGTGGACATTACTTGGTCAGTAGAGCAGGTATGGCCTCATGCACTGCTGAAGCAGGCCACAAACAAAGTACTGATATGACGAGTCTATAACTGATTTAACATATACAGTTTAAATTCCAAAACTCATGATGGTGGGGTTGTGCTATCGTCTGAATCAGCCTGGGTTGGCTTTAGTGTATCCCTACCTTTGGAGATGATCAACTGATGTAGGACCTCACAACTCCCCTGATCATATGATTATCAGCTCTGATACATGGTGGCCTGAACAGTAGCCTGTCAGTATTCATTAGCATTTGGAATGGAGAGTGCTTGTGTGTCGCAATTGACACAGTTTCTGAATCCAAGTGACTAACGCAACAACTAGCAAACGTGGAACACAGGAGAGAATGTAAATTGTTTCACCAGCCAACATGGGCCTCGAAGAGGGAATCCTTGGCACGATCAAATACTGGCAGCAACTGGGAAGGAGATGCTAAAAAGCACCTTTATTTATTGCGCACTTATGGAACCTTCTAGAAGCAGACATTTCATCTCTGAGGATCATCTCAATAATATGGTCAGAAGCTCATTGAAGCCCAGAAAGCACAAACTCACCAAGTAGGGTATCTGACTCCTTTAGCGCTTAGAGACCTGCAGGTATTAGGCACTTTATAAATCGCAGTTAACATAACATAACACAACTACAGCCTTTTGAACAACAGTCATGTGTGTTGGCCCGTGTGTTTTTTATGCTATGCTCGCGATCAGAGAGTGTCCTCCTGGGGTGTGACATTGTTCAGGTGAGCTGCCCCAATGAGGATATTCATGGGCTACGGCGGTGGAGCTTCAGCATGTGTCAGTACAAGGAGATTTGAGGGGACATTACTTTTTGTCTGTATATCCTGTAGACAGAGGTTCACTGTAACCTGCCTTGAACACGAAGACCTTAAAACAATGGAACGTACACACCACACGCGGATGCCGCATACGAAAGGGGCTGAGTGCCATTAATATGAATAATATCACATTTTCGTACAAGGATGGTGGATTAGGCAGTTCCCTCAAACCCACAAGTTTACCATAGCATCTGAAGCCCCCGCCGACCCCTGTTTGAGGTTCACGCCTGGTGTGACGGGTAGCAGGGGTTTAGATCCTCTGCATGCACGTGCAGGGCAGCTCCTGCTTGATGGTGAGATTTGTACAAACGCTCTTTCCATAACCTTGCTATTAATTAATAATGGATCGCTCTTTGAAAGCACAGTGCTTGCTGGGGAGGTGTAACTAACAAATTCAAACTGATGGAACCATCACAAACACGTCATCAGTGGTGCATTAGCACAGGGAAGGCGCTAAGGCTAATGGCACTGTGATTGCTTTTGCAATATACCTTTGTGCCTAAGGTCAGCTGGTAATTGCACTCTTTTTATTTTGAGGTGTCTCACTTCGGTCGTGCTCTGTTATTATTTTGTTGGGCGGTAAATCTGGCGTGCACTGTGTGGGAAGTGACAGATTGACTTTGTTGTTCGGTTAACTGACCAGAAAGTCGCAGTCATTTCTCCTGCCCACTCCATGCACCCAGCTGTGCTGCTGCTGCCAGAAAACATTCAAAGCTAATCATACCTACAGAGCGCACTGCCATAAATGTAACACATTTTCACAATGTGAAAACTGATTTCCCCTCTCGCTGGCCCAGCAGGGAGGGTGCGGGTCTTCGTTTATTCCATGTTTTTTAAACCATATTCTGTGCGGGATGGGTATGTACGTGGGCGTTTCTACATCAACTAAATAAGTAGTTAAACTAGTTCTGAATCCAACTTTTCAAAAATCGTATAATTCTAATTTTAAGTTGCAAAGTAACGTTAACTCAGGGAAGCATTTCACAGTACACAGTGAGGTTCCTATAGGATGTCTTTGTGACAAAAATACAGTTTCTGTGTTTGTCAATAGTAATAAGTGCGACAGACATAACTTGTTCAGTGGACAGTAAACACATGTGTAAGTATATGGGAAAGTAGATCTCGTATTTCACACAAAAGTCACACTGATGGGTTTGAACCTATTTCTCCCTTACCTACAATATGAAACACTCCACACTTCATCAATCAGTTTTGGATGTACAATAAATAAACATTTAGACACAATTTAGTTTATTTCAAATGGATTTATCTCCTGACACACATCTTGTCTAAGACCCTGCGGGCCACCGTCTCAGAAAGAGAATTTATCGTTCATCTCTCCTACCAGGGTTTACCGGCATACAGGGGATGCTAGACTACCTGTGCTACAAAGTGCTAATACAGTCTAAGCACTAGGCGGCATATTTATGAGATTTATAACGCAGCGCAGCAAGTCACCTTCAGGGCCGGACTGGCCATAGCGGGCACCGGGCTATTCCCCGGTGCGCCGCACGGGTGGGGGCCGGTTTTGGGGCCCTGGGGGCCGTTTTTGTTACAGGGCCATTTTTGCAGCATAGCTTCAAAATCGGCCCTGTACCAAAATCGGCCGAAAACCGGCCCGGCAAAGAGCTCGGCGGCACCTCCAACCCCCCTGAGTGGGAGGGGGGCCGGCCGAGCACTTTGCCATGGCCGGTTGTGGTTCCCAGTCCGGCCCTGGTCCCCTTGCTGTGCTTCGTTACAGTGAAAGGGCAGGAATGCACTGTATTTAATACAATACAGCACATTCCTGTCCTTGCCACAGTGCTGTCGCACAATTGGCTGCCAAACGCCAATGCAAGCACCCTTGCGCCATGGTGCATAGGTGCATGCACTGCATGCAGGATTGTTTTGTGCAGGAAGGGACACCTTCCTGCACAAAAACAATCGTGAGAGGCATATTCATCTTTGTATGTGTGCTGCAGAATGCCACACACATAGATAGAGGAAGTAACAAGAAGAAAAAATATATTTCTCCAACTTACACCTCCCCTGAGAAGGCATATCTTGGTTGGCACATTCCCAGGTCTACCACCTTTGGTACATCTAGGAATGTGCCAAAAAGCATGGAACGCCCATTGAACGCCTTCCCAGGGCAATTTGTGCTGCATCGCTTTACTTCAAACTCTTGATGCCACTCAAGGCCACACAATGTGGCCGTGTGTGGCTTCATGAATCTCATTTTGAATTTATGACACTCTCGAACTACGTTGCACTGTGTGAGAGCGATGCAACTCCACTTGTAAATATGCCCCTAGGTGACCATGAATCGGGTCCTCTATCAATGTGTTCCACCAGGGTGCTATTGTGGATTTTCCTTTTTTCCACCTTACTTAGATCCTGACGACAACTCCAGTGCTAATTCTCAAGGTCCCAGAATATGAGATCCACTTTAAACCCCCAGATCCAATGAGGTTTTCTTTGACACTTCAGGTGCTAAGGCAGCCAAAAACTCCGCACCAAACTCTGTGGGAAAGTGGGGAAAGAAAGGGGGCAACATAACGTGCATTTTGTTAAGTGCACGCAACCCTTGTGGCATCTTGGCGCTGAATAACAGGTGTTTATTGTTACCCAAGTCAATTGTACTCATTTTTGCGAACTTGGAAGGATGAAAGGCTCAGTGAACCTGCTGAAATTTGAACCTATAGCCACGTGGTAAAACATGGACTTCTGAACCGGAAGCATTGTACAGGGTACCCATTTTGCCCTCTCTGCCCCTGAGTTACTATAATCGAGCAATTGGTAACTTTTGGTGGGGTAGAGGAAATTTATGGCACACTGGTAATAAGTAGACAGAGGCGACATTTTTAATAAACCCGTTCAATTCATGTAATTTTTGGAATTTTCGTGTTATGTTTGTCCCGTCAAATTGCAGAAATAATGCCAATATGCTACCTCATATATTTATGCATTGTTTGCAGCAAAATTGTTGCATGGAAGTAATGCAAACACCTAGAATGCAATATGCTGTGAATCAGGGCAGCTGTGTTTTTCCCACAATTTTGTAGCACAATCCTCCCATCAACAATTTACGTAAGCACTCATTTAGTGCAAAAATATAGTACTAATGACAGATTTGTGTTTTGGTATGCTATAAATGGGGTTCTCTAGTCTCTAGAAATGGGGGTCTCTAATGGTTTGCACCTTTGTCCAAGTAGGGACCCTTCCTTCTAGTCAGGATAAAAGAGTTACACTCCTAAAATAACCCCTGCTCACCCCCTTGGTTACTTGGCAGGAGCAGTCAGGCTTATCTCAGAGGCAGTGTGTAAAGCACTTGCACAAGTCAACAGTAATAAAGTGAAAACACTAAAAAAGTACACCACACCAGTTTAGAAAAAAATCAATTTTTTTTATTTATGCAAAACAAGACCAAAATGATAAGAATCCAACATACAGCACTTAAAAATATGTACCGTGCAAGATAGCCTTTAAAATTGCAGAAACATCTCAAAAACACAGTTCTTTCGAGCCTGTAGCTCTGTCCGAGGCTACCATGAGACTGAAAACAACAGAATCCAACAGTTCTGTCTGACCGCGTTGGTCAGGGGTGTCGGCAAACTCGTAAACAGTACATTTTGTGTTGCATCAGACACGTTTGTGCAAGTCGGTTGTGGCAACCTTCATGGTTGCGATGTGAAGTGAAGTGGTGCTACGTGTGCTGCCCTCAAGGTGCGGTGCAGGCAGTGGCTGAGTGACAGTCGTCCAGCGACGTCGGTGAGACCAGGATTGCGGTGAGGGTGAAAGCGGTGCTCGATGTGGTACTAACAGATCACGGTGCAGATGATAGAGCCAGTTGCAGGAAGGTGGCGTTGGTCAGCTCAGACAGCGGTGTGGGACGAGGCAGTGTGTCATGAAACTTACGAGTGGTGCCCCGAGCCACGATGCGGTCATGGGTGTCGAAGTCAGCAGGCAACAACGCTGTCTGTGAGACCAGCATTACGAAGTGAAGCAAGGCGGTGCGGAGTGCGGTGCCCTGAGGTCACGGTGCAAACAGCAGCTCAGTGGTTGTAGTCGTTGGTGAGACAGGGTTGCGGTGCGAGATGCAGCGGTGCCCTCTGAGGTGCCTTCAGGATACGGAGCCAGCGATGGAGTTGGTAGCTTTCCCCTTCTCTGTGGCAACTGAAACAATGGATCCAGAAGCGGTACCCAGATGTTGGTGAAGTCTTTGCAGTCCCTGAGACTTCAGAGCAGGAGACAAGCTCTACTTTAAGCCCTTGGAGATAGTCAGCACAAGTAAAGAAAGTTCATTCCAGTCCTTTCGCAGCCCAAGGCAGAAGCAGCAACGCGAGGCCAATCCACAAAAGCAACAACTCAGCAAAGGGGCAGTACTCCTCCTGGTAGCTATTCCCGCTCTTCTTCTTGGCAGGTTACTTGATTCCAGAGAGTTCTAAAGTTCTGGGGTTTGGGCTCCAATAATTATGCAAAAAAAATCCTTTGTTCTCTCAGGCAGAGAGCGTCTTTGCTTAGCCCAAACCAGTTCTGTACTCTCTGGTAAGCATAGGCGAATTTAGCGAATTCGCGATTCGCGAATTTGCGAATTCGCGATATGCAAAATTCGCGAATTTGTGGATTTTTATATTTTTGCGTGTTCGCGGGGCGCTTTGCGTGTTCGCGGGGCGTTTTGGCATGTTCGCAGGGCGCTTTGCGTGTTCGCAGGTTTTTTTTTGGGCGAGACCGTGATGAGCCCTCTGGTTCATCACTGCCACCCTCTCGTTTTTTATGCCCTTCTGCCCTCTGTACCACTCGTTTTTGTGCCTTTCTGCCCTCTGCCCCACTCGTGTTTGTGCCCTTTTGCCCTCTGCCCCACTCGTTTTTGTGATCTTCTGCCCAACTCATTTTGCGGTCTTCTGCCCTCTGCCCTACTCGTTTCTGCCCTCTGTCCCACTCGTTTTTGTGCTCTTCTGCCCTCTGCCCAACTCGTTTTTGTGGTCTTCTGCCCTCTGCCCCACTCGTTTCTGCCCTCTGTCCCACTCGTTTTTGTGCTCTTCTGCCCTCTGCCCAACTCGTTTTTGTGGTCTTCTGCCCTCTGCCCCACTCGTTTCTGCCCTCTGTCCCACTCGTTTTTGTGCTCTTCTGCCCTCTGCCCCACTCGTTTCTGCCCTCTGTCCCACTTGTTTTTGTGCTCTTCTGCCCTCTGCCCAACTCGTTTTTGTGGTCTTCTGCCCTCTGCCCCACTCGTTTCTGCCCTCTGCCCAACTCGTTTTTGTCGTCTTTTGCCCTCTGCCCCACTCGGGGGGGGGGGTCTTCTGTGCGAGTTCAAGTGCCTCTTGTGTGTATAAATGGTCAGAGACCAATCAGAGCAGCAGATGAAGAGAAAGAAGCTCCTGGTCACAGGAACAGCACGAGGATTGCGCTCGTGAAAGTCAAGGATACAAAGGCCTCTATCCAGCATCACAGCTGATTTTCGGGAAGAAGGCACACGTGCCCAGCCTCAACGACGCTCACGATTGTTTTTGGGCTGATGAATGAGTCACTGAATTTGAGCTTCAACTAGTTCCAGCGACCATGTGTGTGTTACTATGCAATCGCACCGATGTGCGCAGGGGTCCCTTGAGTGAGCTGTCAGCACGAGGATTGCGCTCGTGAAAGTCAAGGATACAAAGGCCTCTATCCAGCAACACAGCTGATTTTCGACGGTAGATTTGGGAAGAAGGCACACCTGCCCAGCCTCGACGACGCTCACGATTGTTTTTGGGCTGATGAATGAGTCACTGAATTTGAGCTTCAACTAGTTCCAGCGACCATGTGTGTGTTACTATGCAATCGCACCAATGTGCGCAGGGGTCCCTTGAGTGAGCTGTCAGCACAAGGATTGCGCTCGTGAAAGTCAAGGATACAAAGGCCTCTATCCAGCATCACAGCTGATTTTCGACGGTAGATTTGGGAAGAAGGCACACCTGCCCAGCCTCGACGACGCTCACGATTGTTTTTGGGCTGATGAATGAGTCACTGAATCTGAGCTTCAACTAGTTCCAGCGACCATGTGTGTGTTACTATGCAATCGCACCGATGTGCGCAGGGGTCCCTTGAGTGAGCTGTCCATCATCCTGTAACTATTTTAGGATGGCGCCGGCAAGCTGCCAGCGCCATCCTAAAATAGGTACTAAATTAGCTTCATCAGGAAGCACTAATAGATAAAATAAAGCAGGTGCTCGAGCACCTGCTTTATTTTATCTATTAGTGCTTCCTGTTGAAGCTAACTTAGTAACTATTTTAGGATGGCGCTGGCAGCTTGCCGGCGCCATCCTAAAATAGTTACAACAACTTCAAGCTTGAAGGCTTGAACTTTTGCCCCCCCGGATCCGCCGCTCGCGGATTTTCGGATTTTCGGTAAATTCGCTGGAGTTCGCGGATTGCGAATTTACCAAAAATCCGCAAAATCCACGAGCGGAACGGATTTTGTGCTCATGCTTACTCTCTGGCCCAGCTTCCCGCCAGTAGCTGGAGACAACTTTGTCCAAGGGAGACCAAATTCATTCTGGTGCAAGGAAATCTCCTCCCACTACTCTAAATGCAGTCCAGGGGCAGTATTACAATAAGTGCCCCAGGGGCGCAACAGGCGGTTGCACCCGCTTTGCGCCCCCCTGGGGCACTTTGGTATTTTAGAAGGGGGCGCAGATGCTTGTGCATCCCCTTCTATATTACCAATAGCACTGGCGCACTTAAAGCACAAGCACTACTTTCAGAGGGTGTTCCCTCATTTTCATTGGGGTGTTCCCTATGCAAATGAGAAAATTCCTTTGACTCTGCGCTCGCGCCGTATTACAGATTCAGGTGCAGGGTCAAAGCAGCCCTCAGGGGGTGCCTTGACAATGCACGATTTAAATGGTGGTGCACTATGAGTACACATCCTGAGAGCAGCCCTCTACAGGGTGTAAAGGGGGTCCCATGGACCCACAGACATCCCCTTGAAGGTGGGTGCAGTCACTGACTTCACCCACCTGTAAGGGTATCTCTATTACCCTGTGAAAGTGCGGGCTGGTGCTGCCTGCACTGTGAAAACATGGAGCAGCTGCTCCGTGTTTTCCCCTGAATGCACTGCCCCTAGGGCAGCGAAAGTTTGCAGCTGTCCTGGGGGCAGTGCATACAACATAATAGGGTACATTGTAATTGTTTGCGCCCGGCACACCTTTTAAAAGGTGCGCCGGGCGCAAACATTCACAATGCTTAATATGGCCCCATGTCTATTCAGCCCAGCCCTGACTCATCCAGGAAATCAGGACACACTTCGACCCCCAAGTGGCTGTCTGAAGAAAATGCACATTCCCAGCCCCTGTCACTCCAGAGCCAGACAGTCAAACTAACAACCCAGCCGAGGCACACAGGGTGGCTAAAAAAAAAAATACCTACTGTCTAAAAGTAGTATTTTGAAACACAGGACATAAAAATCATCTTTACTAAAAGATGCATTTTTACATTCTGAGTCCAGGCATACTAAACTCCATTTCCCTATTGTGTGCCGCTGGAAAGTTATGCTTATAATATGTTATAAGTAAAACTCCCATTCTACCCTAAGGGACAGATAGCCTTTCCATAGGGGAAAACTAAATGAACTGTAATTTACTGTCATGACATGCCACACACATGTCCTCCCTTTAACATACACAGCACCCTGCCCACCGGGGTACATTGTTCCAATCTTAGGGGTGACGTATATGTAAGAAAAGGGAAGATAAGGGGCTGGCAAGTGGGTGCACTTGCCAGGTCAATCTGGCAGTTACAAACTGTGCACAGACCCTGCAGTGGCAGGTCTGAGATAGATTTTCAGGGCTACTCATGTGGGTGACACAATCAGTGCTGCAGGCCCACTAGTAGCATTTGATTTACCGGACCTGGCACACTCAGTGCACTTTACTAGGGGCTTACCAGTAAATCCAATTTTCCAATCATGGAAAACACCAATCCATTATAACAATTTACAACAGGAGCACTTCCACTTCAACACTGAACAGCAGTGAGAACGTGCGCAGAGACACTAAACCAGCAAAAATAGAGTCAAAAAACAGGAGGTCAGAAAGCAAAAAGACAGGAGAAATACTCTAAAAGATGGCAGGTCTAACAGGGTAATTAAGGGTAATTAATTTCTATCCATTTTCCCAAAATTATTTCATATAATTACGTGGAAGGCAATTGCATTAGTTTAGTATCTTTTAAGTAGTGAGACCATAAAGAGGTGAGCCCTCACCCCCAAATTTGGTCACCTCTTCATTAAAAATTGAAAAATGTTTTTCCCAAAATAACATTTGATTACCCATTTGTTGGAGTCAGTGCCACTCTTGTTGCTCCATAAATGGCCGGCAGACGCCATGCGTTACTTCCGTTCCTTTATCTGGCGCAGGGACCAAATACCGATTGATTATACTTAATTGGTTACCGTTCGCTGATCGCCTTGATTGAAGTGCTATTAGAAGTTAATTGGGGCTTACCTTGTGCGATTTCATCGCCAAACGGGAGTGGAGGTCGAGAGAGCTCATGTGGTGAGGATGGTGCCGGTTGAGGATGGTGGGTGAATTTGCAGCTTTCCCCGAACTTGCAGGGCGAGGAACGGAGTGAGCGTCACACTGAATGGCGGCGGCGGCCGGTGATCACCAGTTTTGTATGCTGCAGCAGCCACCGTTTCTTCTAGTGAGCGTTGCGGTCCTACACTGATGAGCAGGTGTGCCAGAGGGGAACAACGGGAGGAATCGGTCATGAGGCGTGAATAGGAGGCGCAGTGACTGCATGACTGCGGGCGACCGCCTGGCACCTCGTGACTGCGGCCGTCTGGGGTCTTGATCTGCCAGCGTGACGAGCCCCCAGCAGTGAGGAGGTCAGCTTTGGGGGCAGAGCACTCCTAGGTGAAATGTGGAGGCCTGGGGGGCTAATATTTGTACCGGAGCAACCCGGGCAGGATTTGACTGACTTTAATATGGCACCCGTGCAGGACTTGCCTGACCTAACATGGCGCCCTCCGCATAGGGAGGCAGCCATGCAGGTTTGAGACTGACTTCCACACTGGGAATCTTCATACAGGCCTGCTCGGAGTTGGTGACCAGCGGCAAGCAGGAGCTTTGAGATCCCCACCCCCATCGTTGGAAATGGGGGCCAGCTTTGGATTTTGCAGGTGTTGAACCTGGTCCCCAGTGTTGGGGAGGGGGACATGATTGTTTATTCTGAAGAAGGAGGAATGCCCCCCGGGAAGTGGTGGAGTGAAATCACTATGGAGGTGCCTGGGGATACCCTACACTCTTTTTTCTAAGCCGAAATATTCCTTACGGAGCCCTCTCAGGACAGTGCCTGACCTCAAGATGGCATCTGGTTTTTGTTCGGACTGCGGTATCTCATCTCTCCAACTCCCCCGATTTATTATGGCATTCTCTGATTGCACCTGATCATTATCTGGACAGCGGAGTCCGAGCACTATGTCCGATGCCCAGGGGAGCTGCTCGGTTCAGCTATAGAGGAGTCTGGCCCGGGTTCATCCCCTCTGCCGTCATCTACCCAGCCGGACATTGGGCACAGTTTCTCCCTGTCTCCCTGTTCTTCACTCATCCCGCCCCTGATGAATTTCCGTAACTTTGCTTTCTCTTTTCCCTATGTTTATTTTGCTCTTGGAACAAATGTAACTTGTAACCTGTAACTCTGATCCTCATGTAAATTTTGCCTGTACCTGCCTAAAATGACGTCCGCAACAAACACTCCTGCGTCTCTCCTGACCTTATCTCCCTCCTCCCCCTAGCCCCTACCCCCTACCCCTCTCCGCTCTACTCTTCTCCACTTTCCTGCTTCTGACCTTTGCCCTCACCTGTCCTGGCCCTTAGTCCCCACCCTGTTTATCTGTGAATTTTCCCTCATCAATTGAGATCTAGCTATTTTGTCTGATGACCGATGGAGCTACCTGGTTTAGCTATAGGGGAGACAGGCCGGGGATTCCCTCCTTGGACGTCACCTACCCAGTCGCTCTTTAGACAGACTTCCTTTCGTCTCTCCTTGTCGTCTGTTCCCTTATCCCCCCTTTCTCACCTCCCATGCCCCCTCCACTACTTTACTCTCTCCTTTCTCTCCTCTCCTAATTTGTATTGCCTATTTTTGTATTGTGTAATTGTTGATCTTTTTCTGTTACATTGTTGATTTTCATGTAAAGGGCTCTGATACCTTCGGCTCTAGCCAGCGCTATATAAAACTCTTTAAATAAATAAAAATAAAATAAAGTTTCCTTTTTAGGCTACTCCTCTGCCTCTTCCCATAGCTACGTAGGGGGGTGTATCATAATGAGCTTTTCTGGCTCAGAGCAGAGGGCCTGTTTTATGCATCTGCAAGACATAAAGTGAATTCGATTAACCTGATATTTCTCAGAGTTAGTGTTTATTTTTGACAGCACATCTCAGAAACTGAAAAAGGCAAATGTTTCTGAGCTGCACTACCTGAAAATAAAACACTAAGGGCCTTATTTACAAGGCCATTGCGGTGCGCCACTTTTTTTGATGCACGGGTGGCGCAGTGTGCCTGTCTATATTTAACACATACAAACATCAGCGGGAATCACATTTAAAAATCGAAGTTTCATAATTTACAATGGTACATTTCCACAGATTAGCTGAACTGGCAATATTTTTTCATTTAAGGTGTGTGTTATTTCATATAAAGTTATCTGAAGTTGAAAATGATTGCTGAAGAGCCCACTTCACTTCACACGGACGTGACACTTTGTATAAGAAGTCCAGTGAGACGCTCAATAAGTCAGAATTTTTAAGATTTACTTGTTATTTGCTTTGAAATCACAGATTTGCAAGGAGCTCTTTAAAGTCACCCTGTGTGATTGTTTCATGGCCTTGTAAATATGGGACCCTTTCTCACATTAATCTGCCTGAAAAGGGTGTTCCATGGTGTTGCTGTGGGTGTTTCCACGCAACATCCATGGAACCTGCATATTCCCAGATTTACAAAGTTTTGTAAAGCTGGGAATGCATCAGAATTCAACACCTTCCCAGGGGAGGCATAGGAGTGGCGCAACGAGGGCTAATACTTTTATTCCTCTTATTTTTTTCCTCTTTCTATGTTGCTCGCATAGCTAGAGGGAAATGCCATCAATTATTGTTTTTGTGTAGGAAAAACAATCATCCCCGCAATGCAGGCACCCTTACAATATGACACAAGGGTGCCATCCCTGGTGCATCGCAGCCAAATTGTGCACTAGTGCAGGAGAAAGCACACGGATGTGTCGTATTGTTATTAATATGCCGCATCCAGGTGCTTTTAAAATCGTGCAGCTCGGAACAGCAAAATGTCTTGCGGCGCTATGACATTTTTTTTGTAAATAATTTCCTAAATCTGAAAAATATTGGGGTAAATGAATTCACTTTACATCATGCAGGCACATTAAATAGGTCCTCCGCTCTCCGCCACAATAGCCCATCATGATAGGGACTCACCTTACATTCGGTTTATTACCAAGCATTAGATAAACTGGGTAGAGGTCGACTCTCAAGTAAAGAATTAGGGGGACCCCCTCTAGGGCAATTCCTTTTAGGTCAGGGAGAAGAGGAGAGAAAGGGAACAAACAAAATGAGAAAAACTCCCTCTGGACCTATTCATTTCTCAGGGTAATTACTCTAATTATACAGGCATATCAACACAACACATTTGTTTTACTTTTGCATTATTTTTAATTTTTCAAATTCCTTTAACATTCAGTTAATTCTTTTTTCATGATTTTCTTAATAACACATTTTTCTTAAGTATCAAAATTCCATCATAAATAGCAACAAATTATTCAAAATCCACATTTCATTGTATCTAAACATTTATACATATATGACCAGGTAGAGAACAAAAAAGTACCACACATACCACTCTCACTCTTTCACAATCACAACTTCACACATCTGGGTTTATAACACGTCTATTTAGTTGTTAGCTCTATTGCCCAATATGACCACTCTGATTGGTGGGATCTTAAAAGGACACGGTCAACGCGTTTCGGTGGGTTTGAACAGCAATGGAAACCACCTTCATCAGGACCCGCCAGATAGAATAGATGTTCTCTAAGACTCGGAAATATCTGAAAAAATATATGTATATTTCCATTACTTATATGCCCATATGACCCACTATTTACAAAGAAAGAGACATTGCAAGGATCGATCAGTATTTAAATTTTTAGATTTTTACACTCTTGATCACCCTAATTGTGGCACCTAAAGTAAAATAAATGTGTTGTATTGATATGCCTGTGTAATTGGAGTAATTACCCTGAGAAATGAATAGGTCACAAGGGAGTTTTTCTCATTTTAGAGGTCGACTTTCGTCACTCGGAAAGAGCGGGCATCCAAGGACTGTGACATGCTAGACTTGGACTTGGTCTTGGTTTAATTAAGATTAGCAGGAAGTAGACAGGCTTGAATGAGAGGCCACATTGCTATATGTCAATGCCGTCCTTACTCAGAGGTCTAAGTGTGCGGGATCTGTGGGGCACGATGCGCCCATACTCTTTTACTTTCATTGAAACAGTTCTCCTACTTTTTTGTTAACAGACTGTTAATTCTGACGTCTGCTATGCCTTAGCTGAAAAGGAGGAGAGGGAGTCTCTTGTGCAGTGAAGCAGCAGGAGAGGCAGAGAGCTAAACAAGAAACCTGCCTCCCAACCTGGGAGCCTGGCGGCAGAAAGAAATGTATATGTGTGCAGCTCAGGCCCGGACTGGCCGTTGTAGGCACCGGGCAATCCCCCGGTCGGCCGCATGGGTGGGGGGCGGTTTTGGGCCCCAGGGGGCCGTTTTTGTTACAGGGCCGTTTTTTGCAGCATAGCAGCAAAAACGGCCCTGTAACAAAATCGGCCGAAAACCGGCCCTGGCAAAGAGGGCGGTCGCACCCCCAGGGGAGAGGTGGGGGCCGGCTGAGCACTTTGCCAGGGCCGATTTCGGTTCCCAGTCCGGCCCTGGTGCAGCTAGTCACTCTGCAAATGTGAAGGCTGCTTGGATGCCAGGATTGGCATACATTGGCAGAATTCAATTGAAGCTTTCTAATGACAACAATATATTCCTCTTTTTTAGAGGTCTTGTAAGGGTGTTACCAAATGAGCTGTATAGTGCATGGTTTTAATGAACAGCTATAAAGTATGTTTGCCACTAGGTAGCGTTTGCGTATTATTGCAATCTGTTTTGAAGCACTTTTTTTGAAATCTTAAACCTACATTTGTTTGTGCATTTTGTGGCAACCTAGATTTTATACTGTGAGGATTGCAAGTTTAAAAGAATTACTTGCATATTTACAGTGTTTTCTTGCACAGGCTGGAACCTTGTACCACTAAAAATACACAAGTCATTATTCCCCACTGCACCAACCAGGATTCAATTTTGTGGCATTCTGGTTACACACATACAGACATCAGCGGGAATCACATTTAAAAATCAAAGTTTCATAATTTACAATGGTAGATTTCCACAGATTAGTTGAACTGGCAATATTTTTTCATTTAAGGTGTGTGTTGTTTCATATAAAGTTATCTGAAGTTGAAAATGATTGCTGAAGAGCCCACTTCACTTCACACGGACATGACACTTTGTATAAGACGTCCAGTGGGACGCTCAATAAGTCAGAATTTTTAAGATTTACTTGTAATTTGCTTTGAAATCACAGATTTGCAAGGAGCTCACATTATTAGGTGAACGTATCCCAGCATAATGTCCACAGGGAGTTAGCTTGTGCTCACCACTCTTGCTAAAGCAATCTGATGCCATGCGAGAGGAGACCTGCTCCCTACAATTTGTTTTATGAAGACAACACGATTTATATTGTGTTTCCCGGTTGCCTTATAATCTTGTACTCCAGGAGTGCTCAAATTTTGCTTTAGCAACTGTCATTTTGTTTCACACAGGAGTCAACAACCTATGTATTTTTTCAAGACTTATGATGGGGTCTATGGGTGATAAATGTATGGTTTAATGCCTGCTTCTCCAACAGGTAGCTTGTGAGCTACTGGTAGCTCTCCAGATACCTGTGAGTAACTCTCCTGTGTGCAGTTCAGCCTACTAAATATTCTAATAATATTACCTTGGTGGCAGAGAACATAGCAGCTGTGGCTGTTAGGTATTACATCTGAAGCGGCATTCAAATTGACTCAGCCTTTTTTTACATTACTGCTAACCACCCTGCACTGATGTGTTCTCAGCTGTTAATCTGGTAATCTTACAAAGGGTGGCTATTAAAGCAATCTTGTCTGATCTGTACAACACTAATAATATTAGTAGCTTGGGGTGATTTTCATTCAACGTAAGTAGGTCTCGTTAGTGAAAATGTTGGAGACCCCTGTAGTTACGTGCTTGGCCTTGCTTTGGTTCTAGGGTATTCAACAGTAGCCCCAGTGAGTAGCTTTCTGCGTTTGCAAAAACTGCACTTTTTTTTCAGTCCGAAGTGTCATCACATATCTGGAAATATTAGCCTTTGCTCTGAAAGCTTGTGTTTTGTGCCTTCTTGGCATAACATTTTATTGCATCTGAAAAAGGCATGAAAACTAGGGCAGTGCGAAAGTTTATTATGTGAGCATGACCCCTCATAAATCCTGATTACTAGGTTTTGCATATTCCGCATAATGTTTGTTTTTCCTACGCTTACTATATTTGCATAATGTTTGCTCACAGGAGACTTAGTTCGAGTGAAGAATGCCTTGTGCCTACTGTAAAACTGGAACTGTGCCATAACTACTGTGCTACCAAAGTGCACCATACGAAACTGAATGAATTGTATGGTACAGCACCAGAAAAACATGTCAGAATATCATCCGACATATATATCCTGTCCTAAATATCATCTACAGAAATATTGCCCATTGGAGTTAGTAAAAGAAACCCTACACAAAATGAGACAATAATTTTGCTATATATGCTAAGGCCACAATATTTGTATCCAACACTAATTTTGTAATCGATATTATAGAGAGCAACTGTTTTGAGGCAAGTCCACCGACTTAAATATCTTTAGATACAGAGGATCTTCTCAGGAATACCACCTGATAAATAACCTTTATGAGACTACCTGTAAAATGTGACCCAGTGCACATTTGGCAGCTGGAACAAAAAGCATGGCATTCTATAAGTCCACTTTTTAGTCAAACTGTAAGAGTACCTTTGTATGAACCAGCGGGTGTCAAGAGACAGCATATTAGCTATTAGTGCATTATGAACAGACACCAAGAAGCAGACTGTATGATGCTGCAGCCATAGTCTCTCCAAACTGTTTAAAATGAAGAAATTAGCAGTAGGAGATAATAAGGGGCACTCCTGGTGGAGTTGTGGTGGTGGTCAGGGACTGCCGCACCAGCGGTCCGACCACCATATTCCAAGTACGGCAATTGGACCTCCATGGGACCGCCACAACCACCAGAGATCTGCAATCCCTGGCATTGGCATGGCTGACTGAGGGCTGCAATATGCTTGGTGGTACTGTTGAAGCACCGCCAAGCATATTACAAGTTTCCTCACCACCAGCATTCTCATGCCATGGTGTGCCCCCCTCCCTGTCTGTATGCACCTACAGTTCCAGCAGCTCATGGACTTTACAGTCCATACCATGCTGGAACTCGATGTGGTGGGCCCACGGCGGTGCCTATTTAAGGCTCTCCTATGAGCCTCTGAAAGGCAGTGCCGTGGGCCAGCCGCTGCAGGACCACCTGCTCAGTTTACAACTTGTAATCCAGCCGGCGGGCAGCTGTCGGCTTAGGTGCTGTGGGAGCAGGGCGGTGGCGTCACGCCCCACTCCCACAGTGCCAAAATCATAATCAGGCCCTAAGTCACATGGCCAGCATCAGTGCACTAAGTCACAGACATCCTGTGTATCAGTGCTATCCCCCTTTGTCCTGAAGTTGCCCACTAATGTTTTATTCTTTTTGGCACCAGTTTGTAGAGCCCCTGAACCTGAGGACCTTCCCAGACTGCAGAGCTGGTGATGCTCAGGTGCAACCTTGTAGTGCCCTCAGATGGGAGATGAAACATTGCTCTCCCTGTCCTATTGTCTCGGTGGGGAGCCCTGACCCCCTTTGCCCTGGCTCATGTCAGCATTTTGATGCTTTTGGGTGAAGATACTGCATTTATGGTTGATGTTTACAGGCCTCACCTTCTAAATTAAGGTCTGTTGTTATTGTGCAAATGGAGAATCTTTTACATAGTTTTTCTGAATGTAATTGTGAACATTATGTGAATAGGTTTTGCAATAGAAATCACTAGCATTAGAATTTGTGCCCATGGAGGATGCTCGTCCTCACTAGCAGTGCATCTTTCCTTAGGTGTGCCCTAGCAGATCGAGAACATGTTTATTATTAAATCTATGGTGTCTAAAAGATGGATGAGAGCTGCTGCCTAGAAACAAGAACAAGGTCAAAACATGTATCATGCACGTGAATGCCTTACACATAATGCCAAGGCACTGTGATAGTGTTCTCAGAAAGTTCTTTTGTGTCAGCGAGTTCGGTGTTTCTTACAAACTAACCAAAGTGTCACAAAGCAAATGTGTGTCAAAAGTCAATGTGACAAAGGAAAGGTGGGTCTGGTGGCTTAGTGGACTAATGCGTCCACTGCAGGGACCTGTGTTTGACCTCATGGTCACAGGTTCAAATCCCAGTGGGTCCACTCAGCCTTTCATCCATCTGAGGTTGACAAAATGTGTATCATTGAGTTGGGTAGCAATAAACATCTGTTATTCAGCTGCAAGGTACCCAAGGACTAACGTGCACTTTACAAATACTTATGTTATGTTAGGAAAGAACCGTGTACATGTAAATTGGCACTATTTCCTACCAGGCCTAAGTCAGGCACATGGCAAAGGCTTCTTTCTCTGCTGATTCCTTTGTATCCAGGACCTGTCTTGAGAGAATACCCACGATTTTCCACCACAGCAGGACTGTAGAGTTTGTACATGGCCAGCTGTTGATAGGGAGGAACTACTGAAGTAGAAATTGGTAAGAGGGCAAGTGGTGCCTTTCCATAAGGCTCTATGTGGAAAGGACAGTCTGCTCCAACCAGGTTGATTAGAGTTTTTAATTGCAACAACCTTGATTGGCAGCATCCTGCTTCTGTCTGCTCCGACTTGGACATTTAAGCTGAAGTTCCACTATTTGTTGGGGGAATTCTCACCTACATTAAAGAGACCTGCTTGGACCCAACTTTGGAGCTTGTCATACATAGAGGGGAGCGCTGTTTGTGTACTCCTGCCTAGGGAAACGTCCAAAGCCCCGCTGACGCTATGGTGCCCTGCCTGCCCTGCTCCTGACGTGGAAGCCAGCAGCAAGCACAAAGGGTCTAGAGACATGGACAAGGCATCTGGAAGCCCTCTCTCCCTAATCAGAGTCCAGGAGAGGGCTGCCCCAGAAATCTAATCAGCAAGTACAGGTGTGCCGTGTAGTAACTCAGGCTAGTGAGCACACTCCCTCCATGCACCATCTATTATTGTGTTTCATGTCCTCTGACACTGCCATTTTGTAAAGAGGCTTAGCACCAAGTTAACCTCTATGCTCACAGATGAAAAAAAACTCCTGTTTGGCACCATCTTCCTCTGTGTTCTGGAGGGCACACGCTCTGGTCATGTGAGCCAGACTGTCCTCTCCCTTTGAAGTGAGAGAGAGAATAAGAGAGAGTGAGGATATGAGAAAAATAATGAGAGAGAGGGTGAAAAAGAGGGAGCGACAAAGGAAGGAAAATAGGAGCAAAAAGGAAGAAGAGAGCCTGAAAAGAAGGGTGAAAGGGTAGCGAAATCTAGAAGAAGGGGAAAATGTCACTTTTTTTTCCTCTTATAACGTATCGTTTGCTACTTCTTGTATTTTGTTTGCTCTTGATACATACACAATTGTCACTATTGCCTTATGTAATGTAACGTTTGCTTTTGTAACATGCTGACTTGTAATTGTTCCTCATGTATCACTACTGTTCCTATTGTGAAGTGCTCTGACACCTTCGGGTAAAGTCCACGTTATATAAAAACGCATTAAATAAATAAATAAATACAATAAAAAAATAAAAACGATGTCTACAGGCTAACACCTTTCTTCTTCATAAGAAGATGCCACTATTGTCTCAAACTAATATTAAATACCTGGAAATGTAGGCAGGTGGGGTGTCCATAACCTTGACATCTTTTAGAGTATGAGTGCGACATGTACCCCTGTGAACACATCAGTGGAGCCCTTTCAAGGAATGTTCGTCCCTCCTTTATCTGCGCTGCATCTACTGGCGCGTGCACGTGACGGCCAAGGGAGTCGCGTGTTCAGCTGCTGGCAATTAAGTACAGCTTTTCGCAGGCACGTGTCGTTCAACCACCCATGGAGCCCTCTTTACAGTTCCTGGACCAGTGCCTGCCATCGCTGGAGTGACGGATCTCCATCTTACGAGCCCACGGCGCGCCCTGGCACTGGTGGTTATTTGTTACGCCTATGCCTGGCTGCCACCGCGTCTCTCCGTAGACGGGCGATGCTCTCTATAATTGTCTGCGAGCACAAATGGAGCAGTCAGGCTGAGCCGTAATATACGGCCCGCGTCCTGTTCTGCGTCTGAGGGGGGGCCTTGTCTTTAAGATGAACGCGCATCAAGAGGCTCGTTCCGGCAGAGCCCACTCTTGCAAGCCTTAGCTGCTTTGCATAACAAGCATTTACAATGCAACGGTCTCGCCTTTGCAAAAGTTAGTGCTATTGGCATTGTAAATGACACATTTTTTATCTATGTGTTGGTTTTGAAAACAGATAAATAAATGGCATTGTCATTTACAATGCCAATAGCTTAATCTCTCGCAAATGCCACACAGAAACACACAGACCCACACACACAGAGACACACACACACACACAGAGCCATACACACACACACAGACAGAGCCACACACACACAGAGCCATACACACTCACACAGACTGAGCCACACACACAGAGCCACACTTATACAGAGCCACACACACACAGAGCCACACACACACAGAGCTACACACACGCAGAGCTACACACAAAGAGTATTAGAGAGTGAGTAGGGAGTATTAGAGAGTTGTAGAGTAAGTAGTAGAGTAGTAGAGTGAGTAGTGACAGTATTAGAGAGTGAGTATTAAATAGTGAGTAGTAGAGAGTGAGTAGTAGAGAGAGAGTAGTAGAGAGAGTAGTAGAGTGAGTAGTGGAGAGTAGTAGATAGTGAGTAGTAGAGAGTGAGTAGTAGAGAGTAGCGTGAGTAGTAGAGAGTAGAGAGCGCGCAGTAGAGCGTAGTAGAGATTAGTAGAGAGAGTAGTAGAGAGAGTAGTAGAGAGAGTTGTAGTGAGAGTAGTAGAGTAGAGTAGTGGAGGTTGGAAATTAGGGTGAGGGTGGAGTTTTATGGTGAGGGTGGCGTTGGAGGGTGGCCTTGGAGGGTGGGGTTGGAGGGTGGAGTTGGAGGGTGGAGTTGGACCTCTGCCATAACACACAGCAAATGTGACAAGAAAGAGATCAAAAGGCAGTTGGGCCCCATCCCACCTCTGGGTCCCTGTCCACTCCACCGGCTGCACCACTGGTAGCTATGCCCCTGCATAGGTACTTCAACATTTGCAGCCTTTCTTGATTCAACTGTAACCTCCGTACCTCGGGAAATCTTACCTCCTCCCTTAGATAGTTATTACAATGATCAAAATGGGCTAATTAGTTACCACAACCTGAGATATTTTGCTTTTTGTTTCGCGTAATAGTGTCACTCAAAGAATGAAATGTCACACATAAGTAAACTGAAAACTTGGCAGCTATACAAAATTCTACTCGCCGCATGCGATACAAAGCCTGTTGAGTGAGTCTCATTCGCAATGACGACAGAGACTTGATGATGTCTCCATAGCTCTTTCGCTACACCCACTGCTCCCCAATCGCTTTTTGTAATCGCATTTTGTTTGACTCCGTTGACAGTCCATAACCAGATCACCATTCAACGATAAAGCATTTCTTACCTTTGTTTTCCCGCTCCAAGCTTCTCTTCCTGCGGTGCTTCCCTGCCTTGTGTTGCTTATTCTGGTGCTTCAGGGCACCGGGTCGGTGCGGTTGCTGCTCCCCAGACAGCATTTTCAGTCAAAACAATTAACTTAGTTCCAGGGCAGAATGCGCAGGGAAACACGTGCAGGGAAAGCAGTTTCCGGGTCACAGTCGATCAAGCCCAGAGCTGAGCCAGAGTGTCCAACCTGTTTGATCATAGAGATGGCATTCATAGCGAGGAGCGGCGGGTCACAGTCGATTGAGCGGGCTCGGAGACTTATTATCATTGTGCAAGGGGCACTGCAGCAAAGACAAATATTACCCTTGTAAAGGCATTTCAAACTGACAACGCATTATTTACAATACTGTTGGCAATCCTGCTTGATACTTTAACATCTTTACTGCTAGTAAACTTGCGCTGGATGGCCACTAGTGTAATCGTTTCGGATGTGCTCACTATTACAAGACTACTAATATTGGCAACTTGGCATGATATTTAGTTTGCAAAAGTAGTTCTTCTTACAGAAAAGAGCCTACACTGAATTGTATTTTGTCAAATAGTTGAGGACAATGCTTTAAATTGTCTGGTACTGAGTACCTGGCTGTCTTTAATTTGAAAGGCACAGTACCTTCACTTTCTAATGCAACACATTTATCGGGAGAATGCCGAACCTTTTTAGGAGCATAAAAAAAGTATTCTGAATTGTGAGTACCATCATGTCTGTATTTCTATTTAAAGCACTGGAAATGGGGCAGCCTGCACGGTTACATCAGGTGTCCGGCGGGTGCGAGTTAACAAAACGATATTTTCATGGACTCACATAAACCACATGTTTAGAAGCAGACCTGTGTATCTTTTGTAAAGAGAACACTAACTATTAATAAATGACCGGGTACGGGACGTGTCAAGCTCAGCGGTTTGCATTTTACCAATCCTTCGTCCCCCGGGCTGCAGCAGTACCCGGCCTTCCCTCTTCCGTGCAGCGGCCGCTGCTCTGCTGTTGCTGCTGAGTGCAGTGATGTAACAAAGCTGGGCTCCGAAGAGGAGGAGGCCACGTGTACTGTGAGCCAGCGGCCCTGATTGGCCCAGGCCTGCCGAACAAGGCCCTAGCTCAATCCCGAGCAGCCCAGCCACCACTGGAGCAACCACGGCAACCACCGCAGCCCGGCCCAGCGGGCGCCAGGTAACGGCGGGAAGACTGGCTGCAGGGGGAGGGCGGGGGACCCCGAAATTAGAGGCGAAATTTGATCGGGCGCTGCGCAAGGCCTTAGGACGGGCCTCCATAGGCTTCACTAGGCCCTGCCCGCGGCCTCTGGCAGAGAACGGGAGGGGTTGCAGGCGCAGCTGCGACAAAGAACCTCAGCGAAAAAAAATGGACAAAAACAAAATGTCCTCTGGACCTACGGGGTGTGCTCACACCGTCAGGCCTGGCCTAAATGTTTTTCGGATGTTCTCTGGTATATCCTGTGACAAGATGCTTCGAACAAGCGATGACTAGACGTTACATACGGAGCAAGCAGCTAGTACGCTGTACCTCTTAGCGCATGCATACATTGTAAATGCACAAGCGAGCTCCGGCTGCAAAGCGGACCACGCCATGACACCACCATGTTTCTCCGAGGTCAAGCAGAAATGCCTCGGAGAAACGCCCCGTCATTTTCAGACTGGGGGGCGTGTTTTTCTTTCTCTCCTCTTCCCCAAAGAGGAGAGAAAGAAACTAAAAAACACACCCCTCAATCCCAAAAAGACGGGCTTAAATGGAAAGACGCCCGTCTTCTCCAATGGCTGGCCTCCGTTTAGGAAGCCAGCCAATGGAGAAGAGGGGCGGGTTAAATCCCCACACTAAGAAACATAAGATCTCGCCGGCGAGACTGCGCAAGCGCAGCCTACGCAGGCCGAGACCTAAAAAGGCTCTGAGAAGTTTCTTCGGTGGTCTGCTGAGGGGGCACAACAAAGCGCGGACTTTGATACTGGCACGGGGTCGCACAAAGCTGTGATTTCCCAGAGGCCTTGCTTGGACACTCGTCATCGTCCTGTGAAGAGTTGTGTCTTCTTAGAACAGCGTCATGAAAATGCCCCACGCAAACCATACCACGCCTTCAGTTTCTCGACCAGTGCCAGCCCCAATCAACAAACAGCCAAATACAGGAATCGTGGTATATGTATCTTTGGATGTCTATGTTGGGCTTTCAAAAATCTGATTAAACTAAGATGTGTGAATGCTACTGGCACAGACCCAAGAGATCGGTTTGGTACTTACAAAGTGGCATGGCCACACTGGCACAAGTGAGGGGCATGATGGGCAACTGACGAGGAAGACACTGATAGCTCTTTTAAAACCATGTACAAAAACAAGCATTAAGAATGGCAACAGGACTGGCATTGGCAAGCCTCTGTTATCTTTTTTTGCAAAGATATGTAATATGCAAAAAAGCCCTGCACTGCTTTTTGGGTGGTTGCGTACATGTGATAGAGCAAATAGCGTCAGTCAGTGAAAGGCGACCGATGGATGAAATGAGCTAACTCATTGCCTCATGCAGTATGCTATGGTGAGCTGAAACATAATGACACTTTACCGGTCAATGGATGAAGAGGGCTGACCTAAAGCCCCTATTTGTATGTCTATATGAATGTATTTTTATTATGATTGTGTTTAAAACATGAAATAAGTGAGACATGTAAAGCTCTGCATATGCTAGACTCAAACACAGAGGTGATGGAGAATAGACTTAAGTTGGCATTAACTCTGCTTCTATTACTCTTGCCACAGAGGGAAACTAGGCCTGTGCATTTATGATACAGAAACTTACCTACAAGTTGTCAGTATGCTCTCATCCTTATTCTATTTTTTAAGGTTTTGTTGGTAACTGTGGGCCATATCATCAAGGAAGCTGCGGTAGTTTATATCGCCGCTTTACCGGCAGGAAACTGCCAATAGAGCGGCGATAATGGCCTTGATAATATGCGATTCGAATTTCAATCGAAGCCCAGGTTAGATGTTCACACATCTAACCTGGGCATCGATTGAAATTCGAATCACATATTATCAAGCCCATTATCGCCACTTTATCGGCAGTTTCCTGCCTGTAAAGCGGCAATAAACTACCACAGCTTCCTTGATAATATAGCCCTGTGTTCCTCATAAAGCTTCCACCTTTTCACGTATTACTAATCCGTGTAGTGTCTAGTGATCTCCACCTGTAACCTTCTACTCTGACTCGGGTACAAGGAACTACCAAATATCTATGATGAGGCCTTTCTTGTATGAAACCTATTCTATTTTTTTTATCAAATTTAACATCTGTCTAATTGCTTTTTATTTAGAACTCAATTCAGCCTGTGAAGTTAGGCCAAAGAATGTCTACAGCGCAAATCCCATTTCTTTTACCATTTCTCTTACCGGCCCATTATTTTGAATTAACCATTACTTCTGCTGGGTAGATTTGTCATTCTAACTAGGCCTTGGAGAAATATTAATTATGGCGAAGTAATTGGTTTAATTTCAGTAAATATGCATCACTATTGTGATGCGAAATTACAGAGATTACACTAGAGAAGTTTGGGGCAAACATCCAACCTGAGGTACAATGAACTAAGAGAGAGTGAGTGGCTGCTGGCTACTGGTATTCGTGTTCTGCAGCATTCAGTGCTATCTGCTGAGTGCAAAATGCATCCTCGGGTCCATTTTGGATGCAAAAAGTAGCTTTAAATGTTAGATTACGCTTTTCACACATAATTAAGATTAATTTTGGTGTAATTACAAGTAATTATGCTAGATAGAATTACACCAGTTACACTCACCCCTAATTCTAACTACAGTTCTAGCCATTTTTGGCCAAGATCTCTGTAAAAATAACGAGAAGACTGAAGTAATGACCAGTAATTGTAATGGTCTGATCGAAGTAATGGCCACATCAAGCAAATGTTTGAATCAATGGAGCGATCTTGTCGAAGAGATGGTGATTAAAGTTTTGGTGGGGTTGGAGTTATGAAGTGCACAATCCTGCCTTCTCTGCTGTACCACAGGTCGTTTTTCCCCTATCTTTATCAAGACATGCATCCCTCTCAAGACAGATACAAATCATTAATTCCAGCCCCTAGTCTATTTCTATGCTGAAATCACCTCACTCCATAAACCCTTGAAAAACCACTTGGCCCAGTTCCTCTCTGCTTTACCCAAGGCAGAGCAGCACTGATTCAGAGATGAAAGATTCACTCTGACGTTCTATGCTTCATTTTAATATTTGAAAGACCACTATTTTTAATCACTGATTCTTTTTTTTGTTATCACCCTCACTGACTATTCTGGGGATGGTGCAGCAAGGACAAATCATTAATCATGGGTGCTCCCGGAAGTATTTAGACGGCAGATGAGAGCACCTTGGGCCACCTTGGATGGGGCAAACGGGAGTCCATGAGAGAAGCAGGAGTGATTGGCACACCTAGGAGTAGGTACATGGCTGACGGGTATTCATTGGACACTCAGGAAATGGGCTAAAATGATGGGAAAATGTGTGTGTGGAGAAAGGAGGTGGGTGGGCAGGTTATCTGGGGGAAAAACAACAAATATAATGTGGTTATATCAAATCATGTACTAATCTGACTAATACTGTGGCAGCAAGTAGTACCGTCTAAAGAAGTCACTGGTGAAATCGAAACACCTGCTTCTGATACAATCTTGTGATTTTAGAGAGTACAAATTGCTTTGTCTTGATAAAGATGGTGAAAACATTTTTAATCCATTGAAACACGTTGACGCCCATTTCAATACATAACCTGTAAGAAAGGTGGAGGTCATCGAGTACTGTGTACCAAGATCTATGCCATAATCATTGTCGCAATACAGATATGTAACAAACAAGGGACATATTGAATTTGTCTGTGTTTTGTACTCTCTTTTTATTATTTTTATGTATGTATTTTTGGATGAATTGTTTATTTATTTATGATTGTATATTTGAGTCCATGTGTATATCTTTGATGTGACACTATGACATTTGGTATGTGTTAGGTACAGGGTTCTCCCCTGGTTTTAATCAGTATTTTTGTCATTTGTTTTTTAATTAATAAATCGATTTATACTTTTGTAATTCTGATGGTTAATGACATACTGTGGGAGATATATGGTAAATTTTTCTCGAGTGTATATGTGACTGTGTATGAAGGGTGAGTATACACCAGTTAGATTGTGAGGTACACATGAATAGCAAATGAAAGGTTGTTATAAATTCCAAAGGATATTTCTCATTATCTACTGTATAGTGCCCTAATCCTTTTGGTTTCAAGGGGCTCCTCTTTATTTTTATTGGTTATTATCTGGCATCACAGACAGAGGGATTCTCTTCCCTTTGCTAATGTGACTGCATCCAGTGCAGTTGCATTTGCTGCAGAGCCTGTGCAGAGGCATTGACGACACAGGGAGACTTCTTGCTGCAAGCAGTAGCGGCTGTTACCGGACAGGAGTGGTGAGGAGGGGTGTTTAAAAAAAAGATAAAAAAATTACCTTTGTGCCTCCCACCGCATTTCCTCACTCTTCTTCACCTTCCTTCTTCCTGCAGTCCTGGTAGCAGTAAACACCCGGCACCCAACCTCCCCACAGCCAATCACAGCGCTGTAATGCAGCGTTGTGATTGGACTAAGCGCCGTGGATCGTCGCTCAGACGGGGACTCTAAGGGTTTGCATGTTCCTCACCAGGCTGTGTAATGCAGCCTGGTGAGGAAGATGCAGAGTGCGCATGACTGTTTGGCACTTAATGGTGGAAAACACCTCCTTCTCTGCTCTGCCCCACCCCACCACGACACCCACTGAATTCAATAGGAAAAACACAATGACAATAACGGTACATTATTTTCATTGTATTTTTCCTGTTGAGTAGTGGGACCATGTTCATCGGCCATAGCGGAGGAGCCGTCACAGAATGCAAGTGGGAAGGCACTGGAGTAACGTAAAATGATGGCCCCCCTGCAGAATGTGATGAGGGGCCCCCAACTCCCCAATCTCACAGATAATTATTGGTCTTGAGCTGAACAGGTTCCCCATTTAAGGACTGGAGCCCCCTGGAGTGTTGGGGGCCCTCCTGCTCCACAGTGGCTGTAGGGGCCTGCCTGCACAACACCCCTCATGGAAGGATACTTGCACTCATAGGAAAATGGGTTGGGCATTCCTCCCTAATGATGTGGTCTAGCCCTCTTGAAAATCATTCACATTTCACTTCACCTCAATTCACTGCTAGGTGTTTAAGCAAATGAGCCTACCTTCCAGCCAGTTAATTGGTTAAACATCACCATACTTAGGGTGACAAAGCCAATCATTCATGTGGACCTCTGTGCCACTGTGCCACTGAAACTTCTACACTTCTTGTAGCTTCACCTCTAACCTGGGATATGGCAAGAGCAGATTCCAGTGCACTTATCACTCACAGAGAGATGCATCAGAATGTGTGCCTGGCATACCTCCAATTCTCAAATCCAGGCCTAGAGCAGAGCTCCTTCAGGGAAAGAGAAAGATCATCTGTCTGCATTGCAGTCAATGTACTTGACCGCAGAGGTGTAATATATGAATGATGGCGTTCTGATGTACATTCCTAACCCTAAGTTAAAGGTAGATGTGTGAATCTAAGCATTAGCAGGTACTGGACCTCTATGAGTTTTTAACCTGGACTAAACTTTGCGATCCTCATCTCAAGTTCACCCCGAATTTGAGCTAAGATAGGATCAAATTTCTTGATCTTTGGATACAGGTGGCAGGACATACCATTGAGGTATCGCTGTATTACAAACCCACCGCACGGATCACCCTTCTTCATTACCAAAGTTACCATCCGCGGTGTCAGAAAGACAGCATACCTTTCAGCCAGTTCCACCGCATTTGGAGGAATTGTACCACCATCACTGCTTATAACACGCATGCAGAACTTCTCAAACATAAATTGCTCAATCGAGGTTATCCCAAACGAGTAATTAGAGATGCCTTCAAGAGGGCAAAGTACTATAACCGCAAATCATTGTTTCAAGGTAGGACCAACCCGGAGCAAGACAGAACTGTCTGCATTGCCAGACACTCTAATGTTAACAATAAATTGCGCCAGATAATTACTTCTAACTGGCACATTCTGAATTGTGGACAGGGAAATCCCCTACCCAGACCCATGTTTGCGTTTCGTCGCAATAAAAATCTACGCAACTCGCTAGTTAAATCCATCTGCACCCCTAGACCAGATTTTGTCCAAAATCCATTACCGGTAACAATCCGGTGACAGGGACACATAAATGCGGCAACTGCCATGCCTGCAGTTACGCTATGGTCACTGACGTCCTTCGATGGGGAAACCAAACATTTACGTTCAAGCAAATGAACAACTGCAAGACTGCTAATGTCATCTACCTGATTCTCTGTCCCTGCAATCTGGGATATGTAGGGGAAACAAGCAGAGAATTCAGAGTTAGATTTAGTGAACACAAATCCGCCATCAAGGACGGACGGTCTGGAGCACCGCTGGTTGATCACTGGAACATTTGCGGCCATGTGGAAGCTGACCTTACATGGCTCATACTTGAAAGAATTACCAACGCCGGTTCAGGCAATAAAGATGCCATTAGGCGTAAGAAGGAAGTTTTGGGATTTTTACTCTCCAAACAGTGAAACAAGGACTTAATGACCATCTTCCTTGGGAGAATATGAAAGGATCCCTGGACCCTCTCCCTGTACCTGCTTTTGCCCTAGCACTTGAATCACTCCTGTGCTTTTCTAGTGCCCTCCTTTTTTGTCTTTTTGTCCTATTTCCTTTTTTTCATTTTAACCCTACCCTTGTTCTCTCATCGTTGATTTCTTTGTTTTCTTTCCCCATCTTCCTTGTTCACTCTGATTATTTATTCTCACTTTGTTTTCTGACCCCATTTGTCTCTCTATAGTCGCCGTGTTTTTTTATCAGAGAGTGGAGTATGCACATGTGTTCTATTTTCCACTTCATTCACTTATTGATGCCAGCAATGCCTGTCTGGCCCGTTTGGGTGTCACTTTTCATTAAAGAATGCCTGTGCTCCAATCTTCCGGGTTCCATACAGACGCGATGCCCTGTGAGCTCTCCTGGTGTAGAGATTTCATTTGTGGCGGTGGCGGCTCCGCCCCCTTCCGTCAGCATTTATTGATGTCCTAATTCAATGTCTTTCTCACCCACGGCAGGACCGGAGAGACCCATACGGAGGCCGTCCATCTGTTCCTAGGTAAGCCATGCGTCCTTGTTTGTACCGACAATATCCGCACCTTGCAAGCGGCAGTGCAGGATCCCTTCCCCTGTTCGCTCCTATCACTCCATGCCTCTGAGTTCCACCATCGTTTCCATCACCGCCTCTGTATCCACCACTTTAAACCCTGGTCGTTCCTTATTTAAACAAGGGCCCGGTTTATTTAACTTGTTGCCTGAGTGGGATTTCCTGTCTTCCCTGCACATTTAAATCCATCATTTAAACGAGCGCCTGACTTATTTATTTTCTTGTCTGGCATCACCGCTCAATTGAGTGGGATTTCCTCTCCCCCCTGCGCATTTAAACTCATCTTCTTAACCTGTAGCCCCATGGGGACTCAGGCTGAGGTTATGCACTCGCGTTCCCCTCTATTCAACCCTGAGGTATCCCATCGCCCTGCCATTTATTTTATTTACTGTAGGGCGTTTTCATGTCTCATTAAAGGCCTTAGAGCGCTCAACTCTTTCATTAACAGGTGGTGAGTCAATACTTTAGCTGCACATATCTCATACTTGGTGTTATCCATCAAACTTTGTTGGTCATCAGAACATGCAAATTTGCACCCTTTCCTCAAAAGATTTGTATATGTTGTTTTTTCAGCAAAGTTTTAGACAAATTTTGCATAGTATTCAACCAATCCAAGAAAGGACCTCAACTGATCTTTGTACTTTGGTACAGGAGCTCTCCTCATGGGCATCAACAAATCTCTTATTGGTTTAATTCCAGAAGTAGAAAACGTGAACCCAAGATACTCCACCCCCTCAACACAAAATTTAGATTTGTCTTTTCTGAGCGCTAACCCAGCCTCAGCAATTCTACCTAAAACTCTCTTCAAAACCATGTTACGACTCTCCACTGTCCCACCAAATACTAATATGTCGTCTTGGAAATATACTACTTCCTCAATATCATTCAAGACCTTTCCTATCATCCTCTGAAAAACATTAGCTGCTGAAGACAGACCCTATTAGGTACCCCCAGGGTCTCCCCTAGTAGTCCCAGGGGTGCGGGTCAGGTATTTATTAGGCGGACCCTTATAAAATGAATTTTATATGCCCAGGGATAAGTGAAACTGATTCCCCACATTGTGATAAAGTGCTGCACAATATCGACGTTGGTGCTAGGAGCACTGTGGAGGGAGGATCTGCAATATTTTTACACAATCAGAACCCCTAAAGTCTCCCCTTGGTGTTCCGGGGGAGGGGGTCCTGTAGATATAGGCAGAGCACTTATAAAATATGTTTTTATAAGCCCTGGTGCTGGAAAAATGGCCTGAATCATTTTTCCCATTGCAAATCCCACTCCACATAGGTGAACATGACAAGACGTTATTAACTACTAACTCTTGATAGGAGAAGGCTAAAAATACATTCCAAAGACTTCCCAGAATAATATTAATAAATCCAACTATATGATATTGTTGAATTTCTCCTAAAATGTACAGACAAGAAGCTATAAGACTTTCTTGTTTGCAAGCCCATATTCAGCATTCCAGTGGTCTGTCCTGATTGGTCAGAGTTAAGTGGATTAGCCAGGCTTCTTTGAAGAGGTGATAAAGAGCTCCTTGGGTTGACCAGCTCTGATGGTAGGGCAGTGTTCTGTTACACAGGAATGCCAGAGCAGGGGGAGGAGTCGTAAACAATAGACTACAAGGGAAGGGGAAGACACCAGTGTCATTTACAACTCTACTTTTTTTTAACCCAGCCATATGGTAGGCTTAAGGAAGGAATTAGCAGATGCAAAGGGAAGAGACCCTGGAGATTAGCTACCCTAGGGGTGTGTTTAGCCAGCTCTTCTCTCCCTGCTGGAGAATCAACCATTGTGAATGTGGAAGAATTGGTACACTCTGGGACAAAATAGTGCCACACTCTGCAGGAAGTGTTCATACGTTGGGGCGGTACCCTACACCCAATTGGGCAGGAGTGACCTCTTGCTTGAACCAACGTAACTTGGAACAAGTATCTAAGAGGGGCAGAGCCTCTCAGATCTGCTGATTTAAACCTAAGAAAGCAAGACGGGCCATGCTGAGAAGTTTGATGTGCATTTTCAAAGGCCTGCACTCTAAAGTTTGCCCCTTCTGCACCCTCTAGAACTCCAGCCCTGTGGACTACTTTGTGGTAAAAGGACTAATGAGTGGACTCCCTGCAAGCTACAGGTTAACAGGGCTCACCTGGAAAATCACCACCAAGAATCCTCCACCTGGAGAACTACCAGTGAATTTTTATTTATTTTTTATTTTGAGAGTTTTATATAGCGCGAACAAGATCTTTGCAGATAACAGAGCGCTTTACAAAGGCAGGTGGAGGGCAGGGGAACAAGGGGGCATAGTGGGGAGGTAGCTCAACATGATCATGTACATAGCACCAATACAGTATATAACATAGTACCAATATAACGTATAGTACAGGTATGAGGTAGCAGGCATAGTTGGAGCGTAAGTCATCACCAGGTTCATGTACATAGCACCAGTATAGTATATAACATAGTACCCATATAACGTATAGTGCAGGTATGAGGTAGCGGGCATAGTTGGAGCGTAAGTCATCAACAGGTTCCTGTACATAGCACCAATATAGTATATAACATAGTACTCATATAACGTATAGCACCAATATAGTATATAACATAGTACTCATGTAACGTATAGTACAGGTACGAGGTAGCAGGCAAAATTGGAGCGTCGGCCATCCACTCGCTGTAAATAAACACGTGCATAGGAATATATAGGCAGTATCATAGCGCCAGACTGGTAATACTGTTCTTAATGTAAAACACGCGAAATTGTTCAAGTGTATTTAGCCATAAGGATACTTTTAACTTCTTTCTTAAAAAGAAGGGAGGAAGAGATGAGTCTTGTTTCAGGAGGAAGTGCGTTCCAGATCCTGGGCGCCATACCAGAGAAGGAGCGTTTGTAGGTTTTTTCCTTCCGGAATCTTCGCGGTTTCAGCAGAAGATTGTTCGAGCTCCTGGTGGTTCTGGACCCACCTGAGATTGTCAACTTATGAGTGAGGTAGCTGGGTGATTTCAAGTGTATAGCCTTGTGCGTCATGCAGGCAATTTTCAGCTGAATTCTGGCTTCCAGAGGCAGCCAGTTCAAGGCTTTGAAGTCAGGAGAGATATGCGAATGCTTTTTTGATCCAGTGATGAGTCTTGCTGCCGCATTTAGTGACGCTCTTAGGGGTGCAGTTGTCGTTAGGGGGAGGCCGCAGAGGGCCACGCTGCCATAGTCTATGCGAGGGATGACTAGAGCTTGTACTGCTGTTTGGAAGTCTTTTGCTGGGAGGAAGGGTTTCAGTTTTCTCAAGGTGTTTATTTGGAAGTTCGCCCCCTTAGTCGCCTTGCTGATATGCTGCTGCATGCTGAGGTTTGTGTCTAGTGTTATGCCTAGGGATTTAGCTGAGTCCACGATGGTCGGTTGGACATTG
Source organism: Lissotriton helveticus (assembly GCF_964261635.1). Classification (NCBI taxonomy): domain Eukaryota; kingdom Metazoa; phylum Chordata; class Amphibia; order Caudata; family Salamandridae; genus Lissotriton; species Lissotriton helveticus. Next base: position 616,081,144 of record NC_136063.1, on the reverse strand, counting down.
AGTGCTGTTAGGTGCTTAAGCCATGTTTGAGCGGAAGATATTTTCGTGGGAGGTGAGATTAGGAGGAACTCCGTCTTCATAGCATTGAGTTTGAGGTGGTTGTCAGCCAACCAAGATTGGGTGCTTCTGATCGTTGAATTCAGACTCAGGATGTCTTTGGGGGATTGTAACTTGAGATATATTTGAGTGTCATCGGCGTACATGTGAAAGTGTACATTGGATGCTTGTAACAGAGTGGTGAGAGGTTCCATAACTAGGTTGAACAAAGTAGGGGATAAGCATGATCCTTGAGGGACGCCTAACGATACCGGTACTGGGGAAGACATTAGGTTTTTGCTCTTGAATTTTTGAGACCTGTTGTGAAGAAAGGAAGTGAACCAGCGAAGCACAGTCCCAGATAGGCCCATTCTTGATTTTAGGAGTTCGAGTAAGCTCTCATGTTTCACTGTGTCGAATGCCGAGGAGAGATCAAGAAGGATGAGGAGGCAGGTATTGTTTTGATCTAACATTTGGATGGCGTCGTCGATAATGTGAGCCATAGCGGTTTCAGTACTGTGCCCTGCTCTGAAGCCTGATTGGTGTGGGTTGAGGAGATCAAACTGTTCTATGTGTTTTGTCATTTGCAGTTGGACGCATTTTTCTAGCAGTTTGGCGAGAGTGGGAATGTTGGTAATCGGACGGTAGTTGTTTAGATCGGTGGGGTCGGCTGTTGGTTTCTTCAGTAAAGGTGTAACTTGACCAACTTTGAGGGAGTCCGGGATGGTTCCTTGTTGTAGCGAACTATTGATAATTTTAGTCCAGAGTGGGAGTAGCAGAGGGATGAAGTCTTTTACGGCGTTAGCAGGAAGAGGGTCAGTGAGGTGATTGGATGGTTTTAGAGTGCCGAGTATTCTGCCAATTTCTCCTTCAGAGTAGGTGTCAAAGGATGACCATGTCGCATTGTTTTTTAGTTCAATGGGTGTTATGCAGTTGGGTGTTGAGTACAGGCTTGCGTCATTGCGGAGGTCTCTCTTTATATTGTCAGTTTTATTGTTGAAGAAAGCTGCGAAATCTTCACAAGAAGGGGTAGTGCTGATAATGTCGACAGCTGGGGGTTGTTCCTTAGATTGAGATCGAATTAGTTCGAACAGTTTACTTGGACGGTTTTTAGCTTGGTCTAGCTGGATTCTGAAGAACTCTGACTTTGAGCGTTTTATTTTCCTGAAGTATGCATTTCTCTTTTTCCTAAGAGTTTTGAGATGCAATGTCGAGGGAATTGATCTCCAGGTACGCTCTGCTGATCGCATAGCCCGTCTCTCTTCATTGAGACTCCCGTTGTACCAGGGGTTGGATTTCTTCGTGGAAACTCTTTTCAATTGCATTGGAGCGGCCTCATTGATTATTGTGGCCATGGAGTTGAGATAGTGGTCAGTTAGGACCAGCACATCAGAGGTGTCGGTAGGGGGGAGTAGGAGATTGCAGCTGTTGGGGGGTAGAGAGTTTGGATTGAGTTTCCTCATGTCTCTTTTCCAGACTTTGGGCATGGCGTATTGCACCGGGATGAGTTTTACCTTTTCCTTGATGATGAATGTTATAATATGGTGGTCTGACCAGTCACAAGGTTGTATTGAGTCGAGTTGAGTGGTGCCTTCTTTGGAAATGACCAGGTCGAGGGTCGAGCCTTTGTCGTGTGTCGGAGTGTTGCAAATTTGAGTGAGGTCAGATGCGGTAAGGAAACTTTTGAGGCTGTTAACTACTGCGTCACTGCCATCATTCCAATGGAGATTGTAGTCACCAAGGTAAATTTGTGTGTGTAGCCGTCCTGCGTTGATTAATATAGTGTCCATGAGTTGTTGGGAGAAGACGAGGTTGTCCCCCGGGGGGTGGTACATGATGTGTAACGAGCATACAGGTTTATTCTCACTGGTGACATCAAGGCAGAAGTATTCACAGGAGGTAAGAGAAGGGGCGGTGACTTTATTAATAGAGAGGTTGCTCTTGTAAATGCAGGCGATTCCGCCACCTGTCTTGTTGGGCCTGTCAAGTCTAGTGATGTAGTAGTTGGGGGGGACTAGGATGTCCATGATAGGACTGGAGGATTCAGTTAACCATGTTTCAGTTAGTATGGCCAGGTCAAGGTTCCTAGACCGGATGAGGTCAGCGACCTCCATCGAGTGTTTTTGGGCCGACCTACAGTTGAGAAGTGTGCATTTGAGACTGGGGGTGCAGGGGGAGGTGGAGGGTTCCGTAGTGAGAGGGACTTTGGTGAGGTTGTTGGGAACAGAGCCTCTGTTGCTATACGTGGGGTGCCTACTGGGGTTGGAGAGAATCGTAGAAATGGACATGTGCGTGGTGGCTAAGCTCTTTTGGGTTGCCGGGACATATGTGCTGAGTAGGGTTTGTATGTCGCGGTCCGAGAGAGTCTTGATAGCGCGCTGGGGGCGGTTGGCGGTATTGCGAGAGGGGATAGATGTCCAATGTGAGGGGTGGTTCGGAAGTGTCTTGATAGTGCGCTTAGGCCTGTTGGAGGTATTGCGAGAGGGGATAGAAATCCCATGTAAGGGGCGCCTAAGATGTGGGGGGGTGTTGTACATTCGTTGACATGTGGTCGTGCGGGAGGGGTGCGGGAGGAGTAATTCTTTGAGCGAGTGAAGCTCTTCTTTCACTTGGAGGAGGGCGGTCATAATTATATCCAGCGTGACGTTGGGAGTGGGGTTAGAGTTATTGGCAGGGTAATCAGCGACAGGCGGGGTGAGGCAGATGCGGGACGAGTCGAGACTGGTCGTTGGGGGGGGGCAAGTGTGGTGCTGGGGGGTGAGAGTGGGGGGACAGATGTTGAGGGGGGAGTGGGTACCAGGAGTGGAGGGAGGGCTAAGGGTGGGAGGGAGTGGACTGTTGAGGGAAGGGTGGAGACTTGGAGTGGCGGGAGGGGATATGTTAAGGGTGGGGTGTATGTCTGGCCTGGGTTGAGTGTCGGGCATACGGGGGGCGCTGATGAGGGGGGAGTGGAGGCTCGGAGTGTCGGGAGTGCATGGAATGAGGGGGGCGATGTCGAGGGAGGGGTGTATGTCAGTATTTCTTTGGGTGGGGGTGGAGGGGGAGATGTTGAGGGAGGGGTGTAGGTCTGGGGTGCGTTGCGTGCAGAGACTGGAAGGGGCGCCGTTGAGTGAGGAGTGGGGGCTCGGAGTGTCGGGAGTGCAGGGAGTGAGGGGGGAGATGTCGAGGGAGGGGTGTATGTCAGTATTTCTTTGGGTGGGGGTGGGGGGGAGATGTTGAGGGAGGGGTGTAGGTCTGGAGTGCGATGAGTGCAGAGACTGGAAGGGGCGCCGTTGAGTGAGGGGTGCGGGCTAGGGGTGGCGGGAGTGCAGGGAGTGAGTGGGGAGATGTTGAAGGAGGTGTGTCTGACATGAGTTGTTTGAGTGCAAAGAGTAGGGTGGGGGGTGATGAGGGAGGAGTGGGGGCCAGGAGGGGGGGCGCAGGGCGTGGGGGGAGAGAGGACACGGGTGGGGGAGCTAGGTGCGGCGCGGGTGTGGGGGGTGGCGAGGGTGGGGCGATTGGAGGGGTAGTTGGGAGGACATAGAGTCGCGTTGTGAGGGTCAGAGGCGGTGGGTCGTTCTGAGACGTTAGTTGGACGTGAGGGGCTCTGGTTCAGTTGTATTGGGGTATGAGTGGAGGGCCGCCGATTTGAGAGGTGCTCTTTGAAAGTGGGGAACAGGTCGTCTAGTAGTTCCAGGTTCCTGTCTGTGGCTTGAATTAGAACAATCCCGTTATTGTAAATAGTAATGGCTGTACTGCCAGGGAAGCGATTGGATGGAGCGATGGAGAGTGAGAGTCCATGAGCGGATTTCCTGATGGTGGAGACGTTGAGCAAGGCCTGGAAGGTTTTTCTCCATTGAGCTCTACGTGCGGTGTGGAAGATGATATCGGTGTTCAGGGATCCCTTAGCCGGAGAGAAGTAGGTGTCGGCAAAGGGTCTTTCAGGGTGGGACCTCAGGAGGTTGTGTTTAAAGCGTTTAGCAGCTTTTTTTGTGAGTGCGGGTGGGTAGATTATTTTAAATGTGTGATTGCCGCAGTGATCCATGTTAGGAAGGTGCAGGGTGGGTGTGGGAGATTAAGCAGGGGAGATGTGCAGGATCGCAGATGGATGCAAACAAAATACCAATGCCTGTATACGGTATGTTACATAGGTCAAAAGAGGCGACTGCCGACCATATGTTACAGGTGTCAGAAAGGGCACTAGTGGGACAGTATGTTACATGGGTCACATGAGATAGCTGCAGACCCTGTGTTACAGGGACAGAGGAGGCACTAGTGAGTGAGCTCAATATGTATTAGCAACTAGGTGCATTATAGGCATAGAAGGCAAAGGGAGCAGCATACATAGGTATATAACTATATATATAAACTTTCCCTTTCTGCTGAGGGCGAGTTAGTCTTATTTCAGTGTTGCTACTTCCTGGTTGCTGCTTGGGGGGAGGAGCGAGACTTAACTTCTTTATTGTTTTTCCTGCTGCTGTTCAAGATGTCTGCCAGAATAGACTATAAGGAAGTATTGTTAGTCCTTTGTCCCTTTCCCATTTTGCTGAGGGCGAGATAGTCCTGTTTCTGTAAGGGTTTTGTTCAAGTGGATTGTAAAAACTGAAGTCCTCAACTTTCAAGGACCATCTTGGAGATTCCAGACCCTTGGAGTGAGTTTGAGACACTTTGGGATCCTTTGGGGAACTTCAGGAAGAAGTTCCAGATGTTTGGAGAACTTTGGAGCAACTTTGGAAATAAGCTCTACAAGTGGACCGACTCAACCTGGTCAGCCATGCCGCCTTTCTTCAATTGCGAGTCGGCCTGCCGCTGACAGCTCCATAGGTCCTACTTCCAGAGTTTGACCGGGAGTAGCCAAATCCGAGGCCGACAAACCCTCACTGAATCCGGCATGGTGAAGAGCATGGAGGGACCCCGCAAGAAAAAGCTTTCTAAAAGTTCTAAGTCCAAACGAAGGAAATGTGACCAGGAGCAGCTGCGAAAGCCACGCCTCCAGACTTCAACCGCGTGTCAGCCTTGATCCCTGGTTTGTCCCGTTGGAACGCTTTTGAGGTCAGACTTCCATAAGTTTGACCGGGAGCTCGTCACAAGGCAATCCAGTGAAACATCACCGAATCCGGACTGGCTGAGAGCTTCAAGAGACCCCGAGAAGAAAAGCTCCAGAAAAGTTTCTAAGCCAGAAGGTAGAAACTTTGACAGAGACCTACCGCGAGGGGTAGCAGCCCAAGGCTCCATCGCGGTCGGCCTGAAACTTTGACCCGGTCTATTCCGACCAGATGTCCCGATAAGGTGCCATAGGTTTCTATGTGCTAGGTAATGCTAAATCTTTGAAAATCCATATCTCCGGTTCCCTACATTGAATTTTGTGGGTTTGGTGTCATTTTAAAGATAAAAATATTTCCTATATTTATTAATTGGTGTTGGATTTTTATTGTGCATTGAGTTTTAATTATTTACTGAATTTGTGTTTTTAAATGCTTTCCCTACCTGTCTTTTAAATTATGCCTGCCTGCTTGCAGCCAAGCTACTAAGGGTTGAGCATAAGAATCATCTTCTAAGACCTGTTGTGAGCCCTAAACTGTGTTAGCGGCCTTATTACCAGTGGCAGCTATCCATTTGCCCCTACTAATAATCCACTTTCCAACAGCCGCTAATAAACTTTTGGGTACTATAGTATATAGAGAGCCTGCATCCACCATGAGCTGGACTGTTTTTCCCTCAATTCCGAAAGAAGCCTTGGGTCTGGACTGCCTGTCGGAACTATCCAATTCATCTATACACAATATTCTGTCAGTTCCTATGTCTTCATCGCTATCTACCCTGCCTTTCTGTACAGCTGCCACCTTGACTTTGTTGCTCACCTTGCCCCTTTCGACCACAACGTTTACACTCTTTCCCAACAGCATAACAATTTTTTAAATCAGCAGTATGAAAATTACTCCTGCATCTAGTACACATTTTCTCCTGTTGTTTACCACTCTCAAACACTTTGAAGGGGGTAAAGCTGACGTTCCTTTTTGCAAGCCCACCTTTCTTTGTATCTCTTCCATATGCTTTGCCTGTGCTTAATACTCTTGTGTCCTCCAGCTCAACACACCTTACCCCACATTGCTCTCTTTTCTCTCCATTTCCTTCATAAATTGATTCGATTGTTCTACAATTTTATAATGGCATCATGTAATGATGGATTCTTTGCTGTCCATAGTCTTTCCTGCATCTTCTTATTTTTACATTGCACTATCAGTTGATCAAGAATCTTTTCCTCCCTCATGTTCCTAAATGGACACTTGACAGAAAGTTCACGTAAGTTAGCAGCAAATTGATCCACTGACTCATCCGCTTTTGAGGTTGTGTGTAAAGTTAATGCTGTTTATCCATAAGACAACGACTGCAGTTGGTGCGCCCTCTCCAGCCAGTGAACAACTGACTTTAGATGGAACTCCACTGCATCACAGCACATGGCAATACTAGAACATATAATGTACACTAGGTCAAAGGATAACCCTTTACAAGGTTTAAAGCTACAGGTAGAAAAGGAATTATCTTGTCAGGATACAATACTTTCCCTTACTAAAAGCTCTGTTTTGTCTTCCCAATCTTTCCAGTCTATCCAGTAGGTATTAGATGGAGTTTGCATTGGTCTCGCTCACTTGCATAGGTCCCTCTCACCCACCACTGCCTTCTTTAGTACGCAGTGGCCACGCTGGAAGGTTTATAGCACTTAATACAAATCACAATTAGAATAAAATCTGTAGGTTGGGCATCTGAAGTAAGTTATATAAAAGATCATCTGTATGCAGAAGGAACCCCTTTGGGCATGCCCAAGATGTTTATACCACCGTTTCGGGAGCAGGAACAAAGAATGCAAGCTGTGTTGAAAAAAATCAGAAGGGAGATGAAGGAAAGGAGGGTATCAAGGGGCAAGTCCACTATTCCACCGATACCCTCTCTCTCTCTGAGTTAGCCACATGATATTCCTAGTGCAATTCAATCACTACAACGACTTAGCGATCTACTCTGTCAACATCTACAGAGCCTCCAGATGCACGCATTGCCAAAAAGAGTGCAGCCTCTCTGCCTCACCGTAAAGCGTACAACCAGGGACAATAATGACCAACTTAACTTCCTCATGGTTGGCCATTAGCATGCTTGAATCCTATCCTATGATTGCAGATGCTCAGATGTCTGATAAGAGCCTTAAACTGCACATTGAAAATTAGATTGCTGCAAAAAGAAACTCCATACCATCACAAAAGAGCCCTGTATGTTGTCCCCCGTGCCTATCTTGCACAGCACTTTACTTCTCAAGGTACCCGGACTATATTTACACAGTCTACCTCACAAAAGCAAAGAAGTATACCCAAATGTTCTGCAATTTCCATTGGCACAAATAGGCTGATGGAATTTCTAGACCACCCATGGATACAGCCAATTCTCCCAGCCAACATTTTATGATTTGCACACAGCCCAATTCTATAGTGCCAAACTCAAGTCCAGTCATATCTACTTTTAGTCAGGGAACGCCAAAGCCGCAGAGTTTTATTCTACTGAAAATGCAAGCATTTTGACTAGCTACTGAGAACCAAAAGCTTAATGCTACAAATGAAAGACAGGCAAATTAAAGAGTTGGCAGGCTACAAAAGAAACATTATAGCCAACATTTCCCAGCATGCAAAGACATGTGATGCCTGGGAGGCTTGAGAAACAAAATGTATCCCTGGTTAAGAGGCCAGGTTAGGCCAAGCATAATCTTGATTTATGACTCTAGAAAATCGAAGAGCCTGTACAGATGCAGAAGGAACCTGATTGGTCCTAGAAGCCGCAACCACCCCACATTTCTTTATCACACCAATGACATACTCACTTTGGGGAATATCATGAACGGCCAACCTATCGCCTGATTCTATCGCCTGGTGAGCGCACTATCAGCAACGAGCATCGCCGAGGCAATAGAAATCCATGCAAAAGCGGCAGAAGGAGTCGAAATCGCTGGAATTCTAGCAATAGAAAACCGCTTTAGGGAAAACCTTATTATACATTATAGATATGGCTTAGTAAGAAAAATAGCAGGCGTTACAAACTGGCAACAAACCTGGTTAGCGCAGATTTTTATATCACTATGCGTGTTAGCGATACACTTGTAAATAGAGAGAAGCTGGGTTAGCGATAAAATCCCATGCTGTTTCACGGGACACGCCTCCCTTGCATCTCATTAGCGATGCAAGGCGATGCGATGTTGAAGCCAGCGGTAATCCCATTAAACACGTGTTAGTGTGCTCTTGTAAATAAAGCAATATTCTTATCGTCACATTTCGTCCGAAAACGGACACAAAGGCTGCGATAAAAATATCACTAGCCCTTGATAATATGCCCCTCAAAGTGGCTGACAATTATAACTTCGTGCGTCCTTCAGTTGCTCTCTTTCGAGATATGACCACAGTTAAATGTTGTTCCCCTAGAATTGAAAATATATATATATATCTCCTTTTAGTTCCTTGTTTTTCTCACTTATGTTCCCATGACTCTCCTGGTTAGTTTTTCTTTGTTTTCAAGATAATAATATTTTTTATTTCATGTTCTTAAATTGTGCATGTTGTTTGTCTCATGCACCGAAGGATTGTTGAACATTTTTTTGCCTGCAAAGATCCTATCTGCCTAGCATTTTTTCCTGCGCCGTTACTGAAGCTTCCAATCCTGTGACTCCATTCTGTGAACCTGTACCAGACCCTGAAAGGACTGTAATTTGCAGTCCTTTAAGATATCTGTTCACCCCTTGCAATGCAAATGTAATCATTATTCGTGATGCTGCTGACAGACAAGCGAACAGGGTTTCCACTTTTTCAAACTCTGTCCAACAACTGACCTCCTGGGGCTATATCGGTGGCTCAGCACTTTTGAAAAGGCTTCTGCTTTGCACTTTGAACTTGAATAAGTATTTTTCTTATTAGCCTGAGTTCCAGGGGGATATAATAAGTAGACCCAAGAGTAAAAGGCGCACCTAATTTTCTTTAAGCTGGGCTCTTTTTTTATTTTAGTATTTTCTTGAGGCTGGTTTCAACAAAATAATTGGTCAGTGCGTGCAATATATGTATCCATCATTAGACATGCAACCTCTCTGGCATCTCGGGGTGGGAGTACAGCGAGGGCACAGAGGCAGTCATTTATCTGCCGCCAGTTATACTCAGCTGATATTTTAAGGAGACGAAAAAGACGAAAATATCCTTCTATGACTGTTTCTATTTTATCAGGAGTGGAGCATGTATGCTAGTACTTCAGGGTAAAAAAGTGTTGGAAGACAGTAATAAAACTAATAAGTAACAAGGGGCCACGTGTACTATAAAACTAGGCACAAAAATTGGTCGCAATTTGCAACAAATACTTTTGCAACCAGCGTTGAATTTGGCAAGCCGCCCTATGTACCATTAGTAATTTCTTTATTGTTCGGTTAATTAAAACCACTACAATTTATAACATTCTACAACTTTTAAAACAAACATTTAAAACGTAGACAAGGAAATAAATAAGAAAAGGGCAGGGAAAGGAGATAAATAAAGAATTTCTGCAAAGAGTCAAAACAATTACGGCAAAGTTTCTGCAATACCAATTTATCTTTCAGCAATGTTCTTAAGACTCAATGGGAATCCGGCAAGTGGCAGCGTGCCTTGTTTTTTCTGCGAAACTGTCCAGGAATTTTACTAATCTACAGATCAGTTGGGCGTCCGCTGAGCACAGAGTCTGGATTATCGCAGATCGGCAGGTGCGGACTCCAAGCTTGTTGAGTTTATCCTTAAGCCAGTACCGACGTCCGTGATACATAGCTGGGCAAATACAGACTATGTGTATAAAGTCTTGGTTACCTGCACCGCAAAGATCGCATTCCGTTGTTGCTTGTGGTCTCCATCTAGGTTGGTCTAGTCGTGTAGGTAAAGTGCCCAGCCTTAAGTGGAGAAATTTACGTTTGAGGTTCAACGAGAATGCCGTGTCTAAATAAGGTGCTGGTGCGGGCCTTGTGTACGAATTAATAGTCATCCAGGCGTGAGTCCGGGTACTAAAAGTTATTTTGTCCTTGAGGAACGAGTGTTTCTTAGCAATCCTTTTGACTACCTGGTTAAACGAAGGGACTGGCAGTTTTGTTTCCCACAATGCTCCGAGCTCAGTTTCCTCTAATGAGGACTTTAGGTATTTTGAGTACTCAGAGTTCGGGCTTGTCTGGATTGCTCCCCAGAGTGCGCCATTCAGTTTCTTCTCCTTGTTTCTCCATACGTTATACCAAAATTTAATGGCCTCATATTTTTTCAGTAAGACCTGGGATTGTAATCCAAGTTCAAGTCTGACTTGCGCTGGGGAAGAGTTATTCGGTAACAAGAGAACCCGTTTGTATACTTTAGTTTGTATTTTATCCAGGAGGGTGGCGCTTTTCCCGTGGTGCAAAATGCTCCCATATGCTAAAGTGGGCAATAATTTAGCTTTCATTGCAGTTAGCAAAGGGGAGACTAGAGGGCCCTTTAGCTTGACTGCCAAGTTGGTGAAGGCGTGTAATAATGTGGCCCCTTTTCTTTCAACTATTTACAACAAGGGGTGGTGATGGACAGAGTCTCTAAATTAAGCAGAGTACTCTCACCCAGTCAAGAGATCAGGGCTAGATCCAACACCGTTTTTTAGCTCATTGCACCATCCCAGTTTCAGAACCTGGCTGTATGCAAATTAGTCTGTCCCTGGCCCAGTGCATCATGGGAACAGGGCAGACCAGACTACAAAAGCCAATTCTTACACTGGGAAGGAAACAAGCTTCCGGGGACTGGTTTCTGGCATTACAGCCTTTTCTTTCAACAGCTTTGAGATGCACCAGGAAATTTAAGTGTTTGTCTAGGTGTACCCCCAGATATTTATAGCTGTTGACGGATTCCAGCTGATTGTTGTTTATTCGGAAAATTGGTGGATTTTTGCGACGCCGTGATATAAGCATAGTCTTTGTTTTCTTAACATTTATTGTAAGCAGGTTCCTTTTAGTGTAGGCGGACAAGCACCACATCGTCCGCGTACGATAAATGCGTTAGACGAAGGGTGCCTAACCTGGGAGGATGCGCGTTAACCTTATCTAGGCTTTCTGCCAGGTCACTCATAAATAAATTAAATAAGTGTGGGGCCAGGACGCATCCTTGCTTTAGTCCATCAACAGTGTAGATCTTCCTGGTCAGACGTCGCCCATTGTCGATTTTCACCTGCATCCAGGTTTCAGTGTAGAGGTTAATGATGGGCATGAGAATTGAGTCCGGTAGGCCCTGATGTTTTAATTTTGCCCATAACATTTGCCTGTTGACACGATCAAATGCCGCTTTAAAGTCTACAAAACAGGTGTGAAGGTCGAGGGAGTTCTGTAGACTTTTCTCGGCAATAAGACAAAGGGCCATGGTATTTGTCGTAGTACCCATGCCGCGCCGAAAGCCGGTCTGATTCGGTGGTATTTTATTGTTCGTTTCTGACCAGTCAGCCAGGTCTGCCAATATCAGTGACGCATAGTATTTTGATTCAGCGTCGAGGAGGGCAATCAAGCGATAGTTGTTTGGATCCTTACGCTCTCCGCCTTTATAGATTGGAGATATAATAGCTCCCCTCCAGCTCTCAGGAATACCGCCTGCGTTTGTAACTGTTTGAAACAGTAAGTTGAATTTGCTGGCCCAGTACTGCGGGTCCGTCTTGTAGATGGCTTGTGGGACGCCGTTTGGGCCTGGGGCACTATCTTGCCTGCTTTTCTCAATTATTTTTAAGATGCTTTGTTCAGCATCATACTTGGACCATGATGCTATTGGGCCAGTGCCCTTTACGCTGTTCCCTTGATGGGCTGGAGAAATGGCTTCCCGCACTGGGTTATCTTTTGCTTCAAAGGCCAGGATGATAGCTGCACTCTGACTGTTGATTGAAAATGTGTCCGTTAGATGTTGAGACCATTGCGATTCAGTTATGCAGGCCATGCTTATTGGTTGGGCTGCCCGGTTTACAGAATTAACTTGCAGCCAGAAGGCCCGCGAGTCGGCTCTCTTGATGTAATGCAGTAACTTAGACCAGAACTCATTTTGGAGATTTTGTATTTCAGTCCATATTAATTTCTTATATTGAGTCCTGACCTTTCGTACTGCTGACCAAACACAGGCGTTTTGAGCGTGACTACGTGTGTGCACAAGATTCCGAATCAGAGTAAGCCGCAATCTAAACTAGCTCATTATTATTCATGAGGCAGGTCACAAATTGCGACTCTCTCTGTTTAGCCACAGTTGTATGGATGGTGGCCTGCAAGGATCATCAGTCCATCCTACCTGTGTCTGTGATAAAATATAGAAAATATCATTTTTTTTAATGCTGCCCATTTTCTTTAAAGGAAATTGGACTGTGCCTTATAAATAAAAATAAAAAAACAGTTTCAGTGAGAGTTCCATTGATGTGGACCACTGCCTATTCTTGAAACTTCTTTCAACATTCACCAAGCGGTTCTAAAGGGCTCCTTTCCATTTTGCAAACAGGTTACCACCTCAAATTAGAGGGTAGTAACTTTCAATGGTTGGTTGCAAATCATTGATACATCTCATACCGAATCTCTGTTTGAAAGAACATCCACAACAGACCCCTTTCAGATTGTAATTTAGTGTGGAGTTGCAAAGACATTTTATAAGTTGGTAAAAATGTATAGACTCTTAAAAAGTCTTTAGTACATTGTAAAAAATGTTTTAGCTGTGACAGACAACAATTCAGGCTGCCTGCACAGCTGGCCCAATTATCAGCATTTTATTTCAGTTCAGCAATGCATGGATAAGGAAATCCTTTCACATTTAGTCTATCCCAACATAATACCAAGAATTCCCCGTTTTCGACATATTACTTTTCTTGTAATAATTTGGCATGTTATAATGTTGTCAACATCTGCGGTGATTAGTCCATGTTGCTAAGCAAATTCACAGGTGGGTTTATGGGTCTATCTCTATTGTCCTTATTACTGCTGAGATATGACATCTAATGACTGAAAGAAATTGTAACAGCTAGCAGCCAAGGTGAAAGGCAGACCAAACAGCATAATTACATTTTCAGTCTAATCAATGAAAATAGGAACTAGCTTTTTCTTCTGCTCTGTTTTGCTAAAATGAACGGCGATCAGCAGAAAGGAGATGATTATGACAACATGTTTATTTTTTTAACACTGTGAGTCATTTCAGGAAAGTTTGAATCTCTCTGCATGTTTCTAAACATTCTGAGCTAACACATTTTAATAATGTGCCTTACATCCAACTGAAGATAATACCTTTTTGTAAAAATCTGTTTTTGGGTGTTTAATTTCACTCTAGAGATTTCCCTTTTGTTCTTTATTTCTGCAACCACACTATTTCTTTCATTTGAAAAAGAAAGACACCAAGGATGCACGCAGTTTTTGGACAGGGTGATGCATGTTTTAAAAGGAATGAAATACCCTCTGCTGTAAAAATAAAATAATATTGCAAGTCACTTCAGAGTTTTATATCCTTATAAAGAAATGAATCAGTGACTTGCGATCTCCTCATAATGCAGAGGGGACTTTGTCTCATATATATTCTTTCAATTGGCATTATGCGCAGCTTTGGGGGTCCATGGAGCGCCCCATGCTGTCAATGATTTACAGGTTGCTCCTAGTGACCATTTTGAGTACCTGCCTTTTATATTCTTAAACAAAAAAAAATAACTACATAATTGAAATTTGGCACAACTGCTAAATTGTGCCACAGAAAATAAAGAAAGAAAGAGCTGCTCTGCAGTTTTCCCTTTTTCGTTTTCAGGGGCATATTTTGGGGCTCTGTGATACTGTGCACTAAGCCAATGAGCAGTGAGGTTAGTGGGATTCACAAATGATCTTCTTATTTAGTATAATTTATTTACCTATTGGAGAAATTGCTGGCGGCTAGCAAAGTGAAATCAGAGGCAGCCCCTCGCACAATCTTAACATTTTAGGAATCTGTGACAACTAATTTGATATCCTTGCAATTCAGTGAAAAGCGGAGCAGCACTTGTCACAATAAAGTATCTTTACCAAACTATAAAGCATATGTAGAATATTTGATAATGCTGCTTCTTATTGTTGCAGGAATTGGTTTATAACAAATGGACTGAAGGTTTGAAAAAATGTATTGGGTGTCAAACGCATAAATGTAAAGTTTATGTAGTTCATTTATGTTGTTCATTATAACTAGAGAGATTAGTCTTTAGAAATATAAACAAAGCTCAACACTTTAACCAATGACAACCAGGACATGAGAAGACATGAGAAATACTTCCCTTTCCACCAAGAAGGTACAGCTGTCACTTGGCCAAAATCATAGGCCAGATTCATTAAAGGATTGCACTGGTGCAACACAAGACAACAAAAAAACATAATGGCAGATCAACTTTCACAAGCAAAAGCTATTTTGAGGCAAAAGTTGCTCCTTGTCCAGTGTCCAATCCTCTTTGCACCAATTCGCAAAGATGCATGTCTGCTGTGGGGTAGCGCCCTAATTAACATGTTTACTCCAGCCACCACTATGTGTCCCATGGGTGTGGATTTAACATCATGAAAACTATTTTCTTGATGTTGAAAAACAGTAACAAAGTGTAATGTTCACTTCTGCCACACTGACTCCTGCGGATTGTCCACCTTGCAAACAATCAGCAAGAGCTAGTATGAAGCAGGAAGTGTAGTCATGGAAACCGCTGACATACATACGTTTACATCAGCAAAGCTGGATCAATCATGAATACGCCGAAAGATGGAAAACTACTGAAATCGTAGGAGACTTAACATGAGTAGAATTCCCAGTTTAAAAATAGTTTTTAGATCGATTACCAAATAAGTATTTGCTATTGTAGGACAGCGGTACAGCACATTCTATCACAAGGCTTACATGCGTAAAAGGAGGTCATAATTGCTACATTTTTCTGCTGTTCCTGGCTTGCTACATCCAAAAGTAAGTGTCCTTTATGTGCCACTTCTCATTCATAAGAAAGTTTGATTATGGGTATGTTGTATAATTTTAATTCCAATGGATGAACAATAAACTTTTGCTTGTTGTAATGAGGGTAGAAAATGCTTGATTGCCATCTATTGCAGCAAGAAACTATGCCCATGATTCAGAGAAAAAGAAAAACAAAGAAAAAAACACAAGAAAAAAGAAAGAGAGTGATAAGAAAGAAACAAGAGTGGGAGAGAGAACATAGAAATAGGGTAATGGTGATATGACAAAAAGCCAGAGATCTACAGAGGTTGTTAGTCAGGGAGGGAGAGAGGTAGGTGTTGTAGGTTAGTCCCCTTTCTGTATTTTCAAACCAAATGTATCACCTTTTAGCGACTTTATTTTTTCTGGTGTTATGACTCTTTTCAGGGTGATACTGCCATTCAGGGCCTGAGTATGTGTTCTGAGTCCTTATAACCGGCGCAGATACACCAGTGGCATAGAAGGTAAATGTCCTTTGTGGATTGGTGTTTGTAATGACACCACCCACGTATGTGACTAAAGTGTATGACCCTAGAGAACACTCTTGTGCTCTGGTTAGATTGCAGTTTACAAGTACTGCAGTGTCACTTGGCAAGGCAAAGTGTTTTTCCAAACAGAACAACCAACTTTTATATTTTAGCTAAGTCAGCCCTACAGTGTGCCTTGTAAGCAGTTCAGTTCAGTTCAGTTCAGTTAGCTTTATTCGATTTTTGTTACATAAAATCATAAAAGCAACATTCATATATATACACATCAATAAAAACCATTTCATTACAATAAATAACACTAGATTAAAACAGTAAGCACAAAGGGTTAATAATTTAGTATAAAAAAGTGAACCATGGTGGATATCAGGGAAAAGATTCCCCCACCATAAGTTGTAACAAAATGCTGCTTGCCACTGTCTATAGAGCTATCTTATCCAGGATGAGGGCTAGTTATGAATAAAATCACTTTATCGTATCATGGCTTTGTAATATATTAGAGTGGGCAATCAAAGTTATTTTCTACATAATAATAAAATGTATTTCTGTTGTAAATGTAGAATATTTATAACTTTAGTGGAAAAGTACTGTTATAAAAGTGTAATGTGTGGTGACTGAGAGGAAACTGGTTTGGAAATAAATATACAACAATGGCATGCTGGAAACGACCCTCTTTCCGGAAGACAATCGCTAGGCCCCTGATATCGGGAAGGTTGGAATGGTGTTAACCGTGCCCACTTAGGAATGATTGCCTTTCTGAGAGGGGAATATGAATATGAACAGTTGGCAAGACAGACAGAAGCTTTAATAGGCTTTCTTTGAAGGGGATATTCCAAATAGGGCTGTCAGGAACTGAAATAATTCATGCCCATAGCCTCCCTATTCATTCTGTCTGTGTTCCCAGTAGCAGTAGACGAAAACCACATCCTGGGAAGGGAGTGGCTAGAAGAAGGGGCAAGGTTCCTGCAGCTGAGGGAAGGAAGGGGCATTTTGGATGACCAACTCTGGGAAGATTTGCAGTAAACTGAGAAAGGAAAAGCTTCAAAACGATTTTGGGATTGTCTGAGAAGGTTGCCAATTGGTTATGGAGAATTCTCCAATCAATGGCTAATGTACAAGATAAGACTGGCACCGCACCATCATCTCCTAAGAACATTTCTGGAACTCAAGTGGCAACACCCATAAAACTTTGCCTGAAAACTGAAAGGAAGAAGACAAAAGAACTCCTGACTCAAGCTGGCACACAGGGGCTGGAACTGCTCTCCTTGTGCATTGTGTTTGGCCTATTGTTGGCTGCTTCAAAGACAAAAAAAAAGACAGAAGGAGACCTGATACCAAAAAGACCCAGCTGGCCACGATGGATTGGGACCAATGGGAGCCATGGCTAGAGAGAGACCTGGAGACATATTGCTGAAAGCAACCCAGCATCATAATTGGTATGGTGCTTTTGGACAACTTTAGAATTGCAGAAAGGGCAACAAATGATGGACTTGTTGGTGCAAAAGGTCTGGCCATACACTAGTAAGTGCCATTTGTGCTCGACCTCCTACTGATTAAAGATGTGGTCGCAAAAATAAGAAACCTGTCAGGAGGCACATTGACTGACACTACATATGATGCATTGCCCATTTTGTGTGTGCCCCAAGAGTGCCACAGGGGTCCCAGGGATCTCTCAGATATCCCCCCACTGGTAGCTGTAGTCATAAACCTCCCTACCCTGTAGGGGGATCCCTGCCCTCCCCATGAAAGTAAGGCTGCGCCCACCTCCTGCAGTGAAAGGCAGACCAGTGGCTTAAAAAAGCAGATCCGATCTTCTCTAAGATGGTCCTCTAGTGTTCGGGTTGAAGACTAGAGGAGGGAGATACTTTTAAGTGCCTGCTGCTAAGGTGTGGAATCGGCTTCCCCTCTTCTCGAGACAAGCAGAAAATGAAACCATATTTAGAAAGCAACTTAAGACCTGGCAGTTCTCTCAGCATAATCTGACCACCACTTGGTGCAGATTGACGGTATTTGAAATGAGGATTTACCACCTGGATGCTCCTTTGGTGGAAATTGTTGCACTTTACAACTATTAGATAACACAACATAACTAATGTGCTCATCCCAGTTCAAGCACAGGATTGCTGGGAACTGTGTATTTACTGGAGAAGGGTGTGCTGCCCCACGTTGCCCTAGTTAAAGATGCAAACTGGGACACTGCACACAATGTCTAATTCAGTCCCTCCTGCCTAGATGCCTGCCCAGAGGACCTGTGGATAAATGAGTAAATCCCTACCTGACTACAGCTTCCAATGTTACTCTTCGGGAGTGTTTAAAAAACAAAAGTGACTAAGTATGAAGTTAAAACCTTGCATCTAGGTGATCCAAGTTTGATCATGTTGGTGTCTTTTTGTTTACTAGATTTTTCTTGTTTGATCAAACTGGTATAGGAATATTATTTTGTTTTGTTCTTGACTTTTTATTTGTTTGGTGCTCCTTGAACTTTAAAACACATTTTTATGCGGAATTCCCTATTGCTTCTGCCGTTATACAACGAGCTGAGCAGAGATGCTCTTCCATCTGCATTGGAACCTAACCGGATTGTGTTTATTAAGTTGGTAGGGGTTCCACAGCCCAAGGTAACAGTGACATTTCTGACACAGCAGTCAGACAAAAAGTGGAAAGGGTTACAGCATTAAAGAGGGTGTGTGGGAGAAGGTGATAGAGTGAAATATAGTCAGGTAAAGAGATGAGTAAAACATTTGTATCTTTTAACTCTTGTTTGATTAATCTTAGGCCATAATTAAGAGATTGGTGGATAGGTTACTTCATCACAAACGTGACGTATTCCCTCTATTATTGCCTTATTTCAAATCCATTATATCCTATGAAAGGCACTTATGATTTATTTACCTTTCATTGCTGTACAGTCCTGCTGTTCAAACTTAACACCGCTGATACATCTCACAGTTTTTGCCTTTGCCACGTTTTCCATCTGTAAGATATTTTTAACGTGACAATATATAGTAGATTTGGACAAAGTGGAATTTGTATTCCTGTAATAAAGATAAAAAATTAAAACTGAAGAGGTTCCTCTTCAATGCATACCTTCTTTTCGCCTAACTGGGAATCCCCACTTCGAGGGCATCATCCATGTTACCTCTTCGTTTATTTTGATTACCCATCCAACACCAAATGGTGGAAACTATGGCCCTGATTCACTGAGGTAAACTTGCACTTTAAGTTGCAGATTTTCTTCCTATGCACAAATAAATTGTATGCAAAGCATCTTTACGATTGCTTAGTCTCCAACAAGCCTGCTCTTTTATGTGCAGAATCTCCGCCAGGAGTGTGGTGCGCACCAGTCATAAAGATACTACTCATAAAATGTGTTCATGAATAGCAAAAAAAATCATAAACTTACACTAAACTGTAAGTTTACCTTTGTGAATCAGGCCCTATGTACCTATTTCCAGGGTGCTCAGACACAATTCTGAAAAGCTGCACTTTGCTGTAATTACTAAAAACCGTTTCCTCTAACGCTGGCTTTAAAAAACAAAAAAATCTTCTTTGTTCAGTGTTCAACCAAGACAGGTTCAAGCTGAAGAAAACCTTTAAAGAAAGGTGACAAGAGAGTACGAATTTTTATTAAACCTGTAGTTGCTGTTTGCAGTAGCTGCCCTTCCGGTTGCAGTGCATGCTGGCTCCTGTGGACACAGGATTTGATTGCACCTGTACAGAGATGAAAGAAAAGGCTCAAGCCGCCTCAGCTAAATGCCCCTAAGAAACTGTCTGGGACGAGATGATTGCTGTGCTCTGCCAGAACATTACTTATTTAAGGGGCTGAAATGAAAAGTAAACCACGAGGCAAAGAATCCGAAGCAGAAAGAAAGCAAAGCAAGCAAGGCGTTAGAAACAATGTTCCGGCTCTAAAGGCATTATTAGTGACAGGTGCGAAGACAGTAAACCAGACAGAGCACCAGCAGTAACAAATCATGTGCCACACCATGTGGTTCACAGTGTGACCGATTACAAATCTTTCTTGTGCTTTGAACATCATTGATCTTTGCTCTGCCCTTGGCTCTGCGGCTTGCCATGAGGACAGAACACGTACTGTAGTTTATTCCTAATATCACCAGTTTCTCCACATACAACCTGGAGGCATATCACCAACAACTGGCGATAATTATGATAATTATCGCCGGCTATCGCCGCTTGTTTTTATCGCGGAGATAGCGTGCTATCAGCGACGCTTATCTCCAGAGCGATAAAAACAACCGAGTTATCTGCTGCCAAATGTGCAATTATCGCACGTTTGGCGCTACGTTTGTGATAGGACAGGGCATACTTAGCCATGATATCCACCTTCCATTGGATATCATGGCTAAGTCAGATGAAAAGCAGGCGTAAGGAAAGTAGCGATAACCGTGGTTAGTGCTACTTTTCTTATCGCTCTGCAGGTTAATGTGAGGCTTGATAATAGGAGAAATGTCGCTTAGCGACATTTCTCCCGTTATTCTGGGGAGGAACACCCACTTTGCATCTCTTTAGAGATGCAAAGCTGGGAGTTAAGGGAAAGGGCGCTGAGGCAAGGATTCACGCGATAGCGTGACCTTGCTAGTAGGGCGATAGAATTATCGCCGCTTACTGGGGGAAAACGGCTGCTAAAGCGGCGATAATTGTCTTGCTGATATACCCCTAAATGACTTAGCGATTCAAATGTGTTCTCTTGGAACATGATTTGACATTACTGTAACAAAGGTTGCAGTATGTTTGCAGCCACGTAGTGGTAAGAATGTCCACAAACCAATATGTTGTAGGGATTAAAGAGTAGAAGGAATAGTTGATCATGTTTTTGTTCTGAAAACAAGAACAAGGCTCACAGTCTTCATGTTTGGCTACTCATCACTGACTGGACACAGCAAGACAAATTGGGACGATAGCCCAGTTGACAATATACAAATGGGGGCTGCTGCATCCCGTTACTGTTCATGCAACTTTGGGCTTCAGGGGGCTATTATAGAAAGTGATCCAGGGATGCAGTGTGCGTTTGAACCAGCTTATTGCACCCATGGGGTATTTTGCTATTATAGAATGGACCGCAGACACGTGTGTGCTCCTCTTCTGCAATACATAATGCAATGATGCTAAATAAGTGTGTGTCCATAAGATGTGAGCGCACTGGCGAAGAGGTCATCGAGAAACACATTGACTGTGCACTACATAGAGGTGATGCACAATCAGTGTCTTATCAATGGTGCCCCTTGGGAGTGTCCCAGGGGCCTCCAGGTGTCGCCGTACAGGTGGGTACTGTCACTCACTGCACCTGCCTCCAGGAAGAGTCCTATCCCTCTTTAATCCAGAGTCCAGATTACTGACTTTAGACCAGGGAACACAACTAGCTTCAAGCAGTTGGTGCACATCCCTAATGTGCTGTTCAGAATACCAGGGTGCCCTGGCTCAATCTGTGTCTTGTGCACCCAGTTAAGGCTGTGCAGTAGAGTAGAATGGTACAATGCCCCCTATTTGTAATATAGCTCCTGCTGAATTGCTGTAGAAATCATCCCCATAAATTTGATTCCACTTTGAACAGGTTAATGGTGCCTGGTGGTGTATTTTGGTTCCACGTATCTTTATGTAAACAATAGAATCACCCTTGTTGTCTCCACTGCAAGAAGACACAACCTCCAAAAATCCCCAATTGAAGCTAGTAGACGGCTCCTGTACCTGCAAAGCTGGATTTTTCACCAGAAACTGGGCTCAGGATGCCTGACATACTTGCTCCCTACCTTAGGTGCTCTAATTATTTATAAATGTAAACATGACATAAGCTGTGCGGTACGCATGTATGTGTGTACGTAGCCTTTATGGACAGGATCATTTTTCCAGCTTATATTATTTCTCGTTGATGATTTGATTTGATTCGGTACTTGTATTGCGCGAACTGTCAACCTACGGGTATCCTGGCGCTTCTGAGTGAGGAGGGAGACCTTGGTGGAGAAGAAGGTCGGGCCGAGTGTATGGGAGGTGGAGATCTAAGCTTTTGGGAAAAGCCAGGTTTTTAGGCTCTTTCGGAATTCAATCAGGGTGTCTATTTGTCTCAGATTCAGATTCCTTGATCAGCACATTGCTTTGTAGGATATTTGCAGTAAGACATATTGCAACATGTAATGTCAATTCTGTTTCCAAATAATTTATATACAAATCTGAAACATTTTGGAATGTAAATCATTCAGAACTTTGCCATGCACATCCACAGCACATACTGAACATGCAGTTCTCCTTTGACCCAGATTGGTAGAGTGCGAGCCGACCAGTTGTTGAGATCTCCTCCAAAGGTCCACTCAACCTTTCTTAGTGGTCTGTGGGAAGGATGAATGGCACAGAACAGAGCAGGGAAATGTCTGGTAGTGTATTTGCTAGGTAATCACATCCTACCACAGTAATTAGTTTCTTCTCATCCAACCATAAAGGGAATTGAAGTGGAAGTTTGATTGAATTCCTAGTGGCATGAATGCATGAGTAGATCTGTGTTTTTTGTATCATTTTAAGGACCTTGTATTGAACTTTCCTGCTCCTGGAGGACTAAAAATAACTTAATAAAATACTCTCCAAAGCTGCATGCTTCCACGGCTCTCAGAGCAGTAGTTGTATTACTAAACACAAGACGCATTTTCGAGAGCAAATTACGAAGCCCATACTCCAGCACAGAAGATTAGCTATTGCTTGGGGCAGAACTGTTCTATCATTATGAAAAACAACTGGGAATGCAATCTACGCAGGTTCTGAAAATACGATGCAAGCATAATTCGCAGAGGGTGGGAAACATGGAACTGAAATACTGATTGAAATTCTGATTTAAAACATTTTGAATTTCGAGTGATCAAAAAGTAACCTACTCAGCTAAGTAATCAGCCAAAGAAAAGCAATCAAAAGTGTGTTTACGCTTTTTGTCTGCTTTTCTGTGGCTCATTGAGCTTCCCTTCACCAGAAGCAAGGGGAGGAGCCCTGACAGCAATCTGCAAACAGGCTGATCAGATCACAAGAGGCAGAGAGGGCGGAGCCAGGAGGATTGAGCTGTTTTATCACCTAAAGATTGAGGTGCCAGACGGTGTGCACTACTGCAGCTGACCTTTTTGGCAGCTGACCTTTTTGGCGATGTTGAAGTAGATGTGCAAGACAACAAATTTAACCGGGCGAGCTGAGTCAAGGGTCTGGCTTGGCTCTTAGAGACAGCGAAAGAACCAAGCCCTGAAAAAGTTTGCTATGTAAATCATACAACAGGCATCACCTAAAATATGATATCTCTTCCAAAAATTGTATTTCTTTCACATTTAGAAGTATACATGTTAAAACATCACATTATAGTACTATTCTGAGAAATGGTTGTTAAAAAGTTTTTAAACATGAGGTTAGAACCATTCATTCCCGGTCGCCACACTGGAGAAGGGCTTTTTGTGAACTAAGAGGAAAGACAGTTGTCATGTGAATCCTGTATGTGGCCCTGGTAGAAATGAGATTTCTGGTTGGCTAGGGCATGCGCCTAAGCCAGGCAGAAACCAATACTCTAGTTAGGGCAAGGGAGTTACAAGCTGAAGATAACCCCTGTTCACCCCCTTGGTAGCTTGGCACGAGCAGGCAGGCTTATCTCAGAGGCAATGTGTAAAGCATTTACACAACACACTCACACAGCAGTGACACACTAGGCACATCACAAAAGAAACTCTACACAAGATTATATGAAAATAGCCTTTGTATTATCCATCAGCCACATCAGAGCATAATCATATATATACCCTGTGCCACCTGGCACTAGGTATTACTTAACAGGGGATTATATACATTACAGGGCCATTCGGGCCACTGTCATAAACATCAGCACACACAAGTTGTGGGAAATAAACACAACGAGTAACTACTGGTAAAGGCACTTAGCATAAACACATTATGCATGACATCTAAGGCATATATCCTACATTTACTAGTGTACCACAGTTACAGTAACAAGGTGCACACGTCACCTCAGGGCCTTACACCTCACCAAAACACAGGATGAACCCCAGGCCGACTGGCCTTCCTCCGGGGCCCATCTTTGGCTTCCCCATAAGGCCCTCTGTCCCAAACTCAGGGCTCTACTAGCATGTGGCCTTTGAACTGGCCACCAGGCTGCCGATGTAGCAGAATACTGGCCCCAACAGGCCGGTACAGGAATGGGGTGAGGGTGCAACTCACCCGTGTCTCTTCATCGACACCAAATGCCCCCCACGTTGCAGCTGCCTGCGATCTGGCGGTGCAGCTGTATCGACAAAATAGGCACCACAGCGTGCCACGTAAGCCCCCCTTACCAAGGCTTCTCTTTGTAGGGCAATCGGCACAAGCAGGCAGCAACAATGTACTTTGTAAGCCCCACCCACCAGGGCTTCTCTTCTTCCCTAACAATCGGGAAAGTGAGGACCTCAGTAGGGAGCCCGCGAGGCTCCGGTCCCTCCTTGGGAGTCCGGTGAGCCTGCGAGGCTCTGTCTCTTCCTTTGGCGATCACTAACGCAGGGTAGGCTCCCGCCTGCATTCAGGCTCAGTAGCGTTTCTCCTTTCGGTGCAGGCCACACCCACAACCTGGATCAGCCCTTGCCTGGCTTCCGCCCAGTCTTCACTCTATGTTTTCTGGCCACTGGCCACGCCCCAGGTCACGCTCTCTTTGCCTGACTTCCGGCCTAATCGCTTGAGGTAAGCGTAGCTGGAACCCTCTTCTCGAACTCAGGAAAAGATAACGACCGAGTGCCCGCGACGCGCTCTTCATGGCCAAAGTTGGAGCCCCCTCTACGGGCTCTTTTAGAAGCATGCAGGGCTCTCCTCATCACCGCAAGAGCCCTGTCCACACCCAGGCAACAGCCGCCTGGCTTACTGGTCTGTATCTCTTCTGCCATGGCGCCCTACCAGTGACAAAGTTGGAGCCTCCTCCTCGGACTCCAATGGACAATAAAGAATGCAGTGCTCATGAGGCACTAGGTCCCAAGTTCAGTGGGGCAGAGCTGGGCACAGGCAGGCCTGCACGTAGGGACACCCAGGAGACAGCAGCTGGGTCCCACGGTGGCTCCTCCTCACCCAGCAGTCTTTCAGCTCCAGCAGGTAACAAAAAATTCCTCCTGCACATGGGGTCACAGCCCCAATACTTATACCAGTTAGTGTCTTTGTTCTTCCCCACTCCAAATCAGTTCTGGTGGGTACTTCCCTACATCCTTTCATGTGTACCACCACCCTTACTATTAGAGTAGGCTCTGGCCCCAGACACACCACAGGGGGGAGGAGCCAGCATTGTGGAAGGCAGGCACAGTCTTATTCAGGGTCAGGTGCTACTCCTCCCACTACTCCAAATGCAGATTGGCCTATTCAGGCTAGCGCTGCCTCACCCAGCCCCTCTGGAGCCACTGAACCTCCCCAGCTCCTGTCACTTTAGAGCCAGACATGCAATACACATCAGGCAGGCACAAATACACATAGCATACAGAAATCCCAACTTCTAAAAGTTGGCCACGATACTCCTCTCATCTCAGGAATTAGCACTGAAACACATATCATGGAATCCATAATGCATTGTTATGAGAGGGCAGCCTCACAGTATTGATCATTTAAAATGACTGTTTGTCACTACCAGGACATGCCACACAGTTAAGGCACATGTCCTACCTATTACCTACAGCGCTCCTTGCCCATAGGGCTAGCTAGGGCCTACCTTAGGGGTAAATAATATGTTGCAAAAGGAGAGTCACAGACGTGACAACCACTTTATGTGCCACGTCACAGTGGCAGTAAACTGTGTGCACAGGCCCTGCAATGGCAGAGCCCTGAGAAAGGTTTGAAAGGCTACCTTGGTGGGTGACACAAGCAGCGCTGCAAGCCCACCATGAGCATTTAATTTACTGGCCCCGGGTATATGAGATACCACTTTACAAGGGACAGACAGGTAAATTAAAAACGCCAAACAGGAGTAGACCAATCTTACCACGTTTACCATAGAGAGCACATGCACTTTACACTAGACAGCAGTGATAAAGAGTCCTGAGTCCTAAAACTACCAACACCAGGTCAGAAAAAATATCAGGAGGAAGCCAAAAAGTTCAGGGATGACCCTGCAAAAAGGGCCAAGTCCAACAGGCCCAGATCATTCTCTTGCAACATTATAGTCTATTAAATCAAATACAGTAGGGTTTTGTATGACTGGTATTCTGAACTCACATATTTGAAAGCATTTTCATACACTATTATGAAGAAAAAGAACTTTTGTTGTAATAAATTATTTGCCTAATATTACACAATTTAAGCGAATAAGCATTGATTTATCCATGTATTCTGGTTTCACTATGTAAAAATCCGCCTCTAATGAGCATCTGTTTATCTCTCCTTTTTATGGCAATGCTTTGTTTTTATCTCTGTGCATAGCTCTGCAGTTTTTATGTAGCACCAACTCTACAGAAGGTATTGAAGGGCTTTACATGAGCATCAATTATATTACACAAGGTCACATAAATTTTTTTGGGTACTGTGAGACTGAGTAATTTGCCTAGAACCACAGGATGCTGACCCAATGAAGAGACTCAAACCTGGTTTTCCAGTTCCAAAGTCAACATCTTTGACTGTTACGCCACATCTTGGGTAGAGCGAAGGTGGCAGGCAGAAGCCACATGAAACCACGGCTCGTTATGAGCTCGAGGTTCCAACAGTACCTCGAAATGAGCCAGAGCGAGGCTTCAGTCTCGAGCCTTGCTTGAGCTTCCAGTGACTCGCCCACCTCTATGTTCAAGACATTGGGAGAGGGCCAGCCACAGACTGCTCTCTTTACCGGCCTGTAATGTTTAATGTAGTCAGCAAAGGAAGCATTCTGATTGGCTGGCCAGATCCTAACATTTTTCTCGATTGCTAATGCATTTTATGGAGAACATATCATGTGCTGGAACCTCTGTGGTACGTACTCTGGCTTTTGAGACATTCACTGTGTGCTTTGATTTATCAAAGCAATGATTCATTCAAAGCTAATGGAATTTAATAGACACAGAAGTCATTTGTTATTGCTTTTTTCTTTATGTTGCTTTGTGAATTGTCTGACCTATCTGCATCAATGTACAATACAGTACCCAAGAGATTGGTGTTGTCTCCAGTGCATTCAAGATCTAAACAGAGTCTTACTTGATCAACGTTGTGACGTGTACTTCTTGTCTCTTCTTACAGCTGGCGGCGCTAGAGCGGCAAATCTTTGACTTCCTTGGATACCAATGGGCCCCCATACTTGGAAATTTTCTTCATATAATCATTGTCATATTGGGATTGTTTGGAACCATTCAGTATAGGCCACGTTACATTATTGTGGTAAGTTGATCATGCAATTTAATTTTGCATTTTTTAATGTGCATTTGTATTGTTCCTTGGTTGTTTCAACAGCAATATAGCAATGATTGAACGTTGACTGGTTTAACCATCTGGAATTCACTGGGGAATTGCAGTGTTCCAGGGTTGCCCCGGCACTCATCATAGAGCTGTTGGAAGCAGTGAATC
The DNA here is from genome assembly GCF_964261635.1 of Lissotriton helveticus. Lineage (NCBI taxonomy): Eukaryota > Metazoa > Chordata > Amphibia > Caudata > Salamandridae > Lissotriton > Lissotriton helveticus. The sequence continues at coordinate 616,054,128 of NC_136063.1, read as the reverse complement.
CTGATGTTTCTTCAGGACTGTGGTAAACGATGCCCTCCTCCTTACTCTGTGAGAACTTGGCCAATAGGAATGCCACGTATCATTTGTAAATTCACCATCCTGGTCTCACCAGTGCTGCAGCTTTCTATGCAGGTTACAGAAATGTCAAAGTCGGCGCATTTCTGCTGCAACCACGTCCATCCGTGTGGAGTATTTTATGTATTTTATGATGGTTATGTGGCATCTGTGCATGTCCGTAGCCTATCTGGGCTCTTTTTAGCTAGGCACCATGCCGGCCCTTGTTTCCAGTAGTGTGAGTATCCGGAATCCACCTACTTGGGAGACACAACTTCTACCTATTGGCCAAATGTAAGCTACCTTGAGTGGTCTATCAGGCCTTGATATGTGGTGCAAACACGGGTATACATGGGTCTGTTCACTCCCACCTTTATGTAACAAAAGGTCACCATTGAAATATGGGGACATTCACCAATTCCATATCAGAGCACTATTTTCTAACATTGGATTGCAAAAGGTGTGTTAGTTAGTGACACTGGCACAGTATTTAAGTTAATCATGAGTTGTTTTGCCCTAGCACAAGCTGCACAACTTGTGATTCACTTTAATGATAAGTCTAGCACCTATACAGGGAGCTACTACACAGCACGAAGGCATCCAACGGAGGTAAATAATGTGATGATTTTATCATAGTTTTGAATATCACTGACTCTGTAAATGCAAAGCTGTTGTGGAGTCAGAGTGTGACCCACTAACACAACGGCAAAGTGCAAACCACCCCTGGTGAACTCTATTGAGTGAAAGAGGGTGGAGAGTAGAGTATAATGAAAATATGGACTCCCCATAAAAGCTGTAGACCAAATTGTCTTCAAGAAGGGTCAGATGCTCTTAGGGCCAGATGTACAACCATTTTCTTTTGCGACTCGCAAATTGCGAAAAATTGCGAGTCGCAAAAGCAAATGTACAACAGTGTCAGAGACACTGTTAGTGATTCCCAATGGGGTCGCAAAATGCGAGGCTCATGAATATTAATGAGCCACTTGCAATTTGCAACCCCATTGGGAATTGTTGGACTTCCCAGGGATGGTGGCCTGCTGGGCTCAGCAGACTTCCATGTCTGGGACTGCTTTTAAATAAAGCAGGTTTTTAAAAAAATGCAGCCCATTTTCCTTCAAGGAAAACTGGATTCATTTAAAAAAAAAGAAAGGAAACGTTTTCATTTAATTTTTTTAGGGCAGGCAGTGGTCCATAGGTTACAAAACAGTCATGCATGGGGCTAAGACTCTCTATGAGGATGGGACACCCTTGAAACCCCCCTTCCTAATAGCGAGTCAAAAATCCTAATTAGCGAGTCACAAATAAATTGTGACTCGTTAATTAGGGTTTGTACATGGCCCTTAGGTATTTTTGCATGCGCAAACGGGTCGCAAACCCGTTTGTTCATGCAAAAATACTTTGTACATCTGGCCCTAAGTGGCCTACAGCATTACTGCGCATTGTTAGAAACGGGACCCCCGGCCGGCCACAGCTCACGCCAAGGTCAGTCAGGGATCACCATTTCTAAGGTCAGGGCAAGGGAGTCACACACCAAGATAACCCCCGCTCACCCTCTAGGTAACGTGACGCGAGCAGCAAGGCTAATCTCAGAGGCGATGTGTAAAGCGTTTGCGCGCGCACCCCAGCGACAACACCCTAGGCCCACCACAAAGGAAACTCCACACAAGGTTATATCAAAAATAGCCTTTGTATTATAATAATAAAAACACATTAGATAACACACACACTTTACAATGTGCCAACAGGCACGGGCAAGATTTACAAGGGATTATGTACAGGACAGGGCCACCTGGACCACTGTCAGGGGTATACACTTTTTAGAAATAATACTTGTAGGTATAACACTTAGCACATCAACATATAATGACTGTAACACAGAAATAGTAAATGTAGCATACAACCAGTAACTACTGGTAAAGGGAAAATACCTCCTACGCCACCCTAAACACTGTAGGGAAAGCACGCAGGGAACTAGGACCTTATCATCAGGACCTATGGAAGGAAAACCATCACCTAAGCAGGTCACTTTTAGCAAAGGGAAGGAAACCTAAAATAATCACCTAGGCAAGTAACATTTAGCAAAGGCAATAAAACATCAACATTCCTCTAAGCAGGTCACTTTTAGCAAAGGGAAATAAAAGCATAAGGAATCGCCTAAGCAGGTCACTTTTAGCAAAGGTAATAACATAAACAATCCTCTAAGCAGGTCACTTTTAGCAAAGGGGATAAAACAAACAATTACCTAAGCAGGTCACTTTTAGCAAAGGTAAACAAACATTCCTCTAAGCAGGTCACTTTTAGCAAAGGGGAATAAAACATAAAGAATCACCTAAGCAGGTCACTTTTAGCAAAGGTAATAACAAACAATTGCACATGAAACATGAAAAAACACATTCAGAGGTGCAGGTAGAACATTTGCGCAGAAATCACATAAGCAGTAACTCATAAATTGTGCAGGGTGCTTGTAGCACAACACTAGAATTGTCCCCCAGGCCAACTGGCCTCGCAAGGGTTGAAATACCCTGAGTCTCAATGTCAGGGAAGGCTGCGCAGGCAGCCAAAACACAAAGCCTAAACGTAGCAACTGTCCACTAAGTGCTGGACAGTTGTGAATCACGTGGGCAACGTTGGAGTCTCGTGGGCTCAAGAACACAGGAATGGCGCCCAAGAGCCTCTCTGGGGCTCTAAAACAAATGTGGGCGCTGTGAGCCTTCTCTCAGGCTCTAGGACAAGAACTGGCCCTCCTGAGCCTCTCGGGGCTCTGAATCAACTAGGGGCTCGAAGAACAATTATGCCCCCACGAGCTTCGGTGGCTCTTGAAGCAACTAACTGTGTCCCAAGAGCCTCGGGGCTCTACATAAATATGGCACTCCGGAGCCTCTCTGGCTCGAAACACAAGGAAATGCCCTGAGCCTCTCAGGGCTCTACACAAATGTCTAGCCCCTTTGAGCCTGGTGGGCTCTCAAGAAGGATGTGCCACGCCGTTGGAGTCCCCCTCTTGGGGACTCGGGAACCATAGATACCCCCAAGAGCCTGGCGGAGTCCCCCTCGGGGACTCAGACTCTCAATGGCCCCCGGAGCCCGTTTACACTCACCGGGCTTGGTTGTGGGGAGGCTCAGACGTCGCGGCGGCTCTTCATGGGAGCTCCCGCTCCTCGGGGGCTCCCTTCCCACACTTCTCCCTCTCTCTCCGGGGCTCTCCCTCGCCCTTGGGGGCCCCGGAGGGGAAGACCAGGCGCCGGCTCTCTCTCTCTCGCTCTGCAGCAGCAGGGCGGGACTTCCGATCGGCCTCTCCCGGGCCGCGCTGTGATTGGCCGGACACGCAACCACTTCCAGGTCGCCGCGGGCAGCGCGGCGGCTCGTATCAGGCAGGCAGGCGGGCTCTCAGCATCCGAGGAGTGGGCTCCCTCGTGATGATTGAAATCTCCAAGGACGGGGCAATGCCGGGTGGGCACCGGTTTCCAAACCAAATATAAAGCGAGGTAGGCACTCGCTCGGCCGCAAATTCGGGCAAACGCTGGGTGGGCACCGGCTGGACAACTAGAGCGCTCCAAAGCGCTCTAAAGGCAAAATCAAGCGCTACTGAGTGCTGGGGCCAAACTAAAGCGCTGCAAGTCAAATAAAAGCGCTCCCAGCGCCAGGGAGGAAAATAAAGCGCTCCTAGCGCTATAAGTCAAATGAAAGCGCTTCCAGGCGCTTTGGCAAAAGTATAGCCCCAGTAAGGTCTGGAGGCAGGCAGGGGGGGCAAGAGCAGGGTCAGAGCCAGCACACTGGGTCTCCAGGCAGGGAGACAAGCCAAGTGGCGGTCCTCCTGGCCCCAGCAGCAGCAACAGCCCCCTCTGGCAAGGATCCAAAAGCAGAACAATTTCTGTGGGGACACAGCCCCTTCTTATACTGTGAAATCCTTTGTTTCAGGGTGCAGGGTGGGGGGAAAACAGTTGCAGCTGGCTTGGGAGTACCCTTGATGGCCCAACCACCCCTTTCATTCACTGGGGAGACTTGGGTCGTTAGACAAACCACAGGGGGGCGGAGCCAGCATTGTGTGGGGAAAACCCCAGCCCATCCAGGACCCAGGTGCACTCCTCCCACACATCACTCATGCTGATCTCACACTCACCACCGGGCAGACCCATCCAGACTTCCTGGAGCCTGGCATGCCAGCCAGCTCCAGCCAATCACGCTCCAGTATCCTCACTGCACACATACATCAATGTCCAGAAGTAGCACTTCCCTTCTAGACACATACAAGCCGCACATACCATTGCGCAGCATTCATTCTCACGAGTTCATACATACCAAACTCGAGCCTGCACTCCCCACACATCAGGAACTAACATGGACACACACATTCTCCATGCATTCCTATGGGAGAGCAGGCCAGGCATACTACACGCACGCACTTTACTCTGGGGCACAGGGAAAAAGTGCGCAGAGACCCAAAAATCACTAACACAGGGTCACAAATAAAAACAAAAAGATTAGGGGTGAACCTGCCCTAAGGCCCAAGTCCAACAAGCATCAATACTGAAAATATGCCAAATTCACGCAATACGCTTCACAGAAAAGTCTCCCTGTTGGGGTGGACTGCAAACCAGTATCATCCTTGCAAAAAAAAAAAAATCAAATTATTTCAAAACTTCAGGGGCCATAATTAGAATGGGGCATAGCAGCTTGCATGGGTCATGGCAGCCCATCCTGGTCTGGAACCCCTAAGACCGCATCTCAACGGGTGCATGTACGTGCAGCTGAGTGGCACAGCTTCTGGCACTGCACCCAGGCTTTAGATCTTACCTACATGTGCCAGCATGTGCTGTGCTGCGAGATGTATTGTTTATGACATAGTGGCATACAGCCCACCCACAGCATACCATTGGTTGTTTTCATTGTCACGCTCATTTGCAGCCTTACGATAGCTCCCGTAGGCTTCTCTTCCCTTTTTAGTGAAATCTCTTCTCTGGAGCATGGAACAAGTACTTTTGTTCTTCCTGATCTTTTTGCAATATTTATTCATAAGTGTTTCAGTATTTTTCTTGGACGTACAATGTGCTTTCCGTCTTTTAACACTGGCATTCAGCTATTGCTTTCACCCTTTCTGCCATGTCTATCAATGCTTTAGTTGCTTATACTGACAACTGGACTTCTCTACGACACTCTACTCTATGCTACTCCACTCTATATCACTCCACTCTGTGCTACTCTACAACACTCCACTCCACCCTATGCCATTCCACGCTACTCCATTCTACTGTACGCCACTCCACTCTACACTACTCTACTCTGTGCCACCCCATTCCACTCTATGCCACTCTGTTCTATGCCACTCCACTCTACTCTACACGCTTTATTCTAACCCACTCAACTTTATGCCAGTCTACTCTATGCCATCCCACTTCATGCTACTTCACTGTATGCAACTCTACTTTATGCCACTACTCCACGCCAATCTATGCCCCTCCACTCCATGCCACTCTACTCAGTTCCAACCAACTCCACTCTATGTCATTCCTTTCTGCGCCATTCTACTCTATGTCACTTTCCTTTACACCACTCCACACATTGCAACTCGAAGGCACTCTACACCACTCTACTCTATGCCACTCCACTATACGCCATTCTACTCTATGTCTCTCCACTCAACACCTCACATTCCACTCTATGCCACATTACGCCACCGCACTCTATTCTATGCCACTGTACTCTACACCATCAATCTCCGCCACCCGACAACACTCTACCCCACATCACTCCACTGTACTGTGGTGAAGTAGCAGAGTAGTGTGCCACTACTCTATGCCACTTCACCACACTCTATGCCACTCTACTCTACACCCCTCCACTTTACACCTCTCCACTCTTTGCCACTCCAAGCAATGTCACTCTATGGCATTTTATGAAATTCTGCTCTACCTCACTCTATTCTACCCTAATAGACTCTACCCCACTCCACTGTACGCTGTTCTACTCTACACCCCCTACTCTATGCTGCTCTACTCTGCGCTGCTGTACTCTACACATCTGTACTCTTCGCAGGTCTACTCTACACAGCTCTACTCTATGCCACTCTACTGTATGCCATTCCACTCCACTCTATGCCACTTCACTCTACACCATTCCACTCGACTCCGCTCTACACCGCTCTACACCACTCCACCCTACGCTACTCTATGCCACTCCGCTCTACTCTGTTCCACTCTACTCTTCTCTAAACCACACCATACATTTTTAGCCATGCTGAGCAGCAGCCTAGCTGCTGGACAACATGTTTAAAAGTCATTGGCATAGCCAATAGCTCTCAAATTGTTGTCTAACAATGGTGGGACCTAATGGCTTTGCCAATGCTTTCTCTCTTGGTAGCTATTTTCTGAGGGAAAGAGGGAGTTTCTCTTTTGGGAAACACCCAGCTTTTTCCACTAGTGTAAAGTATTTATATAGATAGCTGGTTGAATGAAAATTCCCTTAGCAGTGTAATCATTTTTTTTAGATTCAATTGAGAGCTTTTTTAACATACTTAGAAGGGTTCAATCGGTAAAGTTTAAGTGAAATAATAAATATTATCAACAACAAACTAGTTTTGTAATAATTTTGCAATTCGATATAAATGATTGAAAATGCGATTATTTTGTTTCTAATAGCTCGCTTTGCTATAGCACAGGGTGGAGAGATAATGGAAATTTTAGGAGAAAATGGAGGGCCCCATGACGAATAGGTCTCACAATATTTCATTCTCTGCTTATATTACTAGTCTTCAGTGTCGGACTGATACAGAAAATAGTCATAATAGTCATAATGAAAATTAAATGAGTCCCTTGTAGCAAATCAAGTAGCTAAAAAGTGGCTCACATTTCTAAATGGAGGCAGTTTTTTTACTTGTATAGACACGCTGTACAGGTGTTTCGCAAAGTGTGGGAGACTGCATGCGTTTGTGCTTGCTGCAGTCAATGTTTGTGGTCGCATCAGGAAATCAACAAAAAACACTGGTCCACCAGATGATAAAATAGGCCCACAAATTGCCAAACTAGACCCAGGAACTGATCGGTAAAAACCATCCCTTAGAACACTACTGCCAGATTGCCTCATAGGCCAGTCCGACCCTGCTGGTCTTGTCTCCACCACTATCTGGGCTATCAGTTTTCCTGCCCCATGCCCCTCCCTCTGAAGTGGGTGTCTATTGGGCCAACAACCACCAGTAGCCTAATAAAAATTCCAATGATGTCATTGTAATGGCTTTCAACTATTCAATCTCTGGCATCACTAGGAAACTGGACAATTATTTTTCATTTTCTCTTACAAAACCGAAAGCAAAAATAGTCATTAAATATAGTGCTATAGTGAAACCGAAATGGAACCGATTTAGGGCAAATCTTATTCTGCATCTTCTTATCATTAATAAAACGACCACTCTGCCTTGAGCAGGCTGTACATGTCACTACAATGCAATTGAGTTGAACAGTGAACTCCTAAATCCTGCTGTCACACTTCCAGATTCAACTTTATGGCTCTGTGGAAACTTGGCCTCTGTTGGTCATCTGAAGAATTTGTGTAGTGATCTGGTGGTGCCTGTGAGTTTCTTGTGGTACACCTGATGTTCAGTGTTCCGTGCGCGACTCATGGCATGTTCTCCTCCTGATTCTGTTTTATGGAACACATATAAACGTCTCTGCAATACTTCCTGTGTATTTTGCACTAGAATTTATTTAACTCCCACACCAGCCATCATATCTCAAATGTGTGTGAAATGCGCAGACGCCAGGAGAATGGCCGCCATGTTTGTAAAGAAACTGCTCAGTCTGCAGTGCATGGGATCTAATGCTGTCTATAAGTGAGCATATGCCTTGTAGACAACACAACAATAAAGAGTCATGGTTGTCACTCTTTGTTTCTATGCTGTGCAGGGCGTGCATTAACTCACAGAACACCTGTTCTTAAAAAAAACAGCTGCACACCTCACTTTAGGCATCTGGGTGTACGTGAACTTGTTCAATAGCATAAGTACTGCAAGTAGAGATATTTCCTAGCAATCGGTTGCACAATATACACCTTTAAGTATCTCGGCATGCTTATGAATATAATTATTATTCCATCCAGGTGTTTTTTGTTAATAAATGCTGAACCTCTGACTGCATGACTTTTGAACAAAAGGTCTTTAATGCCTGCCCAAACTATTTCACTCGAACAACAATGGAGTAGTATGAAAATGGTGGGGGTCTCTGAAATGGCCGTGGCCACAGAATTGTAACTAGGAATCCTTGTTGAGAGGCTTGGCCTATGTAATTATGGGTGTTATGAGAAATTGGGTTATTGGCTGAGGGAGTGAAACTCTACAACAGCCACAATACTTGTCAGGGTGAACCACAAAAAGTCACTAAGTCAACCTGTGCTTAACCCATGGAAGCTTGGCACAAAAGCAGTCAGGCTTAGCTTAGAGGCAACGTGTAAAGTATTTATGCAACACATAAACAGTAATAAAGCAATAATACAACACAGGAAAACTCCCACACCAATCTAGGAAAATTGGGTAAAATGTAATAATTTTTTTGATGCCACACTAAGGGTCCAGGACCTGGGAGGTACTTCTTGGGGATCAGAAGCTCACTCCAGCAGGTCTCAGGCAGATTCAGTTGCATATCCAGTGCAGCAGGTCAGCTTGGCAGGTGCAGAGAGTCCGCTGGGTCTTGTTTTGTCCCTGTAGCTCAGAATAGGAGATCAGTCAGCTGACCCTTTGAGTCACTTCAGCCAGAGATGAAGGGTGTAGGTCCAGTCTTCCTCCTCAGACTACAGTGTGGGCCTTAAGCAGCAGGGTAGTCCTCTGGCACCAGGTCTAGGAGTACTGAAGAGTTAATCAAGGGTCCTTTTTTAAACCTGACGACCACTTTGAAGTGGAAGACATTTCTGGAGTCCTCCTCCTACAGAAGTGTCTGGAACTTCCTGCCTTCCTGCCCTGGTACAAGTCTGTCTGCAGGTTTGAGAGCTGAGGCAGTGCCTTTAAAGTGCAAGTGTGACAGATGACAGCTTTGCACCTCTCAGCAAGTCAGGATGGCCCACCTTCCCAGCACCCAGACCCTCTATTGTGTGGTTATCTGGGTGGAATACACAAAGGACAATTGCCACCTACACATAGTCATGTGACCCAGGAAACAGGCTGCAGGCACCAAATGGTTAGGACAAGAAAATGCAACTTTCTAAAAGTGGCTTTTTCAGAATTGTGACTTAAAATCTGACTTTACTCTTGGAACCAGGCTACAATCCTACTTCCTTAACAACGAGAGTTCTGTAGATTCGGTTGGCATGCCTGGACTGCTGGCAAAGCAACCATCAGGGGGTTCTCTAAAGCCCCGCTCTCCGTTTTTAATGAGTCGCCTTGTGCCAGACCCCCACAGTGAAGTCTCTCTGCAATTGAGCCTCTTGCATGAGGAAATCCGTCTCCACTCTTTGGAAGCTGTCAAGCATCTCTGGCACTTTTCCACTGCCAGGATTTGTGGATGGGCGAGATAAAAATGAAAGGCTGCTCTATTGGCTGGCCTCTCATCTGTAAGCAAATAAAATTATTTCCCAAACTATGTGTGACTCGGGCATCATCCACTGTATCTCCCGGAGATTGCACAAACATTTGCCCACTACTATGAACATCTATATGCACCACCTACTCAGATGAATTCTGATACCTCTGTCCAATTTCTCGAAGAAGCGCCTCTCCATCACCTGCTCCATGCCGACGCTCAGATACTAGATGAGCCCCTCATGGCCGAAGAGTTTGGGACTGCTATCCCGGCGATGGCCTCCTGGAAGACTCCCGGTCCCAACAGTTTCCCCGCGGAGTAGTGTATGACATTCCGGAACCTCCTGATCCCTCACCTTCTGGACCTTTACAATGAGATAGCACAACGGTTTCCCCTCAGAATTAGATGCCACTACAGTTGTGGTGATCCAGAAGACTCAGACCTCCTCAACTGCTTCTGCCGATTATTGCCCCATTTCCCTTATCAACGGCAAGGTTAAGATATTTGCTACGCTCCCAGCCGCCCATTTCAGAAATGTCCTTCATCTCTATGTACACCTAGATCAATGCGGGTTCATGACTGCCGGCAGCACGAGACGCTGCCCTTTCGCCTTGGTACACATGTCTAGCCTAGCCTTATTACTTATTGATTTCGAAAAGGCCTTCCACACCACGAACTGGGGTTATTTGGAATGGGTGCTGGCACAGACTGGTCTCCGACGGCGAATTTGTGGCCTCATCTGAGCTTTACACTCTAGCCCAACGGCACAGGTTCAGATCAATGGCGTTCTGTCTGACCCCTTCTCCACCCCCAAAGGAATTAGGTAGGGTTGCCCCCTGTCTTTTCTGTTCTTTGCACTTGTGATCAAACCACTGGCATGCCTCCTGCATGGGGATGCTCGGGTGGGGGTATGGCGTTGGAGAGGGGGGAGCTTTAAGACCGCATAGCCCTTAATGCGGACGATGTCCTTATCTATCTGGTGGAAATTGCCAGTAGAGGAACTTGCTGTCTTGATCTCCTTCAGCGCTTTGGGGAGGCCTCTGGTCTCCGGGTCAATCCCTCAAAATCAGTAATGGTCTCTAGCTCAGTCTCACTATTTCGTTGATTGGCAGGATAATATTCCTATGCGCTGTCTTAGTTTAAAATATTTGGGGGTGTGGGTTACACTCCACTCTGAGCTCACGTGGTCCCTTAACCTTGGGACCCTGACACGGAAAGCTAAGGAAGATTCAACCAAATGGCAGTCCCTCCCACTGAACATGATGGGCTGCTGCACTATATAAAATGATGATCCTGCTGAGTTTCTTATACATCTTTCAAAATCTCCCTATACCCATACCGAGGACATGGTTCCGCGCTCTTGAGAGGGTAGCGGCCTCCTTTTTATTGCATGACTCCCAACCCCGTCTTGCCCTTGCTCACTGCAAATGAGCACCATATGAGGGGGGTCTAGGTATGGCTAACATACCTTTATTACCTGGCCTCCCACCTTTGGTGATACACAATTGGTTTAATGGGGGCTGGTCAGATCCTGCCTACAGACAGGAGCTCTTGCTTTTGGGGTTCCCCCCAATTTTTCTCTGCTTTACGGAGCCCTGATTCCTTGCACAGTGTCCCCGGTGACCGGAATAGATTTTCAGGCCTGTAGGGCTGCACTTTGTCACACAGGCTACATCGGAGGGGCGGTGGGGCCCAGTAAGGGGGGATTTCGAGGGACGACGCTTAGGCAAAATTAATTATTTATTTAAAGTTGCCTCTGCAGCATCCCTCGAAATCCCCCTTTCCCGGACCCACCGACGCACCGCTGTTACCTGCACGGACCGCAGCTGCTTGTTGGTCTTCTACCCTGATGCAACAAACAGGGGAGTCTCTAAAATGTATCATACACTGAAAAATAATGCCCCAGATACCCTGAACCATCTGAGATGTCGCTGGGAGAGTTGTTGACTACCACTTGAGGATGATTACTAGAGAGACGCAATGATGGTGCCCAGAATCATCACTATCTCCTCCAGGCTGCACCTGATCCAGACATACTACTTACATTGTGCCTACCTCTCCCTGGCTTGGCTGCACCGGGCTGGCTTTATTCCTGAACCCTACTTGCCCTATTGTGGGGGAGCTCCTGCTAATTTTTTCCACATGGTATGCTTGTGCTCCTAGATTCAAAAGTATTGGGCAGAGTTGGCAAGTGACCTGACGTAAGTTTATGGTCAAGAGGTTGCACTCTCAACTCTGGCGATCTTGCTGGGGGTGTTGGAATGAGTGGAGAATCCTGAGCAGATCGCACATTCCTGGGTACTGCCCTTATGGTGGCTAAGTTGGACATTGCGACCCGCTGGAAGAGCCTTCTTCCTCCAATTCTTTCACAATAATGATGAGGGGTGGACTGGTGTGAGCAACAGGAGACCCTGTCTCTGAGGCCTGAGGATGTCCCTTGAAACACGGTCGTTTGTGGGGAAATGGTTGGGGCAGATTACATAAAACCCTGCCCGCTGTTATGTGCGCTTCAGCTCTGCCCTTGGTCTTTGTTTATTGCCACTGTATGATGCCTATGGACTATACTGTGATTGGTAGCTGCATTGTCTCTCCCGATGAATTTTATGTGCCCTTTTACTACTTTTTCGAATACTCATAGCTAGCTTTCCTGATAGCTACCTTATAAATGTCATTCTAAAACCATAATAATTTTCTATGTGCAAGTTTGACTTAAATTGGAAAATCACCACTTTATCCACGATGCAATTAACAAACGTAGAAAACATTTCTGATGTATACAGAAGTGTCATCAAAATTTCTGTAACATACTCAAAGTACCTATAGTGGACCATATGAAAGTTCGACATGGATTTATAGTTGAGAGCATTTACAAGGCAGGATTAGAAAAGTGTTCATGGAAATATAATGAAAACTAGGTGAACTCTCACACAGACATCACTTTGTGTGTGTTGGTTAACTTTTATAAGATATTTACGTCTAAATGAGGTTGGTCAAAGTGGGTCTAAAAGTTTTGATTGGTGGACTCGTAGTGTTCATTTTGACACTGTGTGCCTAGAAATGAAGAGCATTGCAATGAAAACTTTTCACTACAGGAAAGGTAATTAGTTAAAAGATCAATTCCCTATTGCCATCATTGTCCCACCCGGAGGAAAATACACAATACTTTGGCTCCGGCAATATAGGGTTAAGAAATCAGGCATACAGCCGGAATGATTGTGAATGCTCTATGGGTAATTTATGACTTGTATGAATTATGCATATCTAAATCAGAATGTTTGCGAATTTGTCATAAATATATGAATAAAAACACGGACCATCCTTGCAAATCAGGAAAATGTACTGTTAGCTCCTTGGTCTCGGGTAAATAAATGAAGGCACCCGTCTTTCCATGGCCCTGATCCTGAACCTCGGTGTTAGATTCAGGAAAGGAAAGAGAGCGGGAAGACCAAGCCAGACAGACTGCCATGTTTGTTTCTTGCATCTCAAAAAATACGGCTACGGTATGTCAGCCCTGAATGAGGCATCAGAATCATACATATGTTGGAAGGATGCACAGAGCTTGAAACTTCATTGATGCAGGAAAGTACCAATTACATCCCTGGATGCAATCTCGAGGTAAAGTGAAGTGGAAGATGGGTATAACCTGTGTTTGAAAAAAATGGCCATTCTGGTGTGAAGGTAAGACATTCTAAATCGAAGCAAACACCCATGGAATCAATGGCTATTTACAGATCTTCCTGCAGTATCCATCCGAGGACACACAGAATTACCCAGGATTGAAAATAGCCTATTATGTGGTGGCTCACACTCTATTACGAAAAAGGTATTTCACAGAAAGAGAGTTGCAGGGTCATTTAAATCCTGGCAGGTGGCCTGCTAGCCCAAAGTTGGAACTAAGGCCTTTACCACCTCCCGCCTGTTAGAGCACCACTGGATATATTGAGAGATTTGGCGGCGTGGGCAGGAATCCTTTTGATGAAAGCTCTTCTATTATGTCACAGGAGCAATTTCTTCAAAACTTTAATATTGCCGATCTACATTGATTTTGTGTAACAGAAACAAACCTACAAAAGTGTGGAATTTTTTTCTGGAAAAAAAAAATCAATGGATCTGAAACACTGGGGGCCTCATTTATGAGGCTGTGCGTCACTTGTACGCCGCTGGTGCATCACTTTTTGTGACGCACCAGTGGCGTAAAAAATGTGCCTTGTTGCGCCATATTTACAAAGTGACGCATCTAGGTAGATGCGTCACTTTGTAAACCCTTGTGCCACATTATACCTGCGCCAGGTATAATGTATGCAAGGGGGGCGTATTGACGCAAGAAAGGGTCGTAGAAGTGACGTAGTGAAATCTATGAGATTTCACTGCGTCACTTCTAGGACACAAATGCGTCAATATCTTACGCCTGCTCACAGCAGGCGTAAGACTGACGCAGGCCCTTTCACATGGGGCCTGCCCATGTGAAAGGACACATTGCTGGAGTTGCGTCACTTTTGTGACACACTCCAGCAATGCGTCACTTTTGCGCCATACAGATACGTCAGAAATACTGACGTATCTGTAACTCCTTGCGACATGATGCGTCATATTATAAATATGACGCATCAATCAATGTCGCAAGGAGGGCGTACTGAGAAGTAACGCATCACTGCTTTCACGCAGCGATGCGTCACTTCTCATAAATGAGGCCCTGGGTGTTTTCAGATGATTTTTCCTTCCTGTGAATTCCATGGCAGGCTTGACGATTCAAGGTAAAGCCTTTTCGCCAGATAGACTCAGCAACCCTGGTACCATTGGGCTGCTGTGCCAGAGGTTTGCAAAGTTAGTGGTTCCCCCATCTTTAAATTAGGCAGGGAAGCTAGAGAGTGGTAGCTTCCCTGCTATCCAGTGGCACTGCTGATGACAATTTTAAATGACCACTTAAATTCATTCCACACAGTTGTTTCAACTTCTTGACAAAATATTGTACTTTTCATTACTGAGGAGAAGTGCATTGTGTGGTGAATGAAATTCCCGAGGATCGGCACTCTAGAAGCTCCATAACAGTAACACTAAAATAGGGTTATCTTTCCTTAACCACAGACAGTGAATCCAGCTCCATCACTACTCCTTGACTATCTAAATATTATTTTCCCAGTCAAGTATCCTTGGCAATAAACCACTAGTGTAACCCCTCCCAGGCGTGCTCGTGACCCCCCTCCGCCTGCGACCTTCCTCATGCACCCTTACCTACCCCATCCGTGTAATCAGAGTTGGAGTCTTAACTGGTGCATAACTGCCCCAGTTTATTTGAAAGCATGAAACATAAACATTGCATTTTTTTGGGTCCTTCGTACGCTCCATGATTTCAACACTGCATAACATCTGTGAAATTATCACATTCTGGTGCATTGGTCCATTAACTCCTTACAGAACTTCCAGCACAGCCCACTGAAGGACAGCCCCCCTGTGGTGACTAGCGCTTGCAGCTTCCAGGCTTTCAAGCTTCCCTTGCTACTTGATGCAAGTGCGTGACCGCCTGCTGCTGACCCCAAGCTGTCCATTCGCCTGCTTCACCAGTGCCCCTGCCGAAAGGCATCCCAAGAACACGGTTTTGCACGGCTCGCCATCCTAGGCTAGTTTGCTTTCTTTCTATTTATAGAGAGGGGGGACACCAGGAGCTGATTATTTGGCCCAGTGACCCTTGCTCCCGAAAAGTAACTATTACACAAAGGAAGTCACTGTTTCTTGTGGAGGATGAAAGAGGAAGAAACTTTTTTTCTTGTGCTACCCTATCTGTGGGTTACAGTGTGTCCTCATCATAATGCCCTCCCATACCTCGAAGGATGTCATGCTTCATCATTTGGGCTTTGCTCCTCGTCGTGCCGGTGCTGCAATGCCCTACAAGTTTGCCTGAAAGAAGGCCAAGGCAAATATTGCTCTGAACATCTTCACCTCGTGGCTCTGCCCGCAGATATCGGGGAGAGCCCCTAGTAGATTTGTTAGCACTGAAAACTCAATTGCCAGTCTGTGATCTCTGCGCCTCTGATGCAACCTTCCCCACCTTTTCATTGGTCACCTGCAGAAGAAAGAGTTCACCGGGTCCGCCCCTTTGGCCAGTTTTGCATAATTTGACATTGCACCGAAATGAACCTGTGTCTACGCCCTACTTATCCCCTGCTTGAAAGCCCACTGGATTCATGCAGCTACTTCCCTGGATGTCATCGAACTGTGCCCCTCCGTGTCTGTGACCTGTTGGAAGACTTCCCAGCACTTACAATATCTTTTTGCTTTCTTGGGCGCCAGTGCATTCTCCACCAACATCCTTAGGTCAGTTCCGCCAGGCCCCACATCTGCTTGGGCATGGTCGTCATATTCTGATCTTTGTGTGGTACCAACTCTTGAAATCTCTGCCATTGTAAACGGGGACACGGCATCAGCTATGGAATAATCTAAACACTGCACATGCCTAGCTTTATTCGCTCCATTAGTTCTCAGCTGGCAACCTACCAAATGCCTTAACAGCCTCACCACCCCTGGACATTCTGCACTCCCTAAATTCAATGCCTGCACTACCACATGGTTGTCCACCCACAGCGAGATGTGCGTGTTGGTGAGTTTTTCCTGAGTTTGTCCTACCAAATCGTGAATGCAATGATGATGGAGAAGAACTCGCGCAAGGTGATGTTTTTTGTTACCCCCGCTTTGTGCCAACACTCTGGCCACCGGGCCGCTGTCCAGGCAGTGCCCACTATTCCCCCAAAGCCTTCGCTCCCAGCGGCGTCTAACTTGCTGCACCTCTAGGAGTGAAAATATATCAATGTATACTCCACTTCAAATCCTCTCTTTAACTGCTACGGGAATGAGTGCTGTAATGGGCACGTCTCTCAGGGAAGGCCGTATGTACTCACTTTTGAGTTTCCGCCCCCTGCTTCCTGTGGTGTCCCGCTGGTCCAGGCCTTGGTGAGGTCAGCCCTTTCAGCTGCCACCAGGAGGCTACTCACCTCCTTGGTTACTGCCCCTTCCTTTGTTGTTGTGCTGCCTTGCTCCTTTTCACGGCTACCTTCTGGGCTACCCTTATGGGGTCTCGTCATTATACCTGTCCCCCTGGCCATGCTTTTTCACCACTGCTTGTCTTCGACTGCTCTTGAGATTTGGGTTCTGCTCCACCCTCATCCTGCCCCCACAACTGTGTTGCTTGAATCCAGTTGCCTCCCTGTGCCGTGGCCTTCCCATTTAAACATGCCAGGCTAGCCATATGCTGGGTAACCCGGAGGCAGGGGGATACCCGCCCCTGCCTATGGCCACCACGGTGTGCCAATGGATGGGCCCATGAATGGTGCTGAATAGTGAGCATGTGCCCTATTAGTCACCAGCCCTTGTGAACCTCCTGGCCCTTGCGAAGAATCATTGTGATAGGCCCCTGTGTAATTGACCAAGGGGGGCTAGGCCCCTCCAGTTGCCCCACAGGGCCCTGTATTGCAGCATTCATGACCACCACCTGGGTCCCAAAATTCACAATGCTTGTCACCCCCCCCCCCCCCACATGGCCCCGCTGCAACCCATGCCCCTGCCCATGCGCTCCCCCTGTAGCACTTGGCACCTACTTACCATTCGTTCTTTCTTTGTCGCCCTCGCTCGCCCCTCCTTGACCGTCAGGTGGATTTGCGCTGCCTGCTCTCACCCTCTGGTCCTCGCCTTCACTCTCCTCAGAGCTACCTTCATCACTGGTGGACATTGCCTTTGAGAAGCCCCCTGCCATCTTGCGTCCTCTACTCCTTGGTGGGTTTGTACTTGCTGCTTGACTTTTTCTTGTTCTTTACTGCCTTTTTTGGTTCTGTTTGTGACAGGGGAAGCTGCTTCTGGCTACATGCCTCTCCCTTCTTGACCCACATCCGTGTTCTCCTTCTGTCCTGTGCCTGGGCGAGTCAGCTGTGCCATTACCAGCTGACTGGATTTCGTCAGCAGCTCCATTGAGGTCTTTGTGTAGCTCGAGGTCTCCACTCCCTTTGGCTGGTCGGGGACCTTCCCTTGCTCCCTCTCTGATGCTCAGCAAGGATGGGCCGCCCAAAGGCATTCCCACAGCTCCCTGCCCTTGCCAGGCATACCTTTTTCCGGGTGTAAACTCACGATGGCGCAGCACCATGCCTCTGGTGCGGCTATTCCCCTGCAGCTCACCAGGTTCTCTGTTTTGAAAATGCTGGGTAGGCGGAACAGTGTTTGATATGCACGGACCCAAGCAAAGGCACCGCACAATGTTTCTGCTGCCGCCCAACAGTGCGCAGGATTGATCCCACGCTCCCCGGATTCTCTGTGCTGTGCCAGCTTGAACGTTCATGTGCGCCTTGTGGGGGGCGACTCAGGGTAGGCAGGTACTTGTAGCTGGGAAAGAATGGCCCCGTACCTTGTTCCTTAGGCCTAGGTGGCCACTGTCATCCACTGCCTGAGCCCTCAGTTCCGATGCTTCCCGGGTCACACTTCACCCACAGACCCCGGTACTCATCTACCATCTTTTCTCACAACCCCTGTCGCGAGCCATTTTAAACATAGAGAAAAAGACAGTGGATCAATTCCTTCACAGGCACCAAGAATGCAAATAAAATCCAACCAATAATTCAAAATACAATCAATATCTTGTGTGTAAACTTCAATGGTGCTCCCTGTCCAAGAGCACCACCCTAGACAAGGGTAAATTGTAATTGCAATACTTGTATCGAAGTTGCACCACCTGAGTATTTTGTAAAAGTCTCTTTACATATAGCGTTCCATAAAAGATGAAAAAATGTTTTCCGCTTGCAGGATGTGTATTTCTTTGCTTTATTTAGTGTAGTTACAGCCACAGCCAACGCGTTTCGTTCTGAAAACAGAACTTCCTTAAGGGCATACGATGTCTTGTGAGATCAAAGACGAGAGATAGTTCTCGTATTCCTTTTCCAAATGTGTGATGAGCCACTGATAAAGCACGACTCTCAGAATATGCAGCAGATTCTGACGAAGTAAGTGTTAGCGCAAAAGGAAATATCCAGATGAGGTATACAGTGCACCTCCTTCAATCTCGAAAAAGTATATTTTAATTTCAAATGTAATGCTCGTGGCTCACCGTAATGAGACTCCTAATAGCAATCCATTCCCTACTTATATATTTGAAAACGACCGCCGACGGTAGTGTCATCTCGTCTTTGATCTCACAAGACATCGTATGCCCTGAAGAAGTTCCCCTGTCACGAGCCCTTTGCATCTGATGTCAAGGTCGATTATCAGTCTCCTATGAGGAGGACGAGTGGGCATAGCTTCTATAAGACCTGGACATTGCTGCCCGGGAGGCAAGATTGAAATTCTGTATATTCAAGACCCTACATGATTGGCACTGGTCACCATCGAAACTGCACAGGGCAGGCCTACCCCAGCATGTAAACTGCTGGGGATGCGTGAACACGGGCTGCAACATGACCCATACTATATGAGAGTGCCCATCGGTGCAGCCCTCCTGGGCCTATGTGGGCCAGATCCGGAGCACCAGTATGCCCCTGCACCTACCACTTCCCCCTGCTGCTATCCTTCTGCACGACCTGCTGGACTCCCCAGAGATTTCAAAGCCACAACGCTGTCTCTTCCACACAGCACTATGCTGCGATAATGGAGTTCGCCGACCCCACTGCCACATGAAGCCTGGCTAGTGGCCATGATCCACACGGCCTCCCATGAGCGAGTCATTTATAATCTCGGGGACCAATCTGAACTGTTCTGTCAGGTATGGGCACCCTTTCTACGCACAGGCAGCGGCTTTAAAAAGAACCCTACAACAGAGAACCGGTTTCAGGTAGCGGCAACAACGCCAGTCGAAGACTTGTAACCTACAAAAAGCGGGGCTGCCTCACACACTAGAGTCACTCCTCCCCATCATCACACCTTTCTTTCTCCTGCATGCATCTCCTACGGTCCAGACATGTAAAGACTTCCCTCTACAACCCACCCTTCATCTCCAACCATCCCGCACCCCCTGATGTCCGGACACTACTATGACCTCTCTCACCCCCGCATACATCCCTCCTTACCTACCTCCCCATTTGCCCCCTATTCCTCCACCCCACCCTTGACTCACCTGCAACCGTACCTCACCTGTAACCTTGCACCTCGCTCACTCTCCCCATCCCCCAGCACTGCGGCGACAGGCGAAGATTACCCAAGCTCTATCCAGAAACCAGTATGGGAATCCTCAGAACGCGACTTACAACACCCTCCCCCCCATGCCTCTGCCCCACTTCCCTGCCCGGTACTGCCTATAAAACTTTAGAGCAGGGCAAGTCCCCCTCATGCTACAAGCTGACACATAGAAGAGGCATGCCCCCCCATCACTTGCCATACCCCCTATCGGGTCATATCTCTTGCATACAACCCCCCTTCACTTAGGGGACGCTCCGGCCCCAGCCTGACGTAAGAAATCACAGTCTTAAGTGCTCCTTATGCTGCCGCCAATATCTCAGGACTCCACCCTCCAGACCCGGCCAGAACATGGCCACCACCTGAACCGCTAAAGCTGGCATGCCTCCCATTACAAGAGCACCACCCACCCCTCCACCACCCCCTCTTCCCCTTTACCCTCTGGATACTTCCTTCCGTTGTAATTTCTTAAAGAATGGTTAATAAAGAATTACAAGACAAACACTGCAGCACAATGATTTACCCATCCACAACCCAGGCTCCTCTCTTGTTACAAAATAACTTTATGCTTGACTTTGACACATACATCACTCCACTTCATTTAGGCTAGGTTTGTGCTACAGAAATACTGTAACATATATATTACCTATTGGCGGTCAGCAGGAGGTAGTTATAGTTAGGACCTAGTTACCATAGGAAAATGGCAACATTCTATTCTCAATAACTTTGGCGCCGATTGCCGAATCTTCACGTAATTTTCAAAATCAATTCTTTGTTGATATCAGCTCCTATCTTGAAATTTTGGGGGTGATTCATCAAGGGAGGGCAGAGAAAAAAAGGGGGTCCCAAAACGTGTTTTGTCCATGTTAATTTCCATAAGAAACTTTAGACAAGGCTACAGGTCGAACAGCTGAACGGAATTACCCCAAATTTGGTAGGGAGAAGGGTCTTGGTCTAGAAAGCACGCATTTGTTTATTTGGTGTACATCCATTCAGTAGTTTTTCAGAAATATCGAAATTTACAGATATTGATATTTGGGAATTCTGCCATCTGATTGGCTGAGGCGTTACCCGCTTGCTGCTTATTGGCTGCGAGTGGTGCACGTGGTTGCAACTAGGAAGTGTTGGCCGCCATTTTGTGTTTCCGTTGAAGCGAGTAAGGGGAAAAAGGGTGAAAAAGTGGGATTTAGGAGGGTAGGAGTACTGTAACCGCTGTGGGGTGTTTAGGGTGTGCTATAGAGGGGGTGCGAAGCAAAGTATTCACCCCTACCGATGTGAAAGTGGTGGGTTACGGAAATTAAGTGAGGTATTGCCTAGAGTCTATTGCTGCTAAGGTGAGCTGGTGCGGGACTCAGGGATTAAAGCGTGAGCTCAAATTGTGTGTCTTATGGTGTGAATTCTTGTGCCGTGGCCGCTGCACTACACCTGTGGAGGTAGTGTCAGCATGTGTTTATACCAACTAGAACGAACTACTGACCCGTTCTGGTCTAAAAGTTCTGGGGTACAGAAAATTTGTGAGGTATTGTCTAGAGTCTCATGGTACTAAGCTGAGCTGCTGCCGGACTCGGGGATGAAAGCGTGAACCTAAACTGTGTGTGCTATGCTGTGAAGTCATGTGCTCTAGGCGCTGTGCCATACCTGTCCAAGTAGTGTGAGCATGTAATTATAGTTACTTGGATTAACTTTTGTTTCGAAAATTGTAGCTTGTGTTTGGTGCTTAGGGGGTGTTATAGAGTGAGTGCGAAGGTAAATTAGCGCGTATCAAATCAATTCAGTATTTGTGAAGTGCTAACTACTCACTCCTACGGGTCTGATGGTGCTGGGGTCGTAAGCTGAGCTGCTGACGGACTCGGGGTAAAGCCGGTGAACTACTGACCCCTACCGGTCTGAAAGTGCGGGGTACGGAAATTAAGTAAGGTATTGTGTAGAGTGTCATGCTGTTAAATTGAGCTGCTGCTGGACTTGTGGATGAAACCGTGAGCCTAAACTGTGTGTGCTATGCTGTGAAGTCATGTGCTCTGGGCGCTGTGCCACACGTGTTCAACTTGTATATGGTGCTTAGGTGGTGTTGTATAGGGAGTGCAAAGGTAAATCAATACGGTATTTGTAAAGTGCAAACTACTCACCCTTATGGGTGAGTAGAGCCAGGGATCAAAGCGAGAGGTCTGTGCTGCAAAGTGAGATGGTCTGGCCGCTGCGCCTCAGCTGTTTGGAGAATACATTTTGACGAGGGTCCGGTAGTTGCCGTTATCTGGCCCTAAAATAGCGGGCCTAAGTTGTAAGTTATAGGCTGGCTCTAAAAAGAGCCCTTTTGTTCATTGGTTGGAGCTACATATAAGTGCGGATGCACAGCTTCAAGTTATTCAGGAGAACTCGGTTTCCCTGATCTGTGAAGTGTACTCCATCACTTCTGTATATATCCGCCATATCAAAACGTATGTTGTTGTAGCTGGAGCCCATTTTGTTGTCTCTGAGGTATGCAGACACAGCTTTGTTGACTTTCTTCCAAGATTTTTCAATCTGAGGACAAAATTGTTTGACCATTTTCACTTCTATCTTTGGCATATATTGGAATATACAAAGACAGTTTGAGGCAAAAGTAACATCAATTGTCCAAAGGGGTCCTTTATAAGCATTTGCAAACCTACCCCAGTCAATGTGCCCAGGTCGTTTCCAACACAGTGCACAATCATGAGGTCAGGGTGTTGGAGATGCAAACAGGTTTTAACCTAAGGCAACAATTGGTGCCACTTCAATCCTCTTTGTCCAAACCATTTAATGTCCACATTTTGTAAACCTAGTCTCTGTTCTGCATATCTCTTGCACCAGAAAACATAGCGATGTCCTACGATCCACACTAGCCTTTTGAAGGTATGGCTGGAAGGTATGGAAAGATGTCTGTAGCTCATGCAGTTCCTTCATAGAATAAGAAATATGTTTTAAGATTGGGAACTAGTTTCTTTTCACATACAAAACAGTACCTGATTGGGAGATGAAAAGCATTGTATTTTAAAAGTAGGGTGCACATTCGTTTTGTGGAAAAGCATTTTTGTGA
Organism: Lissotriton helveticus; assembly: GCF_964261635.1. Classification (NCBI taxonomy): domain Eukaryota; kingdom Metazoa; phylum Chordata; class Amphibia; order Caudata; family Salamandridae; genus Lissotriton; species Lissotriton helveticus. Next base: position 616,031,379 of record NC_136063.1, on the reverse strand, counting down.
TGGGTTAAGAAAAAGCAGTTTGAACGCGGAGTTCATATTATAGGATAAAATTTGATCAACTCAACCACACCTGCTACTTGCATTTAAAATGCAGTGTTCGAACTTAAAACAATCGTGAACTTTTAACCTGCACTTGCCGTTAAATGTTCGGGAAAATGTTGCAAAAAAATATCGTTAGGTTTAAAAACAATTAGGAACTTTTAACCTGCACGTGTTGTAGAATGTTCTAGAAAGTGTGTTGCAAGAATACGTTGCATTTCTGACTTCTATGTGTACTTGAATATTAATAAAATTGTTTATATGGAAAACTAGAAAGACAGTAATAGAGAGAAGTTTTGAAAGCTAAAAGAATCAAGGAACTATTCTAATTTGTTCTTTATTACCTACGCGATTGCCAGTAGGTAGTTATAGAGTAGTTATAGAGTTAGTACTGAGTTTCCATAGGAAGACATTTTTTTGTTTTGCTTATAACTTTGGCGTCATTTGATGAATCTTCATGACATTTTGAAAACAAATTCTTTCTTCATATCAGCTCCTATGTTAAAAGTTTGGGGGTGATTCATAGAGGGGGGGGGGGGGGGGCGGGATAAAAGGGGGGTCCCAAAACATGTTTTCTCCATGTTAATTTCCATAGGAAAGTTTAGACAAGGATACAGGTCGAACGGGTGAACGGAATTTCCCCAAATATGGCAGGGAGAAGGGTCTTGGTGTAGAAAGCACACTTTTGTTTATGTGGTGTAAATCTGTTCAATAGTTTTTGAGAAATATCAACATTTACAGATATCGATATTTGGGAATTCTGCCATCTGATTGGCTGAGGCGTAACGAGCCGGAGCTTGCTGCTTATTGGCCGTGATGGTGTTGCAACTAGGAAGTGTTGGCCGCCATTTTGTGATGCCGTTGAAGCAAGTAAGGGGAAAAAAGGGCGAAAAAAGTAGGAAAGGAGGGTAGAAGCACTGTAAGCTTTGTGGGGGAGTGCGAAGCGAAGTAGTCACTGTTACCGGTTTGAAAGTGCGGTGTTGCTCAGAGTGACATGGTGCTGATATGATATGGTGCTACACTCTGGTATGAAACCGAGAGTCTAAACCGTGAGGTCATTGCTGTAAAGTGATGTTGTCTGGTGTTTGTAGCATACGTGTGCAAGTAGTGTTAGTAGGCGTTAATACCATACAGGGAGTGGGAAGCGAACTACTGACCGCTCCTGTGTGTTGATAGTATACCGGAGGTGGGCAGCGAAGTAGTTATGCCTACCGGTGTGAAGACTTGGGGATGAAACCGAGGTGATTGCTGTAAAGTGATGGGCTCTGGGCGCTGTTGGATACTAGCCACTGTAGTATAAGTGTGTAAGTCGTGTTAGTATGCATTTATAGTATATAGGGAGTGGGAAGCGAACTACTCACCCCTACTGGTGTGAAGACTCGGAGATTAAACCGTGAGCCCAAATTGTGAGCTCATTGCTGTAAAGTGATATGCTCTTTGCGCTGTAGCATACCTGTGGAAGTAGTGTTAGTTTGCGTTTATACAATACAGGGAGTGGGAAGCAAAATACTTATCCCTACGGTCTCAAGACTTGTGGATGAAACCATGAGCTCATTGCTGTAAAGTCATGTGCTCTGTGTAGTATTCTAATGTAAGTCATAGTAGAATGTTAGTATGTAATTCTACTAGAATCTAAGTATGTAATGTTAGAATGTAGGGCTATCATGGGGGGAACCTTGCAGAGTTTGTACAGGGTGCTGGAGAAGACGGTTGCCTTGCTGTCTGCTCCTGTTGGTGGCTGTTTCAGGTGTCCTGTTTTTCTGTAATAAATCTACTTATTGGATCCACTGCTGTCTGCCTCTTCACTACACACATTTGGTGACGAGCAGGAGAAGGTAAAAAGAAAGCACCACTCACCAATATTTCAAAATTGTTTGCTTTGTGCTGAAGACCCGTTTTCTTCGTGTAGCTGTTTCTAGTCATGCCATGGTCGTCGGCTCATTGAACTATGTCATGCGACTTCTGGTAGGATTTATATTTTTAGATTTTGCGCTTCCTCTGCTTCTTCACTACATTCTGGTCGCTGTACTACACGTGTGTAAGTAGTGTTAGTATGCGTTTATACTAACAAATGCATCATGGTCCTAGGGAGGGCGACCTGTCAGGCGCAGCTCATACAATGTCCAGTGGTGTGCATTTGCGGGACATTTGTGTTCGCTATTAGAGGGCTGGTGCATGCTTCCACCCTGTGATAGCAAATCCTTGTTTGACTACTTGAAGCGCGAGGAAGAAACCCTTGTATCGCTTTAATAGAGGGGATGCGGATGGTAAAAATGGAGGGAAAAAAAGAAACAAACAAAAAAAAGCGGGGTCTCACACGTTCATTTACATGAGGCCCCTGGTGGGTAATTTTCCGTGGCCAATCCAATTATTGTATTGCGGGGTCTCTGTAGGACTGGGGATCTTAATGTCACATGTAAATTAGGCGCAGAATGGCACAGAGACGTTTTGCAGCCTAGGGGACCGCCACCTCCCGGGTATTTTTTACTAATTGTTCGGGGGATTCGAGGCCAACTGAAGTCCAGGGATCGCCACACTCCGGAGCTTTATTTAAATATGCAGGGTGTGACTCGGCAGTCCATGAAGCCTCAGTGGTACTAGGCAGTGCCTTATTTGTTCTATAATCACACAGGAAGTACTTATGGTGTTATAAAGTGATACAGTCATAGAACTCTTGCAGTTGTAGAATTACCCAGGCTTCATTTGTCTAATAGTCAGTTAGATTCTGCATTAATGCTCTAAATACTTTGGGTCTCATTTATGAGGCCCATTGTGCAGCCAGATTGCCACTTTTTGTGACGTTCTGTGGCGCAGGAGCCTGCTCCATATTTAAGAGACAGCACTAAGCCACTTTTTTGGGCATAATGCTGCCTCATACATATGGTTCCCTTTTACGCAGTTTTCTGCGTTAAAGGGGCATTTCATGGGTGTTGGTGGGGGCATTCCCAGCAACATCCAGGCTTTTTGACACTGCCCCAGATTTACAAGAATTCATGAATCTGAGGCAGCCTCAAAAACGTATGCCTCCCCAGGGGAGGCGTAAGGAAGGCACAAAGAGGAGAAATATCTTTATTTTGCCTAGTTTTTCCTTTTTCTAGGAAAAAGCCTCTTGTGATTGTTTTTGTGTAGGAAGATTTCCCTTCCCGTACAGAAACAATCATCCCCTCATGAAGGTACCCTTGCACCATGGTGCAAAGGTGCCTGTGTTGGCACACAGCAGGCCATTGTGTGCTAGCACAGGGAATAAGAACAGGAATGTGCGGTATTTATTAGATACAGCGAATTCCTGCCCTTTTCTTTTGCCGTAGAGCAAGGCAGAAGGAAGGCCTGCTGTGCTGCCCTACGACAAAAACAAATTTTTTTTCAGGATTGACAAATCCTATTATTTTGTGAACCCTGTGATAAAAACACTTTTTTAATTTGTATTTTAAAACTGGGGGGATCATTTGCTTTCCCTCCACATGGGCCTCGGGGTCACTGTTTTTTCCCCAACACTGTGCTCAGTGCACCATGTTGGGAAATTGCAGATACAACAGAAATGTGCCTGTGATGGCCAGCCAATTTGAATGGGTCAGATTTGCGAATCCAGAGCTAGATGAGTGAATCCACAATGTATTAAAAAAAAGTTTCCTAGTCCAAGGAAGTGCCTTTATTATTTTGAATGGAGTCACAAATCGGCTGTGCATTGGCAAATCAGCAGAGGATTTGCTGATTAATGGTCCAGATTTCTCTAAAGTATAACCTCTTCCTACCCAACATGAACACATTTTAAACCTTAACTTTTTAAAAACTGCTATACAGATTTATACCAAACCAACAGAGTGCACTCTGTGAGTTAAGATGTATCTTTGTGCTTAATTTTGTGCTATTCAGTTCAGGCATTTTTCTGTATCAAAGAGCAAAGAGTCTCAGGTAAATTAACATGGCAAATGAAACGTTTGGGACCCTTGGCCCTTTTTCTTGGTCCCCACACGATAGAGCTGCATGGTACTCGACACAAGGACCCAAAACAGATGTACCTTCTTCGGAAAGTTTAGAGCAGAATCATAGATCCACCAGTGTAATGTTTATTGAAAATAGTAAGTGAAATAATGAACAGTGCCGTTTTAGTTGTCTATTGAAAAAAACAAGGATAATACTTAGGGGTCTATTATGCACCATCGCCCCAGGAAATGGACCGCCCGCCAAGGGTGCAGCACTCCAGCATGGACAATCAGGATGCATCTGCCACATTGGCGGGTGCATCCAGCATTTTTTCCATTGCGGCAGTCGGTGCTGTCAGCAGCCCCCGCCGCAATACCAAAAAAGCATGTGTGCATTTGCATGCACAACGTGGCAGGCACCGCGCTGTGCCTGCCACGTCGTTCATGCAAATGCAGGGGGGTGGCAATGCCGCCACGGAAAGGCTTATCCCGCATGCATAGTAATATGGAAGGCGGTGTCTCATAGAGTTGATTAAATTAAAAGATCGATTCGGCTCATTATACAGATTCATCGTTAAGCAGAACGCATTGGCACTTTGCATTTGATAAGGGACTAGAAGTGATCTCCATCTCAGTGCTACGGCATCGGATGATCTAGGGTTTTGGTATTTGGAAGGATGGTCACTACACCATGGAATAAGATTAGCTCCTGAGGAAGGAACCATTTTGTTCCGAAATGCATTGGGCATCATCTAAGGATTTGTTTAATGTATAGTTGAAATCTTTGAACCATGTATTATGCATAAGAATGAAATTTGTACACATACTGGTTAATTCAATGTAAATATGATGTACTTCACAATGATGATTGAGTCATTTGAAATGAAAAATGAATTATAAAACGATATTACTGAAATTGTCAAGAGTAATTAATTTGTAATAGAGTAAAACCGTGGTAACACACCTTGTGCACAGTGCATGACTGTTGCAAGCTACCAGCCTGCATTTAGTTTGTCATAGACACCTCTGAGTGAAGTATTTTTTCTTGTAAACTAACGTGCAAATGAATGTCTGATGAAACCGTATAATGGTTGTTCATGTACGCTTATGGTCTAACGCTCCTATTTATATTTTTAGTGAATCCCTGATGAAGGGCTAAAAACACGGCCCGAAATACATTGGATATTACTCACTATCGAGGATGAATTATGTATATATTCCTGCTGTAGAAGTTGAAAGTCCAGTTGGACACGTCTACTGTATTAGAATTTTAAATACATAAATATGGCTTGACATGCGACAGACAGAAACGGAGCAAAATAATGATAACTTTGGAATTAATTTGAATAAAAGATTCATAACGCAACTTTATTGTGGTACACTCATTGCAACAAGCATCTTCAAGCAGTGTTTCTGGCATGGGAGCAGGATTCCGCTCCCAGGACTTAATGTTGTTTCATAGACACCTCCGCCGTATTCACACCCTTTCCGCCCGGTCGACTCTTCTACCGGGCGGAAAAGCAGCGGACAGTCTTCTTGTCCGCCGTACCCCCCGCCATCATGATCAGGGGGGAAATTGCATGCTTGTGGTGGAGAAGGGTGGGCGGATCGCCACCACCATACGGGCGGTGGCGATCCACCCGCCATTCTAATAGACCCCTTAATGTGAGGCTAAGAAATTTGAATTTTAGAGAAAAAAAACATAGCTTTATCAAAAACACATTAAATAATGGACAACAGTAAAACAGTGCAGAGTACTTCCACGTTATGATGATGAAAACATATTTTAGATGAATCTATTAAATATTTCCCAGATTACAGGGATCCCTGTCAAATATTGGGTTTCTATATCACAACAGTCTGTGCTCTCCAGCTGATAACTAGAAACAAAAGAAAATAGCACTGCTCTACACCTGCCTGCCCTCTGCAGCTCTAAAATACTTTCACTGCCTGCACCCAGCGAAACTCTGGCGAGCTTGCCAAAAGGTCGGAAGCAGCTACAACCTCCAAATCACTCAAACATTTCAGTAATACGGAACTCCAAGCTCCTAATCACTCCAACATTTCAGTAATTCGTACCACTACCTTACTTCAACTGCACACACTCTCTTCAGTGAAGTTCCTCGAGGAAAAACGGACTCTCTGAAAACCTTTCTTGTTTTCTTACCAGACAAAAAATGGAGTAAAAAGCAGGGAAATTAAGAAGCAGCTAATGCACTGGATGAGTATAATGGGCTTTATATTAACTGCAGCATAAGATGTGCTGGATAACGTGACTCATCCCACACTAAGGAATATATGCCATCATTTCATAAATATATTGAAGCGACTTTTCAACTTTATAGCTGATGTTAATCAGAAACACATTCTCCATGTCCTAGGATGATAAGCGGGATCATAGGTTTCTCTTTGACAGTGGCTGGGAAGCCTGTGCAAATGCTCATTTACTGAGAACAAAGCAGAATTGCATTAAAATTCTAATACAGAGCCCAGCCGTCGGGTGGATCTGAGATTTGTGACACGCGCTGACCCTTTCTTTTGTGCTCTGTCTCTTCTGATGGTATTTCACAAGTATGGCAGCTATTTTAATTTTCTTCTGCTGTTAGAGCAGATGGGACATGAAAATGTCTTGTGAAGGCTCTTTCGGGGTAGCCAAAGGTACTAGATCATCTGAGGAATAAATTACGTAGCGGATCCTGCAGACCTAAATATTTGCCTTTCAAAGCAGTATAGTAGTATATACATTTTCACATTATGTCCGGAGAGAACATTTGCTGTTTTTGCAGTCCTCTGACTCTGTGGGGCCTATTATTTCAATGACAATGAATAATACTTTCGAAAGCTCCGACAATTTGATGTGGCCAGTTTGGCGTCAAAGAAAATGTCACTTATTCGAACAATAGGCCGAAGCAAGCTATGCCAACGTGCTGACCTTCTTCGGCGGGAAGTAAGCTGTAAAGGGCTTGGGTGGGTGCAGAATGTTTAGATAGTGCCTCTTTTCCCCCGGTGGAATTAAATGTGATTTGCACCAAGCGCCAGTGTCAATCTATGGATTAAGGGGGCCGTGCAAAACATATTTTATAGGCTCCTGAAAGGAGCAACTTTCAATTTTATCACACATTTCCTACTTATTGAAGCCTGGGTGATGCCAAACAATACTGAATTGCATGCTTAAATTTAACAGTCACAAAAAAATAGTTGAAATATGTATTGCGTGGGACAAAAAAAAGGTGGGATGTCATTGTGAGGAACGGGGTCAGAGGTAGAAGTAGATAGAGAGCGGGCGGGCGGGTTACTCCATCACATCGCTGACAGATATCCTGCCTGCCGAAATATAAATCCCATTATATCCTTTAGGTTTTATTTGGCGGATGGGTTATTCGCCACCGTTGTGATGGAGTAACCAATCCACTGAGATCTAAATCGGGTCCTTAGATAGTAAAATAGAATAGACAAACAGAAAGTGCCATTTCCCTGGGGGCCAATTGGAAGGTGGAGGCTGTGGGCAGTTGCCCACTTTTTGCCCATAACTGAAAACATCTATGCCAAGCGGCATATTCACAAAGGTAAATGTGGGTGTAAAAGTATATTTGTGACCTAATATGTCTATTAACACTTGCCAGGAATTTACAAAGGGATTCTGGCAGGTGTACATAGGTTTAAGAGGGCAGAGATCTCTGTCATGAATGCAGAGTTTTTCGTGCTCATAAAGCCCACTCATACAGTGGCAAAAGGGCATTCCAAAGTGGGGTTTTCCTTGGAAGTTTGGGAGCGCCCACAAACATTCACATTTGTGAACATCCCCAAACTCTCTTTGAACCCTTTCTACCTATAAAGAAGTTGAAAATGTTTGGCCTGGTCCGTCCTAATGCACTCGGAATAAGAAGGACAAGATATTAGTCACGTTTGTGACTGCGTATCGTTTCACCAAACTCTAAATCAGGCCCTTACTCAGCTCAAGTAACTTCCCTAAAAGGGTAGGAAAGGGAGCAGATCACACCAAATTTGGAGGGGGTAAGGGAGAAGGGTTTTCTCCATCCGAAAAAATATTTTAACCGCATTATAAAAAAATGTGCTCTTGCACTAGCCTGTGTGGACTGCCCTGTTATGGAGAACTCTGCTCAGAGGCAATAGACGCCCACTGGAAGAATCATCTGATATGCACAGTATTACATCTGGAAACCCACATCTGGTGAGCTTCCCATTTGTGCTATTGGGAATGTTGGTGAAGAGGGAACAAATGCAAGCTATACATTCAGCCAGAAGCTGGAATCCCTACTTGTATTTTTATGTTTATTTTTATAAGATTTTGTTCTTAAAGCACCAGTAGCAGCTCCTGGAGGGAGTGCTGCCGGGTGGTGACTCAGGGTGGGGCTAGTAAACTCCGGATTATGGCTGAACGGAGGTAAGTATACAAATAAATAAATAAAACGAATTTTGTTTCACGCGTTGCATCGCCAAATGCGATGCAGCGCATGAAATTAATTTTGTTTATTTATTTATTTGTATACCTACCTCCGTTCGGTCATAATCTGGAGTTTACTGCTCCCCACCCTGCCCCTTCCCCGCCCTGTGTCACCACCCGGCAGCACTCCCTCTAGGAGCCGCTACTGTAAAGAACTGTTTCCAGCTACAAAATCTCTTATAATTTGACATTAGACACTACATATGAAAATAATTTGCTTTAGGTGTGTATGCATGCATGTTGCATTTACATAGCACAAATCTAGCTGAAAAGGCAGCTGTGCAAGGTACAGGGTCAAAGGCAAAGACACTGTGAACTTGCAATAGGAGGGGTGGCTCGTTTGTTACTTTATCATGATGTAGTGTTTTTAACAGAACTGATCCTCAGGTCTTTCCTAAACTCGAACAGGGTTGTGACAGTCTTGATAGATAAGGAGCAATTATTCCAGAACCAAATGAATAAATGGAGAAGGGCTGTGGCCTAGTTTTACCTGTTTTATATTTTCGTTCTGCTGTGATTCATTCTGCACAACTGCCCGTTCTAAGAGACGAAAATAAGAGCTTTTACTATTACATGAACATTCTGATTCCATTAAATGCTTTTTGTTAGCAGAACCTTGCAGAAAAAAAATTCGAACACCTACATCCTACCAACAAAATGTGATTTTTTAACAAATCAAGGCAAGCTTTATTTCTAAAATACAACAGTCTTAACTACATAACTAATGTTTCTCTTTCAAATAGCATAATCCATAATACAAGGTTACTCATGTTGTATACTCTCTCTCTTGACACACATGCATACTCCCACACATTCATGTGCACACACACATATATTAAATGGGTTGGGTGCATTTATTGCACGCAATCCATTGGTATAAAAACCTATATTTCATCAGGAACCATGAAATGTAGAAACTATTTTACACTTGCCTGTGAAACATGAGTCACAGTCCACAAGGTATCCTGCAGAGCTTTATTTTAACATTGCCAATACTAGTAGGATTATGTGGCATGAAGGAACAAATTATGTGGCAAGGTTGTCTATTTTATGTAGCAAAAAATGCAACCTATGCAGCACAAGCGTGACCCTTGGAGATGACCTACAGTCCTGCAGTATCATTGTCGTCCGTTTTAGTTAGATTTAATGAAATCCGCAATGCACTGTTGGGAGTTTGTTCTGGGTAGGGTAATGATAATGTTGAGGGTATTTGCGGAAGCAAATCTAGAAGGCTTTGAATGATTAAAGTACGACAATACCCAATAATAAGTGATGGTGGGGAGAGGCATGGTTAGCAAGGAGTGGTCAAAAAAACTTTGTGCTCCTAGGCATGTCTGTCTGTAACCCAGATAGGTTTGGTATTCTCTACAATAATTTAACTTTTTTCTCAAGTCCATGAACATATTTTTGAGAAAATATGCTTTGCCTCTGTAGTGAGTGGTGCTAGGGTGATGAGTAATGTTCGAAGAAGAAGCTAAAATCACAAACAGAAGCTCATCGAAATAGGTAGCTTGTTTATTCTCAGAAAAGGAGACCCATGGCACATGTGTAGCCATAGCGAAGAGCAGCAGAAATATTATAAATTCTAACAGTACAAGAAGAAAAGGAATACAAAGGAAAATAACACGAAAGATCATATCACATGGTAGTAGTAGTAAAGCATGCGATTTATACGTTTTAGCAAATTATGTAAAACTATCAGAAACTTCGTAGTGACCTCGAACAGAAGGACTTTGATAGCTTCATAATATCCAAACAGCTGCTGATGTTTTATGATCAAGGTACAACAAGTGCCAAAAAAAAGAGTAAACGAGTGTGGGCCCGATTCACAAAGCTATTTCTGTTTGTAAGAGTGGCTGTTTTGGCGAAAATAAGCTTTTATTTTTTATTGCAAAACTAATTTCAGAATTCTTAGATGTTAGTTCTCAGATGTAAAGGTATCATTATAGATTTTTTGTGAGTGCTAATTGAAACGATGCAGGTGGAAATGAGCAGGGAGTGGGCATTCTGGGAATGCAATGCCCTGTGAGTTTGTGCGCACACAGACACGCACACAAACGTAAATGCAAGGGTACATGTTTATAGGTATTCACAAAATAGTGCAAAAATGTTTCTCTTTTGAGAAAAACTAATAATGTGTCATTTTGTCATTTGGCAAAGATGGTGGAACTTTCCCTCCAGGAATTGTGCACCATCTACGCTTGTGCATGCCTATGCAAGGTGCTAGATAGGAATTCGCCAAAGCTTTCCACGAGTATTGCTGGAAAACTGCTGGACACCAGCACTAGTCCGAGGTTCCTAGCAGTATCCTGGGGAAACTGAGAATTCCAAAATAAGTAATTTTACAAATGTACAAAATCATATACCTCCAGGTGTAGATGTATTATTATTATTTTGGACCAGGCAATGTAATTTGTGTCATGAGATCATTCATGTGTATATTTCCAGCATTTCCCATGCATACTAATTACATATGTGTATATAAATAAGAATGTGTAAATCAAATGTGAATACAAATAATATGCTTTCGGTGTTTCTAGACACACAAAGTGGGATCAATTAAATCCTTATATTTGCATTTTTCTGGTTTTCTTTGCTTGAATCAGAACATAATTGCAGTCAGGGGACAGGGCAGAGAGGAGGGATACTTTTCACCAAGATGGGGGAGGGAGGTAGGTGAAATAGGCAAGAGATGAAGAATGAACTCCAAACAATTAAAAAAAGTAAGATTAAATATCAATTAACTAGTAGAATGAATATAAACATCACATGAGACTCCAACTGTATACAGACAGTGCCTGTTTCTTCTTGGACCTAAAGGCAAGCTATGCCTTTGACAAGCCAGTTTTTGGTACTCAGAAAAGCCCTGTCATTTGGTAATACTTTTCTTGCCTCAATGCTGCAATGTCAGATTATGTGTGCTTGAACTGTAGAGGTTTGGGGCCTTTTGGGAGTGAAGGGGCAGTACCCCCTCTTTGCAGACCGTGGATGTGCAAATTGCAAACCAACAGATTAAGATCTGGATTGTAATTTATGATGTGATCTATCTACTAAAAGGTTGCATCTTAAATTGTCCATTTGAAGAGGTTAACAAGCCAACCTGCCTAACGAATATTAATTAGGTAGGTTGCATTGTGTGACCACCGGTGAAAGGGTTTGAATGGGTAAACATTTTTTTAATTAACTTGTATCCACCCGAGAGGTGCTGCCTTTTTTTAATTCCCTTTAGGGAACACATCGGGGGTAGCGGGCTGTCGTCCACCCAAGGCTGCCCAACAGAATTCCCAATCAGGGGAGTTCAGGCTCCTTCCTAATAGCAATTTATTATGACCTACAAATCCCCTTTTGTGAGGTGGAAAGACTCTTGCGAGGGATTTTGCACACTTCTCATCGCCCCTTTGTAGTCATGAATCCTGTGATTTTATGAATTGCAGCATTTGCAATCACAGGAGTTTGTTGTGCCCTACACGAGGAATAATGCAATTGCAGCTTTGGCTTGGAAGTACGTTTGAAGTTATTAAAGCACCACATAATGAGGACTGGGACTGCTAGCTGCTTCTTAAAATTTTTAATTCCCATTTCTAATTACATCCTCCTTCACAATAAATGTTGGTCACCTTAGATTGTAGGTTTGTTCTTAGGGTAATTTAGAGAGTTGGGGTGGAAGATTTTAGGGGTTCGGAGTGCTGTTTTCACGACAAAATATCCCTCTTTATGTAGTCATTATAGAAGAAGGAAGACATGGTAATTTGGTCAAACAGATGGGTATCTCATGAAAATTGAGGATTCTGAGATCTTACACTGGTGCAGGCTCATAATTTCAGCAACTGAAGCGTTCTACATTTTCAGCTAGCTTTTTGTTCATATGCGATCACAATTGTCATGATAATTTATTGCAAGATTCCCAATTTAAAAAAAAAAATGCCCCTTGATCCCACTCAAAGAATGGCTTCCAGACTGTCCCAAACGAGTATTTTAGAAAAGTTATCAATCTGTGCACTCAACACCATGAAGCGCCCTGACCAAACATGTCTATCAGGAATGTCACAGAGATTGATTTAATTTACTAATATTGTTATTTTTTGTGCTGTGGTGATGTTGCCAGACAGCTAATGGGAGACAGCACACCATCAATAAAAATCATATAAAAGTGCACTCATACCTTACATAAAAATAAATGTCATCAATAACCCGCCAAATAAAATGAACAGGCATACTAGTAAATGTAAAAGAAAGAGGAATGAAAGTCACCTTTAAAAATTATATTTTTAAGTCCTCTTAAGAAACACGTGAAGGAATGCTTTAGGCATATTGATGAGAGGGAAGGAGTCCAGCACCATAATGCTGCCAAGGACAAAGCCCTCTGTGAAGGGACTGGCTTTTGGACTTTTGGTACCTCTAAACACATGAACTCCTGACTCTCTCGAAGGTGAGTGTGAGGATTTGGGTGTAATAGAAGATATGGCTGTGGGGTTTTATTGTAGAGTATATTTGCAATTACCATCTTGGATCCAGTCAGGCTCGTTTGCAGGCCTTAAGCTCAACCTTGGGTGGATGTGGCTTCGATCAGCAAGGCTGTATGCCTTAGGGTAAATAATTTAACAGCAATTAACAACGAAAATCACACAACAAGAAAGAGATGACAACAAGGTATAACATTGAGCATAGTTGTATACATTTAGAGAGTTCTTGATCATCAAAATCCACTCGAGGGTTCTGGAGATATAGTTTTTTGAAGAAATTAATACTTTTAAATTGAAGCACAAACAAGCATTGGTCAACAAAAACTTTGCAAACTTTTAAAAAGTTTGAAACATTTTGGCGACTCCGGACCAGCTTGGGCAACCAAATCTGACAGGGCAGAGGCCTAAGAGTCCAGTAAGGTTTCTCTGGACAGTTACCTGGGCACGGAGCCTTTTCAAGTCTAGTTCCAGCCTTCAGGAAATGACTGCCATAGATGACAATGGAGTGGTCCTGATACTGTGGATGCAGGAGAAATAGATGTTCAAAGATGCTCCTCATGGTATGTGGTCGACACGGGTGAAGTTCAGTTGATTCCTCTGTAGGGTAAGGAGACTTTGACCATGGCACTTGGGGTCCCACCATGTCCACTTTGCAATAGTAGAAGGCCAGCTACAGCCGGGCTACTGATCTCGCGATGCAGCAGTCACAGGAATATGCTTGGTGGTGGCTAGTGTCCCCGTTGGTAGATGAATCCAGTCTCTGATAGCAATTCTGAGTCCAGCATACATGGGTGCAACTTTTGTCTCTCTCGGATTTGTCTCTTGGTGGTGCCAGTGGTGATTCCTCAGAAGTGGCTACTATTTTGCCGGTTTGGGCTTCCTCAGCTTGGATGTCCCATGTGCTGTTACAGGAAGCCAGCCGACTGACCCTTGGAGTCATTGCTTCAGTCTTGGGGTCAAATTTTCCACAAGTCAGGAACTGCAGGCACAGTCCAACCCCAGTAGCCCAAGCAGCAAGTGCAGTCCTTCCAATGATGCAACCTCTCTTCATGCAGCTTCAAAGGCAGCAGAGCAGTCCTCTTTAGGTCCTCTCTCTAAATCCGGTCTGTGCTGATGCTCAGGGTTCTAGGGGTGTCCGTTTTATCCTGGGAAAGTGCCCCAGGAAGACAATGTGGTTACTAGCTAATGTTCTAGTTCCCTCCTCTTTGGTGACAAAGTTCCTGTGATATGTGGCATTTGGCTATTCCAGAGTGCGATTTTCTTGCTACTCTCAAGATGTCTGAACCTTCCCTCACCTGTGAGGAGCTTGGTAGCCCACTTCAGAGATGTGGCTATCTAAGGGCTACTCGCCCACAGGAAAGCCGGTTTGAAGGAAAGGTTTTTCCTCTCTGTCGCTGTCTCCAACTTGTCTGCAGGAACAAAAGGCATCCTGCTTGGGTGTGTTGTCATAGACGGGCTTTCAAAGGAGGCTTCCCTTTGAAGTTTGCCTTTTGGGGTAACACCTAGAGTCACCTTCCTGGTAGAGGAGGTTACACCTTACTCTGCAACAACTGCCTTTGCTCCGAATCCTGGGAGTCATTCACATGTCTTCCCAGATGGGCATGAAGCTGTCTGTTGGCCCAGGCTTGTACAAAGTCACTGGACCAGGTGAGGCACAGAGTGGCAACTTTCTATAAGTTGCTCAACTTTAATAGGGGCATTAATCTTCACTTGGACATCAAGTCAGATTTAATGCCACAATTAATTTAGTACCGTACAGTACCCAGTTAGGCACCCCAACCCAGACGTTAGCCAGTCTTAGATGCCAGTTGGTAACCCTGTGTTAGACAATAGGGCTACTAACTTTCCTCCACAAAATGATAACTTTAAGGATTTTGCTGCTAAGGCACATACACACCTACATGTTTTGCTTGATAATTATACAGATCCCTGCCATAGGGCTCGATAGGACTTTCTTAGTGGACACTTACATATATTATTAAGGGAAGGTCTAGCAGTGTCCACACTGCTCTTCCAGTATGCAGTGGCAGGCGTGTGGCCATTTTGTCATTTGTCACACTCTGGGTGGCACAAACAGTGATGCTGTCCTGGGTGGACACTCTGCTTACATGACCTTGGGACCTTGGGTATCATATACTTGGGCAGGACTTGTCAATTGAGAACATCCTATTCGAAACACTTTTTATAATGAGCCAGAACTCTGGCACTGGGGTCTGGTTAGCAGGCCTTAGTGCATTCTCAGAGTTGAAAAACGAGCAGCTAACAGTCCAAATAGGGGCAAAGAGTGGGGGGAAAACTGCAAAAAAGCCTGTTTCCTTACAGCGAGACCCAACCCACATGCATTTTGATTGCCATGTACGATGAATACGTGAGCACCAAGAAATTATGGACCAAGCAGCATGTTATCAATGTTGCCCAAAAATCTGGAAGTGACCTCTTTGAAGTTATTAATATTACAGTGATACTCTTACATCGGCTGGTGCCCACAATTGGTTGAGCTCTTAAACTGATACACCTTCTAAAAGCTGTAAGGTGGTTTACGAAAGAGCACATAAAAAGCAGTTCCACACCTACATTGAGGCAATACAAACACTTCTACCCCATTCCAGAGCCTATCAAGAAGAAATGGTTTGATGTTGCTCAAAACGAACAACTGTTTATGAGAATCTGGAACCTTCTTCCCTACAAATGCCTGAAACGAAAGTTATGAGTCAAGAACAAAGCCAACTCATTTGTTTGACTCAATGGTAGTGTATTGAATGCCCTCTTGTTTAAGACAGACCACTAAGACTCATAGACATGGCTGGTCTTTCTTGTATACATTTTAACCAGGCAACTTTCATCTAGGCCTCAAACATCTGTAGCAAAGTTTGAGCCCCTCGGCATACAACTCTGATAGCACTTGTAGTCATATCTGGAAATCAGTGGCATACTGATGAAAGGAGACCATGCAGCCAGCAGTCAAGGTCCCAACAGCTCTACGAACAATTGAAAGAAACTTGGTGACATAATTGAGGCATGTGACACCTTACACAACAGTGCAGTCCTGGAGAAATTCTGTAAGATGCTGAAGGAGCCTCTCTTCCAATCCAGTGTCATCTGCAAGAACAAACGTGGGTGTCCTCAGGTCAAAAGTATCAAAATCTGCTGAGAGATCTAGCAGCATCAGGATACTGCTTTTCCTACCATCAGCATTAGAATGGAAAACTCAGTAGTACATGTGAGCCAAAGCCTTGACTAGAGTTATAATAAACTATAGCGACCTATGGGAGACGGTAACTGCAGAAATTCAGTCTTTTGTAGCAGTTTCTCCAAAATGGCACATTTTTCATGGGTTGGAAATTATGGAGTGCACACACATCCAGAGAAGGAGATGTTTATTTGTAAGACTTTAGGATATAATCCTCTGAATAGTTTAACAGGAACAAATCATAGAGATGGAAAGTTAGCTTTCAGGAGTACTCTGATTTTGAAGTCTACGGTAGTCAGAACATCAAAATCAGTCCAGATAGGAGTGGGCCACCTCAAGGGTGAAATAAAAACAGTAAAACGTCTCCCTGTGCGTCAGATATTTCTTCTCAAATCAGCGCAAATTGCAAATCAGCAGAATCTTATCAACAAGGAATTGGTTAATTTGTGACTTAATGACCCACTTAATGAATAATAGGTGCATCAGATATTGGGTTAGTGCCGAGAATTAGGTTAATTTATATTATATTACAGTTTATTTAATTTGTGGTTGCTCTCTATAGAGCAAATCAGCCCATATCGGGAGACGGAACACGGTACTAGAGGTAATGCTAATAGAAAAGGCAGAACAGTAATATGTATTTAGACAAAAACATTCTGGGAATCTAGGAAATACTTGGACAGCAACAATCATCAAAATATGATTAATGTAGATTCAATATTTTCGGGTGGTTTTAAGGGAAGGCAGTGTGTTAGCCATGTTTGCTAAACTCAGACATACCAGAGGAAATTTTAGGTGGATTATGAGAAAAGTCTGTTGAATAGTTGGGACTACAGTTCATTAAAAAAAAGGAGAAATGCAGGGATATGATTTTGCTCAGGGGAAAGTCGATACAGATGTTTGGAATGATCGGTAGAAGGATATTTTCTTACTTAAGCTGGAGATACCGAGGAGCTGCACCAGCCAGGTATTTGTGGGTATCTAAGTGGACTAGTAGACTAGTCAAACTGTATTGGATGTACATCTACACTCAATTGAGACCTGGAAAGGAAGGCAGGATCTTCTGATGTGGTCATTATAGTGAATGATACAAAAGCAACAGTTGGCATGCCACTTAGAATCCAGCCACGGCCCGTGGAGGGAGTTACGGTGGGGCAGGGAGGCGGGGAGGGGGAGGGGCAGGGTGGAGGGTGCTAAACACCGGCATATGGATAATTGCAGGTAAGTAAACAATTTAATTAATAAAACGAATTTGGTAGCTCGCCTTGCATCGCAAAATGCGATGCAGTGCGCGCTACGAAATTCGTTTTATTAATTACATTGTTTACTCACCTGCATTATCCATATGCCGGTTTTTAGCACCCTCCACCCTGCCCCTCCCCCTCCCCGTCTCCCTGCCCCAACGTACTCCCTCCACGGGCCGCGGCTGTTAGAATCCCAGTGCATTAGAGGTGCTATAACACCATAGGGCAATCCCCTGGACTGGTATGGAGAGATAGGGTAAGCACAGTAGGGTTCCCTGTTGTTGCTTTTGTATTGTTAGACATTTGGGAAGGGGAGCAAACCCCTTATCACTCCCCACTCCTTCCTTCTTCGAATATAAAATAGGAACAAAGCCATTGAAAGAATTTACTTTTGTTATTGTTAGTTAAAAGTGCATTGTGTTATTTGATAGACACTGGGCTACACATGTGATGGTATCCTCAGATGTGCTTTTAATGGACAGCTTCTGTATGTCAGTGTACTGGTGCATGGAAAGTCCCAACCCTTAAATCCCTTTTCCTAAAGACTTCCTGTTAAAGATGAAGATGATGGCAGCAGGTGTTCGGCCTTGTTGGACCATGAACCGTGAAGGGGTGAACATGGTGTCTTCCATTCTGACAAATAGAGACTATTCTTTCTTTGGTATTAAGCAACCCATTGCAACACATTAACCTAATACCTATGTGATTTTTCCTGCCATTAACCAAGATTTTCATAGTCAATATTATCCAATGCTGCCGACAGATCAAGGCATGTCCCGCTCCTTTGTAGGACATTTAAAGTATCATACATGTCTGAAACCCGATTGATGGGCAGATAGAAGGGTTTTTTCTATGATATACTGTTTCATTGTATGGGCGTACATCTTTCAGTGATATATACCATAAACAGAAGACCAATGATGAGTTGAAATTTGGAGTTTGACTCCTAGGGGTGAGTCTTAACTTGTTCCACCTAAAGCTCAGGATAGGGAAAGTAGGCAATGGAAACGTGCTTGTCTGAGGCATGTCGGAGGGAGCAAAGGGCTTGAGCCCCATTAGCAAATAGGGGTTAGAAAAAGGAAGGGTATGACATGGTCCCTTGCACAGGGTTTGGTATGAGTGAGAGGACTGTTTATTATATCTGCTGTTAACTGTGCCATTCATTCCTTTATTCAGTAAGATAGGGTAAGAGTGGGGGGGGGGGTCATTGCTGTGCTTTCCCCCATTTCTGAACACATTTGCACAGCTTATGTGAAAGGGAGTTTCCTGATGGCATTTAGTTCCTCAGTGATGTTTGCTTTCAGGTGTTGTTGCCTGTATTATATTTAACATGTTCCTTTCTGTTACTTCCTCCCTAACTGATCAGCCAGTGTGAATGTGATGCATGGAATGTTGGCGTGATGGTCTTGAATGGAATGTTTGGGTGCCTGGATGTTTGAGTGTGACAGTTGGAGTATGGGCTGAGCAGCAGGCAGACTGTTACTGGTGGGGCTGCATCTCTACAACTCAACTACTGGTAACTGAACCCTAATAAACCTACCTAAAACTACAATCTTGCTACGGACCTATCAAGCTTAATGCTTTGGACAGTTCTAGACTACTTAATAGAAGATAATAGCATACCAAATTTGATAGAAAAGGTTATCATGTTGCTTTTGCTCTTGGGATTCTAGTGGCAGGTGTTTCTGGAAAGCGTCAAGTTTGTCCTGGTGGAGATCGAAATTATTGCTCAAGGTGGGTGGGTGTTTGTTTTTGCCAAGGCACATAATCAGCTGCAATTTGAAGTGGGACAACGTTATGTTGACGTTACAAAACAAGCCCTGCACTGAACCTGCTAAGCAAAGAAGGGACACAGCAAGTTCTTTTCCATTTGTTGCATCTCTACTTTTACCTCTTCCTTCTTTGGCCCATCTAATTAGATTGAGCCTTTCTTTTTCATATGTGCTGCTATTAATAAGTGTTATTCCTTCTAGACATGTGATTTCTTTTCAATCTGCATCAAAATATATTACAAATATTAATGTTTACTCCATTAATTTGAAGAGAAGCCGCTGCATAGCCTACTTACCACAATTACAGTATGCTGGTGACATCAGTTAGCTTATGTACTGGCACAACCCACAACATTGCCGCTTGCAGTATTTCTTCTCCGCCTCTCCACACAGATTATACATAAATCCACACCTCCCGAGCCCAAAAAGTAATGTCTGCCAGAAAGTCATCAGGCTGTGTCAGAAGTTTGACAGAAATTTGTGGACTGACCAAACTCCTTGGCCTGGTGTTAAAAGCAATTTTTGGCACTTTACTTCTCTACTTTTCGAGGAGCCTCCCCAACTATATCACTATACAAGCACTGACATTTGCAAACCTCACCCTATCCACAAACAACTCTGCGGCCCTTTTAATTTGTGGTCCTTGGGAACATCTCCGACCTTTATATTGTAATGTCTCCCCCATTAAAATAACATAATGACATTGTGGGGCTTATTTATAAGCCTCTTGTGCTGCCGGTGCATCACTCTGTCCCATATTAAAAGTGTTGCAGCGGTGATGAAAGGGGCTAGTAAATACGCCCCTACATCTTTGCATTCCACGTTAATCAACTCCACCATCTAACTATTTTACCACTCCACTGTCCATGTCCTAATGTTTATTTGCGATGCAATGCACAGTATATGTTCTTTAATGCTCAATGTCACTATTTGATAATACAATTTAAATGTGTTTGTCTCCTTTTCCTTCTATGTATTCCATGTATAGTACACGGTGTGGACTGCTATTTGGGTTGCCTGGAATGTTTTCATTATCTGCTTCTATTTGGAAGTAGGAGAACTCTCTAAGGTAAGATTTACCTTATTTATTGCTGATCTCTGCCACTGAGACAAGTCATCAATGGTGTATTGTTCATGAAAATGTGAGGAGATTTCCGGGTGGGTATCTTCTGTTCTTCTGGAGCTTGAAAATCACCCTAAATGGTCAAAAAGTGCTCCTCTGCAATCAAAGTGTGTTATTACATTCTGAAACAGACTCTGTAACTGAGTGAGAAATACCCTGCTGAACTCTACCCCTGTGCTTTGAGTTGCTGTGTATTTGGCTGATCAGTTTTAGGTACAAGTAGTTGAAAGTCTTTCACTTGGTTAAAGTTTGTGATACTTCGGAGAATAGCAGCATCACGTGGTTTCACAGTGTTTGTGTACATCATTGTATGGATTTCCTTGGAATTAATGTAGTGGAAAGTGAGCCGAAAATGTCCATATTGTGTGCACGTCTTGACTCTTTGACTCCCCTGATGAAGGTCACCAGGATATGAGGTGAAGATGCGATTCGTGGTGAGGGCTTGATTTTCTGTTGTATAGTTTAGTTAGTTTCCTTTTCATTTCATTCATCACTGAAGGTGGTTTTAGGACTTTTCTAAAAATCAGTGCAAGCTTAGGTGCCACGTGTACAGGCTTCCTCGTGGAAAGCCAATATCATTGGCTAACATGAAATGGTCAACCCTTTTCTCGGTCATAGATCTCTGTCTGCAAAACAAATAGGTCAGGACAACAGATGGGCACACTAGTAACACTTAGACATCCATGTTCCTGCTTGAGTTGCCATCCCACTAAAGTTAACCATGCCCACCCTACACCCACGCTTATACATCTGTTACAGGTGAAGGAGCAAACCTTGATTTATAGATGCTTCATGTATTGCACATAGTTGACATCAGGGTTAACAAAGTATTGCATATAGTTGATCTCAGGGTTAACATAGTATTATATACAATTGACATCAGGGTTAATACATTATTACACCTAGTGCATTCCCATTACTCATTGGATGACAAAGAACCCGAGGGCTTTCGGTTCTGAAAAGAATTGCAGGGCAATTTTGTTTATGATGTAATTTTGAAATGTAAATTCTCTCTGCTTTTCACTACAATGCTGACGGTATCGATTTGTTTAAATGATCTTTGTTTTATTTAAATAACATGAAATTGGCTTCATCCCATCATGTCATTGATTACATTTTAATAGACATTTTATTATTGCATGTCTGACTACAACGTTTAGAAATCTTTCCTTGTGCTTTTAAAAAATAAAACATAGAAATCACGCTAAATTCAGTTTTTTCCCATATCCAACATGAAATGGCACATACCGTGAAACATAGGATTTTCAAAACTAGTTTCTGTAATTTAATTGTTGGAAACTGTACTAATTTCGCCAAGAGTCCTGGTAATTTTACAGAAGTGCACAGTTACACATTTGCACATAAACATACGGTGACTAAAGCCTCAAAGCAATGCTGCAGCTTCACAAAACTTGCTTGTCGATTATGAACATTGCGTTCGGTTATTTTGAATAAACGTGTATTGGGGTTAGGAACAGTGGAGCATATTAACAAGGCAGGCGATTTGAAATTATCGCCGTTTTTGCGGCCGTTTTCGGCCGAAAAGCGGCGATAATTTCTTCATCCTATCAGCAAAGACACGCTATCGCGTGTTTTGCTGATTTTGCGCCCTTGTCAATAACGCCCAGCTTTGCATCTCTAATGAGATGCAAAGTGGGCGTTCCAGGGCAAAATAATAGGACAAATGTCGCTAAGCGACATTTCTCCTATTAACAAGCTGCTCGCTAATAAGCAGAGCGTTAGGAAAAGTAGCGCTATAACCACAGTTAACGCTACTTTCCTAATGCCTGCTTGTGACCTGTTCTTAGCCGTATAATCCAATGGGAGGTGGATTACATGGCTAAGATTGTCCTGCCCTATCAGCAAGGTTATCGCCATTTTCAAATGAATATCGCTGGAAAACCAGCGATATTCCATTGAAAACGGCGATAATCCCCGCTATCGCTGGGATTTTTATCTCCATGGCATTAAGCGTTGTTAATACAACGCTACCATGGAGATTGTCGCCGGCGATAGCGGGCGATAGATTTCCTCACGCTAGCAGCGGTCAGCGATAATTATCGCTGCCGCTTGCTAATATGCCCCAATATTTTTTATCCTGTAATTGAGCAGGGCTAAATACTTTTATTTTGTGTGTTATTGTAAACGCAGGGAGAAAAGAAGTTTTCACTGTTTTCCACAAACCGATAATTGTATTGCCTCTCTTCTTGGTTTGTATGCCCTATTGCAGAACATCTCATTGCATGCTTTAGGAATACAGCCCCTTTAGTATTTTATTTCTTAATACTTGAATGCTAGATAGTTAATAAATAGAAGTATGTTAATTTGTAATTTAATTTGCATGTGTCCTGAAAAAAAAATGTAGGACTACCTTAAGTGTATTTTTTCCAATCACACTGCAAATGATGCAAACACCCACATAGATGAACAATGCTTTAGGCTCAAACGAAAGTGTAGGACTTTTGATAAAAGTAATTGGCTCAAGATCATGGCCTCCAGGTTCGTCTGAAAGGATAAAGTTGAATGTACATTTACAACTAACAGTGTAAATTACTTAGAACACCTTAAAGTTGGGTTGTCGTTAAACCTATCGTTTTTTTAGTAGGCTCATATATTACTTAAAGTAATTGTTTGGAAAGTAGTTAATTCTGTGCCATAAAACTACCTCATTGAAAAAACACAATTTATACATTGAGGCGCGTGCGCTGAATTTTATGAGGTGCACCATAGAGTAAAATAAGGAATCCAGGAGGACTGCAGATGTATATTTTAAGAGGCCAAGCATTGTACTTGCATTACACACACTGCCAAATCAATGTAGTTGGAACGCCAAAGATGCACAGTGTGTCTATATAGCTACAATTATCAATACTTTTTTCTCATTGGCTGCTCCTACGCTAAGGTGGCGGAACGCTGGCCCACTACTTTTTAGCAGTGAAATAAGTAGAAAATAAAATGATAATAACTTGTGGTATTATCATTTTATTTTCTCCTACTTGTGCAGCTTTGCATAAGGAGGCGGGCAGGGGAGGAGTTGATGCACCCTCCTAACTGCACAGTGACTGCTTGGCCGGCCCTCTCGGGCCATCCAAAACCGTCTTGCTCACTTCTCATGTTCTCCATGTAGGCTGCAGTACAGCCTGCATGGAGAACAAGCCCTGGCTCCCAGTTAGCGTCTGAGCACTGAAACACGGCGCTCAGACCAATCACAACGCTGCTAAGGCAGTATTGTGATTGGCTGACTGAGAGCCTGGGTCTGCTTCATGTTGTTCAGGTCAGCGCGGGAGGACTGCGGAGGAGAGACACGGAGAGGAAGCGGCAAGAAGGTACTTTTTTTTGTTTGATTTTTTGCTGCCTGCTGACCCCGCGTCTTCATCCCCTCCCCCTGTCCCTGCCCCCTACCTCTGATGTATGATGGCTGCCGCTGTTGTGTGTAAGAGCACTAAACTAAAGATTATAATACAAGAACAACTCTTGAAGCTAGAACAGTTTTTGTCAAAACACAACTGCCCTGCTTAAAGATGAGAGAAACAGTGTGACAGTTTTCACACAAAAAATCTGCTTTTCTGATATGCAAATAAGCTTGCATAAGATAATTGTTGAAAATCACAGGTTTTCCATGGTTCCGAGGCTAAATTTAATTGAAGTACAGCATAGCCAATATTAAATACCTTCATGTACTATTTTATGAAATATTTCCTATTGCCAGGAAAAATAGATCTACCTCGTCTCAAATTGCCACCGTGCTTACATTCGTGGTCAGTCTCTCAGCCACTTGACAAAGCATGTCATATGTATTTGATTACTTGGAGGTCTTCTATAGCGCCCCATCTCCCTAGGATATGTGGGCACTGTAAATACCCAAAAACATAGATCCATATAACAATAATATTATAACTTTGAATTTGGAGAATATTAGAATCAGAGAAAGACCAGATCAGGAGAACCCCTGCTCAGAGACAGAAAATGTAAATTCAGCTATTTAGAAGAGATAAACAAAAGGTGTAACAAAGAGGTCTTAAATTGCACACAAATTAATCATTTGCATGATGCCATTTTCAGGGCAGTTTTTCGAACGGTGCTCCCTGCGCTGCCGCATCTGGCACTGACATCATGGGAGAGCAAGGGTGGGGGGGGGGGGCGCTATGCTTAGAAATAACTTAAGGGTTGCTTGTGTGTCCAGCAGTTTGCAAGCAACAAAAAAAATGTCAAGCTAACTCTGGTGATTAATGTTCCTGTTGGAGAGAGCAGACTTGTGTCTAGTGGCAGTTTTGACTCATCATAAATAACTCAGAGGGTTAATATGCCTGCTCCAAAGAGTGTACCTTGTAGATCGCAGACCTGAATCTAATGTGGATAGCTCTGGGGGTTACTACTTCTGTCACATTGATTCTTTTGCTAATTCCAGTTCATAATGTTGCAGTCTTAATAAAGCACAGTGACCAATAAACTGCCATCAAAGAGCTGTATGCAAACTGCATGTAATAGATTAGAATGTTATGTTTTCCCCAGTCTTTCATTACCCAATGTTGCTAAAATGGCTAGTTTCGATAGAAATACATTCTTATTAGTAAAGTCAACCCTAACCACTGAGTTACAATTTAAAGCCTGAGTTTATGCTTCTCCAGACCTAATATTCTTAAAATATACTGATTACCTGTATGCATGACATGTAATTCCTTCACCTTGTAATCATTATTTGTCTTATCTAACACTATGGCCCCCCCCGCGGCGGGATGCCTGGCTTTCACCTTGGGGATGCCCAGTAGGGGTTATCTCACAGGGAAAAGCCCAGACAGGTTCCCAAAGCAAGCGCCTTGAGACCTTGTGGTGATAAGGCGCTATATAAGAACCTTTGACATTTACATTTGACATTTCTATAGACTAATTGACACACATATGATATATATGTGTGATGTGAAGTGCTCTAAAACCCTACACTGGTATGAGTATGTCGGAAAGTGGATTATTAGTAGGGGCAAAGGTATATCTGCCGCTGGCAATAAGGCCATTACCACAGTCTAGGGCTCAGAATAGGTCTTAGAAAATGATTCCCATGCTCAACCCCAGGTAGTTTGGCTGCGAGCAGGCAAGCTAAACTTCAAAGATAGGTATGTAAACCATTTAAAAACACCAATTCAGTAAATAATTAAGACAAAATGCACAATAAAAATACAACACCAATTTATAAAAAAATGAAATATCTGTATCGTTAAAATTATACCAAAATGACAAAAATCCAATGTAGGGAACTGTAGATATGAATTTTTAAAAAGTTGACATTATACAGCACCTAGAAACCTATAGCGCCTTATTGGGTTATCTGGTCACGATAGATCGAGTCAAAGTCAAAGTTTCAGGCCGACCACGATGGAGCCCTGTGCAGCTACCCCTCGCGGTATTTTGTGGTTAAAATTTGTACCTTCTGACCTAGAAACTTTTCTGGATCTTTTCTTTCCAGGATCTCTCGAAGCTCTCAGCCACTCCGGATTTGGTGAGTGTTCGCCGGATTGCATTGCAATGAGCTCCTGGTTAAAGTTATGGAAGTCAGACCTCCAGAGCATTCCAGCGTAACAAACCAGAGATCCAGGCCGGCTCACGGTTGAAGGCAGGCAGCTTGGCTCTTGCGGTTGCTCCCGGTCACCATTTCTTCGTTCAGACTTAGAAACTTTTACGGAATTTTTCCTGCGGGGTCCCTCGATGCTCTTCACCAGGCCAGATTTGGTGAGGGTTCGCCAGCCTCGGATTCCGCCTACTCTCGGTCAAACTCTGGAAGTAGGACCTACACAGCTTTTCAGTGGGACGAACCTGGACGGTGGTCCGGCTCGCAGTTGAGCGTCGCCGGCTTGGCTGGCCAGATTGAGTTAGTCCATTTATGGAGCTTTAATCCAAACTTCTGGAACTTCTTCTTGAAGTTCCCCAAAGGGTCCCAAAGTGTCTCAAAATTACTCCAAGAATCTGGAAGCTTCAAGATGATCCTTGAAAGTTGAGGACTTTAGTTCCCACAATCCTCTTGGACAAAACCCTTACAAATCCACTGGTAGTGCTCCAGGTTGAGGATTCTTGGTGGTGATGTTCCAGGTGAGCTTTGTTGACCTGTAGCTTGTAGGGAGTCCAATCTTTAGTCCTTTTGAAGCAAGGTAGTCCACAGGACTGTGGTTCTAGATGGTGCGGAAGGCGCAATCTTTGGAGTGCAGGCCCTAGGGAATGCACATCAAACTTCTCAGCATGGCCCTTTTTGCTCTACTGGGATTCAAGCAGCAGATCGGAGAGGCCCTGCCCCTCTCAGATACTTACTCCAAGTTCTCTGTGTCAAGCATGAGGGCACTCCTGTCCAATGGGGGCAGGGTACCACCCCAAGGTATGACCACACCCTTCAAAGTGTGGCACTATTTTGTCCCAGAGTGCACCAAATTCATCATGGATGATTTTCCAGCAGGGAGTGAAGAGCTCGCTAAACACACACCTAGGATGGCTAATTTACATAGTCTCTCTCCCTGGCATCTGCTCATTCCTTCCTTAAGCCCAGCATCTGGCTGGGTTCAAAATAGGAGAGTTGTAAATGACACTGGTGCCTTCCCCTTCCATTGAAGTCCATTGTTTATGACTCCACACCCTGCTCTGGCATTCCTCTGTAACAGAACACTGCCATCCCAGCAGAGCTGGTTAACCCCAGGGGTTCTTTATCACCTCTTCAAAGGAGCCGTGCTAATCCACTTAACTCTGACCAATCAGGACAGACCACTGGAAGGCTGAATCTGGGTTTACCAACAAGAAAGTCTTATAACTTCTTGCCTGTACATTTTAGGAGACATTTAGCAATATCATATTGTTTGATTTATCAGTACCATTCTGGGAAGTCTTTTAATGCTAATTTTATCATTCTCCTAGCAGGATTTATTCATTAATAACTTATTTCCATGTTAACCTAGGTGTCAGGGGATTTGCAATGGGAACAAATGACTTGGACCTTTTCTCCAGCACCAGGGCTTATAAAAACATATTTTATAAGTACTCTGCCTATATCTACAGGACCCCTGACCCCAGGAAGACCTAGGGGAGACTTTAGGGGCTCTGAATATGTAAATATATTGCAGAACCTCACTACACAGTGCTCCTAGCACCAACGTCGATTTTGTGCAGCACTTTATCACAATGTGGGGCGTGAAATGTCATACCTGACCCTCCACCCCTGGAAGACCTAGGGGAGACCCTGGGGGTACCTAATATGCCCAGACATTGTAGGTTATCCATTTTTAAGTGCACCAAAGACCAAAGTAACGTTTGGGCACACTTTACTTTTTAAAAGCAGTCCTGTAAAACAGGGCTACTTTTAAATTGACCTCAGGCTACAAAGGTGCACATGCGCAAGTGCAGAAAGGGCTGCTGGCCTCTAAACTGCCATGCCCTATTATATACTAGGGACTTAAAGGTAATTTCAATCCTCCTGTCCTATTATGTACTAGGGCCTTATAGGGTATGTCATGCCAATCACAGGGGTACCCTAACCCATAGTGTACCCTAGTGTATGTAGGTGTTTCACTGTATTCTAAGTGTCTCTTTCAGCATAGCACTGGCTCAGGGCTTGGTTAGTCAGAGCCCAGGGTCAGTCAGAGTCAGTTACCACCAGTATCAATCAGCAAAAAGTTGGGAGGTGCCCAGGGCACAGGATGACTTTGCAACAGAATAGCACTATAAAACAAATTAAATGCATATGTGAGATGGGCATTGAAGATACAAGGGCACTGCTGGAGGGTGGTAGTGAGAGCATCCGTGAAGGAGGCTATTGGGCAGAGTGCCCAAAATGATTGTTGCAACAGGAGCCTCCAGTGCTAAAGCTGGCCTTGGTCATCTTAGAAGGTGACCATTTAATTATCTGCATAATTACATCAGACTGTAGTTCTGTCATGATTCACGTTGCAGTGTATTCTGAAAGGTGGTGGCCACTCGAGAATGATTGTTGTTGTGCGTGACTCGTTTTGGACTGGTGATTTTCCAAGAGAAGTCGGTTCTTGGGTGAGAAAGAAGAAAAATCTGCAGTCATGAGCTCTTTGATAATTGTTAACGCTTTTTTTGAGTTTCTGACAAAACAGAATGAATTTAGGGGTATTTACATGATCTTTCGAAAGGTATTTGAAATTCATATTTGCACCTTGATGACAATTGACTGAAGCACAATAAAGTCCGGTATGGAGGACGTTTAGATGTATCCTCTGGTATCACGGGCATTTTAATACATTGAGACTCCCGTACCAGGAAAGATAGAGCTCAGTGCCTGAAGATATACATTGAAAAGGAAAGCATGGAGCCATTTAGAACACAGGATGTTACAGTACAGCAAACTGAGGTAGGAGACCATTCTCAATGACGCAAACCAGTTTAGCACTAATGTTTAGAATCCTGTGTGATGTTCGAGAGCTGAAAACAGTAACTGTGTACCCAGGAAATGAAAGCTGCTGTGAGATCTAATAGTACAAGAAGATATGATTCCCCTTAATCTATTATGCAGCGAATTTCAAACAGGATTTTTAATTTTGGATTCTCAATTACGCAACTTTTGCATAAGACTGGCTGTCAGCTAATTAGAGGAATGTTTGAATTTATGTTAAGTGATTGCTATACAGAAACATATCTTTCAATACAATAGCTTTACCTATGTAGGGCAACTTTGAAACAGGTCGATAGTTAGCTGGGAGATTTGAGCATAGGTTCTCATCATTAAGAATTGGAATTGTTTGGCAACACTTCAAGGGATTTGCGAAAATGTCTAACTCATAGCAGATAATTAAGTCATGCCAATTTTTGCAAAGATGTAGAATTTAACTTTGATGCTGTTAGTCAGTAACATACGCTAATTGTAGATGTTAGGCTTGAGGGTTAATATGATCACTATGAGGTCCTATAAGTCTATAGGTTTGAAGCAGATCCGAAAATTGATCGCTTTGAGCATGATAGGCTCCTGTGGGCATTGTATGAGGATTTCAAAGTCTCTGAATAAATGTTGCTATGAAATCAGACAGAAACGCAATGCAATTTGCGATTTGATGGATCGGGTACTAATATTGATGTAGATGCAATATTAAAGTGTACAAATGTACAAAATGAAGTACAACTCTCAATGGATTATCTGATTTTACCATTTGCCTCTGAAGATGAAGGAACTTAGATTTCACCAATGTGATGTTAGTCTTGTTCTTTTTTCCTAATGGTTTTAGCTGTGTGAAGAGGATTGGAGACTTCAAGGTCTCACCATGCATTTTCATTCTTTATTTTTCTCTCCTTCTAGCATTGATTTGTCCGAGAACCATAGTTGTTTGGGTTTTAATCTTAGTTGCTTTAAATTAAGTGGAGCTATATCATTATAGATGGAGAACATTGTTGATATCTGTTGAACGATTGCTGTGTAATAATTAGGCAAATGCTATTCTTACAAGACCAGTCCAGTTACATTCTTAAATAAGTGAGCATAGGGTGTGGTTGAGTCAGCTTTAATTGGTTATGGTTGATGAGGGGTCCCTACCCCTCTTATCTAAAATTATCAGACCAAATAATGTCCGAGATTGGGGGGCATTTAATTATCAGGAGACTTCTAAATATTAAATATACTAAATAATACTAAATACTTGGGCTATTATCCAAATCTTTGTGTTTGTAGAGAGGGCAGTTGGTGGAGGCAGTGTGATTTGAGGAAGAGTGACAGAACAGTGTGATTATTGTTAAGCGCCTAAAGTGTGCCAGTCATGATCATGAAATGTAAGCCAAGGTACAAGGCTGACGGACACAAGGCAATGTCTCCAGAACGTGTTACAGATGAGGATTGTCAATTCCACATGACGGGAAATGTCCTGCCATTGGACAAACATGTCTAAGCCTTGGTAAAGCGAACCATTTCGTGACAACTTGAGGCCAGAGAGAAAAATAAGTGTCACAGCGTGAAGACAAAATGGATGACCATACACTACCTCAGTGACGGTCAACGTGTGATGTGCTTCCACAAGGCCAATCACTCACACCAACTGAGGCAAACTGAGACCAAACAAAAAGTTCCTCAGTCTCAGCTTCCAGTGAAAGTGACAATGATAATTGCACAACGTTGATGTTTACCTCAGAAAGGCATACACATGTGGGACTGAGAAAATAGTCAAAGTGAAGAAAATCGACATGAAGAAGACCAAACACATTCAAACTTTGTCTAAAGATAACTCTAAAAATAAATGATACCATTCATAATTGGCAGTGGTGCATTGATAAATATCATGACTGAAGAGAAGTATAAATAACTGTCTCCATTACCACAACTTTGTAAGTCAAACACAGAAGTATAGATATGGGCTGCTTCAACACCCTTAAAGAGTTAAGGATCCTTTATGGCCATGATCAAATACAAGAAAAATGTGGTACAAGCACCTATTCATATACTTCAAGGAACAGCTTCAAGTGCCTGTTTGCTGAGTTGTAATACTGCTGTTGAGATGGAACTAATATCAGTGAACTACAATGTGAATGTTCATCATTAAATTGTAAGTCATTTTCCTTCATTATTTCATGGGCTAGGAAAACTCAAAATAGTGAAAGTAAAGTTACACATCAGTGAGGATGTTCTCTCTACTGCTCAAAGACACAGACAAATTGCATTTCACTTGTAAGATGCTGTTGAAAAGGAACTTAATTTGTTACTTAAATATGACATAATTGAACACTCCACTGGTCTGACAGCATGGGTTTCTCCCATTGTAGTAGTGCCCAAAAGAGGCAGTGAAGGAGCTGTACGCGTAAGCATTGACTTTAGTCAGGTCAACAAAGCAATTGAGAGAGAAGAGAGAGAGACATCCCAGTCTGCACATTGCTGATATGATAACTCAAGTGAATGGTGCAAAGGTCTTCTCTCAACTTGACTTAAAAAAAAGTATAGCTCTAATTGGAGCTTTAAGAAAATTCCAGGTGCATTGCAACCTTTTCTACTCATATTCATCTGTATCGCTATAAGCGAATGGGTTTTGGGGTATCCTCTGCTGCAGAACTTTTCCAATGATTCAGAAAAGGGGGTGGTGATGAACAGAGTGCCTGAATTAAGCAGACCACTCTTACCCAGTCCAAAGAT
Source organism: Lissotriton helveticus (assembly GCF_964261635.1). Taxonomy (NCBI): domain Eukaryota; kingdom Metazoa; phylum Chordata; class Amphibia; order Caudata; family Salamandridae; genus Lissotriton; species Lissotriton helveticus. Next base: position 616,000,059 of record NC_136063.1, on the reverse strand, counting down.
CAGGGCTTGATCCATCACCGTTTTTTAGCTCACTGCACCATCCCAGCTCAGAACTTGGCTATATGCAAATTAGTCTGTTCCTGTCCCAGTGCATGATGGGAACAGGGCAAACCAAACTACCAAGCCAATTCTTATACTGGGAAGGAAACAAGCTTCCGGGGACTGGTTTCTGCCATTTCAGGCGTCGTCGGCCCGGCTTGCTTGAATCCTGATGGTGCAATGAGCAAGGGACTCACATCTGAGTATACCCTTCCACGCTTATGGTGGACAAAATGATTCAGAAAAGGGGGTGGTGATGAACAGAGTGCCTGAATTAAGCAGACCACTCTTACCCAGTCCAAAGATCAGGGCTTGATCCATCACCGTTTTTTAGCTCACTGCACCATCCCAGCTCAGAACTTGGCTATATGCAAATTAGTCTGTTCCTGTCCCAGTGCATGATGGGAACAGGGCAAACCAAACTACCAAGCCAATTCTTATACTGGGAAGGAAACAAGCTTCCGGGGACCGGTTTCTGCCATTTCAGGCATCGTCGGCCCGGCTTGCTTGAATCCTGATGGTGCAATGAGCAAGGGACTCACATCTGAGTATACCCTTCCACGCTTATGGTGGACAAAATGATTCAGAAAAGGGGGTGGTGATGAACAGAGTGCCTGAATTAAGCAGACCACTCTTACCCAGTCCAAAGATCAGGGCTTGATCCATCACCGTTTTTTAGCTCACTGCACCATCCCAGCTCAGAACTTGGCTATATGCAAATTAGTCTGTTCCTGTCCCAGTGCATGATGGGAACAGGGCAAACCAAACTACCAAGCCAATTCTTATACTGGGAAGGAAACAAGCTTCCGGGGACCGGTTTCTGCCATTTCAGGCGTCGTCGGCCCGGCTTGCTTGAATCCTGATGGTGCAATGAGCAAGGGACTCACATCTGAGTATACCCTTCCACGCTTATGGTGGACAAAATGATTCAGAAAAGGGGGTGGTGATGAACAGAGTGCCTGAATTAAGCAGACCACTCTTACCCAGTCCAAAGATCAGGGCTTGATCCATCACCGTTTTTTAGCTCACTGCACCATCCCAGCTCAGAACTTAGCTATATGCAAATTAGTCTGTTCCTGTCCCAGTGCATGATGGGAACAGGGCAAACCAAACTACCAAGCCAATTCTTATACTGGGAAGGAAACAAGCTTCCGGGGACCGGTTTCTGCCATTTCAGGCGTCGTCGGCCCGGCTTGCTTGAATCCTGATGGTGCAATGAGCAAGGGACTCACATCTGAGTATACCCTTCCACGCTTATGGTGGACAAAATGATTCAGAAAAGGGGGTGGTGATGAACAGAGTGCCTGAATTAAGCAGACCACTCTTACCCAGTCCAAAGATCAGGGCTTGATCCATCACCGTTTTTTAGCTCACTGCACCATCCCAGCTCAGAACTTAGCTATATGCAAATTAGTCTGTTCCTGTCCCAGTGCATGATGGGAACAGGGCAAACCAAACTACCAAGCCAATTCTTATACTGGGAAGGAAACAAGCTTCCGGGGACCGGTTTCTGCCATTTCAGGCGTCGTCGGCCCGGCTTGCTTGAATCCTGATGGTGCAATGAGCAAGGGACTCACATTCCAAGGCGTCATTTGACGTATCATTCAGCCTGTAATGAATGTATTTTACTCTAGTGATGACATATTAGTTTTCGGAGCAGCACAGAAAGAACATGATAGAGCTTTCATGCAAGTCTATCATTTGCTGTCCAATGCAGGCTTAATTCTGAATGCCGACAAATGTGAATTCCACAATATAAACTTGAAATTCTTTGGCCATATCTTTTCTGATGGGGGTGGAACCTGATCAAGCAAAAGTGCAAGTGTTGTCTGCTATAAATACCCCACAAGACATTTCTATGTTACAGATCTTTCTTGGACTGGCCAGTTAATGTTCGATATACATACAGACTTTACTACGGTTAATACACCCTTTCAAGAACTAGCGAAAAAGAACGTATCTTTTCATTGGTCACATGTAGGCCATTGAGATCGCCACAGAAATGGCCTACTTTGATCCCAAACTACATACAGTGGTTGTAGTTGATGCTAGCCCTGTAGGGTTGGGTGCAATCCTTGCACAGCACATCAGGCAGCCAATTGCCCAGAGATTTATCGTGGCATATGACAGTTAGAGCCTGTCACAAACAGAATATGCTTACTCGCAACCTGATAAAACAACATTTATCAGTGTCTGGCTTTATGAATATTTACATGTTTTCTTGTACAGAAAGCCTTTTACTGTAGTGAGTGATCATCAACGCTTGATATTTAGCAATCCCAAAGTCAAAATGCCTCTTCGAATTGAACGTTGGGGTTTGAGGCTACAAGAATGCCTATACAATTATTCATCATCCAGGGAAAGGTCAGAATCTGGATGATTATTTTTCAAGAGTGCAATTACAATTCCCTGGAACCCCATCTAAGAGAGTAGAGGCCTACATCAATTTTATTGTGAAATTGTACGCACCAGCTGCCATGTCTTTATAACAAATTGTTCCTGCCATGAGCAAAGATAGTAACATGTTAAGATAAAAAGACATTATCGCTCTATAAATCGTGTAACCAGCACTCCAGATCATTCACTAATGATAATGAGTATTTGAAGTCCAAAAATGTAAGAGATGAACTTTCAGTGATTCAAGAAGGCCTCATTTTGCAAGGTACACAAATTGTTAATCCTGAAAGTCTACGATAACAAGTGATCGATGTTACCCATGAGGGCGCCATGACCAAGAGAAATCTCTGTGACCGAGTCTGGTTTCCGTATCTCAAAGACTTGTCATATATGCAACTGTCTTTCATCGAAAAGCTTTCAGTACCTTTGATACCCTTTGAACATGTCAGAATTGCCACATTATGCTGGGGAATGAATTGCTATTGATATTTGCTCCTCTTGAGAATGAACATCATCTTCTAGTCATTTTTGATGAATACTCACATTTTCCATTAGTGGGAGACCTTTCATTCACTACACTTATAAATATTACTCAAAAACTATATGGCATCTTTGTAACATGGGGTGTATCTGCAGTATTAAAGTCTGACAACAGCTCACCTTTCAATAGTCGAGAATTTAAAGACTTTCTAATTCACGTCAATACAAAACATTAACATTAACAAACTCCTCTTTGACCCCTGGCCAATGGCCTAGTAGAATGGTTCATGAGTATTCTAAAAAAGTTTTTCAGTGTGCTGCATTGGAGAAGCTCGACCTCAACGCTGTTTTAAACACTACTTTTCAAGATCATTCCCTCACTCAATAACAGGGGAATGCTCATGTTTGGAAAAGCCATGATGAGCATGCTGGCCCAATGGGCTAACCTCAGACCCAAGAATGAGAAAGACATTCACACTTCAGACTTTGCTTGCAAACAGAAGATAAAAATATATGCTGACTGACGACGTCATGCAAAGGACATTACTTTTACAAGAGGAGATCGAGTCTTTGTAAGACAATACAGAAGAAGGAAATCTGATGCTCCTTTTGAGGTTGAATCTTTTACTATCACCAAAGCCAAAGAATAATTGGTGACTGCTCAATATCCTGGGAAGTCCCTTACGAGAGGTTCCTCTCATTTTAGACATGTGGCTCATCACTCACCAAACATGGATGTCAGTGTAGAGACTGGGTCTAAACAGACTGTTGATGACTCTATCCGCTGAAAATTCTCCCTCACTTGCGCAGATAACTGACACTTGACTGCCAGTTCTCAGTTTCAGTGACCTGATCATAACGTGTGATTCGGGTGCCACAAAGCTTAACTGAAGAATTGTAATCACTTGTGTATTGATATATTTATTTGTATATTTATTTATGTATTATTTATCTATTTTTGAAAGTTGTGACTTTTTTATTTAACAAAGTGGGAAATGTAGTGTCTTGTAATAAAAGAACACTAGACATATTTTGATTCCTACTATGCACCATAGGCCTGTGATGTAAGCATTAGAGGGATGAGTTGAAGGCAGGTGTAGAATGTTGAGTTCTGACTTGCATGCGCAAAATAAAGTTGTGTAAAATTACTCTCTATGTGTGGTGTGCATATTGGCAAGTGCCTAGGCTTCCAGAAGGCCACACTTAGCATTAGGATGTGCACATATACTTTAGACTTCTTTAAGAGGCGGAATGTCTCATGACGATTGGATGTGTAGTATGTCTTTTCCTTTCACTTTGAACCTATTTAGATGAATCACACAGGTTTTATACTCGAGTACAGATTGTGTATATTTTTTTGTGTTCTGAATCACTCTTATACTACACTGAAATTCAATCGTTTTTGACAGAATTACAAGTATTATATGAGGAAAAAACTATGCAACTTTGCACACCCTAACCCTAATGTTCTTCTTCCTGCCTTTGGATGAGCGTGTGACTAAGGACCCAGTGTTTCTTTGCCCAGCGTATAGTACAATTGTAAGGCCAGTGTGATATTTCTCATTGTTTTGTAGCTGTATTGAATTGTATACAGTGTCAGAATTTTACATAGTCTGGGCTATTCAAGATGCTTTCTTTGCTGTGTATCCTCACATACTGAAGAACTGTAAATGTTGGCTTGGCTGAGATGCTCTGTTAAGAATGGCAGTGTGTCCTAATGCAGGTTCCTCATACATATGCACATCTTCATTCACAAGATCTCACAAGATGTCACCACTGTAAATTTAGCCCTCCATGGAAATTTACAGTGAGAGCCCCCAGAGCACCGGTGAAAGTTGCATGGAGGAAGCTGCAATATGTGAAGAAAACACTCAGTCATAGTGGATCTGATCCGCATCAACGGTGTAAAAGAAAAAAATACTCAGAACGCTTGTTAACATGCATTGGCAAAATAAAAAGGCTATTTTCACTAATGATCATTTAAAAAAAAAAAAAAAACAAGCCTTGTCGAAGTGTCATGAATGTTTTTATCATTATTTCTGAAGGAGATAGGAATATATAATCAAACATCAGGCGAAGGCCTAACTCACCACGTAACTGGGCACCCCATAGTGGAGACAAAATAAATGGCTGTTTTTTTAAAAGTTAATATAAAAACATAAATAAATAAAAGAAAACACAATTTGAGCCAGGTTTTTTACAAGAGACAAAGGAACTAATTTTAAGGGAATGTTAATAGTATGCACAGATATTGTGAAGTCTCTTTAAGTGAAGGGCGTCAATGGGTAGAGAGGGCAAGCCCATCGCTTCATGCCATATGCATTGATAGGTGAGAGCAAAATGTGAATGCTAATTTAGCAGACCAATAGATTAAATCCGCTGACTCAAAGCCCCGCTATTTATCTGTATTATGCATTATTTGGATAGTAGTCTAGGAAGACAAATAAAGCTGTCTCAAAGATGACACCTAAAAAAGTAATTAGAATAGATTGCCTTTTTCCTGCACACTAGTCAAGCTGGAGAGAGTAAGATGTGCAATGCAGGCGATATAACAATGTGACGGCATCAGAATTTGCACTCCAGTGTCTATTTTGCATATATTTAATTTGTCACTCTAAAAAGAACCTCTGGTTTATTCCTATTTATCCTCGCTAAACAATGCAAAATAAGCAGTGTTTCAATCTGTAGAGAAATCTAATCTCCTATGTAAATTGAAACAAAGAAATGCTGCCCTTGCAACTCCAGGATTTGTTCCTAACTAAGTAGGGAAATGTGTAATTGTGCGAGCACGGGCATTGTTTCTGCACAGGTTGGCACTGCCTTCAGATCCACTGGCTGTATCATAATATTAAGGGCAAGTGCACAGAGATGTACAAAGCAGTTGTATGCCCTTTTTCGTATGTAATGGCTCTGCAAGCAACACATGCGCTACTGCAAAGTTTGCAGCTCAGGCAATTCTGTAAAGTGTAGCTGAGTGCACACATTTTTCAGAAAAGGACCAATTGGAGCTCAGAGACATTTCAATTACCTTCCAAACCTGTTTCTGTGCTGCACTCACTTCAAGACACCTTGGTGTGCTGCAGAATAATTTCTTTCGAAAACGCATACAGAGTATTGACCTACATCTGTGCTCACTTGGACAAAACATCATGAAACTGTGCAGGAGAAGCACCTTGCAATGTTTCTTCTTCCCTCAAAAACTGACCAATCCTAGATAGATTAAGCAACCTTGCACAAACTACCGAGTATGTTGGCCAGAAAAGGAGCATTCTAGTGAAGGGGTGGCTCGGAATATTTACAAGGAAGAAAAACCTTGAGCATGTCTATCCTCAGGGAGAAGGAAAGCGTGCAACGAATCTATAGGACATCGAATTGTTAAACTGTGGTAAGAGCTGATTTCATTCTTGATGTGAGCTGAGACTGAGCATGCACATAGACAAAAAAAAACATCTTCTAAAAGGTAAACTGGATTCTGTGAAGGATCTTAAGTGTACTCTTGGTAGTGTTGCGTGCCAGGCCAGTCCTGGTCATCTTCAGTAAACTCCATTGACCCTCAACTGGTACAGGTGTGCACATTACTCATTTCGAGAGGGTACAATGAATCCCTCTCAAGTGTACCTAGAAGGTAGCCAGGTAAGGTATAAATATTACATGTCAGCAACTACTGGTATTTTATTGTATTTCCCTTCTGCTTTCCCCAGAGAAAGCACACACACACAAGAAAACTGGACTCGCGGTATTAGAATTAGTTTTTTTTTTATTGAAAGCCAGAGTATTTTTATTTTGCAGAGTTTCATTTAGCGCAAACTTGACCCGAATCGTGTATCAGAGCGCTTTACATAGCACCAGTTGCGTTATATGAGGACACATTCATTTTTGTTAGTCCCGGGAAGATCTAGGGGCATAGGTAGGTAATTTTCGTTTTGAGATTCTCAAATTGCGATTTTTAGGGAATCGCAATTAGAGAATCGCAAAACGAAATGTAGGTAGGATTAGCAAAAATTTTTGCGAATCCCACTTATTCCTTATTTGCGAATCGCAAATTGAGATTCGCAAATAAGGAATATCTTCTCATTCATTCCTATGGGATAGAAGGCCCATAGGAATGAATAGGAAGACATGCAATTTCAGGGTTGTAAGGGTGTCAATAGGACACCCTTTTGCACCCCTGAAATTAACATGTGTGCACATGTGGCCCACATACATGTCTGAAGTTGGTGGTATTTTGCGATTCCTTAAGCCAAAATTCGCACAACTTGGGTGCTTCCTACATTGCATTTAAGGAATAGCAATTTGCGATTCCTTAAATGCAATAGCAAAATAAGGAATCGCAAATTTTGCGATTCCTTATTTTGCATGTGGGTTTTTGTGTGCTACATAGCACACTGCCCTAATTGCGATCGCAAATGCGGAAATTCTGCGAATTTCAGCATTTGCAAGCGCAAATAGGCTTCCTACATATGGCCCTAAGTGCTTTGCCCGTAATCACAGGACGTTCAGTGTCATTAACGAGACTCGAACTCAGTTCCCCAGATTCTAAGTCGATCTCCCTGGCCCTTAGGCTAACTCCTAGGAGTGCAGACTATATGCAAAATTATTGTAGCAAATAATTGAGGCGATAAAAATGAAAAGAAAGTACATAATGTGTACAAAGGCAACCTTTTTCTATATATTTCCCCTTCTCACGGAGTCTGTGCTAGTTAGAATTAGTACTGAAAAGTCTGCCATCAAGAGAGGTGCATTATGATATTGCATATCTAGTGGTTAAGGACAGTCTGCCCTTGAGGGCTCCGTCTTTGAGAATCCAGTTTATTATCAGCCAATGTCTTTGATGGTGGAGATCTCATACAGAAACGCACTAGATTTAAGTTAGAACACTTCATATGATTTGAATATGGAAACTAAAAACACACTAGCATAATGCGTAAACGATGAGCAGAATATTGCTGTACTAAATGCAACAAAAATAATCAACATTAACAATACACAATTGGGGTTTTGGATCATAAGTGTATGATGGGCCGGAGCATAGAAATAATGTGTGAAAACACAGTAGTAAGTTGGGTCAGGAAGCAAGGCTTTCATAAGAGGACATTTTAGAAAGAGCATTTAATGATCAAAATGACAAAACAACACTACAGGGCTCAAACCAGGAGTACACCTAACAAACAGAACAAATGCTGATTTTTTTTAATGAAAACCCCTATGTGAAAATGAAATTGAACAGAATAAGATGCTGTTTGTGTTTATTAAAACCCAAATGGTACACATTTGAAGCAAAATTAGCATTCCAAAGGAAAATTTAACAGAACGAGTTACTGACTGTGGTTCTACAAAAAAACCCTACAGGGCAGAATGTCATACAGTTTGGCACTGAAGTACAGCACATTTTCCCAGGCAATCTGTTTAAAAGATAACCGTTTTAAAGCTATCTACCATGTTAAAACAGGTACACACTTGTTCTTGTTTAAAGCAGTTTGTGAAAAATGGCAGGTTCTTCAAAACTAGTTCTTGAGACCCCATTCTGTTATCTAGTTGCACGAACTCTCCACCGCTTCTCAAAACTCAAAATGTTCTGTGCCTTCTTTCCTGGTGACCCAAGAGATCCCATACTCCAGGGGAACCTTGTTGAACATGGAGTCACAGGTACAAGTAGTGAAAAGTGTCTCATGGCTTCCAGCCAGAACTGCAGCCAAATTTCCAGTTGCCACTGGGATGCTATTTTTCATCCAGTTGGACACAGCAGTTTCTGTCCAAGAATCAACCAAAATACTCTCCCAGCCTCAGGAGAAAAGTTCCAACCGCAGGCATTTTGTTTCTGGGGAATCTTTGCTTTTGTGGGTCAGCACGAAGCTATTTTCCTCACCCCTTGAAATAGCTCCTACAATAAAGATTTAGGTAAAGCTGTAGACACATCTACGCAGTGCTTTAATAGACAGTAGGGAATTCCTACATAAAAACAGCAGGTCATCTTCTTTCCTTCTTCTGAGCTCCTCACCTTTCTCTCCCCTGGCTGGGAATGCAGCTGTGATTAACAAACGTCCTTAAGTAAATCGAGCTACAACTCCAGCAAATACTTTGCCCAACATTTGCTGCACTATGACCCAAAGTCAATCTCATCAGGGTCCCTTACTGCTAAAACAATACCACAATACCTCGAGAAACAGTTTTCCTAAATGGGAGATGTAAGCCTTGCTTAGAATTCTCTCTCTTTTTCTCTCTCTCTTTCTCTGTCTCTTTCTATTCCTTCCAAAGCTAACCTATTCTGGTCCCTAACACTCAAAGACTAAATGCACCCCTACCGTACATGACTTCACCCAGACAGCGTCATCTTAAGGATTTCTGGGGCGCGGGGTAATACATATTTTGGGGATCTTTGTTCATATTTTTACTGCCCATTTTATGCTAATTGAAACCCGTAGGAATGCCAAACAAACGTACAGAAACAGGGTTCACACAAAAACACTTGAAACTTGTCTTTCCATGGCCCCCCAAATTCCTTAAGAAGTCACCTGGCAAAGAGAGACAAACATAGAGGTAGAGGTAGTCAAGTAGCAGCGCGGTTGGGATAAGAAAGTGCAAGAAGTCAGCTAGAGATAAACAAAGTTTACTTTCCCAGGGGGCCAAATATCAAGGTTGGGTCCCTGGGCAATTGCCCACTTTGCCAATGCCTTAAAACCTCTCTGCAACCAGACCCTGTAGTCAGAGATACTTCCATTTATATAGGTCTATTTCTTCATCCTTCTTCTGAAAGAAATAAAGTGCGACAGAAGCACAGATATGATGTGGGAACAGTGGGCTGACAAGAATACCTTTATTCAGAAAAGGTTTTGTAGTGGATCAGTTGACTACTTATCCTTATTTAGACAGATCCACCAGTTAGATATAAATGGGTCAAACTTCCAAAATAAAAAAAAACATTTTGCATGGTTACCTAAATGCTGTAAGTATTAGAAAACTGTGCATATACTTGTTCAAACATAGAACTGAGCATAGTTTGTCTTTTAAATTCCAAGTTGAACAAGTGGATTTACACACTTACTAGCTGTGCATAACCTTTTAATGCTGTTCTTGGTTGACATATAAGGTGAAACGTAAATTCTAAATGCAGCATGGCTTTAATTTTTTTTGACAGGCAAATATTATTGTTTTCTCATTAACAAACAAACAGCAGTCTGTCGCAAGTGCAACATAGCAATAACCATTACACACGCTATCTGCATCTCCCCGCACAATAGCCCATCACCCCATACTTCCCACACCTAAAATATGCCCACCACCTGCACCAAATCTTGGTGTGTTTTGGTTAGTACCCCCTAGCCCGGTATGTCAGCTGTTCCATTTTGGGAGACCAGTGAATGAATGAATGAATGAAAGGCAATTTATAATGCGCAGAACAATGACCCGCAGGTATCAAGGCGCCTAGCAAAATAATCAGAAAAAGGAAGAAAAGGACCAGGGAACTTTACATATATGCTTGCCGAAAAAGAAGGGTTTTTAGCGCAGAGCGGAAGTGCTGTAAAGAAGGGAGAGATCTCAGATCTAGGGGAAGTTCATTCCACCACTTGGGAGCAAGAGTGGAGAAAGCTCTACCACCCCATTTGGCTCTTCGTACACGGGGGGTGGTCAGACGCTGTTTTCCAGAGGAACGCAAGTTCCTTCCGGGAGTATAGTGGGAAATAATGGATCCGATTCCTGTGTCGCTGTTTTTGACAATGGCTCTGTAGGTCATACATAGAACCTTGAACCGAATCCGGTGTTCCACCGGCAGCCAATGCAGCGTTTTCCTGGCTGCGGTGGCCGAGGAGCGTCTGGGAATATCCAAAACAAATCTAGCCGTCGCGTTTTGGACTACCTGCAGGCGCTGCAGCTGGCCTTTGTTAAGCCCAGCATACAGCGCGTTGCAGTAATCAAGGCGAGAGCCGATAAGAGCAACAGCTATTTGTTTTCTTGCCTCGAGGGAGAGATATTTCCTGATCCTACGTAGGGTGTGGATCAGACCCCAGTCTACCCCCGTCCCCCATTCCACTAGGGTAGGAGGTTGGACAACTTTACATTTGTGAGCAATGTCCTGCTTGGCCACCAAAGTAGTCAGTCCCACCAGTGTCCATTCATAGCAGGATCCGCCAAGGCCCTCCATAATATCAACTAGTCCCACGTTCGGGCGTTTGCCTCACCAGCCTGTTATGAACTCGGGACAATGTCCTATCAATGCCCCACCAGAAGCCTAGTATCCGAGGACAGGCTCACATCATGTGGAAAAAGTCCACATCCATTTAGGGGCATCGAAAACAGGTTAGCTGTGAAAAGTTTCCCAGCCTTCAACAAAAGCCTAGGTGCAAAGTACGCAGTATGAAGGTAATATAATTGAATCAGTTGCAAACTAGATTAAATGGCTAATTCGTGGGGGGCCATCAGAGCTTTCTGACTGTCCTCATCCTCTAATGAGCCCATCTATCCCGCCCATTTCTGCCAAACAGACAAAAAGACCTCCGGCACATTAGTCACGAGTGTTTGATATACAGAGGACATTTGCGCCTTTATCAAGACGACCCGTCAGGAGTTTAGCCTCAAGAGGGTGGTTCTCTGATAGCTCAGTCAGGGCTCTTATGTGATATAAGAGGACTTGGCGCAGTTGCAGAAATGTATGAAACTGTGCAGGGGATAATGAGAACTGATGTTGAAAGACCTGGAAGATGTGTAGGTGGTCCTTCTTCCAAACATCCCCCAGTATGGAAATCCCAATTCTGTCCCATTGCCTAAGGCCTTCAAGGTGGGTAATCTTTTACCCTACAACAATGGGTTCACTTGCACAAGCCTCCCATCCCATTCTTTGGAGTGCAGATCTTAACCACCATCCCTGTCAGGCCTGGTAGATGATGAAGGATCAGGTCACCATAGAGCAGTCCCAAAATGCTGTCTAGCCCCAGGCGAGAAAACTCCAGTCGGTAGGCAGTGTGAGCTCATCCTCGGGACACCAATTCATTGAACATCATTAAGTGGGCCCCCCAGTAGAAAAGCCTGATATCTGCCATCCCCAGCCGCCCTTCAGTAATGGACTGCCTACATTTGTCCAACGCTATACATGTGGTTGGCCATCCCAAAGTGAGGCCTGGGTAACTGTGTTGCATTTCTAGAACCAGCTAGTGCGGATGCCGAATGGGAAGTGCTGAAGGGTATAGAGGAATTTGGGCAGTATCGTTATCTTGAAGAGAGACACTTTTTCAAATCAGTTAAACAGGAGTTGTTCTCACCTCTGTAAGTCTTGTTTCATCTTGTCAATAAGTGGGGAGAGTTTAAGGGCCCAGGACAAATCAAGATTACTGAAAACATGCACACCCAGGTACTGAAAGCTTAGTCATCAAACTAGGATGGTAGGGTGCCAGGTAACCGTGCTGTGGTACCCTTTGATCAGCAGCAGGAGAGATTTGTGCCAATTCACGCAGAGACTGAAAGCAGAGCAATGCAGGATGAGTATATCCAGTGAGTGAGGGGCTGAAAGTTGCTGGAGAGGAAGAGTATATAATCATCAGGGTAATCAGGGTATAGGGCAATGTTGTCTTCCATCTGTCCTCCCCACAGCTAAGATCAAAATTTCGATACAGGAGCATTTGAGTACTATAAGAGCAGCCAAGCTTACTACAAAGCTGGTACAACATTTCAAAGAACAGAACCACGATGCGAGAACACTGACCTGGTTGGTCATAGAAAGAGTGGTTAGTGATGCCTGTAATATTGAGAGAACACTAGCTGAGAGGGAGGCACACGGTATGTTTATAGAGAAGTCCAACCAGATTGGTACGAATGATCTGATTGAGTGGAACAAGATTAGTGGGTGAGCAATTAGATTCAGAGTGAGATCTTTTGCATACACCCCCTTGTTTTGGACAGTGTGTCAATAATTATGTTGATAACTGCTCTTTGGGATCATTGATGATGTTTCTTTGAAAATCTAACAATTAACATCTTTGAACATCAAGACACGATATAAGAGGAGGAATACTGGAGGATTACGTTATTTCTCTTAAGTCTAGTGGTGACTGCTAGTATTGAATATCTAAGGGTGAAGGGTATTTTCCTGTTGAGTCACGTGGTCCATACACCTCGAAAAGAAGTGAGAGCTTTTGAGGAGTGAAAAATTGGCTACCATCCTACAGCTTGTGTTGGCATCCTAGGTGTGGATTTATTATATGTGGCCGCCGGGTGCGTTTTATTTTATTTCATTTCATTTTATTTTTAATGTCCCCTTTTTCATAAAAAATTGCTTCCCCAAAAAAGAATCTTTTGTTTTGGATTAGGAGGATTACCAAAATTCAGTATTCACAATGGATGTGGCACTTGGATTTAGGGCAATATATCAATTGCACTATTGTTTTAATAGACAGAAGTTACCCTTCCAATATGATGCATTCAAATCGTGAGCCGTCACATGATCTGCATCATGGAAGTGAATCGGCGTCTGGGCTCCGTATTAAATGAAACGCCAAACTGCTACCTGTACGGGAATGAAACAACGCTCACCCGCCAGTACATGCGGTAAGCGATTTTGAGGGCAGAAGAGGACTGGAAACGGGTGAGTCTTGAATTTTTCTCTACCCGCGGATGACCACGAGATATGGAGGATTCAGTGGCATTAAGAGGGTTAATACACATAGAGTTGCTCATATTGATGTGAGAATTGACCGCCAATATTAATTAACATCGGCGAGCGGTTAACGCAGTGAGCAGGACACTACACATGCATCTAACATCGTAAAAAACACTGACATTACCGGGGTGTTTATAGTGGATGATTCTGAACACATAATTATACAGTATAACTTTGTGTTTGAATTGGATTTTAAAGATGGTCAGATTACTGATACAAAAGGCTAGTACAGGGTCTTAAGAAGCAAGGATCAACAGTTAATTGTCTTTTCTCTTTTTGTATAGATTTTTGACAAAGTGTCATTTGAAAGGTCGCATTAAAGTATTGAGCACCTAGTGACAAGGTGGATAGCTGGTACGAGGGGCTGTGGCTACTACATGGTAAATGGTCCCTGTAATGATACAGGTGTATGTGTTTATACATGACATTGGTCCCACTGGTTGGTCGTTTTTGCTAATAATATTTTTTTCCTTTTTGTGTTTGACAGTCAGTGTCTATACAAAACAAGAGTCCAGAAGGGTGATTTAAGGCCTCAAGCCCTGACGAAATTGCCATTAAGTAGAACAAGCAATGAAACATGTCGGCCCATCTTCAATTGGTCTGCACACATGCAGTTGGTTTTAAATTTGCATAAGCCCACAAGTCGTGAATAAAGTTGGCACATGGTGGACGTGTGGCTTATATCAATTATAATTTCACAGGGTCTGCAGTTGGTTTTATGACGCACACAACACTACTTTTCAACTTTTTGTTCTGGACACTCAAGATTTTTTTTTAGGCGAGGTAGCTACCTATGATGAGAAACGTGGGCACGACTGCTGAGAACCAACCAGTAAGCCCCTTGGGTGTAATGCATGTGAGGTGCTATCTCGCCGCTTCACAATTTTTTCTGATAATTCTCTCTGATGAAAAAACATTTTTACTTGAGAAATTTCTTGAATGTACACCTGCTAAGTGGAGGGGATTATTTTTTTGGGCACAGTGACTGCCAACCTTAAGGGTTTTTTAGCTAAATTACGAATTTACTGGGCCATAAGGATTCGGGACAATACCTTTGAAAGAAAATAAGGGTTGTTGGCGAGTTAAATTGACTCCCCACTCATATATTTATTTATATATATATATATATATATATATATATATATATATATATATATATATGTATGTATATATATATATATATATATATATATATATATATATATATATATATATATATATATATATATATATATATATATATATATATATATATATATATATATATTACCTACTGGCGGTCGCCAGTAGGTATATATAGTTAGGATTTTTTCTCTATGGGTTTTTTGAAAATTCTATGTCTAATAACTTTGGCGTTTGTGGACGGAATTGGCTGAAATTTTCAGGAAAATGGCACATTTTGTTTCTGAGCAGCCCTTGAAAATTTGGGGGGGGTTCGTCCAGTGGGGGCCGAGAAAAAAGGGGGGTCCCAAAACGTGTTTTTAACATTGAGTTTTCCATAGGGCGGTTGGCCTCACTTTTAGCCCGAACGGCTGAATGGATTTGCACGAAACTTGGCAAAATTGTAGGGACTGGTAGCCCGATGTGCCTTTTGTAGGTCTCAATATATGTGCTCCAGTGGATTTTGAGAAATTAACGTTTAAAAAAAGATATATATCTGTAACAGCGGACCGGGCAGCGTCCTAGGACGCGTACTTTTCGCGCAACGGAGCTTTGTGAAGCGAAGCTGATTGGTTCTCCGGCGTCTGTCAACATTCCAAACAGTCCGTAGCGGCCGCCATCTTGTCTCTCGGTAGGATCGAGAGACAAGAGGAGGCCAAAGCGAAGGGGCAAATGACCATAAGGGGGAATAGTAGATCCTCGCTGACCCCCTAGGTTTGATGTGGAGGTTTTAAAAGGGCCCCGCGGGGCAAAAAAAAATAATAATAATAATAATCGAACACCTGAATGGATTTGCACGAAACTTGGCAAAATATTAGGGACTGGTAGCCCGATGTGCCTTTGCTAGGTCTCAATATATGTGCTCCAGTGGATTTTGAGAAATTAACGTTCAAAAAAAGATATATATCTGTAACAGCGCTCCGCTTCGCGTACTTTTCGCGTTACGGAGCTTTGCGAAGCTGATTGGTTCTCCGGCGTCTGTCAACATTCCAAACAGTCCGTAGCGGCCGCCATCTTGTCTCTCGGTAGGATTGAGAGACAAGAGGAGGCCAAAGCGAAGGGGGAAATGACCATAAGGGGGCATAGTAGATCCTTCCTGACCTCTTAGGTTTGATGTACCATTTTGCCAAGTTTGGTGTAATTCCGTTCAGCCATTCAGGCTGTAGACGTATGTAAATGTCCTATGGAAAATTGCATGGGGAAAACACATTTGAAAGTGTTGAAATTTAGAACCAATTAAAATGTTACTTTGGTTTTGTATTTGTGTGTGATGAAAGTTAATTGGTTATGTATATATGTCAAATGAGAGGAAACCACAGCCATTTTGTGATACTACTGTCTGAGGTACATTTGTGAGGAATTTTTGGTGGTGAATTTCTGGTGTTTGATTTACACAGTACTAACACTTCTGCTACTTTTAAAAAGGTGAGTTGTTAATTTGTAAGGGGAACTATGTTGTACACTTGAAGATAATTTGAAAAATGTTTTCTGTTATTTATTTGCAGTCCTTCTGTTATACTAAATACTTGATGAAGTTAGTTTTATATTATGTATTACTAAAAACGATAAATGAAAGTGATTATTTTTTTCTGCAATTTACAGCAAGCAATTTCAAAATAAAATGGCTCACAATGAAGAGACCGTGGCAATTTCTTTTGAATTGTCCACTACATTGATTGAAATTGAGAGCACCAATAATGAAATATTGTCACAAGGAGGACATGACTTGTATGATTCCATTAGATTGATTGAAATGGACAGCACCAAGAATGAAATATTGTCACAAGGAGATGA
This sequence comes from Lissotriton helveticus, assembly GCF_964261635.1. Lineage (NCBI taxonomy): Eukaryota > Metazoa > Chordata > Amphibia > Caudata > Salamandridae > Lissotriton > Lissotriton helveticus. The sequence goes on along the minus strand of NC_136063.1, from coordinate 615,983,540 downwards.
CTTGAATGATTCCACTACATTGATTGAAATTGAGAGCACCAATAATGAAATATTGTCACAAGGAGGAGATGGCTTGTATGATTCCATTAGATTGATTGAAATGGACAGGACCAATAATGAAATATTGTCACAAGGAGGAGATGACTTGAATGATTCCACTACATTGATTGAAATTGAGAGCACCAATAATGAAATATTGTCACGAGGAGATGACTTGAATGATTCCACTACATTGATTGAAATGGACAGCACCAATAATGAAATATTGTCAGAAGGAGGAGATGACTTGAATGATTTTTTTGATCAATCTCTTGATGGCGAATTTATCGAGTGTTTGGAGACCATAGAGTTACAAGAATCATCATTGCAGACTTTTAATGAGGAGATTCCAGATGAGATGATTGAAGAGGAAATTACTGATGAGGACATGTTACTAGTTGAAATTTAGAAAATTTTGAAGAATAAATTTATATTTAGAAATCAAAAATTGTTTGAGACATTATTTATTTTTATTTTTAATTTATGAGGTTGTAGCGAAGTGATTGTAGTATAAAATGAGACTTATAGTATAGAGTGCAACATTTTTATGTTACATGGTAAGTTTACTCATATTTACTTCCCTTCTGCCACTATATTATCTCCAATGTGTATTTGACATGTCTTCTTCATCTCCGGCCTCCTTTCTCTCACTGTGTGTCTCCGATGCATCTTATCGCTGGTATTTTGTGTAATTACAGAAGAGAGTAAAATAAAATAGTTCGGAACGTGAAAAGGGGGCAAAGTAGAGTACTCCTCACCCCCTAGGCCTTTTTAGGCGGTCCCAAAAGGATCAGTTTCTGCTTTCCTGAGAGATTATGGTATGAGTTCCATATACCACAATAACTTGCATTACAACATGCAAGATATCTATCTCCTATTACCAACTTTTGGAGATATTCGCGCTAAGCGCGAATATCTCCAAAAAGTAACACCTGCCCTGAGCAGTTCTTAGCCATGTTATCCAATGGGAGGTGGATAACATGGCTAAGAGTATTAGCTCGGTAATGCATGAATATCGCTGAGTTTTTAGCGATATTCATGCATTGCGGCCGTTTATTATCGCATTTGCGATAAACCTTGATAATAGTAAGGTTTATCTTCGATAATTTCTGACGATGCTTAGTGGTAAAAAATTGGTTGGTAAGCATCGTTAGCGATAAATATCGCTTAACTTTGGTAATATGCCCCAACGTCTGTTAACGTTCGATTCGAAGGAAATGAGGAAGTGTTGAAAAACATTGTCTGCGCCATCTTGCCTTTTTTGAAATGCCACACTTTTGTCGTGCACGGCAGCCATTTTAGATGTCTTGACCAGACCCACTCTCTGCACGCTGTCGATTCGTAGCATGGCTCCTCACCCTCGCAAGCATCTTCCCCAGGCACTGGTCACCCCCGCTCTCTGTCTTATGCATGGGCAATAAACCTCCCCCCATCTGCGCTGCTCTTCCCTGAGAATCACACTGTGCCCGCCCGACACCTCCCTTTCGCCCTATTCACTACCGCACCCTGTGACACTCCTCTTCCTCTGTGTCCGATTGTCCAGGCTATCAGCTAGCCCTGCAGATGTAGTTTATGGCCCCAGCTGTAAAGAATCACCCCTCTTCAAAGGAGTTATAGTAGATCAAGGCCCACACCCGATGAGATCCGTCACACCACACGTGTTCCTACTATCTGAAAACTATCCTGTATTGTGATTGGGGAGGGGACCGAGCCTGAAGCGGAAGATTCCAGGAATGACTCTTTGTACATCAAAGTTTTTACAATTATGTGTCACATAAAAAATATATAGCACTCCAACAAAGTAGTAGGAATATAAAACTTTAATAACATATAAATATATACAACAAAACAAAAACAGTAAAAACATTTAAACAACGAAGAGACCGTGGCAATTTATTTTGAATTATCCAATAGATTTATTGAAATTGACAGCACCAATAATGAAATATTCTTGTCAGTAGCGGTCTGTTGTGCGAATAGTTCCAAGGCAGCAGAACGCGCTGAAATCTGGATGTCACGAAGGTGATGTCTAGCAAGTTGCCGCCCAGCAAATAACGGCGTGGGGCGCCGCGGGGGTGAGTGAGTCCAGTAGGCACCACAGCTATTCTTACCGGCATTGCAGAATTACTGCTGGGGACAATGCCTGTGCTGGAGCAGGGTCACAGCAGAAACAAAAAGGATTCTGTTGAAGATGTTGTTGGTTTTCAATTTGAAAACAGTTCTGGTGTCAACTGCTATGCTAATGTAGTGGTTAATGTTTTGTTTTCTCTAGAAAATGTAAAAGAGGGGGAGGCAGTCCAAAGTTCCGTTAAAAGGGCAAAGGAAAGGATCGGTGGTTTGAACTATCAGTCAAAAAGGGGAGGGGGTGCAACAATTTTTCCTACCGGGTCACACTGTGCTTTCACCGGAAGTGAGGTCTGCAGGATTCTAGTAATTCAAAGTGAGGCTGGCGCCGACGTCCCGCGGATACAGTTTCGTCACTCCACGGGTGATCATGGCAGTCATTCCCCATCGGGGGTGGGAGACTCCCGCGGCTCCTCTAGAATCTTCAAGGTCGTGGAGGACTACGGTGGTGGAGTCAACCAGTGACCGGGCCATTTCTTTATGCTGGGCCCGCTCTTGCCAGGTCGACCGCCATTTTGAGAGTTCGGTAGCTACTGGCGATCGCGGGGTCAAATGAACGGACGGGCTCCACCCTGCCGGGCGAGACGTTGCAGCATGGCCACAGTGGAAGAACTCTTTTCCGGGCGCCTGGACCGCTGAGGGTGCAGCTGGGAAGCCTACACTGGGGAGGCGGGAGAGGCCTGTTCGCACCGTCTCTCCCTCCCAGTGCACCCCACGGCGTCTCGCTTGAGATTTGTTATGGCCGGACCAGGCGATGAGGACGAGGGGGGGGTCGGAGGCATGTGCAAGACATCCCCCCCCAGTGTTGTCGCAGCCATTATAAAAGAAAGAAGTGTCCCGTCCGTCTTCGGGCCGGGCTTCCGGTGGATGTCGGCCGGACGCCCCTGGCTCTGGCCCCATGAACGGGTTTCTTGGTTTATCGGCTGCAGCCGGATTCCGTCGGCCTCGGCCCCCCGACCGTTGGTGGCCGGACCGGAAGAGCATGTGGCGGGACTACCTGCAACTCTCAAGGGCCACCGCGGCCGGACTGGGAGAGAGAGGGGAGGGTCGAGGAGACATTCCCCCCCCCCTGCAACTGTTCAGCGTTGTAAAGGCAATCCCCTGGCCGGGTCCCGTTGGTCTCGGCCTCTCCTCCGGCTACACCCTACGTTAGGATCTCCTGGCCGAGGCGTGGCAGCAGGACCTGCCTTATATGGGCTGCTCCCGGCTGGGCGTAGCCGGAACCCTGCCCCACCTTGGAAGTTTCCAGAGTGGGGGCGGATGTTCTACTGACTTGCATTTTCCCTAGTCTATCGATTTTTTTGGCGTGGCAGGCGGTGGGACAGCGAGGGGTGATTTGGTTTCTCTTACTGTTTTTCTGGTCTCTCACCACTGGCATATTTTAACGTTTTCTTGTTTCTAGGACATTAATAGGTTTTATCATTACGTTATGTTATCGTTTCTTTGTTCGTTGTTTAATAAAAGTTCATGTTCATCAGTGGCCTACTGATTTTCGTTTTCCTATTCTTTTCTTTCCAGGTTGTTTCATGCTAAAGTTTCTGTTAACAGGATACAGTGATCACTTCGTTATTATTGCATATGTCCTTTTCACTAGGGGTGCTCTCTGGTCGGGCCAGATGACGTATGTCTAGTAAATGGTCCGGGTGAAACAGGTGCATCAATCAGTGGGGATAGGCATGATAGATTACAACGGGGGAGAAAGGTCCGCATTACGTACCCTTTCACTACTTGCAAAGATTTTCCTACGTTTATTTGCAAACAGGGAATACCTCCAAAAAGAACTAATTCCCAAACAGTCAATGTTCGGACAATCAATCAATCAATGAGGAATGAAATAGGTACGACGTGTTAAAGGCTTGCGTTACCTACCCTTCACTATCTGCAAAGGGAGAGAGAATATTCCTATTCTTCCTCGTTTGCAGGTAGAGAAGATCCTTAAGAGAATTAACATCGAACAATTCAATGCTCGATTGAAACAATCAACAAGGGGTACTGTGAACACAAATGAACGCCGCTTATGTACATACGCATTGCTATTTTCAACAGGTTGTTCCTAATGTTTCTATTTTAGCGAGGTCAAAAAGAGATCCCATTAGTGGCCTACTGATTTTGCTCGATTCCTTTTGTTTTTTTACACGATTTTTCGCTATCTGCAAAGACTAAACAGAGTATTGCGACTCTGTGCTTGTTTGTAAATAGAGAATGAACCAAAGAGAACAATCAATCAAATGGAGAGAGAAGCAGGCACGACGGATTACAAAGGGGGAAAGGGCTGCGTTAACTACCCTTCACTATCTGCAAAGAGAGAGTACTCCTAATAGAAATGAGGGGTGGGGGGCAGCAATCAAAGCAGATCAGTGTGCATAAACACGAAAAAAAAAATTCTTACCACGTACTTGACATTCGACAGCTTATGATATTTGCTATTAAAAAACCATTGAAATTCACTGAAAAAACCATAGGTTATAGACCATATATAGTTAGGAATTAGCATTTACAAAACCTTGAAAATTCACTGAAAAAACCATAGGTTATAGACCATATATAGTTAGGAATTAGCATTTAAAAAACCTTATTTTACTCACACAAAACCATTGAAATTCCATATATAGTTAGTTGCACTAACTATATATTGCGCACCCGCAATCCACTGCTGATGATGTCACATATTACATCATTCATGACATGGTCAGTGACATCACTGATGACATCACTGATGACATCTCAAATGACATCACTGATGACATCTCATTTGACATCAATGACCACATCACTGATGATATCATTCATGTGACAATACAATGCATCTCCTCACATTTTAATATAACCTCTGTTTCACCCAGTGTTAAAAACAGAGTATAATTTTTGAAACCATTGACACACCAATACTAGTTACTACATACGTACTCACTGATTCCTACGTCTACACACACATTCACTCATTCACCCATACAATCATTCATACATACAATCACTCATGTTTACAACACAATCATATGCACTCATACACCTATACAGACACTCACACTCTGCCACTCATCCATGGAGTTACTCACACACCTAGTCAGTCCTGTAAAGAATCAATCACACTTCCATTTTCTACTCTATACAGTTAAACATAGAGCACCTTACGTTTTCAACCATATACTAACACATACTTACTCTCTTATACAATCATTGATACAAGTACACATTGATCTGTACAGAGTCACACACCTCCCATCCAGCCACACACACACTCAGTCTCCCATGCAAATACTTGGGCAATCAATCAATAACCCATATAGTTACTCATATAGCTACTGATCAACACATGCAGCAGTTTACAGAACAACAGACATAATGATGCACAAATTAAGACAGTTTAGTCACTAACCCATGCACTCAGTGAGACACATTTAATCACTCACTCATACATTCAGTCATGCACCTACTAAATCCTTCGTCCAGACACTTATACATCCACTCATTCTTCAATATGTAAGACATATTTTAACTTTACAGAAACATAGTCACTGGATGTTGTCATCAGTGATGTCACTGACCATGTCATGAATGATGTAATATGTGACATCATCAGCAGTGGATTGCGGGTGCGCAATATATAGTTAGTGCAACTAACTATATATGGAATTTCAATGGTTTTGTGTGAGTAAAATAAGGTTTTTTAAATGCTAATTCCTAACTATATATGGTCTATAACCTATGGTTTTTTCAGTGAATATATATATATATGTATATATATATATACAAAGGCAAAACCACTCCTGAACCTCCTTTCGGCAAACAGAGTAAATGGACTCCAGGTCATCTGCATTCAAGTATTATTTATTTTCTTATTTTTCTTCTCATGTACCTTGCAACGCGTTTCGGGCAACGAATGCCCTTGATCACACAAGGATGCATGGATTGCTGTGCAATATATATATATATATATATAAATTGAAGCCCATACTGATCAGGTCTTGTTGCTGTTGATTTACTCACCTCAGCCAGCCCTGGACCCATTCATCAAAGTGGAAGAACCTCGCCAGTGGCTTAATAGCGAGAACAAAAAGAAGCGGGTACAGTGGGCATCACTGCCTGGTGCCTCTTCGGATGGGGAATGTATCTGACATCACTCCTTTCTCCCAAACTGGGTTCGAATGCCATGCGCTCCAGGACCCCAAATAAGAAGAACTAGTCGATCAAATTGGAGGCCTTCTCAAAATCTATTACTAGGAGGGCACAAGGATTTTGCAAAACCGAGGTATATGCCAAGGCTGCCTGTACGTTGCGTATACAGTGTCTCGTGCTTCTGGTGAGCATGAAGCCACACTGATCTGGGTGGAGATGGCGGAGTGCTCGTTGAAGACAATTGGCCAGTACTTTAGCATAGATCTTAACCTCCGCATTGATCAAGGACATTGGGCCATAGGAGGATTTCTACGCTTATTGTAGGATTTGTAATCCTCTTGCTGTGATTGTAGAATCAAAGGCTGTGTACTGTCCCACCAATTAATGCCATATGATTCAGAGTTCATGGGATGTCATCTCCTGTGATACCATCAAGGGTCAAAGGGTGTGTGATGTCACTTCCACCTTTCTTATGAGCACGCTTCAAAGAAGACATAACCAATTAATCCATAAGTAGAGCTGTGACTACTATTGTCTGAAGGCCAGTATGCATTCTCAACACCTCTGCTTTATTTTTAATGAGCCAAATATCAGATTTGAATATAGGTGCGTGTTTTCGAGCCAGAACCCACTATCCATCCTCTCTTTAGAGGAGGCACTTAAACAATTTACGAACGTTGTGCTGAGCCCAACCGCAGAGTCTGAAAATAGAGAGGCGCATAAAAAATCCAGTGAAAAGATAGGGCTACAATATGAGAACAGATTCCTTTTCCAAGGTGAAAAGAAGAAAACGCTGAAAACGCTTCCGGCGAGTACAGTTATCTCCGGCAAACTCCAGCGCAATCAGTTCTGCTCAGAAAATTAGGAAAAAGACATCTTATTCGAGGAGGGATGTAAACAAAGCAGAACAGTGGGTGTTAAAAGTTGAACAGAAGGTCATTGTAAGGCAGGGAGCGCTCGGATGCTGCCATCGCCTCCGTGATTGGTCTGTGCAGTTGATACAGTCGCATTGCCGTAGAACTTAATTAAAATCCGATTCCAGATGGTGCACTAAAGGAGAGAGGATTTCATGTTATTTCTGAAGAGGGTGACACAATAGGCAGGATCATATAAATGCATTAAATTGTATAAATGGCTCGGAGGAAGGTATTCTTGTAAATCACGGCCCAGAGTTATTGCTCGTGCATCTCGTTGTGATTTTAATTGGTACAAATAAGAGCCTATGGATGTGACTGATGGGACCAGTAATGAGCGTCTGTGTTTTTTTATGCTCTTTTTCCAAGGTCCTTATCTCAGCATCATTTCTTTGTCTATGCTTTTTACCATACTATTACTTCTGGATTAAACTCAATCTTTGTGCTTGGTGCACTTAGGGCGTCATTGTAAGGTAAAGTGCATTGTCGTCGGTTTAATATCACCAATAATAAAAGAATAACGTGCTATATGGTCATAAATATATGTTAACATAGCATAACATGTTTGAGAACTTTTTATTTTCTACATTGAAAAGTGAAGTGGAAAATACTTTTGAAGGATTTATACACCTTAGTTGCATCAAAAATAACTGTTTCCAAATATGTTAAGATCTGAGCATGTACTCCTTTGTTTTCCAGACGGTACCAAGTTCAGGATATGCTGAAGTGATGTAAAAGAAATGTGATGTCTTCATTGTCATAGGGCAAGCTAACTCTTGAGTCGCACCAGAATATCACAATGGGATTGTGGCGTTCTAAAAACATGTAAATGAATGCAAGGCATAAAACACATGAAATACCAAAATGACGAAAAGTTTGTAAGAGAAAAGAGACACTTGGTCCATAGAAGTCCATAGAAGTCTAATACATATGTAATGCAAAGTAGCCACCAAACTCGAAAAATATGTAAAGGCATTTCCCTCATGGTCAAAAGCAATGCTAAAATCCATACATTTTGGTGCTACATTTATACACTTGTCCTCAAAGCAAGTGAATGGGAGCAAGAGCATGTGACAAACTACAGAGAGGCGCTAATGACCAGGGGCCATATGTATCAAAATACCAATTAGCGATTCTGTAATATCGATTTTTAAGAAATCGCTATTTCAGAATCTGATCTAATTGGTATGTATCAAAAAAATCGCAATATTTTAGCGATTTCTTGATATTCCTTAATTGCGAATTCGCAGATTGCGAATTCGCAATTAAGGAATACTTTCCCATTCATTTCTATGGGCCTCCTGGCCCATAGGAAGGAATGGGAATTTATTCTCAATTTGCGATTCGCAATTTGCTAATCGAAAATTGAGAGTAATTTCAAGAGTGCAGATGTGTCCAAAGGACACCCTGTTTCACCCCTGAAATAAATATGGGTGCACATGTGGTGCACATACATGCCCTAAGGGCATGTATGTGCGTCACATGGCACTTTGAAAAATGCTGAAATGTGCATTTTTCAAGGAAATAGCAACTTACCACCAACTAGAAGTTGGTGGTAATTTGCGATTCCTAAAGGGCATTTTAGAATTTTTTTTGCTTAATACATTGCATTTAAGGAATGGCAAAATTTGCGATTCCTTAAATGCAATCGCAAAATAAGGAATGGCAAATTTTGCGATTCCTTATTTTGCACCCAAATTCTTTCATACATACCATTTTGCGAAAATGAGTTCGCAAACGCCGAAATTCTGAGAATTTCGTCGTTTGCGAACCCATTTGGCCTTGATACATATGGCCCCAGGTCTTGGAATGTTGTCGTGGAAAGAATGAGAAAGGCCTCGTGAAGCTGACACATGTTTCTCGAAGAAGCAGCTGACTCTACAATGCAACCCTCTCTCCAATCCTCTTTTCGATATGCCAACTTCAGAACGAAGTTACGCGTATTGAAAAAGTTACGCTAAAGTGTGCAGTTCACAACACAGGAAAACAAAATGGAAAACTGTTTAAAATGCATGTAAGTGTGCGTTAATGCTGAGTCTTTAAGCAAGTACAAAAACAAAATCACAACTGATTAAGGGGTGTTTTCCACAGCCTTGTGTCAAAGTTCTAAGGATAAGCGGCATAAATCACATTAACTCTCATTTCCCAACCTTAACTGAAGTACATCCATGACATGCACCACAGAAGGCCAGTCAGAGTCCTGCTGCCACTGTCACAGAACCATATGCCCTAATGACCAGAGCTGCTTTGGAACTTGGATGCCAGGCTCAAGTCCCAGTGTTGGCTCAACAACTTGTGATTCTAGGCAATTCACATAATCTTCCTGTGCCTAGAAAAAAAACCTAATAATGTGGCCCTTCTGTGAAGTAATCTGGTGTACATGTAAAATGCTCCAATACCCTTGGTCAACGTTTGTACTTTGTAAAACTGAAAAAAAACATATTCTCATTGAAAAGACTGGCAACCCGCCACTGCTGCGGGAACTAAGCAATGTAATGAGGAAGATAGAATCTGGGAGGTCAGATTTTACCAATCTCGGGGCATATTAACAAGGCGGTGATATCAAATTATTGCTGCTTTTGAGGCAGTTTTTGGCCGAAAAGCTGTGATAATTTTATCACCTTATCAGCAAAGACACGCTAAAACGGCCGAAAAGGCTCAATAATGTTATCGCTTTATCAGCAAAGACACGCTATCGCGTGTTTTGCTGATTTTGCTCCTGTTTCCAGCACGCCTGACTTTGCATCCCGAATGAGATGCAAAGTAGGCGTGTCTGTGGAAACAACATGGGTAAATATCACGAACGCAGCTTTGAGATATTTACAACGTGGGGGAAGCATTTATTTTAATCGCGCTAAGTATACCTTAACGCAGGAATTTAACGTCTGTTAAATTCCTGACTAAGGCATACTTAACATGGGAGGTGGATTCATGTAATACGGCCACAGGGTCGTATTATCAAGCATATCGCCGTTTTACATGGAACATCGCTGAAAAACCAGCGATGTTCCATGGAAAAGGGCGCTATTGCTGGAATATTCATCGCCATGGCGCTAAACGTTGTTAATACAACGCTAGCCTGGCGAAATATTCCAGCGAGAAAAAAAAATGAGGTATGCAAGGTCAGCGATAATTATCGCAGCCTGTTGCAAATATGCCCCCAGATTCGCAAAATTCGAGTGGAGTGGGTTACTAGTCAAGAAAACCTATATAGTGAGGGACAAAGAATTCCTCAAGGCCACCAAAACCGGAAAAAACATTGATTACTTTGAGGCAGCTTGTGCACAAAACATGGAATCTACACCCTCTCTTAATGTGTTGACAGTGTTTTTCTAAGCAGATTTTGTTTCCTAAAGGATGCTGACAGAGAACTTTGCAAAATTCATTTAAATTCGCATACATCCATGCAAATGGCTTCTCAGCTCAGGAGACTAAAGAGTGTTAGACACACACAAACACACTTACACACACGAACACTTACTCTCCCTTTGTCGGTGACTAACAATTTTAAATGCTTTGTAGGTGACTTCTTGTCCATGAAGCTGAAAGACAGATAGAAAGTACAGGAATATACTTCAATCAGTTCACGCAAAATGTTATCATTTGATTTCTTTAAAATAATAGATACACTGCAACGCCCACGGAGCAAAAGATTCAGCAGCATTCGTAATGCTCATTGCTAGAAAGCAAAGAGATACTAATCACACCTTACTAATTGTGTAGCTAAATTCATTGGAATTTTATGATACTTCAAAAACATCTACTTATTTTCTTATGGGGCTATTCTAAGGGTTAATTAAACCCCTGAGTAAATCTACCTGCTTTATTTACCCTTACACGTTTGATTAATTCCTACCTAAAATAAATTCCTACCTAAATAAAAACTGATAAAGCATGCATTTATAATGTTTTAAAAATGATGCATAGAATCTACTAAAAGTAATTTCATTTTATTTAATACAATTCATTGTTACATCAATTCTTAAATGCAAAAAGCCATTAGAATATTTTGTAATTAAATAAAAAATATGAACTATCTTTATACATTATTTTTGACACTAAATTATGTTTATTTACGTTTTTAACTATTTAAAATAATTTAATTGAATTTCACATTATTTCTTAAGGGGTTTTATTTTAAGTCCCTAACTCTGTTATTTTCTAAGGGAGGGGGTTGCAATGTCAGTAGTTAGCCATGAACGGTGCTAGACATGCTCCAGCTTGGAGTTGGAGCACTTTACTACTGTTTTGGTTTGCTTTTGACATTCAGGGCCATAATTATTATAGGGTTTCATTGCTTTCGCACCGTGCAATGGGCTGCATACGCAATGCAACTCTTAAGTGCAATTTGTCAAGCCACGCAAGCCATTAAGGGCCATGCTAGGTGGGCTTGATAAATCCAGAGTAACGCAGTGCAAATTTTTCTGTTGTGTTACTTTGCCCTAGGGAGGAGTTCCGTGGGTGATGTATGGGTGTACCCACGTAACACTAACCCTGGGCGTAGTTCGTGTAGTAGCGCTATGTGTAGCTACGTGAAGTGCACTTCATACTACGCAAGCTACGCGAACTGCGTAGTGCACTGTGCAAAATGCTGTTCGCACTGATTGCACAGTACTGGATGCTTGTCCGCACTGTGCAATCAGTGCAAACCGCATCTTGCACAGTGCAAGCAGTCGTTTTCTGCCACTCGAATAGATTTCTACTTGAGCTGCAGCTTTTTCAACGCGCACTGGTATGTTCTCACCGTGAGCGGTCGCAAACATACACGACCACTGGCAATGAGAAACCTGTTCTCCCCGCATTGAGAATCTCGCTGGGAGGTTTATTTTCCACACCCGTGATCGGCAACTTGATGTTGCTGATTGCGAACGAGGAAAAAGTCTCGCTGGGATGTCATTTTGCTCGCTCGCGATCACCAACTTGACGTTGAGGACTGCGAGCAAGCAAAAAATGACCGCTACGCTACTCGGGTTTGCACTGTGCTACGTGCAATTCGTGTAGTGAGAAGTAACGCAAACTTCGCAAACTACTCGAGCGTAGCGTAGTACTTCGCCCAAAGTTACGCAACACCCATGGATTTTGGCATATTCCTTGATTTACCATAATTGGTAGTCCTGGGAATGCACCAAAAATGCTACGCCTCCCAAGGTGAGGCGTATCAAGGAGAAATATGTGTCAAAATGGTAAGCCTTCCAAACAGAGGAGCAATATTTTGATATCTTCAAGTTTTCTCCTCTTTAATGTGTGCTGCATTCTGTAGGAAAATGCCTTAGGGATTGTTTTGGTGCTGAAAGGTGCCCATTCCTGAGCAAAAACAATCATGCTAACAATGCAGGCACCCTTGCACCATGGGGCAAGAGTGCCTGTGTTGGCACCAGGCAGAAAATTGTGCCCCAGTGCTGGGAAACGGCAGGAATGTTCAGCATTATGTTGAATACAGTGTATTCCTGCCCTTTCCCTGTCATGCAGCACAGTGCAGCAAGGTGTCCTGCTGCGCTGCATGACCTTTTGATAAATAGTGCCCCCAATATATGAATGGCTATTGGCTTATTCTTTTGTGGGTGGGTTGATATCCCTCCCTAAAACCCTTCTTATCCCTTGACCCCTTCCCTTGATTCATAAGTATTCCCCATTTTCCAGCCATTCCCCTGTGTCTCTCCCACATTTAGTACTAAAACGTAGACCTGTATGCGTGAAGACTGCATTTGGGGAGGAGATTTCAACACACAAATAGATAGGAGAGACGAAGTGTAAACTCCACACCTAGGTTTGTGAATAGTATTTTGTAGTGTATTTTGTAGCACTACAAAACACAGTACAAAATATAGTTTGTGAATAGGTCCCGTTAGTGTTTTATACACTGTTCATATCCAACAACTCTTGCACATTTTAGAAAAGTGTGTTGCACAATGCAAGTGGATCCAGTTGACGTGAGTCACTAAGGCCCTCATTACCATGTCGGGCGGACACACCGTTGCTGCAAAGGCACTGCCCGACCATGGGTAGGCGATTTTGCATTCCCAATTAGGATGTGACCGCACATAGTGCAGTTGGAAACTTCCAATTTTCAATGGGAGCCTTTGCGACAAGCTGAAAACGCCCTTAGCACAAGCTGCCATTGAAAAAATGGAAGTTCGAAAACATCTCATGGTGCTTGCCATAAGGTGTAGTGATGTTGAGGGGGGCACAATAGGTGTCTCTCAGGCCTAAATGCAGAGGGCCAGGGAGTAAGTGGGCCCTCCTAGGGCCCCCCAAATTTAGTTTCTAACAGCCATTCCATGTCGGAAAGGCCAACATTGATTGGCAGTCGGAACCCAACATCATAATCCCGATGGTGGAAACACCGTCCTTAAGGGATTAGGGTGCCTTTACCATGTAGGATTCACCCACCAGTTTAAGCTACTACTGCTGTCATCCTAATTTGGCAGTAGGACTTAAAGCCTACCATGTCGGGCGGAAAGTCTCCGACCAGTTGTCAGAGGCTTTCTGCCCAACATTGTAATCAGGCCCTAAATGGTTGGATGAGATGTAAAAATTCCAGAGTTAACCAGTGATTAATTTGTAAAAAAATAAGTGCCAGGGCCCTCATTACGAGGCCACCATAGCTTCCACCGCCTATAGCCACTGCCAGTGTTGCCAATGACAGTACCTACAAAATACTAACCGTCACACTGCTACAAGTGGGACATTTCAGACTGTTCGAGCACCCAAATCTATAAGAATGGCTTGGGCGGTTGGTATTAGCTGTTTTTAATATATATTGAGTTGATAAAAAACTGTTGTTCTGCTCATCTTTTAATTGCACAAACAGCGCCACCATATGGCAGCTGCCATAGGTGCCAGTGTTGAGTGTTACATGCCGATGCAGGGCACCGGAATCCAGCGGCTCAAATTAAGCACTGAAGTTAACAATACAATTTATGTGTTTATTTAAGGCATTGGCATTCCGACTGAGGGTATCGTTCCTAAAGTGGTGCTTAAAGACAAGATTGTCTAGGTCATTGCCTAAAGGAATGGGGTAGCTGATCTTTGGTTTTTGAGAACAATTGTAAAGGAAATTAAGGACAGTATTGACCTGAAATAAAACAGGAGAACATTCCAATAAATCTGTACAAGTTGGCATAAGCAACAGTGGTGGCATTATGTATTTAGGAAAGGTGAGGAGTATCATGAAGGTACTGGGAATAATGTCTCAAGTGACCTGTAGACCAAATTGAGGAGTTTATTTTAGAGTCTGCCTTAGTCAGAAAACCAAACAGTACTTTATTGATGCAAGAAAGGGGGCCGTCTTGAGGAGAAGTAAAACGCACTTGATTTGTAAAGTTAATGACTGTGTCTAAGGTGGGAGAGCAGACTTATTATGGGAGATCTACAATTAGTTTATTTTTTCTTAACTTAATAGCCTTTGAGGGACTTGTTGGAGTAACGGCAGAGTTTATGGATATGAAGTAATTGACAACAAGCTGCAGTATCTCTGTTAGGCATGAAGGAGTTTAGGTGTATTTGTTTGTCAAATAGCACACCATGGTTTCCGGCAGAGGGCAAGGGCATATGGTGGAAGGCTGGGAAATGATCAGTGGAACCATGGAAGATGGAGAATGGTCAGATATCTTACAAGTATTTAGGGCATGTATCTTCTATGCATTTTTTGCTTTCAGACTGAATCTAGAATGTGATTCTGACTTTGACCAGTTGCCAGTGAAGACTTTAAAGGTGAGCTGCTATAGATTCATATTTTTATGCAAATTATATAGTCTTTGAAATTTGAACTCTAGGACACAATGATACAAATCATTGACATAGTCAGTCTTGAGTCGACCATAGGATGATATTGCAGAAATGGGGAAACTGATTGGCAGGGTTTTTATAGAAGTTTGATTTTGTCATTTTTAGTTCTGATTTCAGTTGCAAGTTCATTCTAGGCTCTGCATGTCTCAATTTTGAAGGGCACTTGTTCACCAGAGGGCATTGATCTTCATGAGGAAGTGCACTGGTACCATGCCCATGAGTTCTGTTTGGGAACCTTCATGCTGTTATTCCTCATCCATAACTCTATTTTTAAGTCCTTTGCTTATGTCTTCAAATTGTTTAGGATCTCTCACAACTCTAAGTGAAACCAAGTTTTCTGGTTTAATATAGATACAATGGTTGAGAAGGAGACAGTGGAGTTCCCTTGGGGTACCTTGTGGATAGGAAAAAATAATTTCCCCAATTTGACACTTTGATCTTGTTCCAGCAAGATGAATTTGAACCATCTGGTTGGCTTTTTACAATGCTAAAGTATGTCGATTTGAGTGACGTGGGAAACAGTGTAAAATGTAGCCTTTTACTAATCTCAGTATGCTGAGTGACCCCTCTTCTACAGTGTCGAGAGAATTGTACTATATATTTACTAGTTCAGTTTATGTCCCATGTTTAGACCTGTAACCAAACTGATGTGTGCTCGGAATGTTTTTGAACTTTATTCATTTTTGGAATTTGTTGGTGCTTAATTATACAAATGTTTTTGAGATCCAGGTGAGCTCAGCAATGGAGCAGTAGGTTTTGGGTTGATGGGTTCTAAATGTTTTGGCTTAAGGGAGCAAGGAACATTGCCTTCAAAAGGGATGCTGTCAATGAATGTAGATAAGAGAAGCAAGCTTGGTGGCAGTAATTGTAGCCTCACAGAAGCCATTTTTATGATTTCCAGATCTGAGGACTTTTAGTTGGGGAGCCTATCTTCTGTGGTTACAGAAGTAAAGTTGAACTCACTGGCATTAACCTGAAGAGTAAGGGTGTGGTGTTGGTGTTGCATACATTTTTGTTATAAAGAAGAGCCCGAATTTTTGACTTTCCTATTTAAGAAAGTGGATTAGGAGGTGCATAGTACTTTGGTATGGGGTATGGATGAGACTGAGCATTAAGAGCTGATTCATTTTCCACACCCTTGAAGAGATGATGTGGACTAATGACATCTGTGTGAGCTTTATTAAGGGAGAAGAGACAGTCTGATATTGTTTTGGTTCGTGTTATGTTGTTTTATGTTTGCAGCAATTGCTTTTTTCAAGTGCCCGATAATCCAAGGGTTTGTGAGAAATCAATTTTTTATTTTTTTGTAGAGGGGCACATTTCTCCACAGCTTGAGTGATACATTCAAAGACAGCAGAAAAGATTACCCCCGTGGAAGCATGGGTGGGAATACTGTGTAGATTTTCCTCCTTACTGGAAATGCACATACTACTTACAAGTTTTTTATAAGGAGGAGTGTAGTTGTGTTGTTACTTTTGCAATAAGGCTGGACATATAATGGGTGATATTGAAACGGTTATGGAATGACCGGAGTACTCAGGGTTAGGAGTGATGGTCAAAACATGAAGGTTAGGCAGAAGTACACTGTCTACTGTGTGAGGTAGTGTGTAGGCAGAAGTTGAAGTCACCTGCTACTGGGATGTTGTGGAAGGTGAATATTAAGTCTGTCATGGGTGTAGAGAAGTGACCCACAACGTTGTTGGCTTGCAGATAGATGAAGACCTAAACTCTGAAGCATTTTTAATGAATGCAAGCTAGATTGTTAGGCATTCCATAAGGACCTGACAATGCCAGAGCTGCTGTCTTTCAAAAACTCATCACCTCCTAACATTTACAGTACCAGTGCCTTTGCCCAGAATTCCAGCTTTCGTAATGTATGATAATATGTATAACATACATGTACTGTATTTTGTTTGTATATGTTTGTGGATTGTTAATGATCGCAATCTCAGGGTTGTAGGAAACTGTACCACCAGGAGAATATGTCTCTCTGCCAAAGTTGTCTTTGCCTTATAACCTATGAGGTTTGCGGCTTTTAAAACATTACTTCATTTTGAAAGCTCTGTTTGAATCATTTACATCAACCACTCTAACTTCGGATAAAGCACCTTCTTTGTAGCTATTTTTGGTGATGGCTATAAGCAGGGGTACAGATGTGCACAGGGGTGCGCCGAAGTGTGTTGATCGAGAACACAATATCCAGTTATATAATTCAGTTGATGTGTTCAAATTTGTCAACAGATTTTGCAGTACCCTGGGCAAATGACTGCAGATATGTATAAATCAAGCAGCAGCCATTAATGGAGAATAATTTTGGGGCCAGTCAATCAAAAACATTGTTCGAAGACTTTTGTTAACCTAATTTAAATTAGAAAAGGGCAAGTGATTACCCAAAAACCCTACTGTGAACAGAGGAAGACGGAGAGAGAGAGAGAGAGAGGGAGAGAGATAGTGTACACAGTCACCAAAGCAATAAAATATGTTACAAATAAAACCTTCATAGAAGGCTAATTCAATGTTGCTTAACCCCCGAAGCTGTAGTTGGCATACTTTTGTATTCTCAATTGGTATCCTGCCTCTTGCAATGAGCTTGTGAAAGGGATAAGACGTTCATTTGCATCCAAGGATATGACCATGAAAAAGCTAAAATTGTGAAACCTTTTAGCACTACAGGCCTCATTTATGCCGAATTGGTGTAGGGCATCGCCGCAAGTCTTCTTGCAGCGCTGCCCTATGCCAATGTGAAAGGGCAGGAATGGCCTGTATTTATGAAATAATATCCTTTCCACATGTGCTGGCGCTCAATTTGCAGGCTAGCTCCAATGTAGGCATGCTTGCACCATGCCTGCACCATGGTGCAAGGGTGCCTATGTTGCAGGTCAGATTGTTTTTATACAGGAAGGTACCCCTTCCTGCACGAAAACAATCCCGAGAGGAGCTTTCCTCTTTCTATGTCTGTTGCAAAATGCGGCACACATGGAAAAAGGAAAAAACAAGGAGAAATAAAAATATTTCTCACGTTACGCCTACTCTGGTGAGGCATAAGGTTTTGGCACTTCCCCAGGTTTACGATATTTAAAATATGGGGCAGCATCAAAATCCATGGCTTTTGCATGGGAAAACACACAGCCATGCCCATGGAACACCTTCTTGGCGGAGAGTATGGCAAAGCAGTGACTTGCACTGCTTTGTCTTATTCCATATCTATGAGCCCATGCAAAGCCACACCGAGTGCCTTTGTGTTGCCTCATAGATATGATTGAAATGCTTACGCTGCAGGAGCGTTAAAAAGAGCGATGCTCCAGAGGCATAAGCCTCTCATAAATAGGCCCCTACATTTTTCCAAGTAAAAGTGGTACCACATTGAGGAAATATGTTGATGACCAGTGCTAGGATAATACAATATCATGAACATGAGAGCAGCCATATGTTTGTATTTTAAAATCAATTCTTTAATGACATCAACAGACTACCAGCATAATTTGGACATTACAAATGAATCGTTATAGAAGAACTCAATTATTATAGTATGTAATATATAAGCAAGTTTAAGTACAACCCCATCTGTGGCATCACCTCATTCCCTCCCCTCATCCAGCAGCAGCCCCGTCCTGCAAGCCCTTCAAATATTCATAAATCTGGCTTCCCACTCACTATATTAGCCAGTATCAAAATGGCATTCACTTAATATGAAATCCTCCCCAGATAGCCACCCATTTGGCCATTTTTTCATTCTGTTTACATAGCGTTGTTTCATTAGTTGCTATATCAATAATGTCTTCTAGCCAAGAATCACCCACCGGAACGTTCAATGTGTTCCATAATATCAAAATGTCAACTTTTACCACAGCCAGTGACATTGCAAACACCTGTAAACTTTATACGTAGTTTTAGGAATCATGGTTAGTGTCATTAAGTAGTGTAGCTGGAACATTCATTAGGTCTTTGTCGCCCAATTCTTTCTTTATGGCACCCTATGCTGTCGCCCAGTATTGGTTGACTTGAGAAGTCCACAATATTATGGACCATATCACCATTGGGGTCTTTGAATCTCCAGCACAGAGAGCTATGGCTTAGTTTAGCCACTTGTAGCTCATGAGGTGACCAATGCCTCATTTGCAGTACCTTAAAATAATTCAAATTCAACCTTGCTTCCCTCTAACCTTTTACCTAAAGCAGGATTAAATCCTCTCATTCCTGATCAGAATATTCAAATGGTAATCAGCATTCCAACCAATCTTTGAGATCCCTGGTCATGTGGTATGAGAATTAGTGATCAGTAATAGTCCTATAAAGACGCACTGGCATACGTTTATACGACCTCCAGGCGTGCATGTATTTAGAGTTGGTCAATTGGGGCGGCGCTATCGGGTGGTTCTAAAGCTTGTATTAGACAGTGCATCAAATGCCAGCATTTCTGTCCTTGCGATTGTGGCAGTGAAATAGGTGTTCTAACAGCAAACCATTTGTTATACGTATCCCTTTTTCCTACCATAGATCGCATGAGACTATCGATCCTACAGTAGCAATGTCCTCTATCGTTCCTACAGTAACAATGTCCTCATTCTGCCAAATAGGGGAATTGGCATGCAGTCCTCAATGTTTCAGTAAGACTTTATGAACTCTGTTCTAGGCATACCCATAACATGTATAACAGGATGTCTCCCCTCTGAACAGAGAAAGTCTTTTCAATGCACACACAGAATGGGATATCACACACAAGTGCAAAAATGCTATTCAGAATATTTTTAGGCATCCATAACTATGTAGAACATTATATATTATTATGTGTTGTTTTTAACAATGCGTTGTATTTTTACCTGCTTTACTTTTCTGTCTACTTTGGTGGCTTAAAAAAAGATTTTTATGTATTGTAATGCACAACAGTCTTCTTGAAAACAAAAAAAAGGCTCAATAGAGAAAATGTCCCATGAACATAAAATGTGAACTTATAGGCTTTCTCCAATGAGCTTCGCAGGTTCCAGGTTTCCAGTCCCCATGAATGTGATCAGTGATATCATCTTATAAAATACCTGTGTCCCTGAAATGTGTTAAGTTAGCTCTCCTTGAGCTAGCTAACAACGATCAAGAATCATATTCCAATCTCCACCTAATGATACAGTAGTTTTTCCAATGAAGTATTTTGGAAACATTGCTCTTGCAGCATCCCCCATGCGACCCGCTGCACCCACCTTCCCTGCATCACCTGTATGCTCCTCAGCACCAGATCTCTCTGAAAGCACGCCAATGAAGTCTGGGACCTCATCAACACACGCTCCTCGCACATCCTCTTCCTCACCAAGACCTCGCTCAGCCCGTCATCCACCCTGCCATGGCAGTGGCCATCACCCCTGGCTGCAAGATCGCTCACCACGAGAGGGCCCACAAACCTGGAGGAGGCCTCAAAATCATCCAAAAAGACACCATCACCTGCACCACCTCTACAGCACCAGTCATGGTCTTGATCATCTGGCGTGTAGTTGTCAACATCGGATATTTAAAGACATACCACCATTGTAAACATGAAGAAAGAACTTTGTTTTTCCAAAACATGATACACACATTTGTATACAACTGAAAAAAGAGCAATTTAAATAATACCCCCCACTGAAAATTGATAATTGTATTTTCCAAATATGTAGCAGCTACACTTCATATTACCAATCGCCCCATGTGATTCTGTGTCGATGGAAAGCGGAGCCTATATTTCATAGATAGCGGTTCTATTTACAAACCACGGACACCTTCAGCATCCTACGTCTTTTGTATCTATCTATGTATTCATCTATCTATCTATGTATTCATCTATCTATCTATCTATCTATCTATCTATCTATCTATCTATCTATCTATCTATCTATCTATCTATCTATCTATCTATCTATCTATCTATCTATCTATCTCTCTTTCTCTCTCTCTTTCTCTCTCTCGCTCTCTCTCTCTCACTCACACACACACACACATACGGTCACTCTATCTTTTTAACCACTAACACATTTGTTGAGGCTCAGGCTAGCTGGCATACATTGGGAGTGTATACATATTTCAAGAGTGTCTCTTAATAACCTCCTGGAATTCTATCCATTATATGTGATAAGTGTGCTGTAAAAAGAACACTTTGTGAGACTTTTTTTTCAAATTTACCTCAGAAGGAGAACTGCCACAAATCACTCAATGTTTGCTTTGTAAGTGCAAATCACACCAGGAATTTATGTCCACTACTTTAAAAATTACCAACCTGGAACTCTACATAAATCAACAATCTCTTTTAGACAGCAGAGCATGACGGACTTTACACACTCCTGCAATAGCACCCCCACACTCTGCGTTGTTGATATTTATGTACAGTGCAGAATGCGTCTACTGTACAGAAGAGCGCCAGAAGCAGATGGTCATGTTTTGATCAGAGTGGAAGGAGACATACATGCCAGAGGTCCCTGGAACCAGTGGCTGCCAGTCTCAGCGTTGGATGAGATGCATAAATATTTTAAAAGACTGCCTCTTTGAATAGCAGAAGTCAAGTTATCCTTGCAGAGAGACACGCTGTCAATTGTCAGCAATTTGCTTCGTTTATCAAGAAACAGGGCCAGCAATTTACAGAAAAAGATTAGACCTGCTAAGGTGCACATGCGACACATTCTTGATTGAAGCTGTCAGCGTGAAAAGCTATTAACTGTCAACTGGAGTTTGTAAAGAGGCTGTAAAGTTTAGTGAGAGGCCGCTTCCCACTAGACTTGGATATTTGTAAATCTCGATAGCTTTAAATGCGACCTTGCTGCATCGCAGGCGTCCACGACCGTTTCAAGCAGAAGAGTGCAATACCGGGAGTCTGAAGTGAAAAAATTATGTATTTTTTCTATGAACCTTTTCAAAATATCCTTACAATTACAGCAAAGTGACATGCATGGCACAAAACATGCTTTGCAGGTATCTCAAGAACCAATTTCCTGTGAGGGAATACCTCACGTACGAACGCTTCCTTGCTGGAGACTTGAACAAGGACAACATTTTTCATAACGTGAAATTCATAAATGTTGCTAACATGATGAAGATTTCTCCCAGGCCAAATCATGATACAGTAACTAACAGCTCTTGTATGTGTGTAAATGAAAGAGGCGAGAATACATAATCTTAGCCTACTTTGCACAACTGTAGAGGAAGCAGTGAAAAAGCTACACTTGTGCCTCTTGGCTTTAGTGCACTATCAAGTGTTGCCTGCCGAGTTCCTACTTATGACTTTGTTTGCCAATGCTCAGAATAACTCAATAGTAATCAAATAAGTTCCATTGAGAAACCATTACACGTACATGTGTTTCTTGTGTATTAAGTGCAGAAACACTGAAATGCTAGCTGAGTTTATGTTGTGGTGAGTGGATGAACCAGACCACACATTTGCTGGAGGGCAGCTTCAGCCTTGTGCGCAGTTGCAGCATCTTCAAAGACACAATAACCCCTTTAGGCTTTCAGCGTTACAGCAGCTCTTCCTCTTCTGAATGATTTCCTCACCACTGAGGTTTCTTATATATCATAAATTCATAACTTCCCTATGGCTCCTCTTCTAGCACACCAAGTCGTGCCATAAACATCAAGCCTCGCTTATCTGAAGAAAATTCAAAGGTGTAATTGAAAAAACTGATATATCAATCAATCAATCAGTCAATCAATATTATTCCACCCTGATTTTTGAAAAGCAACAGGACTCTGTGCTAAGGTGTACTTGGGTACCTAATAGCGCAAGGAATCGTGCTGGCGTGAAGTCCAACTGTCTTTAAAGTGCAGCAAAGTCCATGGATCGCTGTAGAAAAGTTGTTTTTTCTATGTGGCCCAGATTTTTTGCTTTTTTCTGGACTTTTTTTTACTCGTATTATTACTCTCTGCACTGTAACACTGTTTTTCAGTTCCTGAATATTCGTGCTCTTCTCCTAAAATGGACCTGGCAAAATAGTTTTTCACTCAGTCGGTTTATTTAACTTTTCTGTAATGCCATGGCAAGTGGCATAGAAATTGCACCCGTGGTGTGGAAGTTAAGCATCATATGTAAGCTGCAGTGTGTATTTACATAACCCAGATACATGACAAAAATATATGGCGGCCAGGAGCACCTCTATGCTCTGACTGAACTAAAGTTTTAAAGCAGTGCAGTGAAACATGGAAAGGAAAAGAGCCGTTGCCATACAGAACAACCTGGTTTTATATATCATTATATAAAAGAGAGGAATCAGCATTTTAGATATTGGCTGCACTCCCAGATGGGCTATCCAAAATCATGTTTCACTGTGGAGGTTAAGGTAGAATATCCATGAACAGACCTAGGCATAATTAAAACCCTTAACTAAAATCTTTACATGGGAAAATGCCATTAAAGTGATTGAAAGATATTTTCTATAAAGTTTTAGAAATCCAATTTTATGGTGAAAGTAGATCACTATTAAATTTAGTGGGAAAATAACTTCATAGAAATATATTAGTACCAGAGCCAAAACTGTTTTAGAACCGTTTTCCAACATATTTATTCTCCTGAGGCCGCATATACATTCTTTCCTAGATTTAGCATCCCTCCTCTCCAGGAGGGCAATTACCTAACCTCTGGGCCCATGAAAGTAGAAGTTTTGTCAGTAACTGACAACTTTATTGGGATTAGTGATCTAGGAGGGGTAGGGATAGTGGACGGAAACATCAACAGCCATAACAGAACTTCTTTTCCCTCGGAGATACCAAGTTAGGATCACATGATCTGCTCCCATTAATTCCCAGGGCCCTCCTACACTTTCCAAAACCAGATTAAGCTGTGGAAAAACAGTTATTCAGTATGACAAATTGAGGAGACCTCATCTAAATAGGTTAGCCATTTAGGTAGAGTCAGAAACTCTCCTGATAAGAGAAGTGATTAGCCATTTTTGATTTAGGGCTTATGGGACTTTTACAGGCTATATGGTAAGAAAGTAGACAGGAATGAGTGTATGAGTTATTCTAATCACTGGCTAATGTACAGGAAAAGACTGGCATTTAACCACCAACTCCTCAGAGAATATCCAGGAATGCCTCATATGAATGAGAATGCCCTGGTGAAAGAAAGAAGTCTCATGGATCTCAAACTCCTGCCCGCTGGCAACGAACTGCTCTTCAACTATTAGGTCTGTGGTGACCTCATGTTTGCCAGCTCCAGGGACACAAAAAGCTAAATGACTTTCTCATATAAGAAGACCCAGATGACCACAGACAGCTGGACCTTACAGCAGCCGTGACTGGAGAAATACCTGTGACTAGATTCCTGCCCCGAGGAACTGTGGCCTACAGAAGTAACCAGAAAAAACTTTTCCAGAAGTTGGAGAAAAGTGGGACATAGTCATTTTTTACTCCTCTGGGTGACTGGAACAAGGCGCTGGGTCTTGAGCAAGCAGTGCACACTAGGTTATTCCCTCTTGGAACATGTTGCTGTGCTAAAAACTAGTCCAGTTGGACTTTGAGGTCAAGGTACCTGGCCTTGAGAAGCCATACCCAGTCTCGACTTAACAGCTGTGCCTTGCTGGAGTATTCAGAGAACCAGAAAAATTAACCAAAAAAAAGAACTAGAGCAAATTGGCAAATTTGTCCCAACAACAAACCTACTTGAGTGGCTACGACATCCAGCATTGTCCTGCCCAGAGCTTTAAGTGTCAAAAACAGTGTCTTCCAAAGGCTCTCAATAATGACACTTGAAACTTTGAGGAACCATCACTAGCTTCAGCCTTGGAACTTTCCCCACTGGAGGACTTCGACTTCCAAAACATTGACTAAGTTATAAGATAAAACCTTTGATCGCGATGACCTGCTTTGTGTATTCGATCTCTGCTTCATTGCGGTTGGCCTGATATCACGCCTACGTCCCAGACAAATATGAATAGAGATTTCACATTGCCAATATCAGTTTCTAGATTGGCACTTTCAGTTTCTAGACACTTTCTGACTCAAAAAAGTAATGATTCACATCTCTGGTTCCTCCTATTGGATTTTAGTAGTTTTGGTTTCGTTTTGGTAATTACACTTTTTGTCACTTTTTTTAGATTGGTTTGGGAAATGTATTGCGCTGCGTGCTTAACTTTAACATTTTTGATCCTGGTAAAATGTAACCTACATTTCTCTGGGGATTTGCCTGTTTCTTGTGCCACAGCTACCAGCGGTTGAGCTGAGTTTCACTGAGATCTGTGATGAGACTTTACCAGGATCTGTTTATTAGTTTAGAAGGGAATCCCCCTTCTCGATTAATAGCCCACTTTCTGACCATTACTGACAGTGCCTCTTTAACAGTATATGCACCCTACCTTAGCGAGGCAAATTGGGTGACAACAGTAACCTTGGCTGTTGTGGTAGTGTACTGATGCAAACATCCTCAGGTCCTTTCTCAAGAAACAACAATTTTTAAGATAAATATACCATTAATAATATCAATCAATCAACCAGGGAACTGTGAAACATGCTACTCACATGTGAGGGTCTCAACTCAAGGTGCTGGGGGGTGCCGCTCCAGGTCTGTCGAAGAGTCAGGTCTTGAGGCTCTTCCTGAAGGTGTGCAGTGTGAGGGCACGTCTGATGTTGAGAGGGAGCTTGTTCCCGGTCTTTGCCGTGATGTAGGAGAAGGCTCTTCCACCCATTCTTTCACTGCAGATGCGCAGGGTTGCCGCAAGGGCAAGGTTAGCGGATCGGAGGATTCTCTTGGGTATGTGAAAGGATATTCTTTCATTGAGATATTGGGGACCGGTGTTGTGGAGGCATTTGTAGGTGTGGGTGAGTATCCTGAAGGTTACTCTCTTCTTGACAGGGAGCCAGTGGAGGTGTTGCAGGTATTGGGTGACATGTTCATGTCAAGGGATGCCAAGGACGAGTCTGGCTGCGGTGATCTGTATGGTCTGGAGCTTGCAGAGCAGGGATTTGTTGATTTCGGCACAGAGGGCATTTCCATAATCCAGTCTGCTGGTTATGAATGCGTGGGTGATGATCTTTCTGGATTCGGGGGAATCCATTTGAAGGTCTTCCGAAGGATGCGGAGGGTGTTAAAACAGGTGGAGGCGACTGCATTGATTTGTCGGTTCATAGTGAGGGAGGAGTCGAGTATGATGACGAGGGTACAGGCATGGTCCTTGGGGGTGGAGGGCTGCAGAGGTCAGTGGGCCACCAGGTGTTGTCCGAGGAAGGGGACTTCTGTCTTCTCCGAGTTGAGCTTCAGGCAGCTGCTGCTCATTCAGGATGCAACAAACTTCATTCCTTGCTGGTAGCTGAGTCTGGTGGTGTGGGGGTCCTTGGTGAAGGAGAGGATGAGCTGTGTGTCGACGGCATAGGATACTATGCTGAGTCCATGCTGTCTGACCATGGCGGCGAAGGGGGCCATGTAGATGTTGAAGAGTGTGGGGCTGAGCAGCGATCCCTGGAGAGGAAGGGAGTGAGTCTGAATCTTTGGGTTCTGCTGGTGAGGAAGGAGCGGAGCCAGTCGAGGGCAGCTCCCTGTATGCCGGTGTCGTGGAGTCTGGCGGTGATAGTGCGGTGGGAGACGGTGTTGAAGGCTGCAGAGAAGTCAATAAGGGTCAGGGCTGCGGTATGGCCTTGGTCGAGGAGGGTGCGGAAATTGTCTGTGGGGACGATTGATGCAGCGTCTTCAGTGGTGTCTGGGCTCCAGGAGGAGATGGTAGGCTGGCTGTGGAAGTAGGAACCATGTTTTTTTCATAGGTCTTGGCTGGGTGTGACATCCGTGGCTTCGGTGGGGGCTTGGTGAATTCCTGACTGATGCTCAAGAGTTCATTGGAATTTCTGGCGTTCGTATGGATTTTGTTTCAATTGAAGGTCCTTTTGGTGGATCTGATGACTTGGTGGTATTCCGTTATGGAGTTGTTGTAGGTGGTACGGTCTTCAGAGGTTTTGCTGTTTCTCCATAGCTTTTCAAGACATCTGCAGATAAGTCTGGATTCTTGGAGTTTGGCGGTGAACTTACTTGGGTGAAGTATATCAGGGTTGAGGGGGCAAGCTTTTCTGTGCATCTGTGAAGTACTTTGGGTGTGGAGTTGGTGTCGGTCGAGGTGGGTGGGGGATCGTGGATGAGAGTGCATTTGAGGTGCTCCTCAGTGACTTTGCTCCAGTTCCTACTCGACTGGCATGGTGTAGGTTTGGGGCTGGTGGCTTTGTCGAAAGAGAAGTGCACGCAGTGGTGGTCTGTCCAAGAGGGTTGCGTGGTGTGGCTGAAGTGGATGTTATTACCTCCTGAGTAGATGGGGTTGAGGGTGTGTCCTGACTTGTGGGTGGGGTGGTGACAAGCTGTTTCAGTCCGACGTTTTCGAGGTTACCCAGGAGGGTGGCGGAGATGGGGTTGCTGAGGTTGTGGAGGTGGAAGTTGAGGACTCCGATAAGTATGTAGTCCATGGAGGTGATGGTGTGGGGCCCAATAAGGTCGGCGATGGTTGTCGTTAAGGAGGTTCGAGGTACGGGAAGGTCTGTAGGCAAGGATGCTGCTTAGGGTCATTCTGGGGCTGATCTGGATCTAGCAATGGAGGTGTTCAGTTGTGGATGGGGAGTTTTCGTGTACAATTGAGAGTCCTCCTCCTTGGCAGTTGTGGCTGTCCTTCCCTGTATTTTGTATCCGTCGGGTATGGCGATGGCAATGGCAATGTCAGGGGCTGAGGTAGAGTTGTTCCAGGTTTCCGTGAAGAAGGCGATGACTGCAAGAGGGTATTGAGAATGTCCCAGATCGCTACAGCATGTCTGTGAAAGGAACGCACATTGAGGAGGATGCATCTTAGGGCTTGGGGGGTGCTGGCATCCAGTGTTAGTGCAGCGACCGTGGTGGTGAGGAGGATGGTGAGGGATTGGCAGCAGTGTCGGCAGGAGAACTGGCCGTTGGTGGTGTTCGGCAGAGACAGCTGGCAGTTGTTGTTCCTTCTGGGGTTGAGTGTGTGGAGGTCAGCTGAGTCATAGAGGTGGCTGATCGGGGAACCAGGGTCCATGGCACTGGTCTCAGACGGGCCACAGACAGCAGCAGAAGGGCTTGCCCTTGGCAGCAGCACGCCAGCGGCGCCCCAGCAGAGCGCCCCCTGCGCTCAGCCACACATCGGCTGCCATTAAATAGGGAAGTGCAGCTGGGAGGCGGGAGCAGGAACTGCCAGGACGGAGGGGCTACAGTGGCAGCAGCGGTGGGAAGGAAACGGGCACGGAGGACACAAACAGGCAAAAATCACAGAAAGATAGCAAATGACAAAATCAAAGGCACAATACCAAGACAATAACAAAGACAGATGAACGAGATAAAACAGGCACAAACACAAAGACAGACAACAGCGGACCAGCAGAAGAGCAAGGCTCTCCAACTGGACTGCCAGGGATGAGGTGCAGGCAGGAGCCTGCGGGTGGAGGAGGGCCTCGAGCACCCATCCTTCTCAGAGAGGTGTAGGGGGCAGTGGCACAACAGCTGGGGCAGAGAGCAGAGTCCCTGGCCAGGAGGTTCCTTTCTCACTCGTCGTATGCTGATACTTAGAAGAAAAGACAAAGGCAAAGGCTGAGCCTGTGTGACAATAGGTGAGTGTAGTTATGCATATTTTTGCTTATTTGCAGGCCCAGGCAAAGAATAACAGTGCTTTACACAGGTCTCAATTACCAAAATGTACAATATTTACCCTTGAAGAATATAAGAATAAATTGTGTATGGTCTGTAGCGGCAACTTCCAATATGGTGCTGCCACCATCAAGAGAGATGTAAAAAACTGGTGCGTCTTGTGCCGACATGTATTCACTACAGAGGAGGGTATCACCTGACTAGCATATTTGCAGGTCAGTTGCTCACTCCTGGTTGTGTTTTCTGCCGCTATATGTATGTCCCCGTATTTACAGTTTCAAAAACTCTGCATGCATTTACGATGCAGTATGAGATCTCACTTTTTTTCAACCTAGCCAGTGAACATGTTTTCCTCAAAAAAGAATTGTTGTAAGTATTTTCAATAGTGAGAATTAATAGAGGCAACCTAAAACTGATCTGACCAGTTTTATTTTCATAGATGTTTTTTTTTTGGGCCAAATCAGGTCAGAGTGATACACTTCTGACCGGGAAGCCATTTCAGAGTGATCAGCTCAGGTTTAATGTGAATGCATCTTTTAGGGATAGATGTATCAAGCCCTTTTCTTTCGCAAACCGGTCGATACAGAGAATTGGCCCTTTAGCGAATGGAAAAAAGTGTTTTCACATGCATCAAACCCAAAATGCGATTCTGTATCATGTTACCAAATCGCAATTTGGGTTTGCTATTCGGTATTAGGAAGGGGTGTGTTTAGGGCATCTCTTCCTAATACCGAATCGCATCTGTATGTATGAATGTTTTGTGACCCAAATGCGGTTGCAAAACCTTAGCATTTTACCACCTACTTTAAGTTGGTGGTAACCAATTCGCAAATGGGAAGGAGTTCCTAAGGGACCCCTTCCCCTTTGTGAATGTTTGTAAAACTATTTTAAGGGCAGGCAGAGGTCCCACGGACCACTGCCAGCTCTTTTATAAAATGAAAGGAAATCTTTTTCATTTTTCTTTTTCTAAAGCATCCCGTTTTCCTTCAAGGAAAATGGGCTACTTTACAGAAAAAAAGACTGCTTTATTTAAAAGCAATCAAAGACATTGTGGTCTGCTGAACCCAGAAGGCCACCATCCCTGTTATTTTTGCGATTCCTAGGGGGTCGCAAATTGCGACCTACCTCATTAATATCCATGAGGTGGGTCATTTGGGAACCACTAGGAATCGCAGAAAGTGTTCAACACAACTTCATGCATGCCATTTTGCGATTTTCTAACTGCGAATCGCAAGGGTTCGCAATTAGGAAATCGCAAAACGGGCACTTCATACATCTAGCCCTTAGTTCTTTTAACCAGTTTAGTGGCGACATGAACTGCCACTTAAAAAAGCTGACACGTGAACCTTAAAAACACCTATTAACAAAGAGTTAACATAGTTTCACCTAGTTAAATATACATTTTGCATGACTGATTTGAATTTAGATTCAGGGACATGCAATTTCATTCTTCCAAGAAGTCCTCTGCATGTCTCTTGCTAACAGTTTAACCACATCAATGTGGCGGCTTTTCCCGCTGTACGCGGCAATTTTGAAATTACCGCGTTACATGACGAGCTCAGCTCGTCATGAGCGCACGGCAGGTTCCGCTCATGACGAGCTGAGCTCGTCATCAGCCCCGAAGGGATAATACAGGCATGGGGGTTCTAATGATTGTTCGGTGTAAATCCGAGAGTATCAAATCAAATCAAAAAATACTTTATTTAGATAATCAAGACCATTAAAGTGCCATTGTTCGGTGTAAACCCTAGAGATTTAGCACCTTCAATGACAGAAGAACTGGAGTCAAATAAGTGAACTTATACAAGACTGTGTCAGAAAGGAGCTATAAGGCAGTTTTTCTTAAAAGAATGTTGTGAAATTCATCACTGAATGTTCTTGAAAATCTGGGCCAGAAAGATGATGTCATCAAGGGAGGAGAGTTTCACATGTAGCCTTGCATCATCAATGTAAAGTTGATAGGAGACATTTGAGTGATTATGATGAGTGCCAGAAGGTTCCATATAAAGGTTGACCAGTAGAAGAGAGAATCAAGCAGGACAAAGGGGCATATTATCAAGGACCGGTGTTACAATTAACATCAGAACATGGGCTTCTATGAGAATTAACAAGGGCGTATTATCAAGCCCATTATCGCCATTTTATCGGCAGTTTCCTGCCAATAAAACGGCGATAATTTTAACACCGGTCCTTGATAATTTACCCAAAGTCTTTTCTGAAGAGAGAAGGAGTTAAAGAAAGAGCTGAACAATTTTATTCAATGCCAATGATCATTATTTATAAGTTGGATTATTCTCCCCAGCTTCTACCAAATAAGGCAGGACATATTTGACAACCTTTCTTTGGGAACTACTATGTTGTCTTTTGAGAGTGTTATGAAAGGAGCATGGATGATAGCTTAAGACAGACCTCCTCTGTAGCAGGTACATAATTTACAGGGATAAAATGTAAGGCAGATGTGGTATGCCTATGCGTCATTTATCTAGCTGTGAAAGAAACGGGCATGCTACTACCAATCAAATCTATGGAGATCAGTAACACCCTATGAAAAAAGGTAATTGTTCATTCCTGACATATTGAGATAAAGATAGCAACCTCCATACCCGGTGAATCAAAGCTGGAGAAACTGTGAGCATTCCATGGGTTTCACCAAGGGCTAAAAATAGATACATCACTTCATGTGGACACACGCCATTAACCAGATACAAAATAGAAACTGGAGCATCAGAAAATGATCCTCATGGCAACCATTTGAAAGGTATTGGATCCCAGCTTCAAATGAGGCTGATCACTTTAAATCCACAAAAATAAGAAATTGTGTTCCTTAAAAGAATGCTGTAGCTGATGTGCTCAATTCTGTTATTCAGTTGTATTTTTTCGCACCTATTCATGCCTCCCATATTCTGGCTGCTCTGATTTGTTTTGGAATGTTAAGTTTCATGTGCATATAAAGTATAGTATCCTAAGGGAATGGGGCATGCCCAAACTGAACTTTTCGCATCCATGCTTGCGCTAGGCATGACGTTCAGATTTCCCATGATAGTTGGGGGTAACAGGAACAAGCCAGTGGCATTTCAATGGCTCCACGAGCTCCTGGGGCCACCCTGCAGCACTCCACATGGGCGGCTGGCCCTTGGCTTGAGAGCTCCTGCCTAGGGCCAGAGTATGGGGGTGGGGGCTTCATGTGCTTTGCAGGAGGGCCCACTCAAGTTTTGGTACAGCACTGGAACAAGCCTGTGTGTCATGACTTCGCTGTGTTATTGGGTTGTTTTACTGGCCTACCACTAGAGTCATTCAGCAGAGCAGGCCTTTCACAAGGAGGACTCTCCCCCCCAGGGAGCAAGGCGAACATAAACAGTGGCGTGCCTTCCCTAGAGGTTTCATACTCCAGAAATATTTACATTGGAAGAACTTTCTATACATGTGCAAGTTTTACTGAATACATCTTCGATTGTAAGTATTTACTGGGGGTTTACCTTTACAAACTAAAGAGAGGGGAATGCCATGGGATGCGATAATATTGTCTAGATAATATAGTGTATTGTGACATTTATTCAAGCAGACACAGGCAGCCAGGAAAGATTTCTTAGCAAGGGGATATGGCCTAAATGGCGTTTTTCCCATAAATATTTTAAATTCGATTAAAAATGACCAATTCAAACATAGGCTGTAAATTGTTCAGAGTAGGGAGGCGACTTTTCATTAAGTTGAGCACAGGCAACAGATATATGGCGCTGACATCAAGTTGCAGCAAAGGTTGCTAGAGTGGGTCGGTTACTTCACTGATATATCTGATCACGATTGGCTGGTTTTCTTTGCTTGGAAAAGATGGATTATACTTAAGAAAAAAAATCAAGGGCTGGCCTTCATGGAGCATTCAAGAGCATAAAAGGTCACATGTTAGCAATTGACAACAGCAACCTGGTTTTCAACTCGACCATGTGAGTGTCGGAGGGGACCCTGGAAGTCAGTCGAGTAGAGAGCAGAGAAGAGGCACAATGACTCGGCTCTTTGAAAAACTCTTTATTTCGTATGTTGGGGGCACACTGCGCTGCTTGGAAATGACCCTGAAGTGTCTTTGTGAATGCTTTCCCCTTCATGTCTGCCAATGAAGGGAATAGTGTCACACAAGATGCCAAAAGCTACAAAAAACGAATGGCCCTTCGTTCAATTTCCAAATTGAATAGCTAATGTGTTCTTTTTCATTGCAACATGCCAGAGTCAGACTAGCCTCTAGAATTTAGAGGCTAGTCTGACTCTGGCATGTTGCAATGAAAAAGAACAGATTAGCTATTCAATTTGCAAATTGTAGCGTGGCAAAGATGCTGATTATGATCTCAATTACAAAATCTCATAATCAGCAAAAATAAAATTTACAGCAAAATAGCTTGGTGTATGTATTTCAATGGTGTACCTGTCATTTCACCAGGACACGTGATTTCTGTTCCTTTTACTCACACCTCTCTGTTAAGTGCCCCTGATGTCCTTGAAAACTAAACTTGCATTCTGCTGCTCTCTGTTCAATGTATCTAGCTACAATGTTTAAATGCCCACATTGTTGAATACTGTACACTGTGTTAACCGCTGGCAGAAGTGTGAGATAGCATTCTGAATCTGGCAAGGGGATCGAAAAGACAGGCCAAGGTCACGGGTGGAGCAGTGCATTAGTCTAAAGAGAGTCTATTGGAGGCTGCACACTTCATATTTTCATCTGCCCCTCTGACCTCTGTCTGCATCACCTCCAGAATGTCTCAACTTCTGATATGTATGTGTGTATGTTTGTGGTTGTGTGTGTGAGAGAGAGAGATCAGGCCACAAAACCTTTTTACAGCCGTCTTGAATGAATGTCTTGATGACACGCTTAAATCACTCCAACCAGGGTTTCTCGGCACCTCAGTCAATACAAAAGGCAGGACATAAAGTCTAAATCCTAAAACAGTGCCGTTTTTAAAGCTTTCCTGAATGTACTGTAATCCGGGCAGGTTCGAACTGAGAATGGTAATTTGTTCCAAAGGGAGGGGGGCAGGTAAGACAAGGATCTGCCACCCTATCTAACACTTTGAATAAGAGGGTCTACCAATAGCTCCTTCTCACTGGAACACAAATTCCTAGAGAGGTGATATCGTTTCGGTCTCTGGCTAAAGTGTGTAGGCCCTTTACTGAGCAGAGTTTAATAGATTAGACAGCACATTTTGAATACAACTCTTTGCTTTGCTGGGAGCCAATATAAAAATGTTAAGAGAGGAGCAGAGGCCGTACTAGGCAGTCAATTGCAGATCAAGTCTTAAGTGTGCAGGCTTAGTCTCTGATGCATTTGTGAGCCAAGACCTCCACACACCTTTCCATGTAGCCCCTTCCAAGGCATGCTCAGCTTCCGGTGCAATGTGAGACCAGACCACCACAAACCTGTCTGTGCAGCCACCATTATTTACTAAGAATCAAGAACAGACTTACTCACCCAATGGTGCTCATATGGGATCAAACTTCAAAAACTCCTCTGCACTGTCAATTCTAGGATACACCCCCAGTCTCTGGAACAAGTATGTGATAGGATACCATCAAGACTCCCACATACCCTGGCTGCAGAAGGTGTAGAAAAGCAAAAATGATGCATTTCAGAACTTAGGCAATGCTGGAAGGTTTGGTAATGTATAAATTCTTAAATTCAAGGTGTATTGGAGAATCTACTTTGCGGTGTTTCCATACATATCCTTCAGCCCTCTAGAGTCAGAATAATGTACTAGATTGAATGTTCAAATATTTACAGAAGTTCTCCTGTAAAGCTTTAACAGCCAGAACAATCAAAACTTTAAGGCCATATGCAGGAACATATTTTACCATAGACACAGAATGGGCAAAAGCATTTGATACATCTGGCCCTAAGTCTTTACACATGTGTATACATATTTGTAGGTTTTTATACTTTTTCAGATACATTGTTGGATTTAGGGCATGGTACGATTATTCTGAATAATTTATTCACCATCAATTTCCCAAACGGTTTTGAACCAAAATAACAAGCATCTGCAGTGAGACACACAAGCATTGAGGGAGCGTAGATGATATCATGCATCCATCTTCATCAGTTCCTACCTGTGAACTCGATTTACAACACTTATTAAATGGAGGAAACAAACAATGTTATGCTCACCTACTGAGTGAAATTTCATCTGCACAGTCATGTTTTAGATACTGCATTGCAAACCATGCAGAATAATAGATAAGATGATATATATAGCAATGAGAAACGATGCTAAGCAAAGACAAAGTTATGCAACAGCATTTACGTTTTCTATGAGAAAGGATGAAAAGCAAAACAATAATCTATATACATTTTATAATGACCAATATATTAATGTGCATAGAACAATGTATTTCATTTAACTGAACCAAAACTCCAAGCATCTGCAGTGAGACACATGTGCATTCATGTTTGGAGGATTCACATTTTCACTTTAAGCAGCAATCACCCACAGGAGTACATATAATTGAATCTCATGATTTAGTTCAATGTTACTCAGTATACAGACGCCTAATATTAGCATTAAGTGTAAACAATTCTGTAAATGATCCCCTTCTTAGCCATTTATTTTAGTTCATTCTGTTACTGAAGCTCACGAGGAGTTATGGGGTTGCCCTCATTTTGTAGCAGTCTGCCACAAGGTCACCACCTTTCATGCATCTGGAAGTGTGTCTTATTTAGGATGGTCTCCCAGACGTTTATTTTCACTGCTGGAAAAATGATCAATTCCCCTTAGGTTCAGGGGAAAACCTTTCTGCGTGCAATGGCTGCTGTTTTATTGCTTTATCAGAAACACATTTCCTACTTGCAGGGGGAAGGGGGCGTTTCTTTCAAAGGAAAGTTAAAGCCAAATGTTATTATCGTATATTATTCAAAAAGTATCACGACCGTCGGATAAAGACTCCAATCTATTTGACACAGGGAATGTGCCTCCGATCCAAATTATCTTATACTCGACCTCTGACAATGGTACGGTCCATTCGTAAGGTTCCAGGCATATGTTGTCCCCCGAAATCGCACCAGTCCTCTGGTCGCACAAACATGTTTGTGCGATTTCGGGGGACAACATACGCCTGGAACCTTACGAATGGACCGTACCATGGTCAGAGGTCGAGTATAAGATAAATTGGATCAGGAGGGATATTCCGATCAAAACAACGGTCATGATACTTTTTGAATAATATATGATTCCATCAGTGCAGGTACTTTTTGAAGGTTGACGTGAACATTTGTCAGAATATTACAATCAAGCCCTGAAGAAGTCCCAAGAGGGATGAAACGCATTGGCGGCAAGTAATTCTGTAATCTTTTAAAGAATTTTGAATAATAAAGAATGAAATAAACCTCCAATCAAGTTTCTGAAATTGCTTATCTTTGGGAAGTCATCCACTACTTCATTGTGCTGTTTTGGGGATTTATTGTACTAGAACATTGATATATATTACATACGTATGTACTTTGGTGCAGGGTCATCTCTTGTTTTGAGATGTGAGTGCCTTGATAAACTAAGCCGACAGGTGGCACTCCACCCTAACAATATTGATCTTCTCCCTAAAATTACGTCTTGTGCATGCCAAATTGGCCATTTATGTGATAGTTGAATTGGATTATTTTAAAATAGGTTGTTTTTAGGGCAGTTTATTCTGGACTCCTCCAAGTTGATGGGGCTCCTAAAGGTGCAAGTGCAGGGTGTTCGGTGGTGTGCCATACAAACTGACTTTATTTCGATTGTTGGAGGACGGGGTTATTGTGTCAGGGTCTGAGAGGATGTAAATGTCACCACGAACCACAAACCTAATTGTGCAGTCACTTCATAACACCTACTGGTAAAAGCGGTCAATGGGAGCATTCAAGCAGGCAAGATGTGTGAAAGGTGGGCCATATGATGATGGAATGCCAAGGGGGCAGAATGGATATTCTCCTGATACACCAAACTCCCTAGTCCTTTCCCTGTTAGAGAGCTTATAAAAATTAAAAGTGCTAAGGGCTTAGGTCTACTTTACATGAAGGCATCGGAGTTATTACATGTAGGTTAGATACAAAAGCATTTCTTTCTTAAAATAAATGTTGCACTGGGCTAGCACATGCCATCATTAGAATGCCAGTTATATGTTGATAATGGCTGCAGATATTTTAGATTTGGACTTGCACATTATGAAACTGTACATATAAACAAACATTTAAATGTCTGATGTCAAATATGCTGATGCGGTGACAAACTGTAAGGAGTGAAGTAGTTCATTATTTCAATATCAAGATATATCTTGTGTTTCTTATATTTTCAATTAGTTTGTCTAGATGAACGCCTAAGGGTAAACATTTCATTATTGCCTTCCAAAGTATATTAAATTTGCATGGACTTTGTTCATTTTCAAGAAAAATGAAGTCCCCGTTTTCCAGTTATCTTTTTGCAAAGTGGCATTCTAATTAGCAGACAGTACCACCGATGGTTTTGGCACAATATAGAATGTGAAAATTGAGATATCTCACTTATTATCAATTTTTAGAACTATCTCACCAGCAGCAACAATAACATATGCAGCATTAGTAGTCAATCTGAGTAGATTGTAGCACATGCTGAAAAAACCGTGAATTCTTGAGGTTATGAAGAGGGGGACATATTTACAAGGGGATATCGCCACCAGAACGTCACTTTTAGGGACATTATGGTGGCGATATGCACTTCTCCATGTTTACAAAGCAGCATTTAGCGACGTCTTGTGGCTTAACTCCGCCTTGTAATTAAGGCCCCTTTACATGCATCACTTAGCGTGAAAGGGGCGTGCATTGGGTGTTGCTATGGGCGTCCCACCTCTACACCCATTGCTTTTGGAGCTGCCCCAAATTTATAAGAAGGTGTAAATCTGAGGCAGTGCCAAAAACTAACGTCATGCAAGATCAACATTTTTGAAAGTCTGGGTGTGTGATTCCAGGAGGGATTCTTGGTTATGGACTATAGATATCATGGGAGAGGGGTATATCGCCTAATTATTTAATACTTTGCGAGATATCACTTTGCAGAAGTCACAAAATGTAACAATATTGCAAAGTTGCAATAAAACAGACTTTGCGGTTCCCCCTCACCCAACCCCAGACATGAAATAGCAGGAGCGAGCAGCACTGCACGAGAGCTAGCATTCCATAGTGGTATAAATCAGGCAGTGACTGCAAGCACTAACACACAGACATATGCTTAATCAGGGCACAGGCAAGATATCGAAGTACAACAAACATATCTGGTGTTGATATTTAAAATGTATCATGCAGCACAACAACAGATTGTATTTGTCCAACCACAGAGGGATGATTGGGATATTGGCCATCAGTATTGCCAGCAGGTGCATTCGATGGATAGTGAGAAAAACACTAATCCTCTTAGATGGGCCAGCAATATTGTCAACAGGTTCATCCCATGCTCCTGGGAGAACCTTCAGGTAGCTGTGCACTCCCAGCATATGCAGCTATCAGCAAAGCTTTCCACAGGCTAGTTCATTTGCCTGATAACTCAGCTTAGGCAAGAACTATTGGATTTGTTATTTCTTTTGTCATATTCTACAGCACTTTTGTTGGAAGTAACATATAAAAAAGCACTGTGACCACATTTTGACAGCATTGACCATATCATATCGCTTTTTCTTGCTTTCAGTCTGTACAACATGGCTAAAACAAAATTGAGAAAGCCAATAGCTCTTGATTAAGCGAGACCAATTGGGTTTACCAATTCTTGTTGTGCAGAATATTGTTAATCTGATTGGAGATCTATTGATTGGATATTCTTGTTTCAAAATGGTTGTCACCGCTTCAAGATTTAAAATCCAGGAGGAAATAATTTTTCATTAAGAAAAATATTGTCTTCAAGAATAGTTTTTAAGGGGTCTCACATACATACTTAACCTATATAAAGCTTTATAAATCAATAAATAGAGGAGTTTAAGAAACAGAGGGATAATCTGGAGATCAGGAGAATCAGTCTTATGTTTCCATTAAGACAAAGTTGTAAGAAGCTGGGAAACGTAGTGGAACAATCCGGGCCAAGCAATTGAAGGATGCCCAAAGAAACAGCTCTGTTACCAGCATTGGAGGAGCATCAACGACACCCCCTGCTGCCTCAACAGGACCGCGTGTGAGGAACGCGAGGACACCCGACCGCTGTTCCTCCAGGGCCAGTGTGTTAAGAACTCACCAGAGACAGCCACTGCAGCTTCAGCACCCACACAGAGGGTGCATTTCGAGACTACTGTCAAGCAGGACTTGCTTGTGTGTGAGTAAGATTGATTTATGAGCCAGACAGCCCCAAGGGATTTTGCCTGCCATATAACTCTTCAGCACAGAAACACTTTTGACTTTAAAAAGATTTGGAGTGGGCCTACTAAATCTCGGACTACTAATGGTGCTTACACTTGCTCATAACCCAAAATCGGTCGGGCCCACGCAACATCAGGAGCAAAGGGACCCAACCCCCACAGTGAGCTCAGTGGCTCCTACTTGTTCAGTGGCCACCTGAACTAGGCTCTTAGAGGGATGTATGACATTACAACGCATACTTTTACCACGCATACCTTTACAACGCGGTTTTTACCACGCATACCTTTACAACGCATAGCGCTTAGAGGTGCTGGATAGTGGTAAGTATAATTTTCTATTCCAACTCCAGTCCCCGTGGACACTAGGGAAGGTGTTGGATAGAAAATTAAACTTATTCCCTATCCTAGAGCGCCCCCCAGCGCAATGCGTTGTAATGGTTTGCGTTGTAATGCCAGCGTTGTAATGGTATTGCGTGGTAAAAAATGCGTGGTAAAGGTTGTATACCCTCTGAGAGTAGCACAATTGCCAAATCGCTCTTTGAGATTTAAGGTAACCTTGGAGCAGTTGGCTGTTTCAAAACAAAACTTCCAGAAATCATTTACTGAAACTCAAATGACCGTGAAGCCACGAACTAATGTTTCTTTGAACATTACTGGGAGATTCAACATTATGGAATGTGCCTCCTCTGGTCTTTAATTTGATGCCTCCTAGCTAAACCCAAATGAAACGCCTGCCCATAGTAAGGAAAACACAAAAAAGGAGGTATTGTGTTTTTAAGTGCATTCAGTTGCATTACTGCACCCTTTTTTAAGAAAAAGGTTGGAAACCAGCAGTGAACATGACAATCTTTCTAATTAATATTTATGGGGTTGGGCATTGACTGCCTTCTCTCAGAAAACTCCCAGTGCTACATGGAAACCCTCTGGCAGCTCCAAAAAGTGTTATTTGAAGCCTTCACCGTTCATTCATGCCAGCTTACCTGAAGAAAATTATATGTTTAATTTTTTATGGTTTGCTGTGTTGATGTCACATGAATTTTCTTCAAAAGAGAAACTTTACCCAAGATGATTTGCTTAATATTGTATTTATTTTTCCAAAACTCACAACATCATGGTGAGGGTCTGTACAGTATTGTCTTTACCGACAGGGTCTGACATCTAGTTAAGTGCTACATTTATAACGTTGAGTCTGGATACCTATACTCCAAACACTCACTGAAGTATAACTGATATTTTACTAGGGACTAGCGACAGGCTTCCAAATTATGAAAGTCTAGTTGATAGGTTGTTTTCGCTCAAAGTCACATTGGGAGATTTTTATGAGGATTAAAAAAGAATGTACATAGCTGCTAACTTTGACATCTGCGACCCTTGTTTCTTTCTCCCAAAACTACAGATTATATACAAGGGTCACACATTACAGTGCGATTTGGCTTTTGTGTCATGACCGTTCTAATAATACATTTTTCTCATTTTCAGGTTTTTGTATGTAGATATAAATTGGAATATCTTTCTTTCACAGGTTTGATGGGAAAGTAATACAAACTATCTATAACAATGCCTGTGATTCTCTGATGTTTTTCTTTGGAGAGGTAACTGATTAATGTAACTATAAACGGACAGCACACGTTAGCTATAGGTTTATTGTGTATCATGTGATACAACCCTTTTTTTTTAGTTAATTATTGTATTTGTGTAGCGCTAAGAAGATGGCAACATAGCCCTATAATAATGCAGGCACTTAAAACAACAGGATCTTTAGTG
This sequence comes from Lissotriton helveticus, assembly GCF_964261635.1. Classification (NCBI taxonomy): domain Eukaryota; kingdom Metazoa; phylum Chordata; class Amphibia; order Caudata; family Salamandridae; genus Lissotriton; species Lissotriton helveticus. Next base: position 615,942,896 of record NC_136063.1, on the reverse strand, counting down.
TTTCGCTAAATTGACATAAGTTCACCAATGCTTCTTACATTTTCAAGGAGCATACTGCAGGCTGCACAGGTTATATTTGGGAAGGCTTTCCCAATGACCATTTTCGTAACACTTTTTGTGCATAAGGAGGTTTTAATAAGCAGGTCCTACCTGTTATATAGAACTCGTATTTTTTAGTATATATTTCAGAGCAATGCCTTGAACAGTTTCATGTGGCAGAGGTAGGATTTTATATCCAAAGAGAAATAGTGTCATTTTTACAAAGCCTGTGAAGCATAGGCATGTCTAGATACATTAAATACTGTTTTTTACTACAGAAGCTTACTGGACGTGAATTGCATTCATGTTGGCTTTTAGATGTTCCAGCAGCAGGGAACATCTAATGTGCGCTTGCTTGCTATAAATGGCGTCTGCTGCAATATCTTTCTCCACAAAAAGATTGCAATATTTTTTCAACATCTACTTATGCGCCGAGAAACATGAAGCTATTCAAAATGTTTTCAAGTTTCTTATAACTCCTAGGGCCAGATGTAGGAGCCCTAATACCGGTCGGAAACATCCGATTTCGGCCGTTTCCGACCGGTATTAGGGTTTTCAGATGTAGGGGGCTGAAAATTACAGAATCTGTATATTTACTGATTCGGTAAAATTACCGAATCGGTAAATTACCGAATCGGTAAATATAACGATTCTGTAATTCCAAATGTAGGTGGCACAGTTCACAGTGCCACAGGCCCTTAAGAGTCGGTATTTTACCACACAATCCTACTGTGTGGTAAAATACAGAATTCAGGTGCGCATGCACATCTGTGCATGCACACCTGTGCAATGTGACACACAGACTTGCACTTAGGGCATGTATGTGTGCCACATGTCACACAAGCCCGTACTTGGGGTGCTAGAGGGTGTCAAAGTGACACCCCCTGCACCCTTGCAGGATTCGGTATTTACCGATTCGGTAAATACCGAATCGGTATTGCCCATTGATTCCTATGGGCTTCAAGGCCCATAGGAATCAATGGGCAATACAGATTCGGTATTTACCGAATCGGTAAGTACCGAATCTTACAGATTCGGTATTCCAGATTTCAGACATACCTACATCTGCCCCCTTCCCATTTACAGACTCTTAAATACCGAATCGGTAAAATTCGGTATTTAAGAGTCTGTAAATGGGAATTACCTACATCTAGCCCCTAGTGTTTTGATCCTGACACCGATGACAATATAAGAATTTCAGTTTTGAAAGGTGTGTATTGAGATGTGTTCTTTTTAAGAAAGGCGAACTTAGCTGCATTGCTTTAACCATTTGCTCTCCATCCACCTTTTGATTTTATCAAAGACTTCAGATATTCTCAGGTCTGTAATTGGATCCTGGGAAAGATGGAATACTATTTTCATGTGGTTAGCAGACTTCTGGAACTCCCCCTCAAATCTGATTAGTTATTGGGGCAGAGAAGAAACAGAGAGATTGTAAAGGCTTGGGTGCAGACTTGGCTTCAATATCACTTCAAATTCAACTGCCATTGTTTTGTAGTGTGTGAAGCAGCCACCGGTCCTGCCTTTATTTTACAGACAAAGCCACTTGCTGGTTAGTTGTGACATTCCAAAGAGCCTTTGAACCCTTGATCCGCAAAGTCAGCTGACATAGAGAATAACACAGAACTGACACATGCAGAAGCTTTACTAATGCCAGCTCGCCAGTAGCGGCTACTACTGAATGGGGGTGGTGAGACAGGGTGAGTAGAGGGAGGGGTGTTAAAAAAAAAACATTTACCTGTGTATGAATGGCCACCGCCTCTCCTCCGTCCTCTTCTCTTTTCCCAGCAGCAGGAAGCACACAGGCTCACAGAATCCCCTAGCCAATCATGACGCTGCGTGACAGCAGCATTGTGATTGGTCTGAGCATCATGGTTCTGCACTCAGACAGGGCCTGGGAGGTTGTGTATATTCTCCAACCAGGCTGTGCAATACAGCATGGTGGAGAACATGCTAAGTGCACATGACTGTTTGGCAGGCCCAAGAGGGCCATCCAAGCTGTCATGCGCACTTAGAAAATGCCTACCACTCATCCCCAGCTCTGAACAGCCCAGCTCCACCCGCTCCCCAACCAACTGAGCCAGTACGGTAAAATAAAATGATAATAACGTTGTGTTATTACCATTTTATTTTTCCTTTTTGAACTGGTCAGTGAGCAGCAGGGCAATGCTCCTCCGCCTTAGTAGAGGAGCCACCGCTGCAGCTCACCCATCTCGTTAATGAGAAAATTAATATTTTGACTATCCAATAGAGCTATTTCAGGCCTCTGTGGTCAAAACCAAGATGTTATTGGTTTCCACAAACTACTTTAGTATATATATAGCACAGCGTCTCCATGAGTTTCAACAACTAAGGAACATCTAGGATCAAACTATAGTTTTTCAGATCGGATTATTCGAGTTATGCTTTTTAGGTCTGGCATTAGTCAATACCTTTTGATTTTGCCAAAAATAACTTATACTTACTTTTACAGGCTTCCAGCCAGCCTTGTTTCATCCATTGGTTTGTTAATGTGTCATTCACATTTTTCTTCCGGACACTTTCAGCATAGGGCAGTGGGTCAGCCTACTTCAGCTTCAGGCTGACTTCACTATGAGTAACTGCATTATGCCCTTTCTCAAGATGGACATAAACACACATAGTAGTGGCATGGACTACTATGGCCACATGAGGTTTTTGAAACCCAGTTTTCCTTATAGATTGTTGAGGGCGACGTTAGGCAAAAAGGAGGACAAAATAAACATTGACAAAGTCAAAAGGTTGTTGGCCAACGGCAGACAACAGCTTTGTCAATTCTTGGTTCAGTGGGAAAGGGGTAACCCATGCTGTTTCAGTGTTTCTGAAATATGGCAATTCTTAAAGGATCTATTGATGAAGACATTGAAAGCAGCAATATGTTCATTACCTTCCTTTTTAGGTCTCGCCTAGACGAAAGCTTTTGCTGTCTAGGGAGACAACTTATGTCGCCACTTTCTGGGGAATGTAGGGGAATGTGGACAGCAGACTGTTACGAATTTCTTCTGCTGTGTTACGAGCTTCTCCTGCTGGAGATTTGACCTCGTGAGCGCGCCTTGACTGCATCTAATGTGTGTGGCTTTTTTTTTTAACGTGGGCCGGGCGCTTGCTTTAGTCAGTTTCACTTTGAAAGTGCAGGCGTCAATGGGTCTGGTAGTTGTTCATGTGGAGTGCCTTTTGACCTCGTGAGCGCGTTTTGCCTGCATCTAATGTGCACACGCACGCACACATACAGAGACATTCCCCCCGCCCTGCCGCATACACAGAGGCGCCCCCGGCCGCCGCATACATACAGAGACATCTCCCCCCCCTCCCCCCGCCCCCGCCGCAGCTCTCCCCCCCACCTGACAACACTCACCGGCACCGGGCTCTGCTGGCGGGGGCTACACGAGAGCTCCCGCTCCTCGGGGCTCTTTCCGCAGCACTTCTCTTTGTGACTCCTCGGCTCTGCAGCTCTTCTCCGGGGCCGCGGGACAAAAGCTACTCCTCTGCGCAGGCGGCTCCGGGGCACTCCGCAGCTCACGGGAGCCCTGGGCCGCGGGAAGACTTTTCCTCTCCTTTCTCGGGTGCTCGAGGAGGCGGGACTTCCGGCCGGGCCGCGATGCAATTGGCTGGCCGGCCGGGCGGCTGGTTGCTTTCGCTACCTTCTAAGATCTGGTTATGAATGGTGGGCGGGGAGTACCGCTACACGCTAAGCCTGCTTACTGAATGAAATGCGCGTTGAATGCCACCGCGTCACCACAACAGTTCCGTGGGCGCCCTTCCCCCGCCTTTTGTACTTCCCCCTCCTTATTGGCCGATTGGTCAATAAGAGCCTTTGGGTGCTGCTGACGGAATCACCACTAACGCGTGTCACGAATCTATTTAAATGAGGAGTTTCATAACGGCAGAATCCCAGCGCCCACATGGAATGCTGAACATTTCATCTGGTTGTGAGAATCCCTTTAGGAGCGGCCACTAGACACAGACGAAACCGGCAAAGGGAGCTGACACACCTCTGTGCACGCACCTGCTCTTCTCTGTCTTAGCCTCGATGTTCAGCTTTTGTTGACAGAACTCCTTCCTGAAGCTGCAGACCTGTGCCCCGCCGTTCTGCCAAACCACGAGGAGAGTGGGCAGGTGCTTGGACCCAAGGATGTGTCCCCATCATACGGCCAAGGCATGCATCCTGACGGCGTCAGCTGCAGAGGTAAGAGTCCTGGCGCGTGCAGCGAGATGCTCTTTGCGTATAAATACTACCAGCCTCAAGGGTTCATTAGTGGCGTCCGATGAAAGATTTAAAAAAAAATTTTTTGTTGAGCTTCAATTACCCGTCTTATTTTCCAGGGTGTCAAATTATTCTTTTATGAATGCATGGTCTAATTATTCATCATGATCCTTGTGTTATTTCGGTAAATAGACTTCTTTAGGATTGTTCAACAATGGACTTTTCTTTGGATGTTGCTGTCCCTTGTGATGTGGTAATATCCAAATCTGTTTCTTTCGGATTCTTGAGCCATAAAACAATTAAACAAATAAATACATACAGACATCTCATACATTTCACCGTTTTAAATAAAAAATATGTCACAAAATGGGAAAGTGATAAAAAGAATACCCTCCATTCGACTATAATAAATAGACGGTGGGGGTGGTGTGGAATTGGCAGCATTATTGGTGACACCACTGCCATGCAGACACAGACACCACCACTGGCATGCACACACAGACACCACCACTGGTATGCACACACAGACACCACCACTGGCATGCACACATAGACACCACCACTGGCATGTACACACAGACACCACCACTGGCATGCACACACAGACACCACCACTGGCATGCACACACAGACACCAGCACTGGCATGCACACACGGACACCACCACTGCCATGCACACACAGACACCACCACTGCCATGCAGACACGGACACCACCACTGCCATGCACACACGGACACCACCACTAGCATGCACACACAGAAATCACCACTGCCATGCACACACAGACACCACCACTGCCATGCACACACAGACACCACCACTGCCATGCACACACGGACACCACCACTGCCATGCACACACGGACACCACCACTGCCATGCACACACGGACACCACCACTGCCATGCACACATGGAAACCACCACTGCCATGCACACACACAAACCACCACTGCCATGCACACACGGAAACCACCACTGCCATGCACACACGGAAACCACCACTGCCATGCACACACGGAAACCACCACTGCCATGCACACACGGAAACCACCACTGCCATGCAGACACGGACACCACCACTGCCATGCATACACGGAAACCACCACTGCAATGCACACACGGAAATCACCACTGCCATGCACACACAGACACCACCACTGCCATGCACACACAGACACCACCACTGCCATGCACACACGGACACCACCACTGCCATGCACACACGGACACCACCACTGCCATGCACACACGGACACCAACACTGCCATGCACACACGGAAACCACCACTGCCATGCACACACGGAAACCACCACTGCCATGCACACACGGAAACCACCACTGCCATGCACACACGGACATACCACTGCCATACACACAGGGAAGCCACCACTGTCATGCACACACGGACACCACCACTGCCATACACACACACAGACACCACCACTGCCATACACACACACAGACACCACCACTGCCATGCACACACGGACACCACCACTGCCATGCACACACGGACACCACCACTGCCATGCACACACGGACACCACCACTTCCATGCACAAACAGACACCACCACTGCCATTCACACACAGACACCACCACTGCCATGCACACACGGACACCACCACTGCCATGCACACACGGACACCACCACTTCCATGCACAAACAGACACCACCACTGCCATTCACACACAGACACCACCACTGCCATGCACACATAGACACCACCAGTGGCATGCACACATAGACACCACCACTGCCATGCACACACGGACACCCAAAAAAATTTATGCAAAGCATTGTCATTTACAATGCCAGTAACTCAAACTTTAATGCTGCGAGACCTATTGCATTGCAAATGCTTGTTAACACTGACATGAAGTGGATCACCAGGGAAAGAGGTGAGATGCGTACTTTTATAAGAACCATCCTCTTTTTCAAAGTAACCTCTTAAACCTCACATTGACCATTTTATTCATTTATAAACACATGTAGCGCAATTATAAAGCCATATGGGCCTATATAGATGTGCTGCACCCCCAAAAATGTAATATTACAAGGTTCCACTGTTTGAGTTAAAGAATAACAATTAAAATACATGTATGCTCCCTATTGCATTCTTTTATATAGTTTTGACTTGTGCAAACAACTTAGTCAATGCAGTTTGTACCCTTTTTACCTGGTCTAAACCCTTTCTCTGGTGGAGACTAGAAGCCAACACATTTTTCTCCATTCTGTATCATTGAAGCAGAAGCAAATTGTAAAATAAGTTAATTCCATTTCTTCCCTAGCATATAACCTAAGACAATATGACCCTATATAACATCTTGTACCTTTAACCAACTGCAACAGAATATAAACAGTAGGGAACATTAGTGGTCAAAGTGAGAATAAGTACACATTGCATTTCAATGTTTCACTTGGAAGCTCAAATCTTAATATACAGGTCTGAACTTCTACAATTCCAAGATGTGGCATAATCATTAAAAAACATAATTTACGCTTAATATTCAAACACTTAAATGAGTGTTATCCAGAACGGCATGTGGACCCTGGCTTTTTCCACGATCGTCCTTCTTTTTTCCTGTTATCACTCACACACCAGCATGGCCGGTTTTATGATGGTTTGTTTTCAGTTTTCCAGCTTCTCACAAAAGGGACAGGCACTGTGGCTGTTTAATAAATTACATTTTATCTCTCCTCTCAACTTTCAAGGACAAAAATTTCAAATACCGACAACTTCATCAAGGTGTCAGGAACTGAAAGGGGCAGCGAATGGAGATTAATGCCATCCCATTAACGAAGCATTACCAGGGTTATTTCATAAACACCGCCGATCAATAACTCACAAACCAGTTCACAGCCCAATCTGGAAACTTTTTTGTAGTTTTTTTTTTCCATTTGTTTCAACCCAGAATATTCTCTTGTATACATTTTCAATTGGCAGTGTTTATTACTACTAGTATATGGTGCACTTGCAGTGCAGTAAAATACTTACTGTAAAACAACAGATTAAAAAAAAAAATCTATACTATATTCAGAGCCACTGGAATTATGCGATTGTGTGGCCGTGGTGCTTTTCGTATAAATATAGATGTACCTCATTTGCCGCAAAATAAATGATCTTCTGCATAATCTGCAGATTTTAACAAAAAACATTTTGTTTCTAGCCCAAACGGTTTAAAGGTTACAAAAAATGCAGCAACACGGGTTCTGCACAGTGGAGAATCCTTTGCAAAGGTTGACTGGGTGCTGTTCTGTTGCATATTAATATTTGTGTGTGTAAAACTGGTACTAATAAGTTGCAACCAATGGCTAAATAGTTTAAAAACGACAACATATTGAAGCCATAATATCATAAAATGTAGCGCATTATGCCGCATAATTTGACATTTCTTGGCGCATAATTTACTCAATCCTGCTGCATAATTTGGCCTTCCTCTGCTGCATAATTCCAGTGGCCCTGACTATAATGCCAAGTCCATAGAGAGTTGTTGTATCTAACCATAAGGGTTAATAAATATGTTCTTCTCGTAATAGTTGATGGTAGTGCTCATGTCTTCCGGAGTAGTGGGGCACACAAAGTAAGACAAACTAAAGGCCCCATGTTTGATTAACTTTGCTGGAATATATAGGTCTTTTCGTCCATTTAATGGTATTGTTCACAGCAGTTTTATTCTTCCAGAAGAAGAGCACATTGTCTGTCACTCCTGATAACGCTGTGGGAAACTAGCCTCTGGTATATTCCATATAACGGTATTACTACTGCTGAGTGCTCCAATAAGCCCTGGCATATCCTTCTTCCCCAACTTGTCAAGATGTTGTTGTTCTTGTGTTTCTATAGCTCTTCCAAGGGGCGGCTCCTCCACTATGGCAGAGGAGCGTCACTCCACTGTTTTCTTGCAGTAGGAGAAGCAGAAACATAAAATCGTAGTAATTTTCAGTTATTACCATTTTATGTTTGGTTGTGGGCAGGTGGGTGGGCAGGGCTGCTCTGTATGTAGGGGAGGAGTATTATGCCCATTCCTGCCCTGAGTGCACAAAGACTCTTTGGTCGGCCCTCTGGGGCCGCCCAAACAAGTCATGTGCACTCTATAGTTCTCCATGCAGGCTGCAATGCAGCGTACATGGAGAACATGGCCTCCCCATAAACGCCTGGCTGAGCGCCGTCCTGACCAATCGCAATGCTGCTTGCTTAGGGGAAGGAGCCTGGCTGCATGCTTCCTGTTCCAGCTGGAGGAAGAAGAGCAGGAGCCAGAAGACATGGGACCTGGCCGGCGGAAAGGTAAGTTAAAATTATATATATTTGAAAATTATTAAAGTAATACCCCCCACCGTATGACCTCCCTCACGACCCCCTCCCTGTGCGACCCCCATGCAAGCCCCCACCCGTGAGCCATGCCAGCCGCGATTGGCTCTTCCAGTTGTGATCACTTCTTCTTTTGCTGACCACAAAGAAAATGTTTGTCTCCCGGATGGCCCATGACCTGTGAGTTTAGAGGGAGGAAGCCCTTGGGAGAATTGCAGATCGTGAAATCATAACCAGCCCCCCCTTCCCCCTTTCCAGGCTTTGTTGGATAAATGCAGGATGCATATCATATCCATTCTTCCTAAAAAAATAAAATGCATTTAATAGGATATTATCCGGAGCCGGATCAGACCAAACTCTGCACTTGCAAAGCTCAAATTATTTTTGTCTGGAAATGTTACCATTTTAATTTCAGCCAAGGAAAAAGATTTCAGTGGAGTAAACAGATGTAATAAATGTAAAATCTTCTCTCTATTTGTTATGTTATGTTAATATAACTTACTATAGTGCACAATTCACCTCCAAAGAGGTATCTCTGTGCTAACGATTATCACAGGCAAAACCAAGCACATAAAGCTTAAAATAAGATTCTTTTAAGCAGTTTCCTGAATTTAGCATAATCAGGACAGGTGCAAATGCGATAGGGCAAACCATTCCAATAACACATGGCCAAGTAAAACAAAAACCTGCTACCTCATCATGTCATACGAACCTCAGGAACAATGAGCAAGGCTTTATCCTTGGAGTGCAATTCCCTGACTGGAAAGTAGTAGGTAGTAGGTAACTAGGTCCATGGCCCTTTAATGTCTTATGTGTGAGACAACACATTTTAAAGATTTCGTTTTACTTAATAGGGAGCCAATGCAAGGCTTTCAGCAAAGGTTCAGATGTGGAACCAGAAGGAAGTTTACACACAAGTTACGCAGCAATATTGTGGACCACTTGGAATTGGGACAGTAAGATCTCATTAGCTGATGCAAGTAGAACACTGCTGTAGCCAAATTTGTAAATAATAAGAGCCTGAACAAGGATTTTTTCTTAGCAGGGAGTGGAAGATAGGAAAAATCTTTCTTCAGCAGACACATATTGTTAAAACAACTACTGCTAGGGGCTATGATCTTCTCTTTCATAGACAAAGACTGATCTATTTTAAGATCAAAATTCTTCACTATCGGTTTGGGTATAGGAGAGGAGCCTGATTCTGTAGGCCACAATTCTGAGGCCCAAAGTTGCTGTGCCTTCCCAAACAACATGATCTCTGTTTTCTCGTATTTAGTTGCAGACACTTAGTTGCCATCCAGTTTGCAATTGCTTTCATGCCATTTGAGAATGGGTCTTTCATCTTGTGGAGGTCTTCCCAAAGGAAATGATAAGCTGAGTATCATCAGCACATGATATAATTTCAAACCCGAAGGATCTAGCAATGGTAGCTAGAGGTGCCATATAGATGTTAAACAGCGGGGGCTTAAACAGGAGTCCTGTGGTACCCCTTTATGAATCAATACAGTGCGAGACTTGAAGGTGCCCAGTGAGATACTTTTAGATCTATTTCCTAAGGTAGACCAGGAGCAACACAGTTGGCTTTAGCCAGCTACACACCTGATCCTGTCATTGAAGCAATGTCAGCGCCATACCAGAAATGCCAATCAAATGCAGCCTTTGAATCAAACTAGTGTGGGACACGGCATCAAAGTCTGCATATAAATCTAGCAGCACCAGCACAGATGGACTACCTTTATCCAGGGAGAGTCTTACGGAATCAGTCACCACACCCAAGGCAGTCTCAGTACTATAGCAGGATTTGAACCCAGATTGAGATGGGTCCAGAATCTGACTTTCCTCAAGATTGACTGAAAGTTGGGTGTTTACTAGACCTTCAAGTGACTTGCTCAGGAGAGAGAGCAATGAAATAGGATGATAATTTGCTAGATTGTTATGGTCTGCATTGGTCTTTGAGCTGATTTCTAAGCAAGAGGAATCTTCCCAGTGTAATCAGATAATTTAAACAGTGCCCAGACAGTAGGAGCAATCTGGTGGGAGAGTTGAGCTAAAATTTAAGGTGGACACAGATCCAGAGGTAAGCCAGACTTGTCTGTTTTCTAAGGTCTTTTAGATCTGCTCAATGGAAAAAGGTGAAAACTTTTCCAAGCTACAATTACATTTGGAGGAGGAGCATGTCAGGTTTGTACCTTGCCAGGGTAGTCAGCAGGAATAGTACATTTCAAATAGATTTGGTTTATTTTGTCCTCACGCAAATCCGCAAAGGAATTACATAGGTCTTGCCAACATGGGATAGTCTTAACCTCAACCTACAAACAAGGAGGTAAAATCTATTATGTTAGTAGCCGACTGAGGGTTTAACAATTTATTCTCATTGATCAGTGGGATTTCAGATAAACTAACATTTCTTACCTCCCTCTTATTGTAGGAATTTGATTATGAAGAACGGATCACATGAAAGTTGGTGGCAGGAGGGGTAGGAAAATGTTTCCCATCTGTCATAGTTTTTTCTGAGATGAAATTTCGCTCCAGTGGCTCTTGAAAAAAGATGTGGTATTGCTTTACTTCACTTGCTTGATTTACGATTTACACAAATGATTCTGCCATCCCTTCCATTTGAGATATTTGTGTGGCGACCTCTATAATTTTGAGTGTACTGGAATGCACCATTTGCTGATGGATTAACCGCTTGCATTATGCATGTGGAATTAGCAGCGTCGGTTTGAGCTTGTGGCTTTTGGGTGGCTTGATATTCCTTTCCAGAAAAGGTACTTCAAAGTTGTTCACTGAACCTTATTTTCCACCTGCCTTTTTTGGGAATTTCCTGTTTCTTATTAGTCTTTTTTTTTTTTTTTTTACTTTTTCATTATTTGCAAAGGCAGACACCTCATTCTCTAGTTTTTTGGTTTCACTCAAATTGACTGCTTACATATGTACAGACTTGCTCGACCTAGCCCCTTTTTGCTCAGATGTGGGGAATGCTGCCATGGGCACAATGGAGCAGTGTAGCATACTTTGAACCATTTCCAACTCTTACATTTATTCTCTTTGAATAAATTCCAAAGAAAGTCAACCACATCATTTTTTTTGCTTCCTTTCTTGTAATCTTCCACACTGATAATACGGTCTATATTTCTACTTCCTTTATCCTTATTGATTTTAAGCCATTTATGTACAATACTAGAGTTGAAAACTCTTTGTGAGAACATTTTAAAGGCCCACCCAAACCTTATTCTGGGTAAATACTACAAAAATGAATGATAAAGATTCCAGAGAATGATCAGAATTTGAACTAGATTTCTCCAAACGTTTTAATATTGAGTCCAAAATGCCCTGCAGAACAAGGAGGTTTTCACAAAAAACCACATACTCTCTGGTTGATGAACTCTAGCATTTTGTGGAAGCTCCGCAGTGTTAGAGAAGTCAGTCAGTGTCTCCCTAGGGGGAGGCGAATGATGGATACTCTGAGTTGTCGCAATATCAATTCTGGCCTTAGATAGAAACTTCACAAACTCAATATGTCTGGGAGGGTATAATCTGTCCCTTGTCCTTGTGTTAGGGAGACTGTATCTCCCCTATGAATGTCAATTTTCTAGGGCTTCTTGCATCTGTAGTATGTCTGCTGTGGCTGTCCAGGGCTTAGGACATAATTTGCCTGGAAGGGGGTTTGACCCCTGAAGTTGTCTTCTACTGCTGGCAAGTTGGTAGGTACATGTGGAGGGCAACAGAGTAACCTATAATGAAGAAAGTTGGAATCTGTGGTCCATCGGATAGTACCCCAATTTGCAGAGCGCATCGTCTCTAATTTCTAATTTAAAACATTTATAGAGCGCAACGTCCACCGAGCGGCTTCTTGGCGCTAACAAGGTCCAAATTACTGAGGATTGCAGGGGTGAGCGAGTTTATGAAGGGAAGGCCTGTCTAAACAGAAACGTTTTGAGATCTTTTCGAAAAGAGGCATAGTGGGTGGCAAAACGTAGGTGATCAGGCAGAGAATTCCAAAATGTGGGGGCCAAGGTAGAGAAATTGGCACCACCCCACTTTTTTCGCTTAAAGCGTGGGGTTTGGAGGAAGGCTTTAGAGGAGGACCGGAGCTCTCTGGAGGGAACATATTCGCTTATCAGCGAGGAAATGAAGGCCGGGGCAGTGCCTTGCCGGGCCTGGAAGGTCATACAGGCGGTCTTGAAAAGGGAGCGCTCCCTGATAGGCAGCCAGTGGAGCTCCCTAAGAAGGGGGGAGGAATGATGGTAGCGTGGGAGACCATAAATAAGCCGGGCCGCGTGGTTCTGCACCACCTGGAGCCTCCGTAAGCTGTATGCCGGAATGCCATTATAGAGGGCATTAGCATAATCCAGCCGCGAGATTACCAGTGCGGCCATGATCAATTTGAGAGCTTGGGGGGAAAAAAAACGAGAAACGGTACGGATTGTTCGAAGGGTGAGGAAGCAGGAGGAGACTACGGAACTGATTTGGGAGTGAAGAGTGAGGTGACTGTTCATTTTCACTCCCAGTGTTTTTACTGTGACTGAAGGGGTGGAGGCGGGACCAAGAGTAGGGGGCCAAAAGTGGGGGTTCCAGGGACTGGATGAACCACCAGTGAGAACCAACTCGGTCTTCTCCGGGTTCAATTTGAGGTGGTTGTGGTTCATCCAATCCCTGATGAAAATCATAATGGACTGAAAATTAGAGACAGAAAGAGAGGAAGAAGAAAGATCACTTTTGTAGTTAAATGTGGCTTAATGGAATCTTACCAAAAATGTTATATTTCTTAATTTTGTAAAGGTCATGGTTATTAATTTTTATATATATATATATATATATATATATATATATATATATATATATATATATATATATATATATATATATATATATATATATATATATATATATATATATATATATATATATATATATATATATATATATATATATACAATTGGAAGAGGGAAAAAATGTCATGCTCCACTTTGATAGATCATATATCACACAAACTTGTGTGATAGAAGAGAACTTAAGCCATGGAGATTTTCCTAAAAGAAAACCAGGAGCATTCCCCTTCAGATTGAACATACACCACAGACGGCATTGTGCGCCTCCACCGCTGCCTCTTAACCTGGTCAGGGTCAACCCACTAGGGGTACTATTGAGATATAGTATATCTATAATAGAGTTTATAATGCTCACAGACATGGCTGTAAATCTGGGAGGAAAATGATTCCACCTAGCAAGTCATTGTTCAAGTAATAAAATAAATTACAAGAGCTGGAGAACACAAGCTTGTAGGTGGTTACATTAAAGACCAGCAACATTCTATTCCAGGCACTTTATCAAAGTCTGAGCAACAGAGGACCACATGTTAGCTAGGCCCAGGCACGGTACTAGCTTGTTCAGTGGTCTCAAATGGTATTTAATCCTCCTCCTAGAAGTGAATTAGACAGAAATGTTGGTTGTGTTGGCCAGAAAAAAGAAAATATTTAGAATCTTATACATGGATTTGAACAATCATGCATAACATGGGAGTTTTCTGCAGTGGAAGAGTTGTCCATTTCTTGCATATTCAATGGTGTTCCCTAATAAATTCCCTAATAAAGAACTCTAATCTTACAATAGAGACCATATCTCCTTTTTGAGGTGCCAACTGTGTGTATGTAAGATCCTATATTATTCACTTGGGGTAAGTCAAAGTGGGGATTATCACAAAGTAAGTAAACCAGTATCTTGTTAGGTAAATGCTGTTTCAATGAGAGAACCAGGACTTACCCTTGAAAGGTATGATAGAAATAAGAACAAACTTCCTCTGAGAAATGCAAGTAACATATTTAAGCAGCAGCAAAACAACATTAAAGTAAAGATACACAGCAGAAAAGTTCCAAACATAATAATTAAATAAAGACTAAACATATAAATATGGGAATATGGGAAACAACAGAGATGACATTTTAAAGAAAATTTCCAAAAAGCCAATATGAACAATAGAGGTTTCAAAAGTAATTGTGGGTGTATTTGCATTCCCAAAAGCATCCCCATGAGACCATTATCAACCAGAAACAAAAAAGGTTACCTGTCAACTGCGCTTTTCCACTCAGGCTGAGATGGCTAGGGCAGTTACCTAGCCCGATAAATGGAAATACTTTCAAACCTGACCAGTTGCTGAAGATCTTTACTCTGGTTGCTCCTACAGTTCAAGTACTATAAGGGACAGCTTTTCAGATACCAGGCCACAGATGCCAAAGGAGATAGCAGGGCACAGTTGCCACTGAAAAACAAGCTAATAAACTCTCTCCACCCAAGGTTCCAGAAAGGTCTTTGTTGCTACTGGTCTGCTGGTTGTTCTGTAATAGTTTATTTTCTTTCTTTTTTTCCCTGGGAACACAGGAGCCTGCTGGTCTATCCTTAAGTATCACTTTCAAACCTTGGATGCAAAGGAAAAGCTGATCAGGCCTTATTTCTTCACATCCATATGCAGAAAGCAGGTTATTCTGTTTCTATTATGCTCCAGGCTCTCTTGTTTTATGAAGTCTCTGAGGTATGATTTTTTTTAAAAGAAGCCATCCACTAGTGATTAGGGATACCATCACCCAATCCTCAAAAGGTTCCCACAATTCAGTTCAATTCTCTTCTACTGCAGTTCCTGGAGACTGTCATCTAAAATTAGAACATCACCTTCCTTTCCAGCAAGCGATCCACTGAGACATGTTCTGGGCCTAGGTCACTTCCTGCTGTGAGTGGAACCAGATTGTCTATGAGGAAGGACTTCTTCAAAGGTGAGGTCTCCCATCACATCCCTTGATAACTCCAGGTGGATATCCCATAATGATCTTCGCTCAGTCTTTCTGACTGCTTTCTGACTGCTCTTTGCTCCCAGTGATCCTTTGTTCCCTGAGAACCATTTCACACATATTCAGCCAAATGTAATTGCTGTCACGGACAGTGGGACCTGCCAGATACAGTCTGGTGACTGTGCAGGCTACATGGCAGAGATTACTCATTTTTTAAACCATCAATGTGGGAAATTTAGCCGATATCCATGTTCAGTATTGAATTCAATTTTTAATAAATATTAAAATGGTGTATTGATAATTTTTCCGGTCCTTATAGAATTAGATGAAAAAAACACTAATATCCCTTATTGATTTAGCAGCACAGGATGTTTACTACAAACTGATTGAAGAAGTTATGGACATGTATCATTGTGGTACTTGATTAGACTTATTTGCATCAAGTATAGAGCCCTTGTTTAATGTATTAATTTTCTTGCAATTGGTGTATCTGCTGATTGCAGTTAAGACTATATGCACATTGTGCATTGTAGACTATAACTAATGAAGTTTACACATAACACTGTGCCTCCGATAACACTGAGGCTCCTAAATTTCTAGCGTGATTTGCAAAGTTTCCATATTGACTTGAAACTAATCAATTTTGCTATCAGTGTATGTTGACTGATCATTTGATTGAACCTCCACTCTTCCAACGTGCAGCGATTACATTTGTTTTACTTACTTGCAGTCACAAATCAACGACTGTTCTTAGCAAGCTTATCATGGCTTGTTGATGATTCCCCTTGGAACCTGCCTGGCACATGAGTTCTGGGGAACCTTGGCTGTTCTACATTTAGCCCAAGCCACTTTATCAATAGCATTGTCAAATTTACAAGTTCTAAGAAATAGAAATAGATTATGAGTGATCTTTGGTTAATCATTAGTTCCCATTGTTTATTGTTTATTAAGTTAAATCCAGGTGAGGAGGTGAGGTGCAGGTGGGAGAAAGTATCAGTCTTTTGGCTTCAATTTAACATGTTTTCCTTTTCCTTTTCTTTTTTGGCACACCTTGTTAATGTTATGGGTATTTTAATCAGGAAATTGATAACCTTTGATACTGGAACAACATGCAGACGAATTGTGGCATTCTAATATTGATGAATATGCTCAATAGTAGTGGTGGTATGATCTTTTATAATTCTGGGACAGTCATGGATAGTGCGATTACGGATAGATTTAAATTGATCATAGTTATAGAGTCCCTCACCTTCTGCTGGATGGCTGGGCAACAAGACATATGTTTACGTGCTCTGCACCCACCCCGATTTTGCCACTTATGCAGCTTGTTAGTGAACCAGTCCTTTTGTTAGCTGGCAGTAGATTCTGAAACCTTTCAGTGGTGTGCCACACACACCTCCGGAAGTCCTCCAGATATTACATGGCAGCACAAGTGACGAGCCAGAGAAGAACTAAAAAGAGCTGAAGACATTAAGAGGAGATTAACAAATGGCACCTCATCAGAGCACCGATTCATTTGTAAGCTGTTGGTGCATTGCAAAATCCAGAAGAAGCATTGCTCCCTCACCCACATAGGTCCCCCAGAGCACACACTGCAAGCACAGGGGGGCAACCAAACAGAATCCAAGGTTAGCCCAGGACACCCTTAGAGAATGGCAACTGATTCATTGCAGATTTTTAAGACCTCACCCCTGACTCTTGGGGTGGTATTTAAAATGACAGACTTGTGCAAATATTTGTTTCATCGGTTACTGCACCACCACCGGTTTAGAGTTCAGCACCAACTATGCTCACCTTATTTTGGCATTCTATACTACGTTTTTATCACTGTAATAATGTTCACATTGAATTATTTGCCTGTCTTATGTCCCATTAATACAGACAAACACTTCATCTGTAGCAAATTCTAAAAAGGCAATGTGCACCATTGATGTTTCATCCATCAGATTATCTCTGAGGTCTGTGTGATATTGGTTTGTAAATTGTTTGGTTGACGAAAAGCATTTAACGGGAGGTCCTAGAAATGCTCTTATTTTTTTTAGTAACAGATGTTGCTCCTTTTCTTTATTATGTATAGGAGCACCTGCTGTGACAGCGTTCTGACCAATTGCCTTCTTAAAAAACATCAGAATGTGATCAACGTCTAACTAGAGAGACCTATGTCTTTTATGCAATAAATAATACAGCATTGTTGATACTTTGAAGTAAAGTTCTTGTCTAGAGAACTTTACTGTCGTTAACCTCAAGTGTGATTGCAGGTACACTAACAAACCAGTAAATGGTAACAGAACTAACAAACATTGGAAGAGATAATCGCTCTTACTTCGCCAATGCTTGTTGTTTGTCTCTTTTGGCTTTGCCAATGGTTGGTTCAGTGTACCAACTATGGCTGGCTATCTTGGAGGTCATAAAGGTAAATAATTGGTATGTCTCTGATGTCAGCAGGAGAAGGATACACTAAAACACACAAAAATCAGGGTGAGACACAAAGAATCTAGGGAAAAATAAACAGAAGAACAGTAGAGTGCTTTGAAATAGACACAATTTATCCAGGCATGAGCAAGGGGCAGAACTCAGGCCGACTCTAACTCTAGGGTCAAGTATTGGTTGCACCGCAGTCTGTGACACGTCACTAAAGCTTTCTGCTGCAAGACTGCAAAAGGAGGCCCATTGTGTGTTTAATAGCGGGGCCTGTCTATGCTGCACTGAAGGCAATCACAGGTGAACTCTGCCTTCCAATCAAAGCAGAAATTGGACTGAAGGTGCAGAGCTATAGCACAAGCTATGTGTATGCCAATATGTTGAATATGAATCAACAAATTAAAGGTATCCACTAGGAATAAAGTGCAGACACTACAGTATAAATCAGGTGCGAAGAAAGAATAATGTAATATCCCTATCAGCGTATGTTCTTCATTTTCTTATTATTGGCTCGTTTTGACATCACAGCTCGCTTGTAATCAGAAACAAATGCACTAGTCTGCTGTATGAATCTACTACACTCGATAAGTGACATCACAAAGCCTCCAATGGAATAACAGCTCACAGCTTTCTGATGCTTGGTCTCTCGCTAATAAAAAGTGAGATTGGCGGGGGCTTCTGCGTTAGTTTCATTTTCCAGCAGAGTGAACAAGAATGGGAACTGGAACAAACATGCACAGGAAAAACAGAAACCGTGTTCCCACTGAGTGACATCTTTGAAATGGCACTGACTAGTTGTGTAGGATATTTCTTGTAAACATGCATCCTTTCACTCAGTTGCTCTGTCTGTGCTGGTTTTAAAACATTGTTTTTTTTTTATCCACTTATCCAGCACTATTAAGTACTGCAGCATTTGTGATTTCAGAGGCTTCCAAAAGGTACCGAAGTACTACATGGAATACACCTACAAATAGACAATGTTCAAAGATGACACCAAACAGCACCAGGGGTGTAGCCTGGTCAATAAGATTGGGGCGGGGGGTGGTTAGGGGAGGAGGGGAGGAGGTGAGTTTCAGATTTCCCAACAATCACGCTCGGATATCTTCTAGAGGACTTTAATAATTTATCTGGCACTAATGCAATAACTTCAATAGCACAGGGTGGGTATCCACTGAGACAAGAGGGTCTCAGAGAGACATTTATCAGACTAGAGAGGATGAGGAAGGATGAAATGTCCAAGTGGTGGGACGCTTCCACTTTCAGACAATATATCAGAGTAAAAAGAATTCCCAGAGACTTAAGGTCACAGATAATACCAACGTACGATGACCTTGATGTAGACTTACTGGTCCCCTGGGAAAAGTAATTAACGGATAACTCAAATAGACAGATGGGCATTCTCATTGAGAACTGTGACAGGAAAGTCCGTCAATTTCAGAAAAAGATAGACTTATTAGAACTAGAAATCAAACAACTCAATTTGACGGAGGCGACCGAAAAAACTATGCTGTTTCGAATGATGTAATGCAACAACATCTATCTGATATCAAACAAAGAAAAAATAGGAAACTGAGGAGAGATGAGCACGACTATATGAATGGCAGAATATTTACCTTTTTTGCCAAGAAATATGATCTTTTAATACCTAGGGATAGCCAGGTGAGGCCTAAAGAGGAACAATCCATCATTTCTAGCTCTGCATCTTTGGATACTCCGGTGACTGGTGGCAGTGAGTCCGAAAAGGGAGAGGGTCCTAGCAATGCTCAAAATAGTGAGAATCGTTTTTACAGAAAGTATAAAGGATAAAAAAGGGCAACAGAGAGCAAAACAGACGCCGTGCCTGGGGCAAGACAAGGAGGGGAAAGAGAGGGGGCACAGGCAGAGGAACAACCAGGTTGTGGAATCAGAAGAAATAGGGGATGTTAATGTGGTGAATTTGACTGGAAAATGTTTCTCTAATGATGCAGTGTCTGTTTTGACTAAGGGTATGAGTTACTGCCCTAGCACTGTTGGTGATATATATGATCTCAGAATAGATTTGTATAAATTCGTCAGACGGATGAAGATGAAAAAACATTACAAATTGACAAATTTTGAGAATAAACACATGCAACAATGCCATAGGATATTTTCTTCTAGTGAACTTTCAATTCAGGATGTGATAGACACCAAGCTATTACTGTCTTTAACAGACTGTGAGGATGATGTGGTGACTTCTGATATGGTCATGAGGGATCTAAGTGTTGTCAGTGACTATTCAATCACTAGCGGCCTGAAGGAGAGGTCCAAATGGACACGCTCTTTTTTCACAGGGAATATTATAGATACTTTTCATAAACCGGTATTGTCCGATTTGGATAAACATAGTGACAAGAAGAGACAGACAACAAGTGTGAGGAACAATCTGACATTTAATGAACTAGAGGTGCTTGAAGATCTGATGGATGATGACAGCATCACAATTTGTGAAGCACACAAGGGTGGGAACATAGTAATAATTGATCCAGCGGCCTATAGAAAATATATCATAAACAACGCTACCCAACTTCATAACCTATAAACAAAATTCTACACTAACTCATGGACCCATTTATAAACATGACATATTTGGGCCTACTGAATCATGTGGTCTAATTAAATCTATATACACATTATTTACAAACTATATACAGTTTTATACATTTGCGGAAAGAATGTTGTCATTATAACAAATCCTAACTATTTAAAAGACCACCATTGGCAATGGGATCTAGCTAATAGTAACCTGCACTTCTGAATAATCAAGACCAGCTTGTTTGTCAAAAGTAAGATTTTATTTACTAAATTATGGTATTTCAAAATGCAATTTTATAAAGGTAATTTTATTAGCATTAAAGTAAGCATAATTGAAAAGTTTCATGAGAAAAATACAGTTTAAGTAAGAAATTCAAAGTTTAAGTAAGTATTTAAAAGTTTAGCATTTCTAAAGCCTAAGTCCCTAGCTAAGCTAGATAAATGGAAAATAAAGTAAAGTTCTTTGAGGATTCTTACATGCTCCACGCAAAGTCCAGCAGCACTTCACCCTCATCGGAAAGTCAGAAAGCAGCAGCCAGCCCATCCCTAAGGGCATGACTTTTTATACCTTTCTATGCTAGCTAATCTAAGCGAAGGAAAGTTTTCAAAAATCCACGATGTCCCATTGGTTGAGAGTGACAAGTGACATGTCACCCACATTTCAAAACTTCCATTAGGTCACATTTCTTAAGACCATTGTCTTTTCCAAACGTGACTTGGAGCTTCCTTGGATTGCAACAATTGTAAATTAATGTTCTCGCAGTGTTCATTTCATTTCCACGTGTGCCAAGTTAGAGCTTACAAAATTGTCCTTTATCACCGGTTTCCGACCTTGGCCACGTCCGACAGAATGATGACAGCATGTCAGATTTGCTTAGTGAATGCAGCTTTGACGAACACTTTTTTCATAATGGGCATCTCGTGACTTTCGCAGAAGTAAAATTCAGCTTTAGCAAACTCGAGCAAACTAGGCCCAAAAGCAGTCAACTTATGCTTTCTAGTAATAAACAAACACAAGAAAAGTATTAATGTAAGAAATAATGTTGATTCTGTATCCACCCTAGGTTTACTAATTAATTAACCCTCCCGATTAGTCTATTATTACCTAGAAAATGCAAACAAATAAAGCAGCGTTTATATCTACCAGTCTTTATGAATCCATGAAACTTATGTGCACCTAGAATAGTAGAAATGACACCACATAGACAAGGAAAAGCAAAATAAGCACATGCCTCTTTTAGGTTTGCAGCAGTTAGTAATGACAAAAACGAAAACAACAAATTATTTTATTATTTTGCACGAACAAAAAGATGCAACACTTATGCACGTTTATGAGCACACATGTTAGTCCCCCCATGTGTAAAGTTTAATCTAGGTTGTATTAGCACGACACATTACAAATCATTAATTTTATTATTCATGTTATGGGAAATGTGACTTTGCGAGTTTAAACAGAATTTTGTTTTCTATCTCGCTCCATCAACTCCCTCATCTGGTGATTAACAAATCACCACACTACCACCCAAAATTTTGGTAATTTAAACTTCCAAGAAAATGATTCAAATTCATTTGTGTCAGTAATCCTAAAAACCTGTATCTGCATAATCCTCGGAATTTGCATAACGTTCTCTGTGTAACTCCTGTAACTCAATCTCCCTTTCTTCTTCTTTTCTAAGTTTATAGATCCTTTTCTTTTCTTTCAACTGCTTCTTTCTTTTATGCAACAAACAACCTATTTTTGTCAAAATAAAAATGAATACTATTATAATCAAAGGTGCCAAAATCTTGCCAAGAATTGAACTACCAATATCATGAAACCAATTTTTAATTGCTTGGAATCTTTTTGAAAGTTTCCCTGTAAAATCATCTTCTTCTAAAGGAATTATCTCTGAATGCATTTGTGTAATGTTTTTAATGTACATCTCAATATTCTTACTTTCATCAGGTATATATGTGCAACAATGTTGTACATGTAAAATGCCACAGACTCCTCCCTCTTTTGCTAGGAGTATGTCTAAAGCAAGGCGATCTTGAATCACCATGGATCTGATTGCAATAACCTCAACATTCACTAATTTGAATCCATCAGCTGTGTCTGTTGACAATCTGTCAACAATTGTGGACAATTTTCTAATTCTCCCTGCATTTAGGGTTATACCAACAAAAGGTATCACTGCTTGAAAAATATCTCCCAGAACTTCAGTAAAAGTTTCTCTTTTGACTCTATTTACATAATTATGAATTTTGAACAATCCTTCTGAATCTCTGTCAACATGAAACACTTTAGGAAAAACAATTCCCACATAACAAGTTCCATACCAATGGTCTGGAAGGTTGTAGTAGGCTTTGTCACCACAAACAAAATAAATCCCAGGGAAGATTGGATCTTTTCCACCTTTGAATCCCCAACCTCCCAATATCTGATAAGTATCTTCACAGTTACTTGCACCTACAAAATAATTATCAAAAAGTGTATTATCTCTTCTAATGCAAAGCTTTCCACTAACTGGTTTATCTATGTGAATTGCAACATTTTCAAGCATTTTGCCATTTAATTTCTCATCCTCTTTCTGCCAAAATTTTGACTTAGTCTGCTTGACTAATTCATTTCTTTTGTAAATTGCTCTTCTCTCCTCAACCATATTCAAAAATTTCTTTCCTTCAGCACTTAATTTACATGTTAGATTATTCTTGTAAGCATACTCATAAGTGAGTTCATTAGTAACAAGGAAAAATTCTCTCATTTGTTTGGCTTTCTTATGCTTATTTAAAGCATTCTCAATCTTTACATTTGCAAAAATCTCGTCAAAATCTGAATAGTAATATTCTAAACGTCCAGTTTGATAAAATAAGCTAGTTAACACACTACATGTTACACCATATGTAAGAGGAAGCATATTGTATGTCACTCCCTCAGAAACAGAAGCAGGTAACTTGACGCAGACATAGCAGTCTTTTGCATCCATTACCTTGATATATTCACTCAAAAGCTTTGTGAATGTATTACTTGAAAAATCACTAATAGATTTATCTTGATGAATGTTAGGCTGATGATCAATAACTTTTGCAGATGCACTATGTTTAGTTTGACTAACCAAAGCTTTGCTTGTCATATTAACTTTGTGTAATTCTCTATTCATCTCTAATGGGATAATCACAGCTAAAACTAACCAGAGCAGAATTAAAATGAGCAGACACACCAGAGTCATCTTACAGCATCTCTTAAAAACAGAACACCTTGAAGTGCTCTCCTTAACATAAGGCATTTTTGGTTAGTTTTGCCTCGAAAATAAAAACAAAATTTATTTTAAAATTTCTAAGAAATAAACTCTAATTTATTTATACCCCCCTTTTTAAAATAATTTTATTTTTAAAACCTTTAACAAGATTTCTTCGACCTTATGTCATACATAAGATTTCTTCAACTAAACAGTTTTTCTTCGACCTTATGTCAACTAACAAAATTTCTTCAGCCTTTTGCCAAATTAAAATTTCTGTACTTCAATCATTGTCACTAATTTCTTCTATTTCGTTTTCTTCTTCACTACTACCATAGATATCAATAACAGGTGGAATTACTAAATAAGTCCACTCAGGAGATTTGTATTTCTGGTTTGGTCTTATTATTCTTTTTCCTTTTCTCGACACCACTTCAATTTTCCTTCCAACTCCCACTTCCTTTCCAGGACTCTTTTGACTACTGATTTCTTCAACTTGCTCTTTAGGTTTCTTGATCAACCTGACTCTCAATCTTCCACCAGGCCAGTAGTCTGCTTTTCTCACATATTTCTTCTTTGGTTCAGAAGCATTTGATTCTGACTTCCAAGTCCTTTTCTTTCTGTTTTCACTTTCACCATCCACGTCACTTTCTTCAGTTTCGTAGTCTGAAATTTCAATTGACTCAGGAACTTCTCTATTCGGCAGTTTTACTCTTTCAGGAACACTCTTCTGATTTCCAATACTGGTACTTGGTAATTCGTCTTCTTCCTCTTCTTCAATTACCTCCAATTTCCCAGATTTTGGATTTCTGTTCCTTACTCCAGAGCTTGTTTTCTGCTTTTCGATACTCTCTTGGTCTGAAACTTCTTTTTGTTCTGCTTCTCTGTCTTCAACGGAATCAACTGAATCCTCAGTTATCTTTCCTTTTAACAGATTCTCTTCACCTTCAGAATCTATTTCAATAATTTCCAAGTCTTTTCTTGTCAAATTTCCATTCACAGGCACAGGTTCCAGATGTCGACTTCCCTGTCGATCTTCAGAATCTGGATTTATTTCACCTTCTACTTCAGAATCAGAATCATCTGTAGTATCACTTTCAACATCAGAACTCTCAGGAGTTGGTACTGGAATAGTATGACTAGGATGAATCCAACGTTTCAATCCTTTGCATTTTACTGCATTAGTAGTGATCAGAATTATTTGTCTAGGCTTCTGCCACCTAGGAGCCAGACAATTTCTTCTCCGATGTACTTTTGTTCTGACCCAATCACCAGGTCTCAGGTCATGTGTCAAAACCTTTTCATTTGATTGTGCTTCAGTTCCCACCTGATTAGACACAGAAGTCACTATATCAGATAACCTTTTACAGTAATCCAAAATAGCACTGTCATTTATGCTCAACAGTTTACCTACAGGTACAAAAGCTTGCCTCATAACTCTTCCCATTAAAATTTCATGAGGACTCAAACCTGTCTTTTTATCTGGTGTACTTCTTAATGACATCAAAACAAGTGGAAGAGCATCTGTCCACTTTACACCTGTTTCAAGACACATTTTTCCAATTCTGTTTTTAATTGTTCCATTAATCTGTTCAACTACTCCGGATGCCTCTGGTCTGTATGCACAGTGTATCTTCTGCTCAATGCTCAAAGCTTCACAAATTAACTTCATCAGTTTGTTATCAAAATGGCTTCCTCCATCACTCTCAATAGTGACTGGAAAACCGTACCTTGGGATAATTTCTCTGAGCAGCAGTTTTGCTACTGTAATTGAATCACAATGTCGTGTAGGAAATGCTTCTACCCATCTTGAAAATAAACAAACAATCACAAGAACATATTTTAAGCAATTGTGTAAGGGCATTTCAATGAAATCCATCTGTAACCTGGTAAAAGGACCACCCTCTCGACCAATTATTCCTGTCCCTACCACTGATTTTCTGTTTGGGTTCATTTGTTGGCATGATAAACACCTTTGACAAAAAGATTCTGCAATTGTTCTGAATTTAGTATTGAACCAAGTTTCTCGGAAAAGTCTAATCATAGAATCTCTTCCAAGATGCGCTGGACCATGATATAATCTGGCCATATCAGCAATCAAGCAATTTGGTAATACTACTCTGCCGTCTTTGTAAACCCACACTCCATCTTCATCACGTGGTCTACAATCTGATCTTAACCACAGATCTTTTTCCTCATCATCTGCTTCATTTTGTAAGTCTCTAATCTCATGCCATGTTTCTACAACCGTTGTTAGCATTAATGAATTTGAATCAGTTTCTTTACTTCTTTCCCGATTGTATGCATAACCTTTTCTTGCACAAAATTTTGCCGTTTCATCCGCAAAGGCATTGCCTTTTGAGATATAATCAATTCCTTTAGTGTGCGCTGCACACTTGACAATTGCGATTTCTTTCGGCAATTGTATTGCTTCAATTAATCTCCTAATGAAAACTGCATTTTTAATTGGTGACCCTGCTGATGTCATATAGCCTCTCTGAGACCAGAGTTGTCCATAATCATGCACAACTCCATACCCATACTGACTATCAGTAATGATGGTAACTCTTATATCCTTAGATATTTCATATGCACGAATTAAAGCAATCAATTCAGCCACTTGTGCTGAACGAACTCCTTCAAGACATGATGCTTCTTCAACATCTGCAACTGTACAGACTGAATATGAGGCTTTCAAGACACCTCCTTCAGATCTCAAACATGAGCCATCTACAAAGTAGACAAAATCTGATTCAGATAAAGGTCTATCTTTGATGTCATGTCTTGGCTTCGTGCAGAATTCCATAACATCTAAACACTCATGTTCTATTTCAATGTCATCAATGATCTCAGAATCAGGCAGTAATGTAGAAGGATTCAGATTCAAACATCTTGAAATCGAAACATTATCTGCTCCTAGTATGATTTTCTCATACTTTGTCAATCTGCTGCTTGTCAAATGCTGAGTTTTACCTCTTGTCAGCAATATTTCAACTGAATGAGGTACAAAAACTTTTACAGGAAATCCCATAATGATTCCTTCACTCTGTTCAAGACTAACACTTGTAGCTGCAACTGCTTTCAAGCAACCTGGTAATGCTTTTGCAATGGGATCAAGTACTGCAGAAAAGTATGCAATAGGTTTCTTTAGATTTCCATGTCTCTGAATCAACACAGATAATGCACATCCTTCTCTCTCGCTGCAATATAGTTCAAAATCTTTCTCATAATTCGGCATACCTAAAGCAGGAGCTTGGCATAAGCTCTTTTTCAAGTTCTCAAAAGATTCCATCTCAACTTCATTGAGAATAATCGGATCTTTTACATCAGACTTCGTTAGTCCTGTAGTGGTTTTGCAATTACTGAAAATCCACTTATCCTTTGTCGACAGTAACCAACCATTCCTAAGAACATTCTGACCTGTCTCTGTGTTCTTGGAGGTTGCATTGCTTGAATCATTTTAATTCTCTCAACTGTTACTTGCCTTTTTCCCTTTGCAATTCTGTGACCAAGGTATTTTACTTCTTGTTTGCAAAATTGTAATTTTGCTGGGGACACTTTATGTCCCTCTTCTGCAAGGCGATTTAACAGTATTATTGTGTCTGTCACACAATTTTCTCTTGTCTTTGCAGCTATCAACAAGTCGTCAATATATTGCACCAACGTAGACCTACCTGGTAAGTCTAGGTTTTCCAAAGACCTTTTTAACAACTCATTAAAGATTGAAGGACTCTCTGTATAGCCCTGAGGGATTCTACACCATCCGAGGGTCCTACCTTGGAATCTGAAAGCAAAGATTTCATAACTGTCTGGATGTAAAGGAACAGTAAAGAATGCATTGCAAAGATCAATGACAGTGTACCATTCAGCATCATGTGGAATCTGGTACAGAATTACTGCTGGATTTGGAACCACAGGACAACATGGAACAACGATTTGATTAACCTTTCTCAAATCCTGTACGATTCTAAATGCTCCATTTGACTTTTTGACTCCCATAATTGGTGAATTACAAGGACTACTCTCCATTTCTTTTAATACACCTTGTTTGATTAATTTTTCAATTATGGGCATAATACCTTCGATTGTTTCTGCTTTCATTTTATACTGTGGAATATTAGGAAATTCTATTCCTTGTTTCAATGTAATTTTTACTGGATCTACGTTTTTCATCAGACCCATCTCATTTCCAGTAAAATCCCATATATCAGATTTCACTGTTTCCTTGAGCTCTTCAGGCAAATCTTTCTTTTCAAATGCAGGAAACAATTTTGTTTCTTCTGCTTCCATCATCATCATTGTCATTCTGTATAAACCATCTTCCTCCATTGTTTGTAATTCAACTCCATCAGGAGAACAATATATTCTGCAATTCATTTTACACAGAATGTCTCTGCCTAATAAATTTACTGGACTACTATTACAAACCACAAATCTGTGTTTGTCTCTATAATTTCCAATTTCAACTGGAACTGGATCAGTTAAATCAGTTTTAATTTGTTGATTGCTTACTCCAACAACTTGGATGGTATCCCCAGAGAGAGGTAGGTTTTCAATTTCCACTGATCTAACAGTAGAACGGGTAGCACCAGTGTCCACTAGAAAAGTGATGTCTACATCGTTAACTTTCCCGTTTACAAATGGACCAGACTGGTCAACCTCAAGAGTGGCTCCAACAACACACTCTTCCTCCTCTCTCGGGCACCGTCAGCAATAATCATCAGAATCACTGTCTTGGCTTTCTGTTAACAAAAATTGTTGTGAAGCATTTTGCATTTGCACCCTTTGTTGCTTTTGCTGTTTTTGCGGTTTTATTATCTGTTCATTTCCCTGAAATCCCACACTTGAATTATATTTTTGAACTCCCCCACAATTCGGAAATGGTGGTTGTGGCAATTGATCCTGACGGTTATTCACCTGTTGCTGTTGCTGTCGCTGAATGTTTAACTCGTTTAACCCCTGTTGCATTTGTAGCTGTTGCTGCAGGTCAACACCATTCTGCATCTGTGGATTTAATAATGGATTCTTTAAGTTTTTAGGAGGTTTAGGACACTCGTCTCTCCAATGTCCAAATTCGCCACAATTAAAACAAGGTAATCTTTGTTTCAACTCCTCAATTTTTGGACTAAATTTTCTCGGAAAAATATTACCTTTAAGCTTTCCTTGTACTTGGTTCGTGTTTCCAGTTTGAACAAAATTTGTGTTCTTATTACCCATGCTGGCAATTTGTTGCTCAGCCACTTTTACCTGAGCCCACATGGCTTTTTCTTTGAGCTTCTTTTGTCTCACTTCCAACTCATCACTGCAATACTTAGCTTTTCTCAGAATATCATCCACAGAAAGTGATTGCCATCCTACAATGCTATTCCTGATCATGTCTGCAATTTCAGGTTTTAGTCCATAAACGAATCTATAGACAAAATGACTCATATCCTTTTCATCTAATTTTTCATAGCCACTGTATTGTTTAAAAATTAACAGTAACCTCTCATAAAAAGAATGAACTGATTCTTTTGTTTCCTGATTTGTCCTTTCTATTTTAACCCAATCAACTTCTTTGGGTGGAATTTTGTTTTTCATCCAAACGATCACCTTTTCGTAAAAATCCATTACAAGAGGATTTGGAGCACCTGTTTCTTTAATTCGCTCAGGTTCTGTTTTTGGCCAACTTATTGATATTTTGCATTCTGTCCAAAGATCTGATGGTACGACAATGTCGAAAAATCCATCTAAATCAATCCACAGAACTTTTGAGACTTTGATAAACCTATCCACTTGTCTATACCACTCTACTGGTTTCTCTCTCAATTTCGGAAAGTCATTTGTAAATAACAGTATGTCCTGTCTCGACCAAGGGACATGAACATATCCTCCACCTGCAATCTCTCTCATTGGAAATTGTTTTGATAATTTTTCCAATCTTTCATCTTCCTTCTTTTTCGTCCATTTCACTCTCCATTTATTGAGTTCTCCCAGCTTTTTGATGTAAACAATCAAATCTTTTATATGTAGTATTCTTCCCATTGAGTTCAAACTCTCAATATCGCTTTCTGAAAAGTCTAGTCTGTAATGCTTTGCAAAATTCTTTTGTTTACTCACATCAATTTCAAGTTCCGTTGCTAGTTCCTCTAACTGATCATATTTATTTTTAGTTTTCCACTGAATACTTTTACAAATGAACAGTAGTTCATCATCTCGACAATAATTCAAACTATCTGGACCAATTGTTCCAATTATTAATTCTTCAATATTTGCTTTTAATTTAGCCACATCAAGTTTTGGAGTGGTTACCCTGGCTTCAGGACTCCCTACATCTGATATAGCACCCATTGGTGTTTTTGGAGATAAATCCTCATTAAAGGTTAAATCTGGCATTCTCGATCTCGAAGAGTTTATTTCAGATATGTCTGAATAAAATTTTTCAGCAACTTTTTGAATTTCTGCATTTAAAGGAATAGTTAACCCTGTCTTGTTTGATTCTCTTTGGTCAAATACAGGCTGAACAGGACCAATCGTTACTGGAACTGTCACAGCTTCCATGCTTTTTGTCATTCGTCTAATTAATTCTTCCTTAGAATTTAAATATTCAGCAGAATCAGCTGTCTCAATATTTCTTGTTTCCCTTGCATAGTCTTTTGGAGCTTCCCTTGCTCTTGGAGTCATTGCAAAATGTCTACCTTCATTTCGAGCATTATCAAATTCTGGTCTTCTAGGAGTTTCAATAATTTCGCAATTATTTGGATAAAGTTTAGGGGTTTCATTAATTGGAGGTGCACTCGGTGAAGTTTCAGTAGAAACCACCGGAGTAGACCATGATCTAGGAGGTCTCAAAGGTTGATTCTTTCTAGCTGTAGTGTATATTTCTTCCATAACTGCATCTTCAGATTCACTTTCTATAGATTTCCCAGCAGGAGTACCCATAACCATTTCCTGTATTAAATACAATCCTTCACTCATGTTTCCCTGCCTCCACATTCGCAATCTGTCTTCATGAGTATCTCTTCTCCAAGCAGGAGATTTAGAAGGTCTTTTAATTCCACTAGCTTCTCTTTGTAACTGATACATCTCATCTTCCCACTCAACTAAAGCTTCAAATTGAGTTGGTCTCGGTTTAGGAATAAGAGCATTCATTTTCTCTCGTAAATTTCTCAAGACTTTTACATTAAATGAACCATCATCTGGCCAAGTTAAAACACCGTCGTTCTTTGTATAGCGTTTCCAGCTATCAAACCATAAAACAGTATGATATCCATATTCACCTTCCATGTACGCTGCAGGTGTTTTATACTTATGAAGTAATTTACCACCTCGCGTTTCGATTTTCTTGTCAGGCGAAAATAAATTTTTAAACTTCTGAAATAATGTTGGCTTTTTCTCAACATGTTTAAAATGATAACTCATTTTTAAGAGTTAAATTTAATTCGCAAAATCGTTCGTAAAATATTTCCGGGATGTTCCGCAAAGCAACCAATCCGTGCGCGAAACACACCAACAAGCCAATGACAGTTGAGCTACGTCACTTTTCTGCTCAACTAATAAAAATGGAGTTTTTCTGAAGGACCAATCAGCTTACAGGTCGTCAGAAACTCAAGAACCAATCAGAGTACAGTCTGTGACATAGGTTATCCAATCCCAGCGCGGCTCTGTGACGTACACAACAGCTGCGGTTTCTCGCTTCTCACTCCTAGCGCTTACCCCTCCTTTACAAAATCTTTTCACAGCGCCATTTTAAGAACACTTTTCAGTGTAAATTAATTCTTAAACAATGACAATAAGGACTCATCTGTTTGTTTCACTATTTAGGATAGTTTACATACATTCAAGTATCCACACTTCAGAATAGTCGGCGCTATTCACACTAAGGATAATTCTCAATTGTCAGTAGAGTAACTCTTACCCCACCCTTCTAACACGTAAAATTATGAACTCGTTTTCCTCTGAACGCACCGCGAAGTGACAGTTCTAAGAGTTCCACTTGAACATAAATTACAAATCAAACTCGCACTTTCACATGGAAAATTCCCTAATTTCGAACACGCATGAAATCCGTACAGGACTCTCACCTGTTTATAGAAATCATGCACCGTTAGCAAAATAACGACGTTATCCGTACAGGGCTCTCACCTGTTTTTAGATATAAAACATGTACCCCTACAGGACTCTAACCTGTTAATAGATAATCATGCACCGACGCTACTCTACCCTTCACTCAAGCTCGGATATAACTAATACTCTTATCACAGTGAGTTTTATGGAAGGCGCTTTGTCCCTATTCTCATGCTGCTCTAATTTTTTAGAAAACCCTCACTATACAAGATTCACACCTAGCCCTAACACTGTGCTGCACGGCGACAACACTATGGTACACGGCGATACCAATTGTGATACTCGGCGATATCACTGCAAACAGAACAGATGACTTGCGTGACTAATTTCTCGCCACACAATCTATACCGGTATAGCTTACAGATAGCACGAAAAACAAACTCAACATGTGTTAAAACATCGATCCTATTTCCATACCATAACACTTTAGTAACCCTTAGCAACCAACATATTACCTTGGTTACCCTTAGCAACCATCAATTTCTGCTACCAGAGAATTGATCCAGCGGCCTATAGAAAATATATCATAAACAACGCTACCCAACTTCATAACCTATAAACAAAATTCTACACTAACTCATGGACCCATTTATAAACATGACATATTTGGGCCTACTGAATCATGTGGTCTAATTAAATCTATATACACATTATTTACAAACTATATACAGTTTTATACATTTGCGGAAAGAATGTTGTCATTATAACAAATCCTAACTATTTAAAAGACCACCATTGGCAATGGGATCTAGCTAATAGTAACCTGCACTTCTGAATAATCAAGACCAGCTTGTTTGTCAAAAGTAAGATTTTATTTACTAAATTATGGTATTTCAAAATGCAATTTTATAAAGGTAATTTTATTAGCATTAAAGTAAGCATAATTGAAAAGTTTCATGAGAAAAATACAGTTTAAATAAGAAATTCAAAGTTTAAGTAAGTATTTAAAAGTTTAGCATTTCTAAAGCCTAAGTCCCTAGCTAAGCTAGATAAATGGAAAATAAAGTAAAGTTCTTTGAGGATTCTTACATGCTCCACGCAAAGTCCAGCAGCACTTCACCCTCATCGGAAAGTCAGAAAGCAGCAGCCAGCCCATCCCTAAGGGCATGACTTTTTATACCTTTCTATGCTAGCTAATCTAAGCGAAGGAAAGTTTTCAAAAATCCACGATGTCCCATTGGTTGAGAGTGACAAGTGACATGTCACCCACATTTCAAAACTTCCATTATGTCACATTTCTTAAGACCATTGTCTTTTCCAAACGTGACTTGGAGCTTCCTTGGATTGCAACAATTGTAAATTAATGTTCTCGCAGTGTTCATTTCATTTCCACGTGTGCCAAGTTAGAGCTTACAAAATTGTCCTTTATCACCGGTTTCCGACCTTGGCCACGTCCGACAGAATGATGACAGCATGTCAGATTTGCTTAGTGAATGCAGCTTTGACGAACACTTTTTTCATAATGGGCATTTCGTGACTTTCGCAGAAGTAAAATTCAGCTTTAGCAAACTCGAGCAAACTAGGCCCAAAAGCAGTCAACTTATGCTTTCTAGTAATAAACAAACACAAGAAAAGTATTAATGTAAGAAATAATGTTGATTCTGTATCCACCCTAGGTTTACTAATTAATTAACCCTCCCGATTAGTCTATTATTACCTAGCAAATGCAAACAAATAAAGCAGCGTTTATATCTACCAGTCTTTATGAATCCATGAAACTTATGTGCACCTAGAATAGTAGAAATGACACCACATAGACAAGGAAAAGCAAAATAAGCACATGCCTCTTTTAGGTTTGCAGCAGTTAGTAATGACAAAAACGAAAACAACAAATTATTTTATTATTTTGCACGAACAAAAAGATGCAACACTTATGCACGTTTATGAGCACACATGTTAGTCCCCCCATGTGTAAAGTTTAATCTAGGTTGTATTAGCACGACACATTACAAATCATTAATTTTATTATTCATGTTATGGGAAATGTGACTTTGCGAGTTTAAACAGAATTTTGTTTTCTATCTCGCTCCATCATAATGCAGAGTACAGACTATGAACAAGACATCCTTTCCCAACTCAATGATCAGGAGTGTTATGAACTTCTTTCCTCTAACCCGATTTGGGCATATAAGGAT
The DNA here is from genome assembly GCF_964261635.1 of Lissotriton helveticus. Classification (NCBI taxonomy): domain Eukaryota; kingdom Metazoa; phylum Chordata; class Amphibia; order Caudata; family Salamandridae; genus Lissotriton; species Lissotriton helveticus. The sequence continues at coordinate 615,909,106 of NC_136063.1, read as the reverse complement.
CATTCAAATTTGAAACAATGTCATGGGCTGAGTCTACTAGATGAGGATGAGTTCACTTACTTATGGGTTGTCCGTCCCAGGTACCCGTGCATGTACACTTTACCAAAGATACATAAGGACCTCCCTTTTCCGCCCGGCAGACCCATTATGTCAGGGAATGATGTACTGATCGAGAGGATTTTGGAATATGTGGATACAGTCTTGAAACCAATGATCAGTAATTTACAATCTTATATTCGTGACACCAAGCATATCATAGGGATTCTTACAGACTTAAACATGGGAAGAAGACATGACCTTAGTAACCTAGGATGTCACAGCACTTTACACCAGCAAAAAGAGAGAAATTGGGCTACGTGCTATTAGGAAGAATCTCAACACCAGATCAGGTAGCGCATGGAACCACACAGAGATGCTGATCAATATGATCGAGCTTAATTTGGATAACAATGTTTTTTTGTTCAAAGATAAGTAGTATAGACAGAAACAAGGGGTGTTGCCACGGGCTCCAGATTTTCACCCTTGTATGCCAACCTTTTTATGTGTTGGTTCAAGGAGATGAGAATCTGGGATCCTAAGGGCACCGTATGGAATGACTCTATCCTTTATTGGGGTAGGTACATCGATGATTGCCTGATGATCTACGCGGGCACCACGAACAAACTAGAGGTTTTCTTTTTTTTTATATCTTAACAGTAATGAATATAACATCAGATTTACTTTTGAATTCAGTACGAACACGATTACTTTCCTAGATGTAGAGCTATGTATCAGGGAGAATAAGGTACAAAGCAGACCTTTATGCAAAAAGTCCGCTTGCAACGCAGTACTACATGCCTCCAGCGCGCACCCTGCACACCAGATTAGGCCATCCCCTTTGGGGAATTAATCAGAGCAAGTTGTAGATCCTGAATTTGAGGAATATAAGAAAGGAACGATGGCCCACTTCCAGAGAAGGGGTTATAATCAAAACACACTTTCAAGAGCTGAACAGAGAATACATAAGATAAAGAGACAGGATACATTGAGGGAGCAGATCAAGACTGCTAAAAAAGATGAGAGAAGACGCATGGTGACTAATTACAATACTTGGTCAAAGGTGTTAGTACACAGTTTGAACAGACATTGGCATATTTTAAAAGCAGATAGATCCATAACTCCACGTACGATTAGATGTTATGGACGTGGACACTGCAGTGTATGCAAGTGGGCATGCTGTAAGAAAACACATTTTAAGGGCCCACCTGACAAAACATATAAGATTATGTCCAGTATCAACTGCTACACGAAATTTGTTGTATACGTGATTGATAGCAAATGCAGCAAGAGGTATGTTGGCAGCACCATAAGAACTTTACATGAAAGAATTGGGGAACATATGAGAGCGGTCAAACAGGGGGATACTAGATATCCTATTGTAGCACACAGAGTGCAATGCCCCTCACTGACCAGAAATAGGGTCTTCACATTCTATTCATTGACCATATCCTGAGGCACCCTAGAGGTGGCAACAGGGAATTGACTTTACGCAGACGTGAAGCCTTTTGGATTCTCAGACACAAGTCTCAAGAGACAAGTCTCAATATTGATCAGAAGTTCCATTACTTTCTGGGCAGATAGATGTGGTCTTTTGGTTATATGCATATTCTATGATCATAACATGCAGGATATCAGGGGGTGGGTGATATCCATTTTACCATCATCGAAGTATTCAATTATGAAAAGTAGCACTATAATTACGTGAAAGATTTTATTTTGGTTTGCCTTTGTTTAATTTATAAGCTCTAGGAGTTCATGATATATGGATGCTATTTTCTGTATATGCAACTTTTGCAACTTTTCTAAACTGTACCAATAATTCCAGACAGATCTGGGTTGTGTATAATTGGAGTCAATGTGATTTCTGTTAGCTTTATAGGGGATGGAGAAACATAGTATATGTGCAATACAGCCCAATTGGTTTGAGAATTGGTTTAATCGGACATCATTATGGTATACTGCCAAAAAAAAATATGCTGGTTTATACTCTTGTCAGCATGGGTACACCATTAAAAGAAAATATCTCGTCACTAAGCTTTAATTGTAGCCGGAAATTTCTAACGAGCATTTTGTTAGCAGGAGATTCTGTAATTCTATGACACATTACAAGATGGCGTCCGTTGGTAGACGTATTTGGTATTTTCTTTATAATTCTACGACACATTACAAGATGGCACCCGTTGGGAGACGTTTTTGGTATTTCCATTTTAATGCATGGTTTTGAGGTTGCGATAAAGTTGTCTTGGGTAATGACAATCCCTCTCAGTGCGCTTATTAGCCCGCAGAAGAGAATTTGGTAGTAGGTAGCTTGATATATGTGTTTGAGCGATCTTTAAATACTTCAAGATGGCAGCCGCGTTTGAGGACAGATTTTGTCCTCTGTTGATGACTACAGCTCCCGGCATATCATTGCGGAAAGGCTCATTTCCGCGTCTCGTACTCGAGGACATGACGGAGTAATGTGCTGACAGACCACGTCGCTAAGCGGTAAGACTTTTAGAATTGTGGTGAGACTTGGAAGAGTGCAGATTCGTGGCACTACGTTTATGGGGGAAATCGCCCCTGTTTTTTAATGCGGCACAATGGTACAGATTATGTGTTGTAGCTACATGTAGACCAAGCCGGTCACATCGAAGCTTTTCTTTTGATTTTCAGAAGCGTGCATATTTTGGATTGAATTAGGATCTGATACAATTTGGAAGCTGGAATACTAGACTCTGACTACGGATTATGATTATTATCGGATGTGGGATGGAACTATCACCACATGAGAAGTAGGTGACGATATGATTAGAAATATTATCTTTGCTATGGAATAGGAGAGTACAGCTATTCGTGACATGCTTGTCCTAACTATACTTTTTTGCTTATTTTTACATAGATTCCTACCGATGATATTGGAGGTACTTGAGTAATTTTCAGACATGCATGATTTTTTGGTTTTGATGGATGGTATTCTATTCACTTTTCGGCCTTTTAGCACTGTGTTTACCTACAATAGTGATATGTGGGTTTGTCCTACACTTGCTAGGGGTGTTTCTGTAATAATTGTCTTCACATTATTTCTACTCTATTGTCATTGTGGGGTGGTTTTACATGTTTTGGAGAGGTGTTTGGCTCTTGCACCTCTAGATCTTTCACTTGTATAGGTATTTCTCCATCACCTGGATGCATGAAATATAGGTTACATTTGTGCATCATGTATTAGAAATGCTTCTCACATTAAATATTTGATAAAGTCCCAAGTCTGCCTTTTTAGGTTCCACTCTGTGCATGTCTATGTACTTGCACATTCAGTCACAAGACTATTTTGAATTATGCTTTTGTACACCAGTTTCTGTATGGTGTCACAATGGCCATTCTTTATTTTGTTTACTCAGCCTTGAGAAAGTCACAGGAAGATTTTCCATTGTTTGCGGCGAAACATGTGTTGGCTGATAAAGAACTTTATGAAATAACAGAAGGAAAAGAACAAAAAGGAAAAGAGGATTACGAACACTGGGGCATATTACCAAGGGCCATTATCGCCGCCTTAGCGGGACTTTTTCCCGCTAAAGCGGCGATAATTTTTTCGCCCTATTACCTAGCTGTCGCTAACACCGGTTAGCGACAGCTAGTAGGAGATAGCGATCATCTTGGGGCCCACTTTGCATGTCAGCGATATTTATCGCTAATGACATGCAAAGTGGGCGTGCCAAGATGTTAGCGACTGGAAACAGTCGCTAATATCGCTATCTCCAATTGTCAACAAAGCCTTACTTTTGGAAATATTCGCGCTAAGCGCGAATATCTCCAAAAGATAACGCCTGCCCAGAGCAGTTCTTAGCCATGTTATCCAATGGAAGGTGGATAACATGGCTAAGAGCATTGTCACGATAATGCATGAATATCGCTGATTTTTCAGCGATATTCATGCATTTCGCAGGATTTTTACCGCTTTTGAGATAAACCTTGATAATATAAAGGTATCTCAGAGGTAAAAATCGTCGGAGTGCGGCGATATAATTTTAGCCGCTAACCATGCATAGCGATAATTGGTAATATGCCCCACTGTGTTTACAATTTGTGCACACTTGCATGTATTATTTGTTTTTACCTTGCAGATGTGTGCTGAGGATTGTGTTTATATGTTGTGTTGGCCCTGGCCACAATTTTGGGGGAGGTTGTTTGTTCTCCTCAACCTTACAGCATCCACACTTTGATACTGTTCATAACCAATAAATGTGTGATTTTTCCTAAGTGGCGCGATATACTTAATATTATACCACTGATCTTTTGAGTCTTGCATATCTTCTTCAAACACATTATATGAGAATCAGGACATGAGGAGTGGCTTAAGGGGCAGTGGAAAGAGAGAGGAGGGCAGATTAATAGGGGCGCCTAAAACAACATTTTTTAAACTAATTAGCTTTTTTTAAGGTCTTCAAAACAGCGACCAGAGAGAGTGTGGATTTGTGTTTTTGTCACTATGGACATGTAAACATCCCAGGTAAATTCCACAGACACTTCGCCGTATCTGACTCAAAGCACTTGTACTCAACTATTTACTATAGAATACATTTTTAGAGGGGTGGAAAACCCCAAACACCCCCCTCTGAAGCAATGCCCCTGAACACCACATAACGACACACACACTTGCCTTCCAATCAAGCAATGAACATACATTGAGTCTGTAATGTAGCATTTTGATGAAATATGTTATGTAATGTGTATTTGTAAAGCGCACTCCACAGAGGGAGCGCCCCATGACATGAGGGTATCCTGATGCTGAGCAGGATATTTAATTCCTTGATTTTAAATTACAAGTTTCAAAGGTATGCTGGGCCAAAATTCCGGAACATTGTACTAATTGTCCACAGTGTTTAGATGCAGACAGAGGACACTATGGAAAAAAAGAAGATAAAGGATGGGCATTTTGAGCTACATCTCTATGTACTTTTACGTTTTTCGCTACTCACAAACATTCCCAATAGTACATCTCTGAAGCTGCGGCAGATGTAGGTTTTCAGGCACAGGATTGGTCAAGGGAGTTTCCTGGTGGCCGGGCTGCAGAGGAAGAAAGAAGAGGAAGGAAGAGGTCCAGTGAATCTCGGTAAGTGTTTATTTTTTATTATGATTTTTTTATTTTCCGCTACCTCGCACGCGCCCACCCCCCTTTCCGGTAGATGCCAGCCGCCACTGCCTCTACAACTGCAGTTCTTTTTATTCTCTGTGTGGACATCTGGGGGAGATCTGTTCTACATCCCATCTTGGAATGGGAGTTACTTCAGCCCAGTAGATGGCTAACCATTTCCAGGATGGGAATGCCAACAAACAAATCAACTTGTGGGTATTCACAAAAGTCCGTCATAATTTTTCCAATCCTGAAAATGGTCATCTTCTCCAGTCAAAGGCTAGGGTACTGCCCCTTCCCGGTTCGCATGGAAAATGGAAATACCCCAAGTCATGTGGGGTTTATGAGGAAGGTATTTCTCCACTGGGAAGCTGGTGTCCCCATGGACGTTCAAAAAAGAGGAAGAAAAAAATGGAGATATGTCCCACGCGGAGGTACAACCTGCATAAAACTCTCATTGCAGGTACTGCAGATGTCACTTGAAAATCCCAGTACCATTCGTGGAATGTTCTGGCTCGTGCAGCTTTCAGCCATACTACTGAGAATGTTTCTGAATTCCCCAGTCATACATTTACTCCTGTGCATATATGTCCAGCTCTTTGTGAATCAAGCCCATAAACGTCATCCATGAAGGAGTGTAAAGCTGTGCTTGTAGTTTTATGGGCAAGATGTGTTCGCTTCCTTGTATTGTAGTTCTCGGTGGACTCTAATCCCAGCAGGTGCTAGCGGGTGATCAGCATGCACACTTAGGGGCATATTATCAAGGACGGCGTTAAAATTATCGCTGGTTTAGCTAATGCGGCAATAATGGGCCTGATAATATGCCCTTGTGAATTCCCATAGAAGCTCATGTTCACACCAGAACATGGACTTCTATTGGAATTCTCAAGGGCATATTATCAAGCCCATTATCGCCGCTTTAGCGGCAGTTTCCTGCCGCTAAACTGGCGATAATTTTTAACGCCGATCTTGATAATATACCCCTAAATTAGAAAAGTGACTGCTTGAGCGGGAACCGCCAGGCAACATCCAAGCTATGAACTCAGATAGTGTTGTGTATGATAGACAAATACTGGCATCTTACTTCACAAATGTGGTGAAGTGCTGCAAACCATTCATATCCATAGTCATTTCTGCTTTCCATGGCAAATATGCTGTTCCTGGAGTCTCGCTCCCGAGAACTGAGACTCAATTCCACCGATAAATTGAGGGACGACAGATTGCGCTGTAATTTCCTATCCGTGTAAATATCTCGGGACTAATAGAGCAGACTCGTTTTGTGGCCTTCACATTTTCTGAGACACATTTTAATAACACGAGAGGATGTTAATAACCCAGCGAATGCATGAAAGGAGGCTTCAGGACGCTTAACACTGGAACGCCTTTTTTGGACAGTGATTAGAGTAAAAAAGGCATCCAATTACACAAGCCAAGGCAGTCTGTAACGATGCCCACAGCCCTTTGACACATAAGGTAGACTGTTTAGTAAATCTGAATAGAGAACAAGGTGTATCACTTTAGAAACATGGCACAGAAACAAGCAGCAGGCGGATGCAATGATTCTGTCTAATGGGTGTTGCAGACACATAGAGGCTACTGAATGATTAACCAGGGCTGGTGAAGTCCTAGCAGTGACCTAAAAGGCCTTATATGCCTCCAGACTGATGTGTCAGCATGATCAACGCATTGTGCATGCTCCAGCTTTCGGTGCAGCACACATACAATGTAGGAAAAGTTTTGAAGTGTGTCTAAGCATAGCATTTTGCACTGGAAGGCTACCCTTCCAGTACAAAATCTATGGTAAACTCACACACACACACACTAGTGCTAAGATGTGTGCCTGGTGCACAGCAGCTAAAATCTGTGTCGCCGCCAGGGAGAAGGGAGGAGAGAGACATATCTTTGTAGATATGGCGCTCTCCTTCTCCCTTTCTGTCACGCAATGCAGCGCAGCATTTTTGGCTTCAGTGACGGTTTTAAAAATCTGACCCTTAGAGTGAGAGACAGGGATTGTAAAGTATATTAGGATACATAAAAAAGTCTCTGTAGATATCACTGAAAGCCAAAACGTCTGTCTCGTTAGTGAGGCTACCCTCTACTTTGGAAAGGGCCATTTAAAGATCATGGCATATGGCGGATAGAGTTTCCAGATGGGTTACACTTGGAGCCATTTCAGGCGCCGCATGTCAGTTGTGGGCTCAATATCCCTTGTATGGGAAGGAGAAGGGTTGTCAAATGGGTGATGTTAGAAAGTGCCCTTTTTGACATGGTCACCCTCACTTTTTGCATGGTATTTTTGACGTGATTGCAACTGGAAATGCACAGGGTTCCTTCTAACCAGGTCCCCAGTGGCAGATCTTTTTCTCAAAACTGTGCGTTTGTTTACCCCAATTGGTGATGCCTTTAGTATCCTCTATAAGTCCCTAGTCAATGGCACCCCTGTTACCTAGGCCCTGAGGCTCTAAAGAGGATCCCCAAGGATTGCAGCATAAATTGTGCCACCCCAAGAGGCCCATCACCGAGCTCATGCAAACTGCCACTGCAGGCAGCATGTCTTGGTGCTGAGGTGAAAACATACAATTATCACACAATGTCCTGAAAGGTAAAAGTCAGTAGACCATTATGCATAGCATGCACATAGCATTGCTGAAGTAGACAAGAAGGAGATTATTCATTTTTTATTCTTTAAGTCAAAAGACAGTTCTTCATTTTTCTGTAATGACATTTGTTTCATGGTTGGAATTATACAGTTGGGAACAGCACTGCATTAAATGTATGGACAACCACAAGAAACTTGGTGCAACAACAAACGTGAATAAATAGTGCAAGTGAAAGAAGAGAAAACAGCGTGGTCGGCGCACTGTGTGTGAAGTGCAAATTATCTACAGTGAGTGGCTAAAGACGGCGCATGTGACATAGTGATATCACATAGGGCACAATTAATTTGTTAGGTTTGGAGCCACTAAGGAGAAGTGCGCCTATTAATTAGGCTGTTGGGTCGACGGCGTTTCGATCCGGACCATTTCGGATCATCATCAGGACTGGTTGTCTGAATGAAGTGGTGCTTTTGTCATCCTTGTAAATTAGGAATCTTGCGCAATCCTTGTAACTTGGAAACTGCAGGGAGGTATGAGTTGGGTGACCACCAGGGATCGGGTAGCTGGAAGAGGCCAGTGAGGGCTCGCTCTCGATTCTGCCTCTAACTCAGCCGAGTTGTAGAGGGTTGTGCTGAATCGCCTCCACGTTCTAACCTGCCGCATTAGTTAGGCATGCCTGGTCAGTGTTGTATTAATCAGCGTGTCCGTTTCAATGTCGGGGAAATGGTGGTTAGCCACACACAGGCTGTGTGCCATGTCATGTTTTCACCTCGGTGTTTTGTAGATAGGACAGGAGTATAACCCATAGACCAAGTCAGGACTGGGTAGGAAGGTACAATTATCACACAATGTCCTGAAAGCCACCATTTCCCCGACATTGATTAATACAGCACTGACCAGGCATGCCTAACTAACGCAACGTGATCCCAGATCATGATGACCTATGAAGAAGAAGGGCACTGAAGAGCCATAAAAGCATAAGACTGAAGAAGAGCAACTGGCTTGGCCCCAACCCTGATGGCCTGTCTGCTGTTCCACATCAAAACTGCGCCACAGACATCTTGTCCTGCAGCTCTCGTGACTCCAACGCATAGGAGGACTACCTGCCTTCAATAAAGTGGAGCTGCTTCCCTGCATCCTGCAGGCACCCCAAAGAATACTGTGAGTGCTCCGGACCACAAAAAACCCGACACCGCCCAACAGCACTGCACCTGTGTTTCCTACCCAAGCTGAAGTGGGTAAATGGTGAAAGCGTGGTCCTTCCGCCCTCCTGAGACAAAGCCCACCTTGAACTTGCCCACTGTGGACTTCCCTACACTGCCTGTTTGCAGGCCCCATCTAGCACAAGTGCTCCCGGCGACGAAAATCCAATGCCTGAAGGCACCTCTACTCCCGTCACCCCTGGCCCTGAAGAAGAGGATCAAAGGCATCCCCCACATCACCAAGCACCGCCAAAGTCAAGCCCCCCATGTTGGTTCAGCCCGACTTGTCCCTCAGTCCGAGCTTGTAGCCTCTTTTCCGACAGAATGATCTCCATAGACTTGAATGGGGCACCCAGCACTGTAAGGCACCTCTGCAGCCGGCCACACCAGTGCTGCCTGAAGTAAACTGTTGGTGCTGCCTTAAACATTGCCCCATACTCACCTTAAGTCCAGAAGATTGGTCCCTTAAGTCACTGTTGAGTGCCCGGTTGAAATACAAGCTCTTCCTCCCTCCATAGGTGAACATTAAAGCAAAGAGCTTCAATTATGATTTAAAGTATCAAAATCACCCGCCTCTGAAAAACACACCTCGGCACCCAGATTCCCCAATGCCTCCCAAGGTGAACTGTTGGTGCTGCCTTGGACCTTGCCCCATACTCACCCTACGTCCAGAAGATTGGTCCTGTAAGTCGCTGTTGAGTGTCCGAATGAATGCATGTTTTTCCTCCAGTGCCGCAAAGTGCTTCAATTATAATCTAAAGTATCAAAAACCTGTTTTCTTCAAATTTGCTATTTTAAAAAAAAGTACTTACCTAATTTTGATGATCTTGGTGCTTAAAGATATATAAAGATAAGTGTTATTTTTATAAATTGGTGTGGATCTCCGTATTGAGTCATGTGTGTCATTTTTTAGCTGTGTGAGTGCAGCGGATATCTAACACTCCTCTCTGATAAGCTTGAGGCTGTTCAACCACACCACCCTCCAGAAGAGCACCTTGGGATTGCTAGAGCAAGTTCCTGTCCACTAGTAAGGTAATACCTGGACTCTTTGCACTATATACCTCTTTTTTGTATACCATATCAAGAGCCAGCTTCCTACAGGTGGTTAGCACAGAGATCAGACATAAAAAGGGGCAAAGGATTATGATTGTTCTCCATCCTTACCTTAATTACCAAATCATCAACTAGTGACCACAGCCTCAAGTCAACTAGAATATAGTCGATGTGGCTTATTTGGTTAAGTTTATTAAATGTGCATAGCCCTTTTGGGTCAGATCTCATATGGCCATTAATTTCACGCTGGTATCCGGGCATGCACAGCCAAGTTGAGAGCATGGTCATAGACTGCATACTGTGGCATCCCTGCCGATCAGTGCCGATCTTGATGAAGGAGGCCAGTACCGGTCCATGGCAAAACCTCAACGCAGACTTCTGAGCGCTCCTGCATGGAAAACATGTGTTACTGGGGATTGATGTCTACACCAAATACCTAATGGGAGACATGGTGAATACTTCAGCACATGATCATGTTAAACCCAAACTAACAAAAATCTGTGTAGTGTACAGCATTTTAAAAGTCCTAAAGGCAGACAATGGACAAATGGGTGAATCCATGGGTAGGAATTGAAAGATTACCTACCAGAACCGTGGATAATGCACTGCAGTTTCACTCCAACGTGAACTACAGAAAAATTACTTGATTTATGTGCACCATAAACAAGACACTGAGGATATGGCTGGAGAAAGAAACCAACATTGAGTGGACTTATCCACCAGTTAACTACGAGCTTACCGAATGATGACCCACTGCACCACCAATTGTGCTCCTGCTAGTCTGATGTTCAGAAGACCTGTTGAAGATGTCAGACCATCAAGCTCCAGGTGGAACCCTACTCCATTAGATGCACAATGGACACAGAGTAAGAGGATCAGAACTAACACACATGCTAGTAGGACATGCAGGGATCAACTGCTATAGAAAGGCAGAGCTCAAATGTGCTCTATGGGAAGTAGTTAACTTATAACTGATGATGGTAACAGCAAGAAGAGGACATGAGAAAACCATAAAAGAAAGTTTCCATGGCACTGTCACACCATACGCAACCATAGAAGAAGAAAATGGTCAGTTGTACAAAAGAGAAGAGTGAGCTGAGATGGTGTGGTGTGTAGGCCAGTCTAAACCGGAAACCAAAACAGTCACCCCATTGGGACGCCAGCCACCAGGAAGAGAGAAAACAGCTAAAAGGCCTGACCTGCCTTGGAGACACCCTGGCTGGCAGAAGATGATGGCACGTACCATCTCATGAATCAACCTAAGCCATAGCAAAGAGTTAAATATCACATGGGACTGTTTATGTCAAGTAAAGTTTGTTTTGTTCATTTTAAATCGTAGAGGGATGTAGTGAGCCAGACAGCAGGACACAGGAGAAGGCGCACAAACCTGAGAGCCTCATCAGTTAATAAAATGAACCGATTGGCACTCGTACTACAGTCAAAAACGCGATCTGTTGTGTGAAGTACTGTGCAGCGGGTCCTATTAACCTGATGGGTCCGACCCATCAGGTTAATAGGAGGCCAGTTGTTAGTACACCAGAAGAGAACCATTAAGGGGGAACCAGATTATTATGCTCTCGTTTATAAAATTGTGTTTGACTGATTGTTTTATATCGTTTTTAGTTATCTTATATATTGTTTTTAGCATAAAACTTCTTGTGAACCCTTAATTTTTTTTATCTATTGTGTTGCTTTACAATCTGCACTATGCACTTTAATTCTTTGGTGATAACTAATGTGTATGAGTCCCCTCCTAATGGTTTTATTCTTTTGTCCTGCAAGGCATAGCAAACCCATCTGGAACTACTTGGGGCTTTTTTTTTTTAGGTTTTTGCTTTCTGGCACTCCATTTTATTATGCAGATATAATATTGGTGGTGTTTTGTTAGATTCATCAACCGTTTGGGCTAAAGGATGTAATCTGGTTTGGAATTTACACCAGCCCACTTAACTGTTTTGTAGAAAATTGAGCTTGCAACTTTACTGTGCGTTTCTGTAATTATTGTATATGTTCTTATCTGCTTTTATGGTTCTTCGAACTGAAATAAAGATGATGGTGGTGAATAAGAGGCCGGTGTTCTCCATAGAGGCCTCGACTCTACAGTGGTTTTGGGAGTAGATTTGCAATGCACATGATAACTTACCTGGAGAGTTTAGTCTGGGAGCACTGGTCCTTGGACGTTGCCTAGCTACGACAGGCCCAACCAGCTGATGCTCTCAGGTGATGCACTCGACTATTGTGGGCTTTTGAACACACGTTACCACTGTGTGTCCATATAAACATTCCTTGCGTTTTTCATCGGCAAGATGGTCAGTGACGCATATGGGAAGTAACACCGCCAGCAGGACTGCGGCGGTGCCTCACTTGGACGGTATTTAGACCAACCGTGAGGCCAGACGCGTGGAGGATATATTTAAAGCACTTAAACATTCTTATGAAAATATCTCCTCGGAATAGAGAACAAAAGCTTAATGTATAACTGCAGACACAGCACTGCTGTTAAAGTCGCAAAGCATATAAGCACACTGCTTGGAAGATGGTAGCAGACCAAACAGGAGATGTTAAAAACTTTGTCGGTGGGAAAATAGATTCATTCAGTGTGGGCGATGGAAGTAATTCAACAGATAATGAAAGTGCGGAAATGAAAGACACCCGGGTGTACACAAGTCACGGCAGGTCGCTTCCAATGAATTCTGCTCGTTCAGTAACCACTCACTTCAAACACTACTTCCGGGCAGAGCCAGAGGCGAAGACCGTCTGACTGGAGGGCGAATCGAGCCCACATTCTGGTAAAATAAACTGTGAATTAAACGAGCCCTGTTGTTGCAAGGAGCGCGCTCAGTTGTAACTGTTCATCCAGTCTCGATTCCCTAACCCACTGGCGTAACGAAAATTGAGGGGGCCTCCCTGCAAGGTATGTAGGGGCAGATTTACAAGCCCCTTGTGCCTCTTTTGCGCCGCCGTTGCGTCACTTTTGTGACGCAGCGGCGGCGTGAAAGATTCGCCATGGTGCGGGGTATTAACAATGTGACACATCTGGGAGATGCGTCACGTTGTAAAGCCCTGAGCCTTAAGGAGGCGTTCCTGCGCAGGGGGGGGGGGGGGTTCCTGTGCAGGAACGCCTCCTAAAAGTGACTGAGTGAAATCTACAAGATTTCACTCAGTCACTTTTAGGCCAATGCTGCGACAAAACCCTGCGCCTGCGTGAAGCAGGCGTAAAGCTTGAGGCAGCATTGAAAGAATAGGCCCCCCAGAGCATTGCTGGAGCTGCGTCGTGATTGCAACGCAGCTCCAGCAATGCGCCGCCTTTATGGCACAGATGCGTGACGCATCTTTGTCGTTTTGGCCCCATGGTGGGCCGCATTGTAAATGCGGCGCATCATGGGTGACGGACCTGCGACGCACAATTATTGGCGCATCCCTGCTAATTTGCAGGGATGAGCCAGTAATTGTAAATCTGCCCCCTAGAGGGGCCCCCTCCGGGCTCAATTAGGAGCTCTCCGGACAGAGTGCAGGGCCCCCTGGAGCTTCGGGCCCCCCCCGCACCACGTGGGCTGCGGGGCCTGTGTTACGCCCCTGCCCTAACTCATGAAGTGGAACGTAAAATAAATATTAATACAATGAGAGGCTGCATGCATCTGTGTTTGCTGCAGGCAATGGTTGTGGAAATAGTAGGGAAATCAAACCGACCCACTAAACCATAAACGGGCCCAAAAGAGCCAGAAAACCGGGCCACGCACTAACCTGTCAAACTAGTCTTCCTGCAGCTGCCACATTGCCATACAGGCCATTCAGACCCCGTGCTTATTTGGATTTATAGAAACATTTTAAACAAGGTTTGCATGTCCAGTAGTTAAATCCATGTCATGCTGGTGAGATAGATACAAGGTTTTTATTTTTTTATTTATTATTTTCTTTGCTACCCTATGCCACAAAAAAGAAGACCAAAAACATGCCACAGCCTAAAATTTGACAATCAATTTCAACAGGACGGCGCAGGTCCTTCCTAACAAGGAAACGTATTAGCAACGGGCATAAAAACCCTTCTTAATTTTAATGCACATCAAAGGAAAAGTTTAATCTTACTGTTGCACAGTAAATGTACCGTTGGCTTTGAATCACCATAACCAGACATGCTAGCAATCCAATGTATTACTCTCTTTGGGGCACAAAGTAGATGAGGCGGAGCCTATTATCACAATTTACCTTCCAAGTGGCATATTATCAAGGAACGGCGTTAAAATTATCGCCGCTTTAGTGGTAGGAAACTGCCACTAAAACGGTGATAATGGGCTTGATAATATGCCCTTGAGAATTCCCATAGAAGCCCATGTTAACACCAGAACATGGGCCTCTATGGGAATTCTCAAGGGCATATTATCAAGCCCATTATCGCCGCTTTAGCTGCAGTTTCCTGCCGCTAAAGAGGCGATAATTTTAACGCCATACCTTGATAATATGCCCCGACATTTGCTGATATTGTCTGAGAAATGCCTACCCAGATTTCCGCCAAGAAGGTAATTAGGAGGACCACTTCCCCAACAACCTTTCAATTTGGAGACCAAAAATCCCCCTAAAGCATACTGATATTTAATAAGCAAATTCATTTTCAATACTTCTCAGCAACATGAAAGCATTACAGGGAGTCCTATTTACCAGAGGAACCCTGCTGATATTTCTGTTATTTAAAGCTACCCACCCGCATGGGGAAAAAAAACATTAAAACACAATTCACAATTTTTAGATGACATTTCCTCCCAAAGGCTAAAATCTGGTTTTAGGAACATTCACAGTCAACCGATTTTCCTCATTGTAAATTTAAAAGGAAGTCCAATCATATGGAGGTTTGGTCTGTTGGGACAGTATTGACTACTAGATAAATCAGCGGATAAGCATGATAGTTTTAAACCTTAGCAGAACTAACCTAAAACCTAGGAGAAGACTGTACCCTTTGGAGAAGTGTGGCTCACTGGTTAGAGCGGCAGACTCTGAAGCAGAGATCAGGCCCGGGACCAGGGTTCAAGTCCTGACGCGGCAGGGTCTTGGGCTCAATGTCCGCGGACTCGATAATTTTCGCATCGGCGCATCATGGGTCCCACGCTGCAACTCTGGGCAATAGCTTGCTTAATCTCCACAACGGCCACTACAACACTGGGATGCCTAGCTTCACCTTCCGTCTTTTGTTGGAGGGGAAATGCCTGTTCATTAACAAACAGCAACACTGTCAGCTCTAGGAGGAGCACAAGCTAGTGTACAAAGGGGCTTAGCAGCCCATGGTGCTGTGTTCACTGCTGTAGGCACATTTTTACTAATTAGATATAATGCTTAATTTAGACATGGTTTGGTTAGTGTGACGCCCTAAGTTGGCTCAAATTGATAGCTATTCACATTTACAGAATACTACTACAACTGCGTTGGTTGTTTTTTCAGTTTCAGCATGTCATTTCTCTCAGAGATAAAAATTAATCGAAAAATAACGTTTATCTTAATCTCCCACTAGTGTGATTATCCTTCTACCTTAATGCCCTAGGATTAACCCTCATTAGTTATATATGATCTCAGTTCCCCGCAGTTAGATATTCAAATGTTGTCCTTATCGGGGATAGTCCATTGAAGCCTAATGAATTGAATTCATTTGATGGAATTCATAGTTCATAGATGGGTTGTAAATTTACCAGGGTACAAAATGGATGCATGTCATTTATGATCTGAGACCCCTGCAGCCATGGATTTATGTTTTGTCTTTATCTGAGGCAGCCCACTGGATCTTGAATGAATTGAATTTACTGTCTCATATATGTGATGTGAATTCACAATAGGATTGAATGGATTATTGCTTGTGTCTTAATGAGAAATTGTTCACCCTTAATATATTCGTAGTGAGACTATTATAGGATAAAAGTATTCTGAGTAATAATTGACACTACCATTGCTGGAGTAATAGGCATCCTATTGTGCTGATTCTTGCTATTTATGTTCCGGTTGGCCCTCCTATGGCTAATTTTGCACTTCCACCTTCAATCTCTCTTTCACTTTATCTATGGATCTCACTCTTGCACATTGCACTTAAACTTTTCTGTGATACACGAGAGTTATTATTGTTACATTAAAACAGTGAATTCTAAGTTTGTAATTGATATTCTTGAATTCAAAGACACATAGTGTATCTTTCGCGTAAGTGGCAGGATACCGATTACTGTAATTCACATGTATTATCACTTTGGGCCTTCTGTCATGTTCCTTGAATGTAAATAGGATGTAGTTACCACAATGTCAGAGAGTATGGTTACTATACATGAAACGTGTAATAATTGGAAAAGTTTCTTCTGTGTCTATTCTTCTGGTGTATCTTTAAGTTCATTGCGTGGTGGGTCTCACTTACCTTGACAGAGGCTCTTTGATGCTGAAGTGTGTCAGATCGTAACTTCTTGAATACATTTGCATCATTAACTCCACTCTAGAGTACCCATCATCTTTCTGATTAGAAGGAGACTTTGAAATTTATGCAGACTTCAATGCATTTATTGTTTTCTTAATAACTTTGCCGCCATTTGACGAATGTGAACGTCACATTCTGAAAAAGAAGCTCATTTACTTTGGCTCCTTCATTGAAACTTTGTGCTTACATGTCAAACAGAGCCAACAAAAAGGGGTGGGGATCCCGAAAGTATGACCACCCATTTTAATTCCCATAGGACATTTTGCTCTCAATGCAGAAAAAACAGCCATACGGAATTGCACAAAATTTGCCACAAATATAGAACTTTATTCAGAAATCGTGCTTTCGGTGATTTGGTGTGAATCCATTCAGCTGTTCTTGAGAAATTAGCATTTAAAGAGGGGGTCGGGTTGGGCATGAATGGGTTACACCTCTGAAAAAGTTACAAATGTCTGGACTGTTGGGTACCACAGTACTTCTGCAGTTCCAGCATTTTTTAATAAAAAAACGGCTTCTGATTGGCTGTAGGAACTTTTCTCCCTTGGCCATTTCAGCTCCATGGTTCTAGAGAAAGCCCTTGGTACTGAAACTCTCTGATTGACTAGTTGCAACATTGGTCCCAGGGTCCTAAAACAGTCCTGAAAAAAGTGAATATGAGCACTCCCTGACCCTAACCCCCAGGCCGATAGAGGGAAAACTGGGAGAGGGGGCAAAGAAACTCTCTCTTGAGATAACATGTAAGAAAAATATACATTTTTTAGTCACAGGAACCATGGTTCCAGTGTTTGGAACTGCCATACCTAGCAAGGCTCTCCTGTATGGTACCAACACAGTATCACAGTACAAACAAATATAAAAAAGTTAGAAAGGTCTGGTATACCAGGCCCTGTGGCCAACTGCCTTTATCCAGGCCATAGGCCATGTGCAGTGAGGGTTGATCACCTGCAGGGGGTTGGATGTGGGCCCAGACTCATGCTGCACATGAATGAAGGCTGAATGCAGTGAGATGGTTGACTGTCCATGGAGGGGGTGTTTGGCTTCCCATGAGGGGTTTGGCACAGGGCCTTACCAGAAGCCAACTCTGTTATGCATCGCCAATGGCCATACGCAACGGGGGGTTAGGTGCACAACTTCCCATTGTGCAGACATACACAGCATGGGGCTGGGTATATGCTTAATTTAGAATATGATGAAAAAAACTGAAATTATCAAAAGGAGGAAAAGTTTAAAGTGATGTTCTAATTAGGTTTGGTAATAATTGCATGAAAGGGGAGTTCCATGGGTGTTGCTGTGGGTGTTCCCACGTAACATCCATGAAACTTGATGCATTCCCAGATTTACAACATTATGTAAAACGGATATTGTGTCAGAATGATGATCTCTTTCACCACTGTTTTACAACGACTGTTACGGCATGTGTTTTCTCTTTTGATTTGTGCATTGAAAGAATACATATTCAACTAATATAGCTTTAACTCTGAGACTGATATTTAGTTTTGCTTATCTCAAACTCTACATGTGTAATGCATTTTGCATATCTCATATACTGACAACCATGGGCGCTGTCAGTGAGGTATGAGCAATGCTGGGCCACTGAGAGGATTATCCTCCAGTAATACCCTATTACATACTAATTCATTTCAAATGATTTGGTGTATTTTGCCTCAGTCACTCAATCACAGCTCCGTCAGTCACCCACGGACATGCAAATCCATGTTGACAGGTGCATTGCTCGACAGTAAACTAGTGTTATGTGGAGTATATTCCAAGACAATGCATGCTAAACCAAATTGGAGTAGTTGTCAATGAAACAGAGTCAATCATTACTGGAGTTCACTGCAAGGTCTCAAAAACATGAATATAATTGGAAGTTAATATAAACATTATGCAGCACAGTCAGCCAGCTGCGAAATCCCGCTGCATTATAATTTTCTACCCAGAGAACAAAAGGAAAAGCCCAGGAGCCAAATGAATTATCATGGGTCCCAACCAGACTAGGCACAAGGTGCAGAGTGCTGGACTAGGGGTTTTCAAGAAAACACACTTATAGTTGAAGACTCCTTAAGTACATGCAATATTTGTGGTTAAAATTATGTTTTCGCTAACTGAACTATAGACTGGAAAGTTTGACTAGAACGGTGCATGGATGTATGGTCATTATACTCGTTCCCACGTGCCGTTTTTTTGCGGTTGGGCTTTGTGACTGCTTTAGCCATCTCATCAGACTATTGTTTTGCCAAATAATTCAAACATAACTAACATACATAGAGGGGCTTTTGATTCTTGGGCTTCATACATTGGTCTATACAGGTTTCATTCACATTTTGCTACCGCCTACCACAACACACAGCACGGGGCAATGGGTCAGCCCATTTTAACCATGTGAATGTGTACAAATTCTGCACACATTGTTCACATTCGGCTAAAACTGTTAATTTAATTCACTTTTATATTGAGTTTAAATTCCATTTGCAAGAAAGTGGATCGGTATTTGGGGTGGGCCTTTGCCCATCATAAAGAATAATGACTCTAGCTTGTCAGGCTGAACGCCAAAGTCACTTAATTAACTGGCGCTCAACCACCAGGTAGGAAATGCACAAAGAAGACAGGCTTAACATAAGGCAATGTGTAAAATATCTATGCAGCAAACCAAACTAGAAACAATTGAGTAAAAACGAATAAATAAAAGGACATCATAAAGAAAAAAATCATATAATGGGAGCTGGCAATACGATTTTTTAAAAGTTGTTATTATAAATAGCACCAAAAAGCACAAAAGATTGAGCGTGGGTCTGATACCCCGAGCAGGTTTGTCACAGCAAAAACATCTTACCTTCTCGTTAAGTCTTTTATTGAGCTCAAAATCCACCAACGGGACATGCCTGAATCTTTATCTGAGAAAGGTGCATCGAAATCGGACATCTTTTCCATGACGTCCCCAGACAGCCATGGAGCTGTTGAAAGTCCAAATATTTATAAGTCCAAGCTTTATAAGGTTTCTGGAGCAGTTCCTCTGGATCACATCTCAGACTGCCAGGACCTCGGGGATAGCACTTAGGGGAAAGGCCTCAACCAAGCGGAGGTAAGAAGCAAGGTCCAATCTAGGCCCAGATGGTACTTGTCAACTGCTCACTTCAGATAAAAGTGTCTTTTAGCTTGCTGTGTCCCTGTAGCCACACACGAGGTCCTCCCACTGTCTATTGGAGTCCACTTCTTTGATCCTGGAACAAGAGGGAGCATGTCCAATCATTTAGGGCTCCTTTCAGGTTACAGCAAGCAGTTCCAGTTCTCTTTTGTTATTCCATAGGTCCACAAAGTGTTCTGAGGTGGGTGCCCGATTTTGTGGTTGGCACTAACTAGTAAGTAGGGTTGACTACTGGCATCTTCTTAACCAATATGGTATAAGTTCCTAGGGGCAACCCTGCCCACATTTGCTGCTTTTCCTGGTTGCCCTACTGCAAACAATCCCACAGTGACACTCTCTCCTAAAATTCAAGATGGAGAAGCTCTTCCTCCCTTGTGCAGAGCCAGTGTGTCTACCTAGAGGTGTGACTAAACACTAAGAGAGGGTGGGACAGGGAGCGTTAAAGAAAAGGTAGGTCCAGTACCATTGCTCCCAAGAACTGATATGTACCCACTGGTTGGTAACTGTTCCAAAAAGAGAAAGATATAACCTACTAGGTTACATAGAACAGAAGTTAGAAAATGTTCTCTATATGTGCTCCTAGTCTGATGAAGAAGGGGGAATTTCTCCTCTAGAAATTAGTGCCCTCACACACTGTTGCGAGTGTCATGCTTCATCATCGGTCGTTGCTCTTTGTCGGAGATCTTTTAGGAGACGCCGCAGTTGTGCATGTTGGTGTGTGGGCCTACAAAAGGATGGTGCAAGTGTATTAAAATTGCCCCACCGGTACCCTGAAGTCAGTTTTATTCGTAGGTCAATGAGGTCAAGGTAAAAAGATAATTTGGGGAGAATGAGGCACCTCTATTTAACAAATATAGTATAGGTCGAGGTATTAGTCTGCTGCTCTCAGTACCTGTGTGTATTCATGAATGTGAAACCTGGTCGACATGTTTCGTGCTAGAAAAATGTCCCTAATGGATCCTGGTGTGCTTCGTCAGGACTGTGTCATGTGAATTGGTGCAATAGAAATATATATCAAAAATAGGAGCAGGGAAAAAGGCACCCTATAGTCCTATGGTACCTCTATTAAGGCTCTGAATGAGTGAAAGTACTCAATGGAACATCTCAACTGTATTCCTGTTATTACCTGGAGGAAAAAAAAAATAACAACAAAAATAGGAGACAGACATAAAGAGACAAACATGTGTTTACAGTGAATAAAGTTGTATCCCCATTAAACTTAATTTCAGCAGCTGCGCATCAATAACACCATGCAACTCGTGCGACAATTGTGGTTGCAAGTGCCTTCTCTTTTTATCATACAGCCACCTGAACACATTTAGACAGTGCAATCTGTCTATATCTGTTGGTCATATAGAGGTCCCATGAGTAGGCCTCACGTTGACTGTGCATCTAGTGTTCAGACCATGCGACTGACTCGGATTCATTTGTTCCAGTCATGGTGGCCACCAATGGTTAAAATAGTGAACATGAGCGCGGTTTTTGGAGGAAGCAGTAAAAAAAGGGATGTGGTGGCCCTTGTGCATGAAGGCAAGTGATTACCGCTCGCTATGTTTCGCTAAACATTATCTGTGATCACAGTGTCACATGCCTCGGTAGAGAAAAATGCATGTTCACACCCAAGGTAATAAAAATGTTTACCCCTTCATGCGAATGGAGTTCCTCAACGGCGGGTCCCCGCGGTCAGGAAGAGGGGTCTCTGTGGGTTAAAACACCTTCATGAGTGTCTTCGCATGCCTTAATATACCTGCTCATGCAGGGAGTCAACAGAGCAATACTCACGATAACGCCCCTTCGCAATGGCCTTGAACCTGCCTAGCCGCTTGGTGACTGTGGGAGGGTTACTGACAGGCTGCCGGCTAGTTTAAACTCTATCCCTAGCGGAAATGGCATAGCTATGTCTGAAGGTGTGGTGGCGTTCACGTACGTAGACATTGGTTCAGAGAACTAGCACGTGGATGTGCTTTAGAGGGCGGCAATCTTGAGGTGACTACGTGTATTGACTCAGATTTACACGATACTTATCATAGTTGACAGATCGTTTACACACTACATTTGGACGAAGGTGACATCCTTGGCTCACCAGTGGTTATTAAGTCTGCATCATATTGGTTATTATGTCTGCATAGTTACGTGGGTAAACTAATAAATCGGTTGCAAAGTCAGGTAGTCGGCTCTATAGATGTGTCGTAATGTGCACAGAAATGTATCTGGTTTGTGGGGGGAAGTAATTGACCCTCATTGACATTGTATAAGGGTGCCTGAAGCCGTTAATAGCAGTTGTAAGTGTGCTACTAATGGGGGTCTCAATTGGTTGAGAAGTAGGAGGGCCAGGAGGCCCTGCAAGTTTCCTGACCTCACAGCCATGGACTTGGCTGTTCCAATATGTATCAATAATACTGTACTGTGCATTATTGGTAGAGTGGAAAACAAAAAACAAGGGAACCCTACTCACTACCGAACCCGGGTGATTAAGCAATACAAGAAATAGCGGCTCCTATGGAATGGTATAGTCATATATTGGTGCAGAAATGTGTAATCACAATACCAGGGTTAGGATGATGTCAGAAAGAAAGAACCACATACACCAGTAGTTTTGTTGAACACATAAGTATGTATTACTCAAATAATAAACTGAAATAGGCATTTGTGTGAAGTGTCCCAAGTGAAAAAAGAACCTAAAAAATATGTGACATAATGTGACAATATTTACAAAGTTTCAAGGATTCGTTCTTCAGAAAGTGACCATTTCTGAATTTATACAAAATATATAGCAACTACATACAATAATAAATGCTGAATCAGTGGTTCACTTTCATCTATACTGTCGACGGCGTTTCGACCCTTTACAGAGTGTAGCGTCTCATCAGGACTTATGATTATAGGGACATCTAGGAAGGGAAAAATAAAACAGTGTGAGGTCAGCTTTTGGCCCATATACCGGCACAAATGTGATAGACTGGATCATATAGGCAAAAGGAATTTGTAGGGGGTACCTGAACGTTCAATTGCTCAGCTGAGTGAGGGGAATGTGCCAAACGTGGGTATGGTGGAAAAAGAGAAGGTACTCACAGGGAGACCCAGTCGGGTACTGGTAATGTGAGGATTAAAACGAGAGGAAAAAATTGAAGGAAAACAAGGTTAGAAAAGAAAGGGTAAATTATATCTCATGTCAGAGGGCTCATAAGTAGAAGAACTGCCGGTGTAGCGCAAGTGGAAAGACTTACCACTGTTGAGGGCATAGGCTGGCAATCAAAGGATAATACAGTGCTGATGCTGATGATACAACTCAGCGTTTATAGGCCAGAATCAATGTGGGAACTCTGGGGAAAAGGTAAAAGGACAGGACCTGTGGGCAGAGGGTACACGTGGTAGCACAAAAATGAGGATTACCCCTAGTAGGAATGAATTACAGGGTGAACCGGACTGGAGGTACATGATTGAATTCTTACCCAAATGTGGCTTGTAGTTCACAGACGATATAATAGTATGAGCGGATCGGCCGCAGGCTGTCCGCATCACTTTTGGGCTTGTGCGAATATCCCTGTGTAATGAGGAATCGGAGTGTTATTTTGGGCTTGACTAACAATGTGGTAAAAGGTGCTTGAGGTGTCAGGCGTGTGTCTTACCGTAATAGGGGTAAAGTTCCATTGGGGACGTAACAGTGCTATGTGCTGTGGGCAAGATCGCATCCGTCTGCTTGTTGTAGGTCACTGACACCAAGCGTGTGCTCGCTCTGATTTAAATACACAAGTCAAAATCCCGCTGAAACCGGAAGAACCCGCAGGCATCCGCGATCATTGCCGCGACATGGAGATATCCGGTGTCCGGTAAGGGAATCCGAAATAGTGAAGAAAGACCTTAGAAGAGCGGTCCAATGTAATAAGGTCACAGTTGAAGAAAGATGGGGATGGATCTGCACATGCAACCGGGGTGAAGAGTAAAAGAGGGAAACAGATGTTGGCACATTGTTTTGCCAGCTTACATTAAGTCTTGCCATATTACACTTCCTCCTTCGGGACAACAAGGATTAATTAGGGGTGACTTAGTAATATTTAGAAGCATGGTTTTGTGCCTGTCAAAAAAGAGTTATTTTGATAGGATTGATATCAGATTTTTACATTGTTGTAGTCAGAATGCACAAGGCAGGCGTGAAGCCATGTTTAACAGGCTCACATTAATGGATGGCAATATAGATACTGCTTTCTACATGTACGAAAACAACTGGAGTGAGCCTATACCTTGATTTTCTTCTATGAAGCTGCTTGGTAGACAAACACCTAAACTTGTGTTTATCTTGGTATTTTTATTTTTACCATTTACTTATACTTTTAGTTTATAAATTCCACACATTAGCACATGGAGAATGAAAACATTGTCTTTGTCAAAATAGCATAGCAAAATATTTCATAAAACATCTCAAATTTACAGATAAATAATTGTGCTCTACAAAAAACATCACAAAAAAATCACAAAAAAAATCTTTGACTAACAGTTGTGAATAAATGTGAATAAACAACGACCAAATCAAAACCCAATCCGATGATATGTATCGTGTCACATTACACATATTCAAAAAGAAGGACAGTCATCTTGTACCTTCCTGTAGTATCTACACTTCATTTTTGACCTGATTCTTTACAAATAGTTACTTAATTGTACAATGGAATTTAACCACAAATCCTCAAAGAATATTTTAAAGGGAGGATATGCTGACGCGTTTCGAGTGCTGTTATATTCTTCACAGTACTCTCATCAGGGTTTTCTCTTTCTTATCTACAATGAGTTTTTGAGACATTAAAAAAATATATTAGTTCCTTTCTCTCTCTGGATCTTTCATCTCTACGTGTTTTTAACCTATGATTCATTGTACCTTAATAGTGTAGGGTGACTCTCCCAAAATACAGCTTGCTGGTCAGCCGATGCACTGATGTTTCCGAGACTTCTCATTAATCTAAAGAACAACAGTGCAGGTTTTTAAGCATAAAGCTTCATCTTGAGTTGTTATTGCATTTGCGATTTTTGGGAAATATAATGTACCTTGAGTCTTATGGTGCTACGGTTTGCAGTCTTGCAGCTTTGTATTTCACTTCATGAATTTGCTGGCCCCTGCAAAAAATGTGTATAGCTTTGTCTATTATTTATTGCAGGCTTGCATCTTCACGTATGGCACTCAATTTCTAATCAACAACTTATAAATACCTGTTTGCCGCAACCTCTACCCAGCCGGATAAAGTGTGTTCAACTGTCTGGTGAAACCTTGTGTCTGCAGGGAGAGAAAATCCCATTAAGAATCTAAGCTTGCATGCCCCGTTTCACACGGAGGACGCCGCTTTCCAAGCCTCGCGTTTCCTCGTAACTCTTCTCGACTGACTCTCGCGTTTAACCTGCAATTTGATTATGTGAGTCTCATTAAATCTTAGATTTCAATAATATTAGATGTTATCTTTATCGTAGATTATATCACCAGGTACTCACCATAAAGAGACGTATTCTCTCAGTGAATCTAACAATTTAAGGGTACTTTCGGAAACAGCGGCCATTTTTGCCTTGGTTTACTATATTGAAGATTGCTAGGCGTTTCTGTCGCTGACAACCAATCAAAATCAAACCTCTTCAGTTCACCAAAGTGGTGCATTCTGGATTATGAAGTCTCAAATGTGATTTAACTCACTCATGCTGTTTAATCCTATGGTGGTAGTATTAAACCTCATTATAAGATATGCTTCTTTCTGTAGCAATGTTTTTTTCCAAATCAATTGGTCTATTGGCGGCATTAATTGCCGCTAAAATAGTCCATTGAAAGTCATTTTCCCCATTGTTTTTTTGAGTAAGTGATCAACCATTGGCGCAGAAATTACTTTTTTTTAAATTCTTGATCTGTGCTGCATGATTCTGGTATTAGCCTGCTGATTTGTCTTGCCTATATACACTTTTTTGCAGGGGCACACTATAGCACAAACTACATTCCTAGTCTTGCAATTGGTGAAATCAGTGTGTTTCTTTTTACCCCATTATGATTTAATTCTGTGCCTTCAATCGTGCTATTACATGCCACACAATTGCCGCATTTTCGATGTCCCTGTATTGGCTTCATATTCCATTTCGATAATAAGTCGCTTTTTGTTTTTGGTAAGGAAATGTCAGCGCGTATTTTCTGTTGTCCAATGCTTTTATTCTTTTCATAGCGAATATTGGCTTTTGAAAAGGATATTCAAGGTTTTCGATGAGGTGCCAATTTTTAAGTATTATCTGTCCGAATTTATTAGTCTCTGGGCCAAATGTGGTGACACAAACCAACTCTTCTAATTCCTTTTTCTCTTTTACCTGTAAGAGGTTTTCACGAGGTGTGAACCTGGCTCTCTTTGTGGAGTGCTTGAGTAGTTTTTTAGGGTAGCCTCTTTTGACCATTTCTTTGCAAAAGGACGCTGCATGTACCTCAAACTCCGAAACCTCTGTGCAGTTTCTTCTGATCCTTAATAACTGCCCATAGGGAAGACTTTCTTTCAGACTTTTTGGATGCAAACTTTTGTAATGGAGGATGGTATTCTTATCTGTGTCTTTCTTATACAGTGATGTTCTCAATTGTTGTGATTCTACATTAATCTCCAGGTCATTTTGGTTCTACTTGATTGTACAGAGAACTTGATATCATTATGGCGGGTATTTAACTAATCATAGAACAAATTTAGTTCAATCTGGCTCCCCTGCCACAGGAGCCAGATATCATCGATATATCTTAGCCGTTGTGTCTTGTAAATATGATTTTACATCCTTCAAAAAGGGTTTAAAAAAGAAATCCACGTATTTCGAGATCGGCTCAAGAGCTGAATCACAACCGGAAACTATCGGTCTGCCCGGGGGCCTTTCGATGCTAGTTGTAAAATCTTCGAGATTGTACCTTGTATATTTTGAACCGAGTCATCTTTGACCACTCTGTACCATTTTTGATTGTTCACTTGGGATCTTCCTTATTCTAGATACATTTCTCGTGGCCAAATAACCACTGCCCCACCCTTATCTGCCTGTTTAATGACTAATGATGTATCTGCCTTTAAATTTTGTATCTCTGTTTCTGACTTATATTGGTATAGACATACCTCTTGGTTTTTTCTAGTTTGCTGATTGAAGATAATACTGCTTGTTTGAACGCATGAACCTGTTTCGAGATATTTTGTGTTGGAGTGAACTTGGATTGAACTCTAAGTCCAGTCACTGCTCTACTTGACCTTGATTCAGTGTTGGCAAAAAAGGCTTTTAGTTTAATCTTCCTACAGAACTCAACTGCTTCGAGCTTAAGTTTAGTATAATTGGTTTGTTTGTGGGGAACAACTTTAAGGCCTAAATTTAAAACCATCTCTTCTTCTTTAGTCAATAGTTTTTGAGACAAATTCACTATAGTAGAGGTGTCTACGATTTGTAGAACTGGTTGCAGGTTCTCATTTCCCATGGGGGTTTCAATCTGCCTTTTTGTTGCCCGCCCTTGTCTAAAAAAGACACCTGTTTTTTGGAGTTGCCTTCTCTAGAGTCCGATCCTGACGACTCTGAATATGAAGTATCAGAGAATGTGGAAAAACGAGTCTTAGATCTCCCTTGATAGGTGTTAAGGGCTCTACGGGATTCTATAGAAGTATAGTAATCCTCTTTTAGGAAGGGATACACCAATTCTATGTTAAATGACTTAGAGTCCTTTTCACATTTAGCACTTTTGATGTTGATTGTATTGTCCTTGAAAACTTGAATATCCTTATCTATTTTTTCAAGAAGTGTTTTTACTTCTGTAACAGTTTGATTATTCTAATACTTTGTGTTAATTCCTCCAAATCTTCTAATTCTTTCTTACAAAGCCTCTGTGCTGTCTCAACTGTGTGGACCATAAGGTCACAACTGCACTTCGTGTTGATATAGCTGGAACCTTTCTTGTATTCAGCGTCCTAACTCCTTTTCCATTCTACATGTGGCATTTAATTTACAGCCCCTGTATATATTTCCTCCACCATATATTATGGACTTATATGCAAATTAAATACTTTATTAAAGATCAGCCTGTTTACCTATGTTTAAAAGGAGACCCCAGGTCCTTTTCTTCTGTTTAGCAGGGGTAAAGTGCAGAAAATAGAGCTGAGAAAAAAACAAAAAGCCTAGGGTGAACATACAGAAAAGACAGATTTGCTACACCGATACCCAGTTAAATGATGATTCAATTTCTGTGTCCTTTCTAAAGTTATAAAGTGCTTAAGTAACTTTGTAGCTGCCTTCCTATTGAAGGCTTGTTTAGGTGGTGATTTATTCTTGTCTTCACTAATAATAATAATAATGCTCCTCATAATCATCATCATCATAATAGTAACATATATGGCACAACAGAAAGGTGTATTATGTTAAAAACATCACTAGTAAAATGGCCATATCACTGAATGTGTTTTACAGTGGAAATATTTAAAGCAATTATATGGTGGCTAAGTATTGATGGCTTTATGTTTTCTTTTATTTCTTTTTCTTTTTGGGGCATATGCTTCCAATTAGAAATATAAATATAACGATTGCACAGCTTGCCAAGGTCAGACCTACTAGCCTTTCCAATGCTTGTTCCTGTTGCAATGAACACTTGTAAACTATTTTTAACCTCATCTCAGGTTCATTTGTTGTGGAAAAAGGTCGTTGTCCAACTGTTGCTGAGGTAAACAAATCCTAACCCTACCATTTTCACAAACTTTTAGCCCAACGCCTAACTTTCTTTTCCACTTAAGATCATTGAGTGCTCAAGTCCTCAAACAAGCTCTGGCCACACATCTCTCGCAAAACCAGTTTAAGTAGTGGTCCTTAATAACCTAATCATCAGCATGGGCAGAGAAGGAATGATGGCTGCTTGACTTTTTCCCTGCTTTTAGCATTGTCTCTGACTTAATTCTTCTGTCCTAACTAGTGGGTGCTCATTTTAATAACAATGTCCTAGCTTTCTTTCTTCTGGACAAATCCCATTTTGTAGCCATCACTCCCTATCAGTCCTCTTTTCAAGTTCCTAACTTTGATTGTTTCCAAAGGTTTATAAGTCCTACTCAACATAGCATCCTCGTCGCCAGTGTTAAAGTGAAGAAAAATGTGCAAGGATGTCTTGTGGTAGTAGATTTATTCTTGAAGTTACATCACAGGTTCTAGGTTACAGGAAGATGTTCTGATCCATGAAAGTGCCCCACCAGGGGCAGCCTCCTCGCTACTCAGCCCTTCCACACCAACTAATTCTCCCTTCCATACAAACCCACTGAACATTCTATATGACCGCATCATAGGCTGAGCAGCAAGGCAGAGAACCACTGTAGGGAGAGTGCATTGGGTAATTAGTACATTACAACACATTATTAGACTTAACTCCACATGTGCACCTTAACAATACATATGTCTTCAAGGCTCATGAACGTAGAGTTAAGAATAGTGTATCTATACTGTCCAAAACACTACTGAAATATCACTTACTTTTTTCCTTTACCCTTTTCCTAGAATTTATTTTTATTAAGAAACGTACTCTCTTGCTACATCCAACCTTTAAAAATAGGGAATTGTTGCACTTGTTTTTTTCTGGAGGGTCATCCCCAAACGTTTGCCTTCTCCCTCCTGTTTCTTGAACCTGTTTTTGTGGGCTTTTAGGACACTGCACACTTTACCACTTTTAACCAGTGCTAAAGAGCTTGTGCTCTCCCCATTAAACATGGTGACTTATTTGTAAGTCCCTGTTAAAGTGGTACACCATGTACCCAGGGCCTGTAAATTAAATGTGATTAATGGGCCTGCGGCACTCATTATGCCCCCAAATTAAGTTGTTTTTTCAAACATACCTCAGGCCTGCTAGTGCCATTTTGACCTCACAAAATAAAACTTTTGTCAGTCCCAAACCTTCCTTTTAAAACATATAATTCACCTCTAGTGTAGGCCCTAATTAGCCCATAGGGCAAGATGCAGTGAATTTAATAAGTTGGTGTTAGAAATGGGATTCCTGGTTGGCTGAGATCTGCACCCAGGCCAGGCAGGAACCACCACTCTACTCATGGTAAGCTAGATACACAAGATAACCTGCGCTCGCCCTCTGGTAGCTTGGCACAGAGCAGTCAGGCTTATCTACAAAGGCAATGTGTAAAGTATTTGTGCAACACATTCACACAGTAACACACTGCAAACACCATAAAACAACCCCACAAAGGTTTAGAACAAAAACATTCAACAACTAGTTCATGAGATTAGTGTTTAAGTAATAAATACAAAAGCAGTGCTTTTCAATTTATGAGTGTTTTTACAATGCCGAAAAGAATAGTTCTCCCAATATTCTGATTTGCAATAGTTCAGGAAGTATGTGTATTTCAGGATTCCAAATAAAAACCATGCTAAACAGCACTTGAGATCAATAGGTCACGTTTTAACACAGGCAAGAAACGACACACACAAAGTAGAGACGAGGGTGATTGTTTCCCCGCCATATAATGGCCAATAACAGGGTTTTTAAACCGGGAGTACCTTCAAGAAAATGTGCCATGGGTCCCTCTGGACAGGGAAGTCTGGAGAATCTCTACTTCCTGCAGGTACACAACTTGATGTTGCAAGGACCTCGTGGCTCAGGCTCACAGTACCTGTATGCGTGGGGTAGGTAGCCATGTGGACTGGGGTAAACGCCACTGGGACATCCAGCAAGAAGGCAGTGTGGCATCAGGCCACGTAGTGGATCCAACCGGATCCCAACTGCAGCACTCTTCATGGTAACACTGGCGCCCAGCTTTGAATCTCCTTCTGTGAGCTGAGCTAAAACATCAGCACATCAATGGCTCTGGTTGCCACGTCTAACCACAGGACTGCAAAATAGATTCCCCTGGTGCTGCGGCGTATAAAGCTGAAGAACACGGGGGATCTTGAGCGGCGCAGTGCACTGGCTATCGTTGTAGACTGTGCAGGTCCACAAATGAAGTGCTCGACCATAGTAGAATATTGCCAGTCCCAAACCAAAGCACTGTGTCACAAAGGCCTGAAGTTCTCTCACAGGAGCAGTCCAGAAGCTGTACCCAATCACCCCTCCACCAGTGACCCCGCCTAACAGGCAAAGTAACCAGCAGAAGGGAAAAGGGGAAGTGGATAAGAAAAGAGACAACTTGAAATCTTCTGTCACCCGTTCAGACTGCGCTATGTAGAAAGTCTTGCCGTCTGTGGTACACGGGTGCCTAATACACAGAATGGGAGAGAACATAAACAACAACCCACCTTATGACTGTACTCTCTTATTGTAATAACCAAACTTGTCCTACCAGAATTTCCCAAGTTATTGCCCCTCTTCTTGTGGAGATTAGCTAGACTGCAGGATTCTCTTATCTGAAAGAATAGGACTCAACATTACTATTGCTCTACTTATGACTACCCCCCTCCCCTCTAATGGAGTTTCTGTTACCTTGAGAATATCCTGCAAGCCTTTTATAGGGATTCTGTTGGTAGCTGCTGGTAAGAAATCTTGCCTTCGCTGCAGGCTGTATTTCCAATCCGAAGCGCGCAAAAAGGTACCAGGTAGGGAAAAGGGGGGAAGGAGAAATTAGGGGAAGCGCAATGAGGGATTGCTTAGTCTTACTTGCAGCAAGAAGTTTGTACATTCAGTTTTAAGATTGGCTTACTACTTTCTTCATGATGCTACTCGTGGAAATGTTCGAGCTCTCCTGCTAGTGTTCTCCGTCGTGGTTGATTCTCTGAAGTGCTTGACTCTCCGTCGTGCTTGACACCTCTTACGAACTCTGGCTTCACCTCAGAATCTGTAACTAAGGGCTGACTGGAAATACTGAATTTCCGTTGTCGTCAGGATAATCCGTCCTTACTCAGGGGACGAATGAAATACTCACTAAAGTCTCGTCTTCCTCGATTCTAGACCTTGACTACACTAGAACTTACATTAACTATGAAACCGCTATTCTATTTCCTAAACTCCTGTCACGAATACAGACACGGAGCAAGGAATTTAGCGGCCGCCTCAGGAAACAAAACAGTTATAGTGCGCAGATTCAAAGCTGCGCGCGGGGCTCACTGACTAGACCTGACGCTGCTTTGAGTTTACTCTAATGTCCACAGCGGCAGCCATCTTAGGGAGGGACTTGCGGTAAATGTGAAAACTATGTACAATTGAACTGTGCATCTCTCCTAATGATAAGGGTGCCAGACATTTACCCAATGAGGTCTGGAAACAGTCTTTGCCCTCCTTGCTGACTTGACACCTGATATGGCAGCAATTCGCAAAACCCTGACAGTACCCCCTCTCAAAGACCAATTCATCGGTCCTGGTTTGTTGGGATAGCGGGTATGAAATCTTCTAATCAAGTGAGGAGCATGAATATGAGAAACAGGCTCCCATGACCTTTCTTCAGGACCATAACCCTTCCAGTCCACCAGATAGCACAATGTACCTTTTCTGAATTTAGAGTCTATAATATCCTGAACCTCATATTTCGTATTCCCAGAAATTTGAAGAGGATCTGGTGGCTTGACAATTCTCAAATTTGGCTTAGTCTTTTTCAGCAGGGATACATGAAACACAGGATGAATCCCCACTTTCGCAGGCAGTTTCAGTCTCACTGTAACGGGACCCAGGACCTTGTCTATCGCATAAGGACCCACAAACCTAGGTTGGAACTTCCTATTTCCCTTCAGACGTAAATTCTTTGTAGACAACCACACTTGGTCTCCCACTCGATATTGAGGAGCAGGTTGCCTATGTTTAGCTGCACTCTTTTTATAATTCTGTTTGGCTCTAATCAAGTTTTTCTCAGCAGATTTATGCAAAGTAGCCATATCAGACAACAAGGTATTAACAGCAGGGACTTCCAAATTTTCTTGGGTGAGAAATGGATTAGGATGACGACCAGAGTTCAAGTAAAAGGGGGAGTAGCCAGTAGACTCACTCCTGGCATTATTACAAGCGAACTCAGCCATCCACAATCGGTCTGCCCATTCCCCTCCCTGATCTATGAGCAACAGACGAAGATACTGTTCCAATTCCTGATTCATACGCTCAGTCTGCCCATCTGATTCTGGATGATAGCTAGTAGACAGCCTACTCTCCACTCCCAAACCTTTTAAAAAAACTTGCCAAAACCGAGAGACAAATTGAGGTCCCCGGTCCGAAATCACAATCTTCGGAACCCCATGCAACTTGACAAGGTTTTCGCTAAAGGCTCGTGCAACTTCTGGAGCTGTAGGAACACCAGACATAGCGACAAAATGGCTCATCTTAGTAAATGTATCTACCATGACTAATATTGTATCAAACCCCCTACTAGCCGGCAAGTCCACTATTAGATCCATGGAGATTGTGTGCCAGGAATGAGTAGGGGTGGGTAATGGCTGGAGCAGTCCCTGAGGGGCTTGTCTGCTGGGCTTACCTCTAGCACAAAGAGAACATGACTGAACATATTGTTTGACATGAGAAGACAACCCAGGCCACCAAAAATATCGCTGCACCAAATCCAAGGTCTTGGAAATGCCTTTGTGACCTGCCAAAGGATGATCATGACAATTCTTCAAAGCTTCTTGTTGCAAGGCTCTGGTAGGAAGATATAATGCTTCTTTATAGTAAGGCAATTGTTGACGCATCTGCCTCTCTTGAGCACCTCGAACCCACTCTTGGATTTCATTTGGGGACAAACTCTTCCGAACTTCTTCCTGAAAGTTGTCTAAGGAAAGGGTACAAACAAACTTCTCTTCAGGAATGATGGACTGAATTTCCACTGGATGTTCACTTTCTTCAGTATTCAAACGTGATAATGCATCCGCTTTACCATTCTTACTTCCTGGCCGATATGTGAGCACAAAGTCAAAATCTGCAAAATAGAGGGACCATCTTAACTGGCGCGGTGTCAAAGTTTTGGCAGATTTTAAAAATTGCAGATTTTTATGGTCAGTGAACACTGTGACAGTATGTTTTGCTCCCAACAGATAATGTCTCCAATCTTCAAAAGAATCCTTTATAGCTAACAGTTCTTTTTCGGCAATGGTGTAATTTAGCTCCGCCGAATTCAGTTTCCTGGAGCGATAGGCTACCGGGTGGAGTTGTCCCGTTTGTGAGTGCCTTTGAGAAAGAACTCCTCCAATCGCTTGGTCGGATGCATCTGCTTCCACATAAAAAGGTTCAGCTGGATCAGCATGCAATAAAATGGGGGCAGAAATGAAGTTTTTCTTGAGCTTGCGAAACGCTTGTCCTGCCTCTATGGACCACTCGAACTTAACACCCTTCTTCAGTAAGCGAGTGATAGGAGAAATCAGTTGAGAAAAACCCTGAACGAATCTTCGGTAAAAATTAGCGAACCCCAAAAATCTCTGAATCTCCTTAACATTCCGGGGTTCGGGCCAGTTCTCGACGGCTTGTACTTTCCCAGGATCACTAGTAACTCCTTGTGGGGAAAGGACAAAACCCAGAAACTCTACTGTATGAGCGTGAAATACACACTTCTCCAACTTCACAAACAAGTGATGTCTTTGTAATCTTTCCAGCACCATGCGGACATGTCGAGGATGATCCTGTACTTCCTTGGAGTAGATTAAAATGTCATCCAAATAAATGATCGCCACCTTGTCCAGCAGATCGCCCATGATATCGTTTATGAAGTGCTGGAATACTGCCGGAGCGTTACAAAGACCGAATGGCATAACGCAGTACTCAAAGAGCCCAAACTTAGTCCGGAAGGCAGTTTTCCATTCTTGACCTTCTTTCATGCGCACCAAATGATAGGCTCCTCGCAAATCCAATTTAGTGAAAATCTGAGCCTCCTTGATTTGATCTAATAAAACTGAGATCAAAGGCAAAGGATAACGGTTCTTGACAGTAATTTGATTCAAGGCACGATAGTCTATACAGGTTCTTAGACTTCCTTCTTGTTTTTTCGGAATGAAAAAGAGCGGAGAGGATACTGGCGACTGAGATGGCCTAATAAACCCATTGGCCAAATAACGATCCAGATATTCCTTTAAATGAACGTTCTCTGCTTCCGTTAACGCGTAAATTCGGCTGCAAGGTAAGATAGCTCCCGGTACGAGGTCGATGGTACAGTCGTATGGCCGATGTGGAGGTAGCAGTTCAGCCTCTTGTTCACTAAAAACGGTAGTATATTCCTGATATTCAGAAGGAATCTCTCCGGAAGTGATTGCACAAACGAACTGTCCTCCATAAGAAAGCAATGATGCTTGTGACGGTGTTCCCGACTCTTCTTCCTCCCCAAAGCAATGTTCCAAACAAAACTTAGAATTCATGCACACTGTTCGGTTCTCCCAATCAATGGACGGATTATGGGTAGACAACCAGGGTAATCCAAGAATTAATTGGAACTGCGGAGCATCGATCAGATTAAATTGTAGAACCTCCTTATGTCCATTGCTCTGAATCAATTCCAATTCTTCAGTATGACTAGTGATTGGTCCAGATGACAAGTTGGTACCGTCCACCGCTCGAACAGGTTCTTGTCTTTCCTTCCGAATGGCTTGAATACCCATGCGTTGAGCATACTTGATATCACAGAAATTCCCCGTGGCGCCAGAATCCAACATGATAGCCACTCCAAAAATCTGATGTTCTCTAAACTTAAGAGTCATATGCAGAATTACATGAGGGATATTTGACTGCAAAGTGTTAAGAATTGAATGAGAATCTGGAGTCGTCTTGGACTCTTGTACCATCAGTGCGCCTCCATTTACTGATGGCTCCCCCCGTTTCCCTGCAGAGGAGTCTTAGGGCGCTTCAAACATTCCTTCACAAAATGTCCCGGGCTTCCACAATACAAGCACTGTTTCTTCTGCCGCCTCTGTTCCTTTTCTTCTTTGCTCAAAGGCCCGCGAACAGCTCCCATTTGCATCGGTTCAGGATCACTACTTCCAACTGCGCCCTTCTCAAACTTGGCACGATCAAAACGAGGGAAGTTAACTCTCCAATCCTTGCGCTTCTCTCCTTTTCGTTCTGAATGACGAAAATCTAATTCCAACACCAAGTCGACCAAAGCAGATAGTTCAGTGGGTCGATTTGGTACTTGCGCCAAAATGTCTTTGATTTCATCTCTTAAACCACGATAAAATAAGGCTGCTCGTTTTTCTTCTGGCCAATTTGTTTCCAAAATTAACTTGTTAAACTGTGTCAGATAGGTAATGAGGTCTTTCGATCCTTGTCTTAGTTCCAACAATTCGTTGTCAGTGGCCTGAGAAATCCTTCTCCTATCAAAAATACGTAAAAACTCAGTCTTAAACTTGTCAAAGTCACAAAGTACTGGATCATCTCCACTCACCAAAGGCATAGCCCAATTTGCCGCATCCCCGCTTAAATACGAAGGAATAAAGGCCACCCTGGATTGTGCGTCTGGAAATAACGTGGGACGGCACATAAAATGGAGGGAACATTGAGTTAAAAAAAGTTGTGCTTTTTGAGGATCCCCAGAATTCCTCTCAGGGGCCGCTAGTGGAATCAGTGGCGATACTGAATGTATTACTTGTGTGACTGACTTGGAATCTGGAACAGATGTACTGCTACTAGGCCGGGGAGAACTAAGGACAGGATTTCCTAAAACCAACCCCTCTACCTTCTGAGCCAACGTTTTAGTCTCCTGACGAGAGGCTACCAATTCTACCTTTAAACTCTGATTCTCTTCCCGCACTGCACCTATCTCCCTTTGGATTCCTATCAAAATTGCTCCTAACTCTTTTAAATCTAACCCTTCAGCCATACTGCTCGGGTGAGATAATAACTTGGGCACTTCAATCTGTCACGAAGGCCTGAAGTTCTCTCACAGGAGCAGTCCAGAAGCTGTACCCAATCACCCCTCCACCAGTGACCCCGCCTAACAGGCAAAGTAACCAGCAGAAGGGAAAAGGGGAAGTGGATAAGAAAAGAGACAACTTGAAATCTTCTGTCACCCCTTCAGACTGCGCTATGTAGAAAGTCTTGCCGTCTGTGGTACACGGGTGCCTAATACACAGAATGGGAGAGAACATAAACAACAACCCACCTTATGACTGTACTCTCTTATTGTAATAACCAAACTTGTCCTACCAGAATTTCCCAAGTTATTGCCCCTCTTCTTGTGGAGATTAGCTAGACTGCAGGATTCTCTTATCTGAAAGAATAGGACTCAACATTACTATTGCTCTACTTATGACTACCCCCCTCCCCTCTAATGGAGTTTCTGTTACCTTGAGAATATCCTGCAAGCCTTTTATAGGGATTCTGTTGGTAGCTGCTGGTAAGAAATCTTGCCTTCGCTGCAGGCTGTATTTCCAATCCGAAGCGCGCAAAAAGGTACCAGGTAGGGAAAAGGGG
The DNA here is from genome assembly GCF_964261635.1 of Lissotriton helveticus. Classification (NCBI taxonomy): domain Eukaryota; kingdom Metazoa; phylum Chordata; class Amphibia; order Caudata; family Salamandridae; genus Lissotriton; species Lissotriton helveticus. Next base: position 615,872,207 of record NC_136063.1, on the reverse strand, counting down.
GGGAAGGAGAAATTAGGGGAAGCGCAATGAGGGATTGCTTAGTCTTACTTGCAGCAAGAAGTTTGTACATTCAGTTTTAAGATTTGCTTACTACTTTCTTCATGATGCTACTCGTGGAAATGTTCGAGCTCTCCTGCTAGTGTTCTCCGTCGTGGTTGATTCTCTGAAGTGCTTGACTCTCCGTCGTGCTTGACACCTCTTACGAACTCTGGCTTCACCTCAGAATCTGTAACTAAGGGCTGACTGGAAATACTGAATTTCCGTTGTCGTCAGGATAATCCGTCCTTACTCAGGGGACGAATGAAATACTCACTAAAGTCTAGTCTTCCTCGATTCTAGACCTTGACTACACTAGAACTTACATTAACTAAGAAACCGCTATTCTATTTCCTAAACTCCTGTCACGAATACAGACACAGAGCAAGGAATTTAGCGGCCGCCTCAGGAAACAAAACAGTTGAAGTGCGCAGATTCAAAGCTGCGCGCGGGGCTCACTGACTAGACCTGACGCTGCTTTGAGTTTACTCTAATGTCCACAGCGGCAGCCATCTTAGGGAGGGACTTGCGGTAAATGTGAAAACTATGTACAATTGAACTGTGCATCTCTCCTAATGATAAGGGTGCCAGACATTTACCCAATGAGGTCTAGAAACAGTCTTTGCCCTCCTTGCTGACTTGACACCTGATATGGCAGCAATTCGCAAAACCCTGACACACTGGACCGTTGTCAGGCCCCTGGTACAGCTCAGACAGCGTTTGGGGCTGCTTTTAGCGAGATCCACAGATTGCGGTGTCTTGCAACCACATCATGGGAGGTGTAAGGTCCTTTATGGTACTGGTACTTCAAGGAAAACAGGGGACAAGCCAATACGCCTTTGGAGTCACTCTGGGTTCAGTCCTTGGTTTCAGCAGGGCAAAGATCAGCAGGCAGCAGGGCAGCTCAGCAACGCAGTGCAGCAGTTCCTCAAAACAGTCAGTCACAGCCAAGTGGCAATCCTTCCAGCACAGCAGCCTTTACTCCAGTAACGTTCTTCCCAGGTCAAGTAGTGTATTGATATATTAGGGCCAGAGCCCTGTTACTTATTCCCAAAAGTGTCTGATATAGGGGGTGACTTCAAAAGACTTCTCCCACAACCTATGCAGACGTAAGTGTGAGCCACCTCTCCCCCTTCCTGTCCAGGAAAGCTATCAGTATGCAGATGAATGCAGATGTATCCTCTGTCACATCCAGCCCTTCCTGTGTTGTGGCTGCCTAGAGGGAATGTAAAATGTCTAGCTGTCATCCAGACCAGATGTGCATTGGAGACAGGCTGCAGACACACAGAGCTATATTAAGTATTTATATCCAAAGTCAATATTGCACGTGAGACAACATGAACATTCTTTTCTCAAAAAAAGGGGGAAAAGCTCTCCATGTTCTTTTTGCTTTTTCCTTTTTATTCATGCGTCACAACAACATTGTACAAAAGACTTGACACAACTAGAACACAGCCTACACATTTTGTCTCTGTTTCACGGGACTTCTTCAGGGCAAAATATTCAGGCATGTGTAATCCAAACTCTCAGCAAGACAATAAATCTCTCATTCCAGGGTTCAACGGATTCCAGTGCTCAACGTAACACGATCCAGAACACCGCATATTGAAAGTACCTTTCATCCAAATTAGTGCTACACATCAGGTTCTCCTAAAACAGTTCACCACAATCGGCTTGTGTATTCCTGTCTTCCACCTTAAATTGCTATGATGGAATAACCACTGCCTTCGTGTCATATTCAGAAGGGCCCCGAATTTATGTTGGCCCTTGATTCGTAATTACAATGTTCGTTTTCTTTGTGCTCGTACTACGGGGCACCAAAACGCCTATCAGGTGTATATCTGCAAAGCAAGGACTGACGTATATTCGGGGCCATTCTGAATACAACACGAAGGCTGTGGTTATTCCATCATAGCAATTGGATGTTCTTGTAAAGCACTGTAAATTCAATGAGTTTAATGATGAGGAAGCTTCTTGACTCAGAGTAATCGATGGATGTCTGTCAGATTCTTTTTGATGACGAACGCTGAAAGAAACTCTGAGCTTAGAACAAGTACTCAAGGCTGCCCACATTGAAGAGCCTGCTGATCGTCAAGCGACTGACATGGAGGCTGGAAGTGCCCAAAGTTCATAAGTCATAATCATGAAAGGTAAGCCAAGGTAGGAGACCGAGGGACACTGGGCGATTTCTCAACAGAAAAAGAAAACGTGTTACAGATGTGGACTGTCATTTCTACATGAAGGTAAATGTCCTGCCATTGGACAGATATGCATCAGTTGTGTAATGCTAACCATTTTGTGATGAGTTACAAGGCAAAGAGAAAAGTATGTGTGTCACAGCGTGAAGACAAAATGGCCGACAGAACGCTACCTCAGCGACAGTCAAAGCAATCCCACAAAGCTAAGCAAACATACCAACTGAAGCAAATCAACACCAAAGGAAGTTGATCATCGTCTAAATCATCAATAGACAATGTTCCTCAGTAGAGTTTCTCAGTATCAGTTTCCAGTGAAAGTAACAATGACAATCGTGCAATGTCGATGTTTACTTCAAAATGGCATGCACATGTGGGACTAGTCTAATGTGAGGAAAAATCCATGGCGCTTTTGTGTGTGATGATACGTATGTGAATGTTTGTGTATGAATCTGACTGTACAAAAGGTTTGTTTGAGTGTATGAGTGAATGGATCTTGTGCCCTCTTTTTGAATTACTTCTGCGAGTCCTAGTTTTTATATTGTATTTTTGTATATGATCCAAAAAAAACTTTACAGATATTACTCTACTGTCTTAATGAGATTAATTTTCTATGAAAACAGTGTATATATAAAAAACCAAAAATAAAAAAGTTTTCTCTGAATAAATAAATTCTTTTTGTGGTTGTGTGGGCTAGCTGAATGCGCGATTAGATCATTTTCTGATATTTAGGGAACACCCCTTTCCATGTTTTTCTCTAGTATTCTCGCCCTGGCGGGTTGTTTCCCTCTTGTCATTTATCGATAGATTCAGGGCCCCTCTCTTTTTTTTTTGAATAATTTGCCATGTGTGCTAATGCCAGGTGTTTTGGCTGGATAGGTTAAACCAGTTTACTTTTGATGTATGTAATACGCACTACCTTCCCTTCCCTCATCACCACAAGAATTCCTTTTTATACGATTGTCACTCCCCCTCTCTTGCACCAATTTTATGCTAAGTCTGGACATGTATTGTCTTGTCAACTGGATTGACTCCTGTGTTATTAATCATGTGATGAAATAAAATCACATCATATTGATCTTAAGTGGTGATGTTCACTTTGCTCACATTTTTCAGCTTAAGTCTGCCACATTTGATATTATTGTGTAATTGTGTCGCACTGTGACATATTTTGTGTACCACATTATACCTGGGTCCAGTGGTCTTACGGGTTTCCCTATTGATATAAAACTCTCTTTTTGGAAAAATAAGACAGCAAAAAATTATTGGATCACCCTGCTCAATATCAAATGACTGTGAGTAAAAGAGAAAAAGGTATGGAGAACTTTCCAGGTGTTTTATGCACGTGGTGGCCGAGATTTTTTTTTTTTAAGTACACTATTGTGTTTGATGGGCCAGAGACATCTCCCCCCCCCCCCCCCCTCCCGGAAGTGAGACCTGCGAGACCAGCACACCTATTGTCTGCTACTGTGAACAGCAGAAGGACATTTGCAGCTGGGGTTCAACAACTGCTGCCAAAACTGATGAAAGTGACAGCAGACTAAGGCTGGTGATCAATTTCCAGTGTGATGCGAATTTAGTTTAAGCAGAATGTCAATGCTTGCTGCTGCGCACCTCAAGGCATATTTCAACATCATATTTCCACGGAAGGTAAAATAGGTAATTTGGCATTGATTCACTCCAGTTAGCACTATTGTCTCAAAGTCAGGATTAAGTTCATGTCTTACACTTTGACTTGTTATGTTCAACCCAATCTATTTTCAATTTTCTCCCTTGTTGCTGTACATATTAAATTGGATGTATTCAATTTCTGGTGCGCACAGATGATTTGCATATGCACAAATGGATGATTAATCTACAAGGTAGTGTGACTTTTGTCAAGCAGGCAAAGAGCTATTGCTTTTCTCCTGATGGGGCAGTGAATTATCAGTTTAAGCATTGTTCTATGATTTATTTTCCTATTACATTTTTACTGCTGCTAAATCTGTCTTTTGGGAAAGAATCAGAATTGCTCCCGCGTGCATATTGAAAGAGCGTGGATAAATAATACAGTGGAATACACAGAAGGAGGTCGCCCTAGCTGTACTCTGAGCATCCACGCTGTGTGTGGATTGGGTAGTGCGTGTATGTGTGCGTTTGTGTGTGTGTGTGTAAGTGCCTGAATGCATGGGGGAGTGCAAGAGTGTGTGTTTGTGTGTGTGTTTATGTATGTGTGCATGTGTGTATCTGTGGGTTTGCACATGAGAGTGTGCATGTATGTGTGCTTGTTAGTGTGCATATGGTTGTGCTTATGTGTGTATGGATATTTGTGTCTGTGCTTGTGGGTGTGGTTGTGTTTTTTGTGCAAGTTTGCGCCTGTGTGCATTCATGTGGCTAAGTAGACATCCGTGCATGTGAATCTGCACCACACTCGAGCAAAGCGTGTTCTATTTGAATGCCTTATCCTGTCTTAAAGACAGAGAGCAATTCTCTAACCAAACACTTGTGTGTTCATTTGTTTTACTTTACTGTTGTGATAATCTATTGTTAGGTTTGCACATTTTTCTTAAAAAATGGGAAAGATGCACATACATGTCTTGTTTAGTATTCGACTATGCAATATTTTGCTGTGCATGCCTTTTAAGTTCACCACATAGAAAGCAAACTTCATACTGTGACTCATTTTAATAACTCTTCTTTGAGAGTACCGATTTACCTCTCTGTCAAGATCTTACATCACCACAACACACTACACATTCAGCAGGCTATGTTCTGTATGGGGTCTTTGTGGTCATGCGTCTGTAATTATTGGCTGCTTGCTTTACCTAACCTGCCATGTCTAGCTAACCAAGCCTAGCATCCCTATCTAACATGAAAACTGCAAAGATCTGTCACACACTACTGGCTATTTCCCAAGTATAGTCCACCTCAGCAGCTCCCAAATATCTATGCACTCTGATCGCTTCTTTACATCTCACAATGACACTCAGATATGGGGAGATGATAACAATGCCCATCCCAACAGATCCATCCCCTTCTCTCTCTGTCCAACCATACCAGCTCAGGACCACAACAATACAAAAATCTCAGATTGTACAGCCCAATGTTGTAACCAGCTAATCAGACTATAATCATAAGAAATATGTCGTATTGAAGAAAGATCCAATGTCCACAAATGGTAGGAGTAGAATAAGTGCATTTATTGTAAGCTACCAACTAGAGCTGGTGTCCCTCTCCTGACTAGCAAGCAACTGCCAGTCTCTGTAGAGAGAGAGAACACCAGAGGAAATAAAGATCTAAAAGGGAATGTAAGTATTAAAGGGGCAGAGATCAAAATACCATAGCAAGATACAACATATCCTCATTCCTTCACCATTCCTCGAAATTTTGAAGAGAGAAGGAATGAAGCGAAAGGATAAAAAAAACCTTGACTTAAAAAAAACTAAGAATCATCACAAAAGTAATCTTTCAAATAAGATGGAGGTTTCCTTGACCTAGTCGAGGAACCACATACTTCATTTCTCGTTCTTCCACACTCACTCTGGGCACTCTCGCCTGACTGATTCACCTCATCAACAACTGTTTCAGAATTCTTCTTGTAAAGTGCAACTCTTCTGAGGTTCCAGTGTTCACCATTATCCAAAACGACATACCTCTCATGGACAGTCTTCACCTTGTATGGTCCTCTAAATTTGGACAAACCCCCACAAATCCGACCCGGTTTGACTTTCACAAGGTCGTTAACTTTGATGTTATGAGTATGACTCTTTGTCGCACTGGCATCATCATTTGCGGCTACAGGATTACCCACATTCACACACTCCTTCATCCACGCTGGAAGTAACTTAGTGCCAGCACAACGACCTCTCATGACAGTAAATGGAACCATGCCAGATGAATAATTCACTGTCGTGCGGTACGCCCAAACTAACTCTTCCACCATGACCCTCACAGAACTACCTGTAACCATAGCCATCTGAATGGCCCCTTTCACCATACGGTTCGCTCTCTCAACCATTCCATTGCCTTGTGGGTTGTATAAACTAGTTCTTGAATGTACAATACCACACGCATAAAGAAATTTTCTCATTTCCTCAGAAGTGAGCTGAGTGCCATTGTCTGTGATTAGCTTTAAAGGGAACCCTTCTTCTCTAAAGATCTCAGATAATAACTGAATCGTGGCTCTAGTAGTTATTTCTCTGCAGAATTTTACTACTAACCACCTTGAATAGACGTCAATCAGGACAAGTGCAAATCTCAAATCTTCATTAAGGCTATTGAAGGGACCAATGAAATCCATGCAAACAGAATACCAGGGAGCAAGAGGATCTTCAATGGACCCACAAGATGCTTGACTACCCAATTTGAGCCTTTTCTCACTCTCCAGACACTCAGTACACCTTTCAACCCAATCTGATATATGTTGGTCCATTGACGGCCACCAAAAACACTCTCTCAACCTTTTCTTTGTAAGTGACTGGCCCAAGTGGCCTTCATGTGCCAACTTGAATAAAGTGAATCGCAAATCTTGTGGAGGGATAAACTTGTCACCCTTCATTATCATATTTTCCTCATGATCTAGTATGGACAGTTCTTCCAACACCTTCAAGAACGGTCTAACCGCCGAATCAAGGGTGCTCTCACGCCTTGGTCCTCCAACAATTAACTTTTTTACTTTCTTCAACACTTCATCAACAGCCATGCTTTCATTCCACTTTTCCTTCCCTATGGCACCAGAACAAAACTCTATAATATCGTCCACCGGTGCTACAGAACCTTCACTCAAAGATGACTCAACACTAGTGTGATCAACTTCCTGCCAGGGTAATGGAAGTCTAGACAGGCCATCAGCTAAGTTGTTCCTCCATCCTGGAATATATTCCACCTTGTATAAAAATTCTTGGAGTTTCGCTGCTAATCTAGCTAATCTCGCAGACCCTTTTCCTGCTCCACCTGGGGACAGTATCCTAACTAAGGGTTTATGGTCAGTCTGAAGTCTGAAAAGAGAACCCCACAAATACATCCTGAAATAAGCACACCCCCAGGCTGCAGCAAGGGCCTCTTTCTCAATTATTGAGTAATTCCTCTCGGAGACCGTGAGGGACCTGGACGCGAACGCAACTGTCTTAATACCTGAAGGATGAACTTGTGCAAGCACAGCACCCAGGCCTACACCGCTCGCATCCACAGTTAAGACAGACTCTTTCTTTGTATCAAACGGTGTTAAAATACCAGCTTCACATATCTCTCTTTTTATTTCTTCGAAAGTACACTCTTGTTCTTCTCCCCAGTTAAACTTGCAACCTTTCCTAAGTAACAACCTTATTTTCTCCGTCTTATCCGCAAAATTCCTCACAAATTTTGCGTAATACTCTATGAGACCAAGAAACGATCTCAACTGATCTCTATCACCAGGTGCTGGTGCTTTTCGTATTGATTCTAACAGGTCTCGCTTTGGTCTCACTCCTTCAGCTGACAAGGTATAACCAAGGTACTCCACTTCCTCTACTGCAAACTTACATTTGTCCTTCCTCAAGGTCAATCCAGCCATCTCCATCTTATTGAGGACTGTCATCAATATAACATCATGCTCTTCTCTGGTCTTTCCAAACAACAAAACGTCATCTTGAAAGTGCACAACATTATCCACACCTCTCAGTATCGTACCCATCATACGCTGGAATACTCCAGCCGCTGATGCCAAGCCAAACGGCATCCTGGTAAATTGGTATATACCCTCAGATGTGATAAATGCCGTCAAGTGTTTAGATTCCTCGTGTAGTCTGATTTGGTGGTAGGCACTACGTAAGTCCAACTTTGAAAAGAACTTACCACCTTTCAACAACAGCACTAACTCATTTATATTGGGTAGTGGAAACCCATCCACAACTATGTTTCGATTAAGTGTGCGTAAATCCACACAGAACCTGTACCTGCCGTCGGATTTGGTCGTGATAACGACTGGCGAAATCCACGATGAGGTTTCAATTAGCTCAATTACACCCTGTTTTAACATTTCATCCAGCATCTTCTTAACCTCAGTTCTAGCTATGATTGGTACTTTCCTGACCTTGTGTTGCATGGGAACAGCATCAGGCTTCAGCATTATCCTATGCACATATCCCTTCAATTCACCAATCGTTTCTTTAAACAACTCTGGCATCCCATCAACAATTGAAAGAGTCGTCACCTCATTCACCACCATCACTTGATCTGTAGCTCTCGGGTTCAACACGATATGTAGATCATATTGGTGTCCCCACCCCAATATTGCTGGACCCGACTGTGCCACATATACCTTTCCTCTTACAGATCTTCCTCTGAATGAAATGACTGCACACATGAACCCCAAGATCACTATTCTTTCACCCTGAAACCCGCCAGGATTGATATCTTTTGCCTCTAGCACAACCCTTGGCCAATTTATAATGAACAAGCACTTAGGGATGATGGTCCAAAACGACCCTGAATCTACCATCAATTCTACATTCACACCATCGATCTCAAACACTGCTTTCGGTCTTGTTTGTACCTTCCACATTGTCAACAGTCGCTACTTCAGTTTGTTCTCGTTGTACAACAGCAAGCCTCCCTTTGCTCACTGACTTGCACATTCTAGAAAAATGTCCACGTTTCCCACACTTCAAACAATCTTTATCCATGGCAAAGCATTTTTTATACTCTGAAGTGTGATAAGTGCTGCCACATCTTGAGCACATCTTGTCTCTACTCCTATACGAGTCGCTATTAAATGGTTTCCTTCCTAGTGACTTTTCTCCCTTCTCATAAGATTTTTTTCCTCCAACTGCTCCCACTTCTTCAACTATTTCTACACACGACACATTCTCTTTACTCGCATCCTTCCGTTCCATCTCTTTCATACATGCCCCCGATTCTTCGACAATCTTAGCAATGTCAATTGCATTTTGTAAACTGGGGTTCTTCGCCGCCCACAGCTTCTCTTGCATTTTCTTATTCCCGCACTGCACGATGAGCTGGTCTCTGATCATCTCATCTCTTATGTTTCCAAAGTTACATTTCAAAGATAGTTCACGAAGGCGAGTCACAAACTGATCTACACTCTCTCCTTGACGCTGTGGCTGTGTGTAGAACTTGTGTCTTGCCATCACTATGTTCACTTCCTTTGAGTATCTCTTCTTTAAGCGAGCTTTTGCTTCTAAATACACATTGGTGATAGCTCTTCCTTCTGCATTTGTTCCTGGAGACAAAAATTTGAAGGCATGCTGACCTTCTTTCCCTAAAGTACTCAATAGTAGTGCTTTTTTCCTCGCAGCATTGAAGTCTTTCCCATCAATCGCCTCAATATAGTTTTCGAAGACTTCTATCCACTCCTCCCATTCAATGGGCGGATCTCCACTCTGTTGTAAAAATAATGGTGGCATAACTACACTATTTCCTTCCATCGCTGTACTTACACGTGTCTTGAGACTGGTCGTAACACTCCAAACACACAAGTTCTTTTTTTTTTTTTTTTTTTTTTAAGTGAGTTTCCCTTCTTCTTCACTACACAACCTTTGTGCTTTAATTACTTGAACTTCCCATTGAACATCAATCAGTGTTCATCTACTCAAGAAGCTTTATAAAGTTCTACTAGAATTACTTTTATCTTGTAGATTTCTAGTACAATTCTTACTTGACAACTGGAACTTGTATTCTTTGCTACTCACGTTCCTCTGTTTTGAATGTGATTTTCTTCAAACCGCTGAGAAGTCTTTCTCTTCTTCGTCGGTGCCTTTATCTCCGTTGCGCTCAGTTCTGTTGCTTAGCAACCGTTGGTCGCACTGGAAGCGGAAATTCGCAGCTTGCACGTCACAACGCGGCGTTAGCACACGCTGTACGACGTGACGTACTCGTGATTCCACCCAAGCGCGTAGCAGCAACACAATGGCAGGCTCCCTTCCAGTCACGTTCTCAGCGGGATCGTTTGCCGGTTTTCAAATGTCGCATCCACTCTCTCGTGCACTCGGTAAGAATTACGCGCTGTGGCTTTTTAAATTATAATTTCTTTTATCATGCAACTCACCGAGTATCTTCTACTGTTTCCTGTAGCAGTGGTATATTCTATTGCAGCAAATCCAAATAGTACTCACAGCGTCGATAAGATCAGCATTCTTTCTTTCTTTTCGTTTCTTGTTCAATGTCTTTTATTTTATTTTTTTCGGTTTTTTCTTCTGGGCTAATTCTTTGTCAGTTTCTTCTGGTTTCACTCGTTCTGTGGTACAGCAATCGTTTCCACTTTTCGTGTTGCACGCGCAGTTCTCTCACCAGCTGCTAGAACTTTATGGTAGTCTTTATCTCTTCATCTGCTAGTCTTCTTTTCGCCAAAATGTCGTATTGAAGAAAGATCCAATGTCCACAAATGGTAGGAGTAGAATAAGTACATATATTGTAAGCTACCAACTAGAGCTGGTGTCCCTCTCCTAACTAGCAAGCAACTGCCAGTCTCTGTAGAGAGAGAGAACACCAGAGGAAATAAAGATCTAAAAGGGAATGTAAGTATTAAAGGGGCAGAGATCAAAATACCATAGCAAGATACAACAAAATACCACAAAGGGACATGTAGAGCTGTTTCAAGCTACCTGCGTACTGAAAACCATAAAATATTGTGTCTGTCCCTCCGACTTCATCATTCACCAACTGCTACGAGGCGCGTCCCATAACAGGATAAACACACCTCAGTGGTCATCATGTACAACATATTTACAAAAGAAGGAGGGATTTGCTATATCCGATCTGCACATCAACACTTGTCTCTTTGTTATCCAGGAACAGTAATTATAAACATATACCAAATTTTGAGTGCAACCTTGATGTAGAATGCTTATCCCCCTTAAGCATTAACCATAGACAATCCGCACCACAAAGGTGTTGCAGAGTGTCACATCCATGCACCAAACAATAACATCAGTGCACATCACAAATAGTCTCTTTCATCCATGTGCTTTTATCTACACTTTTACCTACACTATGTGATTCCTTTGGAATAAGAAGTCGTGTCTGCTAAAAGCACATGGATGAAATAGACTATTTGTGATGTGTACTGATGTTATTGTTTGGTACATCATGCAAAACATTGAAACATTTCCACATAAGTTCAAAACAAAAACAACATCCTTCCATCCAAACACCATACACAGTGTAGAATGCTACCCATGTAGGCAAGTGCTTCAGTGCCCCACAGAGGGGTAAATTAGTGCTATATAAATGCTGCAATTCAATACAATAAATGGCTGGTTCTATGTTGGAACAACGAGTTCCACAACCATGACTTCACTAACAATGAGAGCGCTACCACGATACTCGTCTAAACCACAATTTTTTTTACCACGCATTCCTTTACCACAATGGTTTGTGTAGAGGAATGCGTGCTAAAAAAATGGTTTTCAACTACTACCTGGTTTCCCCTCAAACCCTCATGCCCCATAAAAATGAATAACCCTATAAACAAACACGATCGCCCAATCCCCTAAAAAATAATCCCAAACCCCTACTCCCTAAAAACTAAATCAACTCCCTTAAAACTAATTCCACCCACCCTAAAAATAAACACGATCACCTCATCCCTTAAAAACGAACTCAACACCATTATAACTAATTCCCCCCCACTCCCTGTAAACATACACGATCAACCATACCCCTATAAACTAATCCCAAACCCCCACCCCTACTAACAAACTCAACTCCCTTAAAACTGATTCCCCCACCTTAAAAATAAATATGATCACCAACGCCCCCTAAAAATTAACTCACAAACCTACAATTGAATCCCTACCACACCCTCTAAACAAACACGATCCCCCATACACCCTAAAAACTAACCCCAACCCTAACAACTAACCCAAACCCTTCCACCCCCTGAAAATTAACCCCTCTTACCTATTCCTCTGCGACGCACCTCCCAACTCTGCCCTGCCCGAACACTAGAACAAACCAGCCTTAACAACGCACATGCGTAGTTAAGGCTGAGTAGTTGTTTGGGCAAGTCGTCGTTCGGCTTGCGTGACTCCGGAACCGCGGAGTCATGGCAAAGGTCGTTTCCCTACATGGTTACTTGTGTGTGCAAGTGCAAGCATGTGAACGTTTTTGTGCTTCAGTGTGTGCATGTATGTGTGTGCAAGTGTGTGAATGTGGGGGCACGCTTATGCACATATGTGTGCCGGTCTGTGCATGGATGTGTTTATGCGCTTGTGCTGCACAGGATGGGTTATTTTTGTGAAGGCCAGAGAAGTTTAAGAAAAGAGACTGCGCACATCAGTCTTTTGTGCATTCAGGGGACATTCATCAAGCAGAGCTGATAAAGCATGACACTTTACAGACTGTCTTGCCAGTCAGTGCCTGGGAACTGCCTGTTAGTGATAGAGTAAATTATTAATGGAATTGGAAACCGTGCCTTCCTTGCCAGGGGCACCATCCTCGATCTGTTGGTGGGTTGAGAGGAAAGAAGCTCCTGCCAGACTATCTGTGCATTTCAGAAATCTATCTGCACGGTGCTCCAGGATTTATTATCAAAGTACGAAGACCAATGGGAAGGCTCACCGAGGACAATCCGGCTGTCAGACTTCAAGTAGATAGTTCCGTCTATAATATAGGAAAATCATCCGTATTTTGTGCACATTTTATCTTTCGCATTTTAACTCGAGCGTCTGCTTGGGTTTGACCAGGGGAACCCTCCATTGGGCGACTTATGCATTTCTAACTCCCCATAGAAAGTAAAAACTTGGATATCCAGATTATCTTAATACTTTTCAATGGGGAGTGTATCTACATATCTTGCTGAAAAGCATGCATACAAGTCTGAGCCTCTCCTGACTGGTTGCCCTACAATGCCATAAATAGCCAATGGTGAAATCCGAGGATAGATTACTATTTTGTAAGGGGCATATCATCAACAACCGGCGGTAATTATTGCTAAGCACACTTAGCGATAAGATAATTATCGCCGGCTACCGCTGGTTTCTATCAGCAACGCTTATCTCCAATGCGATCGAAATCCAAGCGTTAGCCACCAAACTGTGCGATTATCGCTGGAAATCCAACGATAATCGCACAGGGAACGGCGATACCTTGATGATAGGGCATGCCATACTTAGACATAATATCCACCTTCCATTGAATATTATGACTAAGTCAACCTGAGAGCAGGCGTAAGGAGAGTAGTGATAACCAAGGTTAGCACTACTTTTCTTATCGCTATGCTCTTTAGCGTGCAGCTTGTAAATAGGAGAAATGTAGCTTAGCCACATTTCTCACGGTATTTTGGGATGGAACGCCCACTTTGCATCTTATTAGAGATGCAATGCTGGGTGTTCAGGGACAGGGCGTTAAGGCAAGGATTCACGTGATAGCGTGACCTTACTAATAGGGCAACACAATTATCGCTGCTTTCCGGTTAAAAACGGCCGCTAAAGCGGCGATAATTGTCTTGATGATATGCCCCTAAATACCTTCACGTTTGTACCTGCTCATTACCTCGTTGGTATATTAGAGGAAAAGGCGATACTTACCTAAGACAGCTTAGACTTCAGTCTTAATTTAAGCGAAATCTATTGGCTGCCGTTACAAGGTACTCACCCTTGACACATCTCTACTCTTCGTGCTTTGTAATATGCTATAGCGCTCCGTTCACTTTGTCTGCAAACCTGAGGAGGTCTTGTCTATACATTTGGTTTTACAAGAAATATCAGGCAGATACTTGCGTTTATGGCTCACTGGTGTGGCAAACCAGTATACAGCCTGTCATGTCTAGGTATTGGGCTCAGGTCAAAGTTAGGTCCCTAATGGCCTGAATTTACGATTATGCAGAAGTGTGCATTCATATCCCCCAAGAAGTGGCTCCACGATGCTAATCTGTTGACAGGTGTTCAGTGCACATAAATATATGCTTAACGTTTAACATCACTGCTGGTAGTATCAGCAAATAAAGGTTGCTTGGGCGTGGAGTTCATGTTGTGTCATTTGATCACTAACTAGTCCACTTTGATGCGTGCTGTTTCAGAGGGGTGAGCAGAAAACTCACTTTTATTATGTGTAATCTTCAATTTGTAGTAAAAATAAAGGTAATATCTCAGGGTCAAGCTGGTGTTAGTATAGGCATGGTATGGTTAGCTCTCTCGAAACTCTACAATTCATAGAAGAAAAATGGCGTCCATCTTCAAAGTATTTTATGTATTAGAACCATTCTTTTTCTGCTTATTTTGCCTAGCATACTATTATGAAGTGAAATGATAGAGCACATTACACCCAAGGGCATCTAAGTGCTGTGCCTGAAAAACAGAGATCATCAGCACAAAAAGCAAGGGAGCCTACGATGAGAAAAGCCATGTTTCAAAAACATTCTTGAATAAGACAAAGGAGTCAAGTCTAGCAATGTGGGCAGGCAGGGAATTCCATACCTTGGCAACAGCCCCAGAAATGAGCTAGCCACCCCATCTGACTTCACGGAACCTAGGAATTGACACTTTCCTGGCTGAGAAAGATCCGAGTGACCTGCCTGGGATGTCCCAGTTGAAGAGGGTGAAGAGATGTTTGGACCTTTTGTGGTGGAGAGCTAGGAAGATTAAGCAAATAGTTCTGAAAATAATGCACTGCCTTATAGGAACCAATGCAGCACTCTAACGCCATTTCTAACTGACATTCACTTGGGAATGATAAGAATAAGATGTGCAGCCACGCTTTTGTACCACATGCAGCTTGTTCAGTGAGGAGGCATTAATGTTCAAAAAGAGGGCATTGCAATAATCAAGGTTGGTCTAGACTAATGCAATGGCCACAGAGTGACGCAATTCAACTGCAATAAAAGGAAAGACGTCCTACGAGTCCTAATTTAGTGAAAGCAGATACTCATGATGCAATTGACCTGTAAGTCAAAGTTCAGGGTAGTGTTGAAGATTACCCCAAGGATTTTGGCCACTTTAACAGGAGTGGTCAAAGGACAACATTCTTCAGGCCACCAACTGCAAGACCAAATGGAATCTAATGCACTAAACACCAGAACCTCAGTTTTGTCTGTGTTCAATTTACGAAAGTTTCTTGATCCAGATGTTAATCTGGGTCATGCACAGATTTAACTTGTTAGCTGCTAAGGGTAAATTATCGGAGATGAATACAATAATCTGTGTGTCATCAGGATATGAGAGTGCCTGAAAACAGCAAGAGAGTACCAATTCAGCAAGAGAGGTGACACACAGATTAAAAAGAGTGGGGCTCAACAAGGACCCTTGAGGGACCTTGCAGGGAAGACTAAAAGCTGTAGCATTAAAGCCACCACAGCTGACAACATGCACCTTGTTTGTGAGGAAGGAATGGCAGAGATTAAGAGCTTTCCCTCTGACACCTGCCTTCTGAAGGCGTCTGCCAGGCACACAGGTCAGACGTCTCAAAGGCTGCTGGCAGATTCAGCAGTACCAAGTCAGGCGCCCCACTCTGATCCACCTGCCTGATACTATCAGTGGCAGCCACCAGTGCTGTTTTTGTACTATGACCTCTTCAAAAGCCATTCTGTGAAGGGTCCAGAATGTTGCCTATCTCAATGAACTTCACTAATTTCTTATTAAGGTATTTCTCCAGGATTTTGGCCGGTGTAGGTAGAAGTGAGATAGAACGGATCAACGCTAGGCTTTTTTTGAGGAGCGAATACAGTAGCCTCCTTCCAGGGTTAAGGGAAAATCCCTGAATTAAGGGCATGATTGAGTACACGCTGTAAGGTTTTGGCAACCCAATCAGGTGCCAGCTGCAGATGTTTAGGTGGAAAAGAGTCCACTAGAGACCTTGATTTAAGGCTCATGAGAAGCTCCTTGGGTTTCCACTCAGAAATGGAAGAAAAGACAAAGAGCTTCAAGGGCTCGGTGGGGATGGCTAATGCTTGCATCAATATACTGGGTTCCACAGATTGGGGAAATTCAGAGTAGATCTTACATTTTTTGTCTCTTAAGTGGGTGGCTACTCATTGCAAAAATCTTGCAAGGGCTCAGTAAGGAAAGGAGTAGACGGCTGAGACAATTCTTTAACAACTCTAAATAATTCTTTAGAGGAGTTACCTGCCCTTCTAATCTTGTCTGTGTAGTAGGTTGATTTAGCATGGTCGATAGCACATTTATATTGATGAATAATAACTCTGTGGCTTATTTTATCAGTAGTGTTGAGATTCAGTTGCCATTTCCGCTCTTGTTGTTCTTGTAACTTTTGTAGATCATCAGTAAATCAGGGCGTGGAAGGTTTGAATCTAGTGGGGCACCTACTTGTCAGAGGGTCAGCAATGTCAAGGGTGGCCCCAATTATCTCCATTAAGCTGTATTCAGGCTTTCAGGTGTATTTGACAGACTTAATCCAATCGCTTGGCATTATTACTTTAGTTCAGATAAATGATTACAGTACTTGCTTGCTGTTATACTCTTTTTAAATGGAAAATGAGTTTGGTATTGTTGAGACGTGTATGATTTTATAGGATGTTTTTAATATGGTGTATCTTTTATGACCTGTCTTCGGAAAGACGAATAAAGATAGAATTGATTGATTGACAGATTTAATCCTCGATCCCTTATCAGAAGGTACAGAAAATGAGAAAAACCAAAAACTCCTAGCATTGAATTACCATATCCCCTACACTCTGATTATCAATCATGGTTGGGAGATATTCGCCTTCCATAACTGACTAACTGTGAACCTGTGCAACCAGACACCATCACCATGGTCAAATAAGTCTAACATCAAGAATAGATTATATGGAACAAAGACAATATCTAGAAAACAAAAATAGAACTCTGTATCCTACAACGCAAAGGATGAAAATCAAGGGAAGAGAAAGACAACAATATGTAATCCCATTATAATACAGCTTGTAAAGTGGCCATAAAAAGACTCCACTGGTTCACACATATATAATGGATGCAGTTTGCCATAGACGGATATCTACCCAAGATTCTAGGAGAGTTCTGCAACCCAGAGTGCTACAATGTGAAGATTCCACAATTGCAAGCCTTCTGCAACAAACTCTCCAAAGAGCTCATCTCACAAACTAAAAAACTAGATGACCACCTCTAGGGCGGCAAAGCAGTTAACACTTATCTTCCAATCAGCACGACTGTCACAGACAGACCCTATCAATAAACAATTTCTTACTACATTCAGCACACTCTCTGAAGAATAATTCTAAGCCCTATGAAGGCAAACAGGTCATAAAGTTTTCCAGCTGACCCAGCTCTGAAGTATCCTCACATTTATCTTTCTAATAACCTGTGCTAGGGCAGTAGCTAGAAGCATACTAAATAAGGACTTGGAACTACGATCCCTACAATTCACTTTGAAGATCTTCCACATCAGACTACCTCTCAGAAAAAAAACCTTGACCTATCCAACCCAACAAAATATAGACAAGTATCTGTTGGACCATTTTTGGGTAAATTGTTTAAAAGCGCAGTGATTACTCAATTCTAAAACTGTACCCAAAGAAAACAACCTGGTGTAGGATGAACAATCGGGAATTAGATAAGGCAGAGATATAGAGACAGCCTGCGTATCCATACGGGACACATTAAAACTCACTGTGGATCAGGGTGATCATAGCCTGTCCGGTGCCAGTTCGCACATGTCAATGAAGTCACACGTATCACTTCTACAGCATGAAAACACAGAGAAGCATCTTCCTGTATCTTGTAAACCAACAAAATGTACAAGCTATCCTTGCCCTAGTCATCACCAAGGTATAGTTTGGTGGACCTGCTTCCTTGTAAGCAAACTACATCAAATTCAGAATGCTGCAGCAAGACTCCTCCTTCATTTGCACTTTAGGGAACACATGGCAACTGTCCCACAAGCCTTTCACTGGCGCCTTGTAGCTAGACAATCAATGTTCAAGGAACTCTGCATTGTTCACAGAGGTATACCAAGAAAAGGACCAACAAAGGACATGTAAACAAAATGAACAAAACTGGACAGTGCACTCCAGATGACCACAATAAAATGTTCTTCCCCCTTACAAAAAAACATCTACTGGAGGATCGGAGTCCAAGCAGCAAAATTCTAGAACATATTGTCAGCAAAATACGAAGTGAACAGCAGGATCTGAAATACAGTAGAGAGGTGAAAACCTGGCTATTTCCTAAATAAATGCAGAGACTAATGGGCCGAGTAAACTGCCTAGAAGAACCTACTAAGTTTAACGGCAACTGGCAATCCACTTACGAGATGCTGATGCTGAGAACTGCCCCAGACATCCCGTCTGGGCCAGATGCAAATTGACCTCCCACGGTTATCAAGCAACCACAATAACATTTCACTATGGCTTTATAGTGATTATCGCCAACATAGGTTGGGATTTATTAACCAAGAAATCTTCAAAGCATGACATATAACTCATCAACAATAATCTTCTAATAGTCCACTATTTTCAGCACTCAAATACCATCTATCTAGGTGCCCATAGTGACTGAGATTCACCACCTATCTTGCCTTGCCAAATGTCCACGTCTGCAGGCCTACTATACTAGTTGCGATGTATGGTGGATATGTGTTACATATGTGCTAAGTAGGTATTTGTTATACCACACATGGGTAGTGAAGTATTGTGATAGGTATTTGTAACTTTGGAGGCACATGTCAGCCTTTTAATATGTGTTCGCTCAATATACCTCTCATAGAGGTCTGACTAGTGCTGGTTTTTGGACTTGCACTTACACATCAGCCACATTAGCATGCCACTAAATGACAATTTTGGTTGTCCCAATTCTGCACCATGACTCAGGTCCTATCCACATGGTGACATTGATGCAGGTGCAATCTGGACTATGTCCTTGGCCTGTTGTCTTCAAGAAGTCCCCCTGGTTTGGATAGCCACATCTGCTGGGTGCCGGTGCAGGGCAGCCTTTACATATCTAAGACTGTAGTTTTTCTGAATCTCATTTATCTGCCCTTTCGTGTTGTGATGTGTGAAGGGGCAATACAGTGCTTTTGCAGTGTAGTAGTTTATATTTTGCCAAAGACATCCATACAGTTGTATTGTCAGTGTCTCACCAGAAGCTAGCTTATGTACAATGTGAGGGTGTCACAGAATATGATAACTATGTAATTTGTGAGGAGGTGATGTTTTGTGACACTGTTTTCTGTACTCTTCTTTACACCAGTTTCTGAGCTGTGTACACATGTGCATTTTGTCACTGATCTGGACATAGGGATAACCATTCAGATGTGGTGAAACATTCATTCAATGTTGTTGCATACAGGGACCCACTAGATACGTTTGGACCAGGGGTACAACACACTTAGCCTTATCCATGGTGTTGTGTCTCACTGGATTGGGTATATAGTGTGTAAAACCTATTAGTGATGTATAGTGTATGTCAAAGCCAAATGGAGTTTTTTCAGTCAGATGATGTGGAATGTATGTCTATTTTCACCAGGGATGTTTGACCTACACACACAGACACATGCACACCCTCTCTGTCTCCTCTATTATGCTAGACTTGTCCAGTTTTGTGCAATGTGTTTTTAAATGTCTTTAATGTTCTCCTCAACAGGACTTTGATTTGGATAAGTGTGCAGTGGGGTCTCTCACAAGTGTATGGGTGAAATGCATGAGTGGGTGGCGTACAAGCATGTAAGCTGTACATATGTGATAGCCATATTGCCCCACCCAGACAATATTTTTATGACATAGCACAATATAACTGTATGTATTGACACAAGTTGCATTACATCTACAAGGATATAGTGCTGTTGAATTTGTCATTGGTTGTTACTTGCATTAGGTCTAGCATGATATTTATGGCGAGCAGAGCAGATGCAGCAGCAGCAGAACTTGTAGAATAGGCTCCATGTTGGCACAGGAAGTGAGAAAGCTGTGTGGAGGTGGGAATCGGACTTATAACCCTACCTTTCCGCCAGCTCCGATGAGGTGGTTGGTCCGATGAGGTCGGCTCATCTGAATGACGCTTCGTAATATGGCAGGGGTCCGCAAGCTTTATGGATATGACCTCAACTTTTTATAGGGAGAACAGGACAAACTGTGGAACATCCTCTTAACCCTCATATGGACATTATGTACTAGTTACGTGACTTTCACCTAAACATGTCTGCAGTGGTTCACTACAAATTTTGAAGGGCATAGTTCAGACACTGGATGGGAGGGTAGTCCACCAAGGGTTTATTTTGGCCTCTTTCTTGTATACCCTATACAGAAATTATCTGTGACATTTCTTGCCTTTCAATGGTACAGAATTCCTCAAAGTTGAAAATCGTCCCCTTCGTGTGTTACTTTACGCAGGCAGGCCTGTTTTATTAGCTAGAACGGCACAAGGGCTGCAAAAGCACTTGGATTTATTGGTAGCTTTTATGGACAATCTTGTTACCTGACAACAAACTATAGTAGGACCTAGGACAACCAGGTCAAGAATGTTCTCTGTCCAAGGCCAGGAATTGTCCAGAGTAAACACTTTTACCTATTTGGGGGTCTTGTTTGATCTGGAAGGCACTTGAATCCCTCTTCTAAACTCTAAGAAAAATCTATTTATGCAGACAATTTGTTCTGTTTCAGACTTTTCCTCTAGGCTGTGGGAAAAAACTCTGAAAGCTCTGTTAGTGATTTATGAGGCAAAATGTGTGTCTGCAGTTGTATTTGGTAGTGACATCTGAGGTTACCTCGACAGCACAGTGTTACAGACCGTGAAAAATGAATTTGCAAAACGTTTCCTGAATGTGGCCGAATCTACTCCTGCGTTTATTGTTCACCAAGAGCTGGGTCGTAGTTATCTTCCTGATGTATTGGCTTTGCGTCCCCTTTTAAGAAGGGGGAGGTTCGAGACGAAATTGAATTAAGACATACTGCACGATTGTCTCTCCCTTGACAAGGTCGGTGTTATTCTCTGGCTGTCATTTACTTGCTAAACATCATGAAATTACTAAATCTGATTTGGCCTGGACAAGAAAAACCTTTCTGTCTGCTGCCAGGTCGAAAGAGAAGGTAAACAATGTTCCAAGCCCTGTGTTGGAACTTATCTTTGAAAAGAGTGTTTCATGCTGAGCCTTATTTCATATTGGTAACCAACATCAATCACCATTTCTTGTTAAATGGCTTAGGCTGAAGTAAGCAAAGTTGTTCCTGTCCGTCTCAAAAGGTTAGGTTGAGTTAAAAAACGTAGGGGCAGATTTACAAGCCCCTTGCGCTGCCAGTACGCTTTCTGTGATGCACTGGCAGTGCATTTCACTGCCCTATATTTACAAGGACAGGAAAAGCCCCCCTCCGTGGCTATTCCTGTCCTTGTAAATACGGCCCCTTTCCACGTACTGTTGAAAGGGGCATTCCGTTGGTGATAGCGTGGGTGTTCCCACGCAACACCAATGTAACCAAACATATTTCACAGATTTACGAGGATTTGTAAACATGGAAATGCGTCCATATGCTACGCCACCCTAAGGGTGGTGTAGAGAGGCGCAACAAGGAGAAATGTTTTAATTTCTCTACGTTTTTTTCCTCCTTCAAAGCGTGCTGCATTCTACAGCATGCATTGAAAGAGGAAAATGCATGTGGTGATTGTTTTTACACAGGAAGGTGCCCCTTCCTGCACAAAAACAATCTCCTCATGACGCAGGCATCCTTGCACATTGTTGCAAGGATGCCTGCGCCGGCCCATGGCAGCTGTTTGTGTGCCAGCGCAGGGGCGAGCACAGGAATGCAACATATCATTGTAAATATGTTGCATTCCTGTGCTCTGAAAGTATCACAGCATGGCGAAGCCAAAGGGTTTGCGGTGCCAACCTGCGGCACCTTCTTGAAAATCTGCCCCGTAGAACCTTGTGGTTGCGACCATGTGATGTGCCTCCACAAAACATTACACTTTTTTTGTCATCCTGTAATATTTATAATTCCTCTTTAAAATATATATATTTTTTTCAAGTGAGCCCAGCTATGATGTTTTTACAATTGTTGAATAATGATTTAACGTGTTACTCTGTTGCATGTTTTCTAATCTCTGCCATGAAACTTATATGTTCATTTATTCTGTGATTTTATGAAGTTTGTGTTGTTGTATAGTTGTGTTCTTTTATGGATTTTAAGGTGAAATCTGAAAAAAAATCAATGAATGAAAAAGGCTTTCTGTATACTTATACATATTTTAGATCATCACTGACACAATCACCTCACTGCTTCTGCAATGAATCTGATTATTTTTTTCTGCCAATTCTCTGGGTATAATATCAATAGGTAGACATGTTAGGTGTTACCCATGACCTGCACTATCACTTTAGCCATTCTTTGCAGTTTCCCTATACCCTGGATACTGCAGTGCTTGAAATATTTAGTCATCTTATGAAATAGAGGCTTGAGTATATGGTAGAAGATAGCTTTGGTCCATTGTTATCCCATACGCAGAATGACTCCACCCTCTGGCCCAGTTGATCCCTTTGAGGTAGGTTTCTGGCCACTAAGATGAGGGTAGCACTGCATCACAATAATATATTTGAAATATTACATCTTCTGATTCAAAAATTCTTTTTAACACAAGTAGATTTTGGCATTCAGTTGTCTGGCTGGTGAGTATGCTGCCTGAGATTAGATCCCCTCACGCTAAATGCCCAAAAATGTTTGGGGGATTGTGACTCTCCTATGTGCACAGTTACTGCTTGCTCCTTAAACTCTCTAAGACGACAGTTTTCCCCCCCAGACGTGTACAAATGCCTGTGTGTATGACTATGCAATGAGACACAATGCAGGGAATTTAGACCGTGGATATATTACATGCACATAGGATGGACCCAGAACATCTGCCGGATCCAATTGCCAAATACATGCTTGTTGCAGTTAGGCAAACAAATTGTGGAAGGTCAGTCAGAAACTGCATTCTTGTGCTAAGCTATGGTATAATACTGATATGCATAGGAGGTTCCCTGGTCCAATGGAGGAAATGGAGCCAGCGGGACAATTTCACATCTGGACCAATGTTTCTCAGAAGACAGGTTTAAAGCATTTCACTCCCTTGTAGAGGAATTTGATTTAGGAATGGGATATGCTTGGCAGTATCACCATCACTCCTGCTTTATGAAGGAGTGTGTTGACTTTTTTACCAACTAGACCATCTCAAGAAGTGGGGACCTTTCAGGGGGGTGATCTCAGGTCTCTGTGGCTTTTTGATTGAACCTGTATTCTCCAAATTGACAGAACATTATCTCAACCAGCTGGTGAATGGTCTGCCATGCTCAATGACTCAAACTCAGCTTCTTAGCAAGACAGGGTAAAGCTCTCATACTTTAAAATGTTACACTATAGGCAGCAACCCCGAGACTTGAGAGAGCAGTTTTACTTCTCCATTTTCGCTGCTGTGGATGTACCCACTTTACCGTGATCTAATTCATATATTCTGGCATTGTCTCAAGCTCCAACTGTACTTGCCCAAGAGTGGACACAGCTGTCTACTACTCATGGCCCTCCCATTTTTGCCTTGGCTCAGCTTGCCATATTAAATGAAATGGAAGCTGTGACCAGTCTTTCTGTCGGTGGATGTAGGCGGATGGCGGCGACACTGGAAACAGCCAGGGTCTGCGTCCTGCGACACTGGTGGAAGACTTCAGATAGACTCTAGAAGGGTGGCAAAACAAGATATTTTCAGATTGCTGCATGCATATAAGGGCAATGGCCAATTGAAGAAACACGGGCATGCACCTGCATCATTTACCATGCAGGTTAATACATTATGCTTACTCTGCACGTCTTATAATAAATTGCTCCACATGGCCAAACCCACCCCACTACTCCTATAAATGATCATTCTGCACTGTAATTGTGTGACTATGGATATTGTGGTGCCTCCACTGCTGAAATACAACATGTTTTCTACATTAACCTCTGGTCTTAACAGCTAACGAGGACCTGTTTGTTCTCCCCAAGATGAAATAACTCATGACTTTCACTACTCCTTGTCCCCACGTGCTTATCTTTGCCTACCCAGCATCATTCAAGGGCACTGATTTATATGTATATCTCACAGCCACTGTTCGAGGGCACTCGCTTATATACATCTCACTGTCAGTGTCTTTGTTGCTTTGCACATTCTATTCACTAATTTTATGCATTGTGGTCTCAGTGTCAGTGTTACCACCCTTTGCTGTGATTGCAGTTACTGTGTGCATACTGGTCAATTGTGTTACCATTGTATTTACATGTTTTTTGCATACTGTCAGATCGTTTTACACTAAGGATACCTAAATAAATAATTGTTTTAACAACAAATAAGAGACCTGTTGAAAATTCACAATTTACAGGGCTCCACAGAGCTAATCAGTTCCAGCAGCCAACGAAACTTTATACCTATGTGTCTAGCTTTTTCAACAAAACTGCCTGGATTGAAATTCCTCAAAAGCAGTATTCTGAAAATGCCCACCTCCTGGCAAAATCGACTCTGCAACAGACGCTCAGAGTGGCTAAACACGGGTTTGCTAGTCGGTATTAGGAAGGGACCTGCCAAGGGCGTCCATTCCAAATAGTGAGTGGCAGGGGCATGTACGATTGTTTTGCGACCGGACTGCTGTCCTAAAAGAATAAAAATTTACCACCATACTCAATTTGCTGGTAACTCATTCACACACAGGAAGGGGTCCTCAAGAGACCTCTTCCCTTTTGTGTATGTGGACACCAACATTTTGTAAGAGCAGGCAGTGGTCCCATGGACCACTGCCTAGTCTTGAAGAATGAAAAGGTAGCTTTTCACTTAAAAAAAAAAATCCCCCTTTACTTTAAGGAAAACAGGCTGCATTTAAAAAAAATTGCTGTATTTTTTGTAAGAGCAGGCAGTGGTCCCATGGACCACTGCCTACTCTTGAAGAATGAAAAGGTAGCTTTTCACTTTTTAAAAAAAATCCCCTTTCCTGTAAGGAAAACAGGCTGCATTGAAAAAAAATTGCTGTATTTAAAAAGCTATCACAGACATGGTAGTCTGTTGACCCAGCAGGCCACCATCCCTGTGATTACAGGCCATTCCCAATGGGTAGTAAATTGCGACCTGCCTCATGAATATTGATGAAGCAGGTCAAGTGCAACCCATTGGGAAAAGGTAAATGTGTCTGAGACACATTAGTACATTTCATTTTGCGAGTCCCTAATGCGAGTCACACAAAATCTCAATTAGAGACTCTCAAAATTAAATTGTCGTAAATCTGGCCCTATAAATGTTACATTTGGCCTTTACCAAACTAAAGCCATGTCATTCTGGAAAGGGTGTGGATGAGCTTCATAACCAGCCCTTCCAATGCAAGTGATCTGTCCAAAGGAGGTTATTCGAGGTTCCTAACCCAAGATGAGATAGAGCCTTTTCATGTGATGTCAGTTTCTGATCAAATGATATATGAGGGAGGCAATCACAAGAAGATGCATCACAACTAAATATTCCTTTATTTTTTGTTGCATTCCTCACCCCATGCTAATATTTTTTTTCAGAAATGTTCACTTCTTCCAGTTGGATCTTTTACTGAAATTCTACGTTTGAGATTCATCTTGGGCTCTTTTCTCTTTCTAGATGGGAGTTTGGTGCCTCTCTGATTTCTTCAGTATTTATCTCCATCTTTAATTAAGAGCTACAAGATTGCCAAGGAGGATTAACCTCTTTCTTTTTTTTTTTAAACTGGGACTTGACATCTTTCACAAATAATATTCTGTGCAGGATGGCATCATGGCTACAGGGAGAAGTCAAACTTGTCTCAGGCAAACAAGAAAACTCACATCCTTGCTTAGCATTGAGTCCTTAACAATCAGTAGCTATTCCCTGCCAGTAGCCCTGGTTAATGTATGTGGCATACTGCATCATTCTATACTTAATGTTTGCTACCCATGGTGTAATGGTCATCCTGGAATAATGTTGCTTTCTGAGTGTGCACCATGAATATCGATCCTAGAATATCGATGAGGCACAATATCACGATCAAAATATTGGGGACAATATTGACATATAATAAGTCTAGATTTTCTTTTGATAGCTTGTTCCTCGATATTCTGTCCTTGAAGTTGGTGCACCAATATATTCTGAGTGTCGATATTCAGTAGTACAATGACTTTCTATCAGCATATCATGGATACAACTGACCTGTTTGTGTGTAGCTTAGGTGTATTAGTAGTCCTGGACAATGCTGACCATTTTTCACATATTGTTGGACTTTTGTTCCTAATGTGGCATGCTTGAAATATGTTTTTGATATTCCCTGGTGTTACTGTAGCCTGGGCCAATACTGGGGGAAACTTTGTGATAAGGGGCTATATCTGGCATAACTGTGACCCTGGCATACGGTGCCTCTTTGACACACTTGGGGTCATTCCTCACATAATTTTATCCATGTGTTGATAATGCTCTATCTTGGCATATTGTGGTAATTCCTGACACACATGTGTCTATCAAGGGTATAATGGTGACCTTGGACTAATGGCACCCATCATTCATACTTACTGTGAGTGTTCATGACGTAATTGCCATATAAGGGGGTTTGATGTAATGGCTACATCCATGACACATTCTGGCTATCCCTAATATAGTGGCAATAGAAGTATTTGCCCCATGATGAAGAGACAGATGATATTTGTAAGCCAAAATTATATCTACTAAAAATGAGAAACTTTAATATTGTAATAAAATTGTGATTTGCTCATGAACATGCCACGTTTTTGTTTGGGGAATTTAGGCACGTGTTTCCAAACTGCTAAGTCTATATTTGATAATATTTTTTTTTGTCAGAAACTAGCACGTTGACATTTGGGGACACAATTCTTGCATTTCAAAAATATATTTAGGGCTTATATGACAATTATAGTTTATGGTAAATGTGGGAAGCTTATTATTAATCTTGACTCTTTGGTACCAGAAAGCACTTATAGCAATGACTGTTGTATTTTAACTTGTGATTAGGCCATTTATCATCTCCCGTGATAAACGTTTTCGTGATATTACCACCACTGCTTTCTGAAGCCTGAGCAAGTAGCTCCTTGAATGGCCAGTTATTGAGAGATTTGACTACAATTAGATTTTCTCACCGCGACCCTTCTAGGAATATTTTTACTCATACAGATATGGCTAAGAATATAGCTGGAAGGTAAGGTGCTGAGTGGAAAAGGAAAGAAAATTGTATACAGAAGTGAAGAAAGATGCCATGTACATTTTGAAAAATGAAATGTCTTGCCATATTGTGTGACATGATTTTTTAACTATCTGTAATGTTTATAGCAACATAGTCATCTTTAAGGAAAATTGTGCTAAAATGCACTTTTTAGGCACAATATTTTAAATGTTTCGACGGATAAAGTAGACTCAGTATGAAACATTCTGAAAAAATGGAAGGATAAAATTGGGACTATACCTCTACTGCCCTTTCAGAACCTGTAGATCCACTGGTCAGGGCCTTTACTTTTGGTGAGTATGCTTTGGAAAACAAGGTACTTTCTGTAGTGAAAGTTTGATGTGGCTGTAGGTCCAAATGTATTCTCATTGGGTTTGTTGCCCTCAACGGATCCCAGCATTGAGTCAATTGCTATTGATTTTGTGTTGCTGATGTGACAAGACAAGAGCGTTCACTCTCATCACGTGATTGTTTTAGCTATTCAATGGGCCTCACTCTTTGCTGTGTGTGTCCATGAGATATAGAGAGGGTATCCCATAATATCTCTGGAAGGGGGTTAAGTGTAAGGTTCCTCATTCCATGTCGAGACAGTGGCATTGGTCCCACTGCCTTTAGGTCACTACAAAGAGGAATCTGCTCTTGAATGGATTGCGGGTTTGATTTATGTCATTATCCTTAAGTCAGGAGTACCAAATGACACTATGCTAACAGAGGTTTGATGAACTATCTATATTCTATAGCAAATATTTATCATACTGTTCTAGTGTCTCACCAGTTCTCTGTTTCTTTCAAATTATTTTATTTTTCGGTGGGACTTGATCTCAGGCAGTATGAGATGCTCCCGTGGTTAGAATCTTGACCACACCTTGCCGGTTATATGCGTCTTTATTAGCAGGTCTCCTATCTCCCCCATAAGATCCCTAGGCATTGTTTGTACACTGTTTCCCATCGAGAAAGTTCTGCTGGTGTACTCTTGTGCTCCTTCTTTTACTTGTTTGTACATTCGGGTACCAGTGTATTATTTGGTAAAACTGCCCTCCTCTGGGAGGATAGCCTCATGAACTTCTAAGTATAGGCTTACTATGAGGGCTGAGTGTAGTGCATGCAAGGTGGTTGTCTGCATAGGGTGCTGGGGGACGTTTTCGAACTATGTATTATAGCCTTATGAAGAACTCCGAAGAGGGATGAAGAGGAGGTAAGGCTCTGATTACTTACCAGTAATCTCACTCTTTTCCGATACAGCCTTAAGACCCCGCTCTTCCTCATGTGTGATCCGTCTTCAACCATTGTGGTTCGGCAGGGATGTTTTTTTTGTGGTTTTAAAAAAAATATTTTTTATTGTTTTTTTCTTACAACCTATAACATATCGATTAAGGGTAACAGCCCAGACTGGCTAAGTTACTGGTAGTACAGTTTCACAAAATCTATGCTTGGCTGCCCCCCCTATCCACTGTTCCAGTGAGAGGAAAAGAGGGGTGTGAAAGGGGGAAAGAATAGGAAATTAAGATGCAGAGAAAAAGGGGGTAGCATACCAGAAGATTACTAACTTCTCGATGGAGTTTTGATCTAGTGGGGGAGGGGGGGTGGGGGGGGTGGCTTTGAACCACTTGTCTGCATTTTGTTAGCACTGTTCATGGCGGTTCGTCTGGGTCTAGGAGCTTGTCCAAGGACGCCCACATGCCCCTGTGGGATTGTCTCCATGGGGTGTTTCGTTAAGCAGTGTTGTCAGCTCCTCTGAGGTACGTCACCCAGTTGAGCCAACACTTGAAGGCTGCCTTGGAAGTGTCTTGCCATTTGGGGAGTACTATTTTGACTGCTGCTGTTAGCAGGAGATCTAGTAGGTCTCTGTCCTGTTGAGAGTCCAGCTCTGTTGGTATGAATGCCGTGTTAAGTGTAGCACAGTCCTCTTTTATTGTGCATCCTAACGTTTTATTTATGAAGGTGAATATTCTGTCACAAAAATGTTTAACCTTGGGGCAGTGGTAGATAAGGTGTGCCAGGTCCCCTTTTTCCTTGTCGCAGTTCCAGCACTGGTCGTTTTCCCAAACAGTACTTCCTAGTGATAGACAAGGTTTTTAAGTCCACTTGATGAGGTAGAGGAGTTGAGTTGTTTGGTGTAATTTTTTTTATTTATTTATTTTATTATATTTAACAGAGCTTGTTTGGTGTACATTTGAAGGGCTTTGTCTGTGAAGAGGAAGAGCATGAGTGAGTGGTCTGATGATTGTCTGTAAATGAATGGAACAGTTTCCATTACACAATTCTTCCTTTTTGGGGCCAGATGTGGGAGTTAGGTTGGCCGTAGCAGTAAGAGGTGAGTTTCCTGCTGCAGTGCAAGGAGCTCTGACATGCCTCCGGATCTACTGCCACATTAAGATGATATGTCATTATTACAAAGAAAACATAACTGACCCTCTTTGTGGTAAAATGTAGCAAATAAGGTATTTAAGTTCCTTGAAGCAGAGAAATAGGTGTTTTTCGAGTACAGCCAAATCAGAGCCGAGCCCATGTTGCTCACCCTTCAGTATTGCACCTACATTTACCGTCAGTGCCAAGAGGCCACACTGCAGGTGAACGAACACCAATGAGAGTACAAAGCCCTGTAACAATGAAGCTTATATCTAAGGACCAGATGCATCAAAGGGTTTTACCCATTCTGTGTCTATGGGAAAATATGTTCATGCATATGGGCCTAAGTGTTTTAAATAACACGCGCACAGTGGGAGAAAAGACTTTTTGCACGCTTTATTCTCTGTGTTTTGCCTCAATCTGTAACTGCGCCCTAAAACACACCTTGTAGCTGTCGGGAATTGGATTTGCGCTAGGATGCATGAGCGTAGCAATCCTTAGTGCAGCAGGTGCAATAGCACCGGGGCCTGAAGCCAATCGAACCCTGGCTATTGCTGTATTTTACTACACCAACAGCTGGCATGGGGGGCTTTTTTCTTGCCTGCACCATGTCCCACGCATCCCTGCTACGATTCTGCCAGGATGTTTACATGCCAGGTTTTAACAGAGGGCCTATTTCGGTAAATGATGTGAAGGCATCTGTTGTTTGTAAACGTTTAACAGGAGGCGGTGTGTGTGAAAGGGAAGTCTGCAAGTTTTGTGTAATATTGGCGCGTTGCCAGCTGGATGCACTGCCTGCGTCAGTGAGAGCTGCCAAATACTTGAATAACTGACTAATACTTCTGGTACTGTAAAGGTGGATAAAGAGCACAGTAACATGAACCATTTAAAGACCTTCAAGTATTTCATTGTTGTATCCAGATCGAACTATAACAACCCAGAACATGCAAATATAACAGCGCATTATTTATTATAAAGACAGGGTGAATTGTGGACCTATAGCTGAATTGTTTATTCGTTGTATTTACCTACTATAGGCGGCAAATATATTACCAACAAGTGCAACTGGCTGTGGGTAGGTCGTCGGAAGCTCAAAATATTCATGAGTTGATATATACAGTGCACGCTAAAAAACAATGTTGGTGTAACATAGCAGTAAAAGTCGAACAAAATTTGGTTGCATACATTGGAAACATATTGCAATTTTGCAGCCTAAAAGACCGTCTACTTTGGCGCATCCTGCACTTCCACCCGTAATGCTTGGCCAAAGTTGTGAAATCATGGCCTGTCCCCTGAGCCGGAGACGGCATCAAGTACAGAGAGGTAGGGTGTCAGTGGTATTATCTGGCTGATGTTGGAATGTTTCAGGGGGCTGGGCACTACTGCAGGGTGGAGGGAGGCATTCATCATATCTGTAGAGTCTAATGCGGAATCTAGGAAGAATGAATTAAAGTAGGGTGAGCTGGGGCTCTATGCCTAAGACAGGCCGTTTTATCCTGTAGACCAGGCTGGGCATCTTGGGAGGCTCCAGACACCCCCAAGGGCACTGAGAGTTTGTGTCAATTGTGGCACGTTGCGAGTTAGCAAAGTATTGAGCTGCGTTTTAGCAATAGTTGGCCATAGCTTTTTTTTCCAGGCATAAACTAAAAAGATAAGTCTGCAATTTGCCCGCAGATTTTCTGAAAGTGCGCTGTTTCCTCACCTTGTACAACCCTTCCAGTTAGGATTGTGTTAAAGGCTTTAAGAAAGAAAGGGTCTAGATCAAGGGGTCATACCGAAGAAGTCTACTATAATGTTCTAATCTCCGGCCTTGGCTTTGCTGATCGAAATTGCGTCCATGATCACTATAACCTGAATGAACACAAAACTTTGCATTCAAGCTCTACCCGAGAGAGTCTTTATAATAGTCGCATTTCTGTGTATGCCGCTGAGTGCTGTTTTGAGTACTAAAGCAATGTGCAAAGCAATCTTTATGGCTATATGCACTTTAGGTAAGCTATGAACCTGGCGTCAACCCTGCGTTCAGACTTTCCAAAGCATCTTTGTAATTACGGGCCATATGTAGCACCCTATTTTGCATGCGCAAACAAGTTTGCAACACGTTTGTGCATGTAAAATGTCACAGGGCCATGTACAATTCCTAAATAGTGAGTCGCAATTTATTTGCAACTCGCTATTTAGGAATTGCGAGTCACTATTTGGAAGGGGGGTTCCCTTCCTACTAGCGACCCCAAAGCCATGTATGAATGTTTTGCGACTGTAATATCTTCAAGAGGGTGGTAATGCACTCGCAAAATGGATGGGGTCACCAGGGAAACCTTTCCCCTTTGCAAATGCAGGGGAAAATATTTTTTAGGGGCAGGCAGTGCCCTTGTAAATGCATCCCATTTTCCCTTAAGGCATTTAAAAAAAAAATCCTTTATTGTAAAGCAGTCCCAGACATGGTGGTCTGCTGAGCCCAGGAGGCCACTATCACTTGGAGGGCTAGCCATTCCCAATGGGGTCGCAAATTGTAAGTTGCTCATTAATATTTATGAGCCTCGCATTTTGTGACCCCATTGGAAATGGCAATCAGTGTCTCTGACACTGTAGTACATTGTAAATTGCTCCTTGCAATCAAGTGGAAATTGTGAGGCGCAATTTACAAGGGTTGTGCATCTGGTCCTATGTTTCTGAGGCTGCTCTTGTGGACTCTCACTTTTTTTTCGCTTCTAGCATCCTTTTGTTTTTTATTAATGATTTTACTCAGTACACCATTGACCAATGGACTCCATCTTCACATTATCCATTACTAGATATTAAAATTTTTATCAACAGGAATGGATATTGACGTGAAAATCCCTATCTATTATTTTTATACAACATGGCATGACTTTCATTTTCTAAAACTAAGGCCCAGATTTATAAATGTTTGTGTGAGGGCTCTCGCAATACAAAGGGTCACTCTGCAGTGCAGAGAATAGCATGGATCCACTTTCGATCGCAATAGATTTTTGCAGAAAGTTGACGCAAGTGCAGGTTAGCACTGTATCAGGTAGTATAAACCTCCTCTAACAAAGTGAGGCCACTTGAAACACTCTGAGAATTCCATTCAAACCCAAATGAACTAAGGGCCTCATTAATGAGTTTTTGCAGTGGGCAGCGCCGCAGGCCTTCCTGCGGCGTTCCCTACAGTAAAAGAAAAAGGCAGGAATGCGCTGAATCTATCAGAAATGGCACATTCGTGTCTATTCCCCCTGTGCAGGCACACAATGGGCTGCCATGCGCCAAGACAGGCACCTGTGCACCATGGTCCAAGGGTGCCTGCATTGCGGGGATGATTTTGTTGAGCTGGAAGGGAAACCTTCCGCCACAAAAACAATCATAAGAGGCTTTTCCTCTTTCTATTTGTGCTGTAGAAGGCAGCACACATAGGAAAATGAAAAACGAGAAAAAAGCAAGATATTTCTCCATGTTGTGCCTCCCTTATGACTCCCATGGGGAGGTGTACGTTTTTGGTGCTGCCCCAGAGTTGCGATTTCTTGTAAATCTGGGGCAGTGTCAAAAAGTCATGGATGTTGCTGGGAATGCCCCCCCAGCAACACCCATTGCACGCCCCTTTAACGTAGAAAACTGCGTTAAAGGGAGCTATATTTTCAAGGCAGCATCAAGCCCAAAAAGTGGCTTAGTGTTGCCTGCCAAATATGGAGCAGGCTCCTGCGCCACCAGAGCGTCACAAAAAGTGAGGTACTGGAGGCGCAGTTTAAATGTAAAAACAGCCCATCAGAAACCATGTCAAATATTTTAAGCTTTGCCACAAACATATTAATACGGTACATCTAGTGCTCAAACATTTCTTATACCTAAAAATGTGCATTCATATTATCAAATACCAACGTAAAATAATTCGAAAATAAATCTATTCGCCCATGGTCAAAGAAACAAGAATAACAGATTCTGTTGAACCAAAAAGTAACGTGTGCCTCTCCTTAAATAATTGAACAAAACCATACACAATGTGCCACATGGACCAACCACCCACCTCCATAACACTGCAAGCCTGAGTTGTACTTCACCTCTGCCCCAGCCTCCCCGTCTTTGGTGTACTGTGTTGTTATGGTGAATTTCTTGTACTGCCTGCACTCAGACCTTTCAGCTCATGTTCATTTAAATTCCAATATGGAGCTTTGTTCTGAATTCCCTCTGAAGAGTGGTGTGAGGCAGGGATGGGTTTTGAGACCTTTATTATTTATTTGATATATCAAGGATTTAAAAGCCTACTTATCTACTTCCCACCTAGACATACATAGAATCATAGGCTCCCCAATCCCTACTTTACTGTAAGCTGATGATGCGGTATTGCTAACCCTCACCCCCAAAAGCACTGAGACATCAGGTAGACTGTTTTTTTTAATGCACAATCTGAACCTAAACACTAACTATTCTAAGTCACACATCATGACCTGTGGCCCGAGCAAACTAAGGCTAAATAAAATTAGTAATAATGGGCATGTTTTGACGACCGTTGACAACTTTTGTTATTTAGGGCTACATTTTAGTTCATCAGGGTCATGGAACCCCCAACTTGCTCAGGCCAGTGTTAAGTTAAACAAAATCATGGATATAGTCTGCAACCTCATTAAACCACATATTAGGGGGATTGTGTTTCCACCACTGAAAGTTTATAATTCGCAATGCATCAGTGTAGCCACCTACGGAGTTGGAGTCTGGGGTTTCAGTAAATGCTGTTCTATTCAGGCCAAGGAAATCAGCTTTTTGTGACAGTTGCTGAGTTCACTGCCGTCCACTTTCTAGTCTCAATACCCATTTTGATTTAAACCAGTGTTTCATTGAGGTTAAGATTTAACGGGCAACACTTTTATTATGGGTTAGTATTTGGTTGAACCCAGCTGCTAAGCTCTGTGAGAACATTATGTTTGATTGCCTGGTACAGGATAAGGACCGCTCCATAACCCAGCTGAGTTATATAAAGGATACTTTTGGTTCTCTCTGTATATTCTGGTGGTTTACTGTACCCAGGCATATCCCCAAAACTGCAGCAACAATGGAGGAGTACCCCCTAAGGGAAAAAATAGAGAAGGATCTCTACTTCTAGAGCATAAAGCTCAAGGTCAGCACAGTGTGCCCCAACCCGTTACCGGACAATGCATGTCCTTAAAGAAGACCCCTCACTCACCAACCTAGTTGGTGACATGCTTCATCATCGGGGTCCCACCCCATAGGCGGAGTGCCATAACTTTTGAACCTATCTCATTGCCTCTTTCTGTAAATACCCCAAAATCCAGCAGTTGCTGTATTTTCAACGCATTTGATTTTAAAATTTTGAAATAAGACGCCATGCCTGTCTATAACTATTGAATCTCCCCAGCGAAATATCTGACTTTTCCGTCTATTCTTGTTCTGTCATAGGAATCTCCCTTTTTAGCCAAGGGGAGCAGGTCCTTCCTGCATATTGGATCCCCCCGGGCAATTTCACTATTAGATTATCTTCCATTCACAGTTCCGAAATCACCAACGCGGTCGCCATGGTTACTATACCGCTATGTGCCACATGTCGACCTCCGCGTGATCGGAACTCAATCGGGCTCCACCTCCCTAGCGCTTTCTGATTGGCCCGGCCAGGGTCACGAATGGCGCCACGCCCACCCAGGAAGTAACTCATAGTTTAGTTTTCCCGGCACCGCTGATCCAACAGAACACGCCACGTGGCATTGTGAGCGGTAACCAAGTAGGTTTACTGCAAGATGAGCAGAAGCCGCAAGTAAGTGCAAATTCGTCGACAGACACACGAGGCGGCTCCACCGCCCAGCATCCCTGTGTTGCTCCGTGAGTACCCAAACAAGGGCAGTATTCTGATTTTTGTCTGCTTGCATTATTAATATTTCCCAGGTGACGGATACTTGCCATCTTGGATACTCCGATGCCCATGAAGCGGTAGTCACTGCATCGAGTGTAAGCATAGCAAGTCTTTGCTTTTCCCTATACCACGAGGTTAACAACAGTAGTGTAAACCGATCAATTGGCGGTCCATTTGTTTAGCCGCCAACATGGCAATCACATCCACTTATGCCCGAGCACGTTCGGCGCCGCATTGCAATGGCGATCACTCGTCTCTCCCTCCCTCCCACAATCCCAGTCGCCCTGGCGTATTATCACCCCCTCACGGCGCTAGGTTGTTGGATTCACCTCAATCACGCTCCGACTAATGCTGATGGAGCACTCTGTCTATCGTACCTGATGGACTACGGGCACAAACTGAAAATATGGTTTTCCGATAACATCACCTTATCTTGGTGAACTCACTCAGCACAATTATTGTTTTGTGTACACCCTTGTTTTGTTTCCCCCAGTACGTAATCCCAACCTTTTTTCTTACAGGTTTTCTCCTGAACCAGGAAAAGACACACCTTTTACACTAGATCACGAATTTGTGGTCTTTAAATTGAACGAGGGCTGGACGCACCTTAGCGTGTGTGGACCACCCCGTCCAATCTTCACGGTCCTGACGAAAACCAAAAATGTTTTCAATGGTTGAAACATGTAGACCTAGTTTTACTTTATTCACATAGCACACTCCGCAATTTTTTTTTTTTTTTTAAAGACCTTTATTTTATCCATCAACATACATTGTTACTAGCCTACAACCTCTGGGGCCGGCCGTACCATTTTGCCCTGAATCCTTAGCATCCGAAGTACACAGCCCTTGTGCCGACAACCCGGGGTTTCGGCGGCGTTATTTGCGTGTATGGATCTCGTTTGGATTTCAAATTAATATAGGTCTGTTTTTCTATTATTTAAACATTAAACAATGATAACATGAAGTTTCCACATTCGGTCATGAGTCTTACAGGTAGCAAGTACAATTCCCTTATCCTAACTTGCAGTTGCCGATCGTCTGTTATGTGTGGGACCACTGAGTCTGTCACTACCACATTCCCGCTCAATTAGGTGGTTCTGCACGGTTGACAAATGTATACCCCTCATCCGTCTATCCGCCCACTTCACCCCCTCCTACTCTTGCTTCTGGGTCTATTCCTGGGTTCCCACCCATCTCCCGCTTTCACTCCTCCTCCTCGTCATCCCCTTCCTCTTCTGAAGTCAATGCGTCATCTTCCTCCAGAGGTTCACATATGTCCCCCCTAAAAACGTTCCATGGTGTCCATATCTTGTTTGTTCCACTTACGTGGACACGCCTTATTAGTGTACACTGTCCTCTCTATTATCATGACCCTGTCCATATTTGTGCACCACTGTGTCAATGTGGGGGTGTCAACCGCACCCCATTTCTGTGCTATGTCCCGTTTAGCTATAATCATGCCAATCATGGACCACTGCAGTCCGTGTCTGGAAAGGTCGTTAGGTTCCCATATGTTTAGTAAGCATTTTCGGGGTTCAGGGATACCCCCAGTGTCTGTGATATAGTACGCATCGTTTGTCTCCAGAACTCTTGAATGCGAGGACATTCCCAGATAGTGTGTAACAGTGTCCCCTCCTCGCCACAGCTGCGAAGACAGTACGGGTGTTGCGCCCTATGTATTGTGTGTAGCATTTTCCTTGTGTAGTACACTCTGTGTAAAATTTTAAGCTGCACGAGCCTAAATTTTGCCGATATGCCCACCTACCTAGGTGACGCCAGCTCTTCGTTCCATTCGTATTCGTCCATTTCCCTTATGTCTTCCACCCACTTAGCTCTTAGTTTTACCGTCGGGTCCTCTAAGTTGTTAACCAGTTTGCGGTAGGTGAGTGATGTTGCCCACTCTTGCATGTAATCCGTGAGGAGACGGTCCTCAAGGGGAGATGCCTCTGGGACTTCTTTGTCTCTTGGGACCGCTGCCAGCAGAGCATGTCTTATCTGTGTGTAGCGGTACAGTTCCGTGGGCTGCAGCTCATACTGTCGTCTCAGCCGGTCAAAGGGGATCACCGTGCCTTTTTCCCATAAATCTCCCACTGTGGATATACCTATGGTATCCCAATGTGTGAAACCCTTGCTGCGTCTCAGATTCACTCCGCTATTTTTAAATGTATTACACTTCTTGAGACACCAAAGCCTTCCTAGTTAGGCACAGGTGCCACATTGGTTTTATAAGGGTTAAAACACTCAAGAATAAAGTCTTGAAGTGAGTAGTCTATGGCCCTTTTTTAACACACTTATCACTATATTTTATGCACATATAAAAGAAAAAGAAACCCGCTCCACTGTAGTCAGGTGTCGCAGCACACCCTATGGGCACTCGGCCTATGGGGTGGGACCCCGATGATGAAGCATGTCACCAACTAGGTTGGTGAGTGAGGGGTCTTCTTTAAGGACATGCATTGTCCGGTGACGGGTTGGGGCACACTGTGCTGACCTTGAGCTTTACGCTCTAGAAGTAGAGATCCTTCTCTATTTTTTCCCAGGATCTTACCCTCAGACTACGGAACCGGGGATGTCCCGCAAAAATTCTACACAAAAGCCAGAAACGAGCACGAAACCAGCCGAGAGCTGTTTTATTGGAGGACCCGACAAAAACTATGGATGAAACCCCCTTGACTTGTGTCACCACGTACAACACCATCTCCAACGAGGTGACCAAGATAATAGGGAAACATTGGAGAATACTCAACACTGGAAACCTGAGATGGGAAAAACCTCTGTTCTCATACAGAAAGGCACGAAGTATCAAAGATACAGTAGTGAACACCAGACCTAAAAAAGAGATGGTGGAGAAAGAAACGGTACTCAACATATGGGGGTTACCGAAAGTGACAGGCCACTATAAATGTGGCAGTTGCAGCGTATGCCCTTTCACCGACAATACAAAAACCCTACAGCTGGAACCCAACACAATCTGGACGATCAGAGGACACACAAATTGTAACAGCGAGAACGTTGTGTACAGACTGACATGTCCCTGTAACCTACACTATGTAGGAATGACCAGCAGAAAGG
Source organism: Lissotriton helveticus (assembly GCF_964261635.1). NCBI lineage: Eukaryota > Metazoa > Chordata > Amphibia > Caudata > Salamandridae > Lissotriton > Lissotriton helveticus. The sequence continues at coordinate 615,833,615 of NC_136063.1, read as the reverse complement.
TCAAAATACGCATTGGAGAGCACAGGAGCACCATTAGGTGTAAAAAAGCCAACACCAAGCTCACCGAACATTACTTGTCGGTAGGACACACCTCAGATGAAATACAATGGACCATTATTGAGCAGGTTAAATCAGGAGCCAATCTGAACCAACGCCTGTTGGAGAAAGAACAGAGATGGGCGTATAGACTCTCAACTCACAAAACTGGTTTAAATGATAATATCCCGTGGAATACTGTGATGGGATAACCACTCTCTCATAACTTTGGAACCTATCTCATTGCCGGTCAAAGGGGATCACCGTGCCTTTTTCCCATAAATCTCCCACTGTGGATATACCTATGGTATCCCAATGTGTGAAACCCTTGCTGCGTCTCAGATTCACTCCGCTATTTTTAAATGTATTACACTTCTTGAGACACCAAAGCCTTCCTAGTTAGGCACAGGTGCCACATTGGTTTTATAAGGGTTAAAACACTCAAGAATAAAGTCTTAAAGTGAGTAGTCTTTGGCCCTTTTTTAACACACTTATCACTGTATTTTGTGCACATATAAAAGAAAAAGAAACCCGCTCCACTGTAGTCAGGTGTCGCAGCACACCCTATGGGCACTCGGCCTATGGGGTGGGACCCCGATGATGAAGCATGTCACCAACTAGGTTGGTGAGTGAGGGGTCTTCTTTAAGGACATGCATTGTCCGGTAACGGGTTGGGGCACACTGTGCTGACCTTGAGCTTTACGCTCTAGAAGTAGAGATCCTTCTCTATTTTTTCCCTTAGGGGGTACTCCTCCATTGTTGCTACATTTAATCCCGGGTACCAGGAGTTCCCACCTCACATAGCCCGTGCAATTTCCCTAACTCTGCCTTTTGTTATATATATCCCCAAAACTACCAAGATGGAGTCAAAACACTATTTAAGGACTATTGTGCAAACATTGGGCTGAAACACGAGTTATCCAAACCCTCGGTTTTGCATTAGTTTAGTCTCTTGAACATAGATGAACCCCCGTTGTATCTGTCTCTGGACCTGTCAGAATGGGAGCAGTCACTTCTCTTCTGCGTCAGAGCAGGGATAATTTATTGGTCTCTATTCTTCAAACACTTTCTAGACCCAGAGGGGAACATTGTCTCCTCTTGCCCATGTGATATTCATTCTGCAAAATCACTACTGCACTTTATGTTCTTCTGCACATTGCACAGCCCAGCAAGAAAGCACTTTCTGATACCCTTGTTACGGAGGCTAGACCTCCGACGTTTTAGACTAGCCCTACTTCATTTATGATCCCTATGTTCACCCAAAACAGTTTTCACTGCTTGTGCCTTTCTGAAAGCAGAACATAGGGCTAGACACACCATGATGGGCTAGTCTGTTAGAATTTTATGTGCATTGTGGCTCAGTATATGGAGTTGGCAGAGATGTTTGATTTACTTTTGGGGGATTGTAGGAACGCATAGCAGACCCTATTTTTTATTCTCTCTCTATCCCCTCCTCATGCTTTTTTAACTACAGCTACTGCCTCTAACATTGTAATGGAGCTCTAAAGGTGTTGTCTGGCATGGATAGGTGTGGTTTAGATGGATGCAATTGCATTCTACAGTAATTTTGTGATCAATGTCACTAGCATCTGTGGATGGTTTTGTCAGGCACGCAATAATGCCAGTAAAGGCAAATTAAGACAAAATCCTAAGTCAGCATCAAAGTTAATATGGTCAGAGAGGATCCACGATTCCCACATCCCTATAAAGACAATTTAGTGATTCTTAAAATCTGCTGTGAGAGCCCATCATGCATCATAGCGAACCTGTTCATTTAAGGGCTATAGACCATTTGCAGGCTCATCTTCCAAACCTGGCAGAAAGGAGGACACACAGATAGACTATATCCAGGAGTTATTGCCAATTCATTGGACATTGTTGTATACCCAGGAATTATTGGTAATTCATTAGTAGCCGTATTTTGCTCACAGACACTGTACCCCAACTTGGCAGACATGTGGTCCTAAAGGCCAGGTCAATATCAGAGCTATCCTCAGAATGACAGGGCTCAGCAAGTTGGTATATGATTAAAGAACTGACTCTTACAACTGACTGAATGAGTTCCATGGTCAGAACGTAATCCCCCTGGAGCTCCTATTCAGAAACAGAATGACAGTGGGGAACAGTTAGAAGAAAGGGGAAATGAACAGTAATAGACTGCAAATATTGTGAATTAATTTGGGCTCTGCAGATATTTATGTCATATATTTGGCAAACACTTGCCTATTCAAATTAGTCATTATCACTGGAGGTGACTCATGAAAACAATCGGGGCCAGTTGGGGATAAAACTTCTCTGATTATCTCTTTCCCTGCATGTCTTGGATATGACCACAATTCATATACTATGCCTGAAGAAAAACATTGTTTTGCATTTTGTCAATCGATTGTTCTTTTTTCGTTTGAAGAAAAACAGATCTGAAAGGCTCTCCTGATAGTTGATGGCTTCACGTGCAATATAAATTTGGTTTGGTTAGTTACTGCTTGGATGGAGGCCCGTATGGGTTTTATGATCTTCTGAGTTTTGAGGAATATTTGGAATGTGAGTGAAGGCAATTCACACTTTCGTATATAGTTACAGGTTGTTTCCAGGCTTTATAAAGAGGCCTTAGTACTTTCCAGAACATTAAGGTGGTGGCAGATATCACTGAACTAATATAATTTTTACCAATGTCTACAATTGAAGCCAATTTGAAGTAAGTTACTTTTGTGTTTAGGGTGTGTGTAAGTGTGTTAAAGGGATGGCCATCAGTTACTTACGGAAAGCTTGCTGCAATTTCCTCCTTATTGTTGGTCACTCACGTTGTCCTGAGCTTTGCTCCTGCAGGAATTCTAGGCATTCCTTCATTTGCATGGGAGTGTGGCCCATGCAAATGAGGGAAACACTTTGGGCCCCTTTAGGATGACAGGCGGACTTTGTCCACCCGCCACCCTATCGGTAAACGGGACCACCAGCCATAAGGCCGGGGGTCCCATGAGGCAATTAGGATGCGCCCGCCACAGTGGTGACGCATCCAGCATTTCTGTCATTGTGGTGGGCGGTGCACTCATCACCGCCCGCCACAATGCCAGGAAGGCATGTTGTGCACTTCCATGCACAACATGGCAGGCAACGCAAGGTGCCTGCCATGTTGTGCATGGAGTACCCCCCATGTGCACCCCCACCCCCCATAGTCCTTGGGGGCCAGCAACGGGCCCCCAATGTCTAACACTTCATGCCTTTCCGTGGCGGTAACGTCACAACGGAAAGGCATGTCCCCACCTGCATAGTAATATGGAAGGCGGTGTCTGACAGACACCGCCACCATATTAAACCCTTCTCCACCCGGTCAACTCCTTGACCAGGCGGAAAAGTGGCGGACGGTCTTTCTGTCCGCCAGAGTCCCCCCCCCACCATAGTAATATGGCAGGGGGAATTGGGTGGCGGGAAGGGTAGGATCACGGGCAGAATGCCACCGCCATACAGGTGGTGGCGATCTGCCCGTGATCCTAATGGGACCCCTTGTCTCTGTAAAAAGGACTTTGTTTTGAGGTCTTTCAATTCAAATAATTATACTCTATAGTCGGATAATGTAGAATTAATAACTAAGGCTTTTTATTCTTTGTTCAAGAATCAAATAGACATCAAAGTAAACATCATAGCCCAACATATTATGTCACTTCATCAGGGCGAAAAGAATGCATTACTACTGATATGGAGTTAAATCGTGTGGTAAAATGATTAAATATAATAGTACAGAACAAAAGAAAATAAGCAGAAATAAAAAATGTAAATGTAAGAAAAAGAAACTGATTAGTTGAATGAAAGGATCATCAGTTGCTTAAATATACATATCCTCCTACACAATGTATTGGACATGCTACTTATAGGAGGAGACAAGGAGACACTGATCAGCAAATATTTAGATGAGCGAATCCTCATAAAAGAAGCATCCAAACGTCCTACTTGAAAACAGACACCAACTTAACATGAGCTAAAACTTAAACACTGTGGTGGTTTGTTGATCCGGTGAACGCAGGAAAATGAACAGAGAAACGGTGCAGACTGAAAATTGGCTTGACTGAAGGTGCTCGAATGATGACAGTATAATGACACTACCTCTATCATGTTCATTATTATTGCTACTTTTGTGCAGAGTTTATGGGAAAGGGTTTCTTGAAAATGTTGACAGTCCCAGTACTATGAGATCGAGCAAATAAAGACCAGAAAGTGTAGCAGGAACATTACATGGAGTTGTGTTCGAATATATAATCTAAGTCTAGAACACCCAGCTAAATAAAATATAGTAAGGTTATACGTGGACAGAAGCATATTTGTTATTGAATCATACCAATAATTTGTACATCGCTTGTCAGAGAGGAAATGTACAGTATAAAAATTTTGAACCTAAGATACATCTGTGAAGGCAATATTTACAATTGTCCATATTACAATTATTGTTATTAAATACAACAAAAGGAGAAAGATATGGTGAACTGTCACAAGATATTTACATGGCAAGTGTGCACAATACTTACATAATAGGCAACTTTATCAACTATTCAGGAATCTAAAACTATAGGGTAATCAATCCAATCTGTAAAATTGGGTGTATAATTCAAAGCAATTGCTAAAATATATTAAAGTAAAAAAAAAACATGATTTGGGAAGATATCCCAACGTCTGCATGATACTAATAAATCAAAGAGGAGTAGGAGAAAACCAAAGGCCACTGATAATGCCCCAATCTTGGACTTTATCATTATTCAACAGACCGACAACTACGAGAGGCGAATTATGAGAGCAACAACGGGAGGTAATCTGTGGTTCTAAAAGAAGGAGGAGCTTCTTACGTAATGTATGGCTAGGCTAAAGTGTGAGAGCGACCTATAAAATATCATTGTTGCCTGATGTTACTCAAATGGGAGCAGCAAAATCCAAAAACAAATACTAAGGTAACCTGAAACATGTGTAACCAGTCTTAATTCAAATTACAGGGCATACGCAATCAATGCTATGCTATCATGTCTGTGCAACATGATGGAACAGAACACTGTGTGGAAGACTTAATCCACCAGTAGGGTGATCCTTGTTCCCCTCTTTGAAGTGCAGGTGGATGCAGCCTGCATAGTCAAAGACTGGGCAGCTTCTTCAAGCATCCGCTCCATCTTTTATTAATAGACTACCTTGATGGCAGTACGAGATTTGCCCTGGGAACATCACATTGATTGTTATAGAGCACACTGGGCCTGTTTTCACCTCGCGCATATGTTTACACGTGCACGGTGGCAGAATTAGGGACAGTAACACTGTTAAAAAATACAGGCCCAAGACATTAAAGGCCCTGCCCTTACTGCCATAGTGGAGGTCTGTCCCTCGTTGTCCCATATCTCCACTTACCTGGTTGAAATCCCTGTGACTAAAGTTCATCCTCCAGTGTGGTGAATGCACTTTATCACTGCTACTGCTGAACAGGACACAATGTTTTATTACGTTACATTCACTATTGGGTTTTTTTCAGAAGCAAACCAGAAAAAGCAACAGAAAAAAAGTCAATAATGGATTTCCCTAACATGAAACCCATCCTCCCATGGTGGTCCCTGGCGTAGAAATCCAGTGATGGTTGCTCTGCTTCAAAGAGGATGACGTGGCAATCAGTTAGACCCCGATTGCCATTAATGGACAGACCACCGGGGCAATGGTTTTTGACAACAGAGTTGGCCATGTTTCACTGTTGTAGAGCCTGTGATTCCCCACTTCTAAATGAGGCTGGGAGCTGACATTTTGGTGGAAGGGACATCTGCTATTTTCGGCCAATGCCCTGCACCCACCAAATTCTAAATGAGACCATCAGTAATTTGATTTGAAAGACTATGTGGCGGATTTACAGTTTGGCTGTATAAATCCTTTACAATGGATGTAGCTCCTACATAAAGAGGATGGATGAAAATCTGCTGTATTTTGAATTCTCCACTAGGGTTACGGAGGATTCTCTGTAGAAGTGTCTTTCTCCCGTGCCTGAGTCCAATGGCAATTGCTGAAGCTGTAATTGCTGCCCATGTGTTTGGACACTGGCACATACCCATATTTGGGGGTACATTTTTAGTGCCACATTATATTGCTCCTTATATGCTGGGCAGTGTCTCAAAGCATGATGAGGACACTATATTGATGTTGTGTGAAAGTATGCCACCATTTCTACCTTCCTCTTTCACAGAGTTACCACACTCTAGGTTTGGTGGTTGTCAATATTTCTCATGGATTCTCTAGATGAAGTGCCTGCTAATTCAAGAGAAATGTCAAACAAACACAGAAATCCGAGGGAGTAAGAGCTGAGTCGTGAATTGCCATACTCACCTCTAAGACAAGCACAGACCTTGACATTAGGGAATAGCACCCTTGCTGCCTCATGTTAGGCTACACAATATTTTACATGTAAGGCTCTCATTTTTTTGCAGATAATTACAGACAGTAAACCATCTATTTTCCTATCCATATTTACTATAAAATTCAGTTAAATACAGAAAATTGGGTTTGTTTTGGACAATAATCACTACTGTCAATCATGAGAGCTAGGTCAATAGCTGTGTAGATTGACAGGTAGGGAAGTTAAAACAAATAAAAAGATTTTCTAATGAAGCTTGCATAACAGCAGCAGTACAGCTATTTAAGCGGTTCTACAATGTAGATTGTTTCAAACGACTAATGTACTACGTTTGGCTAAAATCCATTCGGCATTCAAACACGAGTGAACACTGGTTGCGAAACAGAACTGGGAAATATACTCATTGCAAGCTTCATTTGGTACAGTAAGCACAAAATAAATATGGATGAATACTGATAAAATCACCAAGAAAGAAATATGGATAAATACAAATGGAAATGTCCCAAAAATGCTGACCATAAAACACGAGAGCCCTGATTACACGTGAAGCAAGGTCAAAGCATACTCAATGCTCTTGGAATGCTGAAGCCTTCGGATCCTCTTCTGAAATGCAGAACGGTGGCTGATGGGAAAATAACAACAATGCCTCAATGACGTGTCATAGGAAAAGTGATTCATTTTTTTTTTAATGTGGATCGGTGATTGGTCACCGTAATTGTAATGATGAATTTCAATTCATATGAAATTATGCCAGGCAATTATAATGAACACTGGAATCGCCAAATGAGAATAAGCCACAGAACCAGCTTTTTAAGGGAAAAAAGGGGAAAAAAATCTTACTATTGGGAACAGTTGTTCTAGTGACTGAGGAAGAAGGGCATGCTTTAGCTTTTTTTTTAAGAACAAGTCAATAACAAGCTAAGTGTTTCTCATCAAGTGACTCATTATGCTCACCCCTTAAGGGACGACTACACTGTGGCCACAAACTTAAAAAAAGAAGTAGATTGGTGCAATGCAATTTTGAGAAACAAGCAGCATTAAAACCGCCACTGATGAGATTTAAAGTTTTGAAAGCCTCCTCTGCTCTTCAGCACTAAATTCAATTGAAGCTGTGAGCACCCGCTGCATCAGAACAGCCATCGTGATTTGTCAATGCTAAACTACATTATCTAAATTGCCTCTTGCAGGCACACAACGCCGGCATCAAAAGTTTTCACGCTCTAGCAGAAAACAAAGTATCACGTTTATCAATGATAACGTCAATTACCTGGCGTGTGGACTGCTATTAGGCCCTAATTTCGGAAATCTGTGTTCACAGTCACAGAATAAGATGAATAGTATAGCAAATTTTCACCAACAGTGTGCTGTTTTGAAATGTAATCATTCCAAATACAAAGAAACACAATTTTGTTGGTGCCACCTCTTCAGACCTTCTCTTTTATTACACAAGTGCCCCAGCGTGGCAAAGTATTTGCACCCTACTTTTGTACCCATGGGACACTTTGGTATTACAGAATAGACCGTAGATGATTTTGCAGCTAGTTTTGCAATACAAGCACAATCTCAAGGGAAAAATAAATTGGTTTTATCATCATTTTATTTTTCCTGTTTTCCCTCTAGAGCCAGCCAAGTCGGGGCAGGGCGGGATTGGCTGTCATCAAAGGAGGAGTAGGTCACACTATAAGTGCGCATGATGGTTTGTCCGGCTGTTTTAGGCCAGCCAAACAGTCATGCACACTTAAGTTTCTCCAGCCCAGCTGTGTTGCACAGCCAGATTGGAGAAACAGCACAGACTTCTAGGCACTATCTGAGTGGCAAACCAAGCCGCTCAAACCAATCCTGGTACTGCTCTGAAGCTATTGAGAGAAGCTCCGGGATTGGGTGGGGTGCCTGTGCTGGTATGCCAGGGACTGCTGGGCTACCAGTAGGAGAAAAGAGGCGCACCGAGGCGGCCGTCAACGTTGGAAAATATATGCTATAAAAAAATTGATATTTATTTCTCTAATCGCCTATTGCCCCCCCCCCCCACGCACACACACTTAGGATTTGCAGCTACTACCACTGCATAGGAAGTAGAGTGTAGAAAAACACCCAGCCTGTGGGTCAAATCAAACACTGCAGCAGCCTTCAGAAGACTCCTACCATCTTATGCATCTCTGCTTATCTGACACCCTCAATGGCAGACTGGCAGGCGGTTTGAAACCACCAGTCACTCATTCACTGCAGCACTGTCCTGCTCTGTGGGGGGAGCATAGACTAATAGTGTACTGTGAGACAGACCACGAGAGTGCCCTGGAGGCGGTGGAATAAAAGAATGGAGGTGTGAGTAGTAAGTCGGGATACCACTCATCAAAAATTCCTGGTCGCAAAAGTGACATGTCTGGTCGCAAAAGGCTGGTCGCAATTTTGACAGCTTTTGACATGTCTGGTCTTAAACTCCTGGTCTCAATTTTGACAGTTTAAGACCAGGACTGTTTAAGACCAGGGTTTGATCTGGCCTTAAACAGTCTGGTCTTAAACTTCTGGCCTTAAATTTAACAGCTAGGGCAGCAAAAACATGTGGTAATTGTGTATGTGTTTAAAAGTGCATAGAAAAACTGCCTGGTTGCAGGCTGGAATGTCTGGGCACTTTTAAAACTGGGGGTTTGCAGCCTGCTGCTGTTTGAACAGCTGCTGGGGCAGGCCTGAGTTCCCCAGCCCAGGGCCTGGGAAGAAGAATGTGTCATGTAGGTGTCAAAGCTGTAAAGGGTCCTCAGGGTCTTAAACTCCTGGTCTCAATTTTGACAGTTTAAGACCAGGACTGTTTAAGACCAGGGTTTGATATGGCCTTAAACAGTCTGGTCTTAAACTTATGGCCTTAAATTTAACAGCTAGGGCAGCAAAAACATGTGGTAATTGTGTATGTGTTTAAAAGTGCATAGAAAAAAAACTGCATGGTTGTAGGCTGGAAATGTCTGTGCATTTTTAAAACTGGGGGTTTGCAGCCAGCTGATGTTTGAACAGCTGCTGGGGCAGTCCTGAGTTCCCCAGCCCAGGGCCTGGGAAGAAGAATGTGTCATGTAGGTGTCAAAGCTGTAAAGGGTCCTCACAAACCTACCTGTGGTAATTCTCTCTAAAACCCACACAGCCACCCCTGAGCTTTGAGATAAGATAAAAGACAGGGGTCCTGTAGATCAAAGCTTCCAATGAGACCCTGAAACAGGGTGTCAGCTGTTAGGATGTAATAAACACATCACAAAGCCTCTGGTCCCAAATTTTGGCAGGTTAGTTCCAACTTGACGTGGCTGGCAGGAAATTTGACATATGAGTCCCAAGGTAGATTCTGTTCCCGGGCTCCCTAATTCCCAGGAGAAGGGGTCACGTAGGGGTGAAGAGTTTTACACCGGCCCCCATTGTCTAACCCCACTCTTCCCAGGATAGGCCTTGAGTTTGAGTAACAGGTGTCAAAGTAAACAATGTTGTACTGTTTATACTGTACAAGGATAGAAAAAAAAGGTTCCCATCCAAAGGCCACCATGACATTGTTCTAAACACCCCTCAAGTCATAAAGGGGTGTGGGGGGCTTCTAATTAGCATGCTAGGACAGGTATAAAAAGGCCCCTCATGGAACACTGCCAAACACCCATTCAAAAAACCCCCTTTGAGGAGCGACTGGCGTGGATTGTTCTGCTGTACCTGGAGGACTCCTGCATCTACAACCCAGTCAGAAAACCTTTGTGGATTTCTACACCATCAAGCCCTTCAAAACCTTGGGGAGTGACTGGCCTGGATTGTTTTGGAGCCAACCCAAGGAACTTAAGGCAAGAATGGACCGGAGCAACTTTTCCCAGATTGACAACGCCTGTCAACATGTAGAGAAGGTAAATAATGGATGGCACAATGGTGTATTAGGGTGTACATGTAGTTTGGAAAAAAGTTGCACTTTTAAAAAATAGTACTATGTAGTGTGGATTGTAAACTGTTAATCTTTAAGGCGATGTGCTGTGTTTAATGTGAATAAAGGTTTTGTTGAAGGATGGAGTTTAAAAAGACTTGAATTGTAATGTAAAGGTGTTTAAAATGAATAAAGGTTTTGTTGAGTTTAAAAAGCTATGTGTGTAGGTATTTAGTGTTAATGGGGTGGTGACGTAGGGTAGAGTTTGCAGGTTATGTATTTAAGGGGCATAATGTTGTAGGCCTTAGGAGGGTACATGCAGAGTGGAACAGGGCATTTTACAGCTCATAGAAACATTTAACCACACTGTAACGGTACCATAGGGGCTTTAAATAATATACATGGCATATAATAAAAAAAGAAATAATGCCTTGTTGTACTCACCAAACCGCTGTAGAGAGTTGGAGGGGTCCAGGGGGCTCAGGGGTCCTTGCTGCTCCTTGGGGTGTCCTGAGGGCCTTGTATTTAAAAATAAATAAACCCTGGGGCCAGTTGTCGAGGGGGGCTCCTGGTGGGGCGCCATAGTCCCTTGGGGTGTTGTGGGGCTGTCTCTGTGAGTCCCAGGGGCAACCAGGGGCCCGAATGCCCGAATTTTGATGTTTTTTAAATGCCCCACGAGCCCGCTTCTCCATGGCGCTGCTCTGGGACTCTGGTGCCGGTCTCCTGATGTCCCTGTGGGGCTCCGAGCCACAAGTGCCGCTTATTTTTTTTAAATAAAATGCCCCCGAGCCCGCTTGTGTCTGGCGCTGCTCGGGGACTCTGGGGGCGGACTCCGTGTGTCCCGCGATGCGAGTTTGCCACCTTTTTAAAAAAAATATGCCCCCACAAGCCCGCTTGCCTTAGGGCGCTGCTCGGGGGCTCTGGGGGCGGACTCCGCGTGTCCCGCGATGCACGTTTTGCCGCCTTTCTTTTTAAAAATACCCCCGAGCCCGCTTGCCTTAGGGCGCTGCTCGGGGGCTCTGGGGGCGGACTCCGTGTGTCCCGCGATGCACGTTTTGCCGCCTTTCTTTTTAAAAATACCCCCGAGCTCGCTTGCCTTAGGGCGCTGCTCGGGGGCTCTGGGGGCGGACTCCGTGTGTCCCGCGATGCACGTTTTGCCGCCTTTCTTTTTAAAAATACCCCCGAGCTCGCTTGCCTTAGGGCGCTGCTCGGGGTGATGGTCTTCGTGTCTCTGGGCTCCGTGCCCAGAGTTTACAATCTTGCCGCTTTTTTTTTTTTAAATACCCCAGAGCCCGCTTTAGCATGGCGCTGCTCGAGGGTGAGGGGTGTAGGGCTCCGACGAAAGTATTCACAGCCGTAGGGTCCTGGGGTCATTTCCCCACGTGGATCCCTATGGTCAGAGGCAGCATGGCGGCGTGAGCTTCTCCGGGGCTGCTGTGTAAGGACCGCCCCCAACAGTGATGAGTTGGTGACATCACTGAAGGGGCGGCCCTAACCCTGCAGCCCCGGTGTGGTTTTTTATTGAGAATTAGCTAACGCTGGACTTTACCCGAATGTGTCAAAGCGCTTTACAGATGAACCTGCGGCAAAAACATAAGGACTCACGATTACATGCGCTACATAAAAGATACATACAGAATAAAACCTCGAGGCTGCAGGGCAGGGTCCGCCCCTCCACTGATGTCACCAGTGATGAGTTGGTGATATCACTGGAGGGGGGCGGACCCTGCACTGCAGCTCCGAGGTGTGTTTTTTTTTTTTTTTTGTTTTTGTTTTATTAGCTAGTGCGAACTGTACACGAAGGCTGGCAGAGCGCTTTATATATGACCCATCTGTAAGACATTAGCACTAAGAATTGCATGAGTTACATAAAAAAAAAAGATACAAGTAGAAAAAAATGTAGCGCAGACTTTATCCCAAGTTGTCAGAGCGCTTTACACAAGAACCTGTTTGCAAAACATAGGGACTCAGGATTACAGGTGTTACATAAAAGATACAAACAGAAAAAATACTGCTTGTTAGCGCAGACTTTACCCGAAGGTGTCAGAGCGCTTTACATAAGACACAGTTGCAAAACATAAGGGGAGTGACATGTGTGCCGGTTACAAAAGCAAACGTTAAGTTACATGAGTAATAAATAAAGTGACAAGTGTGCAGGTTACAAGAGAAAACAAAGTACAGTTAGAGCTATAATACTCTAATATAATGCAGAGACTCGAGCACAAGAATAAGCATTATGTAGTCAATTGTGGCAATGGCGCAACTATTTAAAGCACTCAAAATGTGAGAGTTATTAAACAATGTGTTACAAGAGAAAAGTGGCATGTACATGTTACAAAAGAGTAACCGGTATATAGGGTAGTGGTTAAATGTCAGAAGGGCCAGGTGTACCTAAAGTGGTTTACCCCATAAGCAAAGGATATGGCGCAGGTTGTTTTTTAACATATGTTTTAGCGCAGCACATGCAAAGCTTTTTTAAAAATGTGTGTTGGTGCACCCCGCTTATCAGGTTTTAAATGTATACAGGAATTGTTTGAAGTTGTGATACTTTTGTTTAAGAAAGGCGTTTACTAAAACCGCTGCTTTTTTTTTTTTTTTTTTTAATGTTTAATACAGGTGCAAGACCCTGCAAATGCAACCGTCACCAATGTGTCCCCTGCGCTGGCCCCAGCTGTAATACATAGCAACGCTGGGCACTTGTCAGCCCCGCAGCCAGGTATATATATATATTTATAGTTATGTAGTTCTACGTAGTTTTGTACACCAGTCTCTCAGAAGTTCTCTTTTTTCTAATGGGCTCTCATGTATGTATGCTTTTACAGCTTATGACCCTGACCTACAACAAGCTTTTGACGATTTTATGGAGTACATCGAGGCTCAAGACGCTCTGAACACTGTGCAAAACACTTCAGTTCCTACAGGTAAATAAAAAGACAGCTGTTATTTAAACTGTCTAAGACGCTGGGTAGTTGGTGGGGTAGGCCAGAGTCCTGACCCTGAGGATGTATAGAGGTAATCATCAGAAAAGATGTCTAATGTTGGGTATTATTTTTTCTTTACAGATGTCCCTACGTTATGCCAGGACGTCGTCAAGGTCCAAGAGGCGGCGCAAGTTTCAAAAGAAATCCCTTTGAAGAGGAAAGCTTCAACTTCTAAAGTGGGACCATTGTCAAAGAAAGGAGCTGCAAAAAGACCTCTTTCAGGTGTGTTTTTTTTTACAAAAGGGTGTGAGAAGTACTAGATGTGTTACAGACTCTCAAGCAGAAGGCTACAGCTGGTTGTAGCAAAGCCTATATCAAAAAAAAGGTGGCTGTGTAGGACGTAGCCCGATGGTGCTTGTATGTGTATTTTTTTTTAATGCTTTCTCTAATATATATATTTTCTGTTTATATTTTAGAAGCGGCTCAGAAACATGCTGCTGAAGAGAGGTCGGTGGCGCCCTTAACGGACATAACAACATCCGTCCAGAACAACGGAAGCGGCGCGAAAGGCGTGAGTAGGCGTGTACGCCAGGAAAAACTCTCTACCTACTACACACCAAGCAACACGCTGAACAACCAACTACAGCAATCTATTCTGCACAGGGGTGGGGTCAACACTGGAGGCCTGCCTACAAACCAGGCCTCCCTTAAGAAGAAACAGCGGGACTCAGAGAACCTCCCCAACCCTTTAAAACGTGTGAAGGCCTGTAAGGTATTCACAGATCCCCAAACAGAACAGTTAAACATGAAGAAGAAGACACCGGAGGTGCTCCAAGAGGGTCAGGCAAAGTTCTTAAGTCCTGAGAAGAAAAGCCCTAGCACCCCTGAGCCCCAAGCTAGCCCCTTAGATTTATCTATAAAAAAGGATGCTAAGCCCTTGAATGAGACCTATACAACCTTGAGCCCCAAGGAGGTGTTAGTTGCACCTGTGGGTGTAGAAGAGGCGTCGCCACCACAACCCCCTAAAACATCGCGCCTCTCAAGGAAACATCTGAAGCTGAAACCGGGGGTCCCTAAGCTACAGTTAGCAGAGACCCTCAGCAACCCTAAGGCAACGCCGGATCCACCAAGCGTCCTGAAACCCCAGACAGTGCCAAATAGAATAACTGTACATGTAGAGGTGCACGCCCCTGAACAGCCCCCAAAACCGGTTGTAAGTGTTCAGGCACAGCCTAGGGTCTCAACAGGTGATACTGCGCAACCCCTAGAAGGTCCTTCTACCACGATTAGCAACTCTCTTGAGGCGTTGAGGGGGTTGGTAGACAACATAGGTAGAACCCCAGAAGCGGTGTACCAAGGGTCTTTGAGCACAGAGGGTTTACAGAACACAGGTAACCAGGCACCACACCCTACCACCGACATTTCAACTAGGCCCCAGGATTACAACGACACCTCCTCACAATCCTCATACCCTTTGTCCCCGAGTACCCCTCCAGGAGCATACGACCCTACCAGCCCCACGGCCATTCACATGTACACCCCCGTGTCCAGCCCCTCTGCCAACCCCGTGTACAGTCCTGTGTCCAGCCCAGCTGCCAATCCCGTGTACAGTCCTGTGTCCAGTCCCATGGCCAGCACCTCTGCCAACCCTGTGTACAGTCCCGTGTCCAGCCCCGTGGCCAGCACCTCTGCCAATCCTGTGTACAGTACCGTGTCCAAACCCGAGGCCAGCACCTCTGCCAGCCGCGTGTACAGGTCCGTGTCCATCCCATGGGACATGCCCGTGTACAGACCCGTGTCCAACCCCGCCTTTGAGGGTTGCAGTATAGATGGGACTGGGGGGTTGCCTCCATTTATAAGACCTCGCAAGGTGTGCCCCCCTAAGCAGGAACAAGATGGGTCTGTAAACACAGAAGATGTATTGAAGACACACGTAAGAGAGATACAGATGGCGGTTCGAAAATTAAAACGGCAGGCGAACCGTGCACTCATAAGAATGGATATGGGGTATTCCAATCTCATCAACAAGAGGGAGGCCCAACATCTGGTCGTGGCCAGGGTTGGGGTTTGTAAAAAAGACATCATACAGATGTGTCAGGCGGCTGTGGCCGACATACAAGGTACACATTCATGACTATGTAAGCACCAACCCCTAAAGACCCCCACAACCACTGGTGCTCATAAGAGACCCTCAAAATATAGCCGTACGGTCCAGAGGTTAGTGACAAAGTCTGGACGCTTTTTAAAACTGCTCAAGCAACGCCCAGTTGGTACCCCACAAACCTTCAAACAAGACCCCAATGTTTCCATAGAACCCTTCAAACAAGACACCCCTGTTTCCCTAGACCCTTTCAACCACGGTACCACAGCTTCAAGATCAACGCCTGAAGCATATAAGCCAGCACTTCACCACCGACAATACATAGGGGCGGGGTCTAACATACCTAGGGTCGGCCATTTAAAGGGGGTAGGGGGGATGGCAAAACTCCAAACAACGCAACATTCAGAAGGACCCAGGGGTGGAACTGTAGCGGGGGCCTCCATGAACAAGACATCCAACGACAGCGACCTACCTGTTCAGATAGGCTGGGGCTTGGTATCTAGAAAAGCCTGGGCCCGTAAAAAAAAACAAAAGTGGCTTAATAGTACAAAGCAACGCCGGCTTTTAATAAATAAGCTCAAGAAGGCTAGAATATGCGCTACCCGCAGGTTTACAAGGACCTCTGAGACAGGGACCACCCTGACCTCCCAAAGTGACACATCAGAGAACACCTCCACAAATCACACTCCTACTGATGAGGGCCCAGAGCCCTTGTTTTTAGAGAGTGTTAGGAGTTACACTCGCAATGTAGAGAGGTTTAGGGCCGTAGAACACTATGAGGAGTTTAGATTTGTTAACCTACATCAAATAACATCAACCACTCATGGTGTTCTGGCTATACATCAGGCTGTGCAGGAGCTCATAGAAAGGTTGTTACACGATGTGGGGCCTAATGACTTTTTCCAACTCCGCTTCCAGGGGCAGGGTTTTGACACACCGTTGTTCACCAGGCGGAAGACCCGAGATGTTTTTGATGCTGTGCAATTTTTAGAAAACCTCTCAAGGCTTTTACAGAGTAAGGCTGAACTAGTCGCCTATGGCACGTTTAGAGTCATAGCCCTCATTGTACGGGGGCGTGAGGGGGGTGTTTCCAGACCCTTAAAGAGCGTACTATACAGTAAAATAATTGGCAAGAAACAGAGGTGGCTGCTCAACTTTAGCAACGCCACTGCCAATACATGTCTGGCGGCCAGCATCGTGGGTCTGTTGATGACTCGCAAGACCCCTGACGCTGTCATCATGTCTAGAGCTGCTGAAGCCCATGAGGTTCTTGAAATACCTCCTGACCGAATGGTCGGCTTTGGTGATATAGGTCTTTTTGAGAACTATTTCGCCGTGACGGTGAAAGTTCTCTATCACAGCGGTTCCTGGAAGTACTTTACAACCGGGGAACCTGTGAGAAACAAGACCGTATATGTCCTCCACATGGAAAATCATTTTTACGGTATCTTGAACCTTAAAGGTTTTCTGGGGGCCAAATATGTGTGCGCCCACTGCGATCATATATACAACAATAAAACATACCACCAGTGTGAAATGTGTTGTAAGATGTGTCAGAGGGACGGCTGCATAGAAGACGCTACCCTAAAGGTGAGGTGCGGCATCTGTAGGTTGTTTTGTCGCTCGCAAAACTGTTTGAGCATACACGAGCAATCTTACAGCTGCGTCCCTAAAAAGGACTGTAGCGAGTGTGGGCGGTATGTGGCAGTGAATCACAAGTGCAAAGGTATGATATGTCCCCGTTGCCATGTATCTTACAAAGCCGGTACCAACCATCAGTGTTATATGGTTAAAGGTCCATCTCAGACCAAGACCGAAGACTATATAGTGTTTGATATAGAGTGCACACAAGAGACGGGGGTACACCAGCCTAACTACATTTACGCGCACCATCTAACTTCCGACGACAGTTGGGAGTTTGAGGGACGAACGTGCGTTGGTGATTTCCTGAGCACTTTCATTCAGGCCAAATTCCAAGGATATACCATGCTAGCCCACAACTCGAAAGCCTATGACTCCTTCTTTATTCTACGAGACATGATTCGTGAAAAGATACAGGTGGAACTCATAACCCAGGGGTCTAAACTGATGCTGATGACGGTATGTCCTTTAAAAATACGCTTCATAGACACCCTGAATTTCCTACCCATGAAATTGAGCAAGCTGCCAAAGGCCTTTGGGTTCCCAGGGTGTAAAGGGTATTTTCCACACTTTTTCAACACCTGGGCTAACCAGAATTATGTGGGACCCATGCCGCCTCCTGACAGCTACGGGGTTGAATACATGATGCCTGATGAGAAAGTGAGCTTTCTAGAGTGGTACTCTGAAAACCGTGAAAAGGAGTTTCACTTTCAAACAGAGTTGAAAGCTTATTGTCAGGCTGATGTAATGATCCTCCGGCAAGCTTGTAACCTTTTCAGAGATGTTGTGGTGTCTATGACTAAAGAAGTCAAGGCCTTGAAACCTAAGACATTGACTAAGAAAGTCAAGGCCTCGACATCCAAAACCCCTGAAATACAGCATGCGGTCGAATACATAGACCCATTTCAAAACGTCACTCTGGCATCCATGTGTATGTCCATCTACAAACACATGTTTTTGAGGCCAGAAACTATCGCTCTAGTACCGCCAGACCTCTATAACGGTAAACAGAAACGTTATTCAACCCCCTCTATCCAGTGGCTCATGTACGTCTCTGAGAAGGAAGACATCCAGATTCAACATGCATTACAGGCTGGTGAATTCCGCCTGGGCCCCTATTACCTGGACGGGTACTCTGTAATTAAGGGTGTGCCGACAGCCTTTGAATTCAACGGCTGTTTTTACCACGGCTGCCCCAAGTGTTACAAGCCCCACGAATATAACAAAATGCTGGGTGCCAAATTTGAACACTTATACAGACGTACTCTGACAAAGGCCCAGTATGTTGAAAACAGTGGCTTTGCTATGAGAGTTCTTTGGGAGCACGAGTGGTTAGACATGTTAAAAACCGACACAGACCTCTGCTCTTTTCTTAAGACTCATGATTTACCCACACCTTTGGAGCCCCGAGATGCCTTATTTGGGGGGCGTACAAATGCCATACAACTGTACAAGGCCGTTGGTGAGGGTGAGAAAATACACTACTATGATTTCACCAGTCTGTACCCTTTTGTGAACAAGATGAAGTTGTACCCGGTGGGTCATCCCACCATCATCTATAGAGATTTTAAGCCCCTAGACGAATACTTTGGGCTTATCAAATGTGAAATATATCCTCCTAAGCAGCTTTACTTCCCGGTGTTACCATGCAGAGTCGATGGCAAGCTAATGTTCCCCCTCTGCCGAACCTGTGCGATGCTTAAAGAGGTTGACGGCTGCACACACACCGAGGAACAAAGGATGCTCACAGGGACCTGGTGTAGCATCGAGGTACAAGCTGCCTTAGAGAAAGGGTACAGGCTAGGTAGAGTACACGAAGTGTGGCATTTTAAGAGCACTACAACACAACTCTTTGCCCCCTACATTAATTTGTTTCTCAGAGACAAGCAGGAGGCCTCAGGGTATCCTGAATGGTGTACTAGTCAGGATGCAAAACAGAAATACATCGATGACTACTACGCTCACGAGGGTATCCGTTTACGATCCCATCTGATAGAGGTCAATCCTGCACGCCGACAGTTAGCCAAACTCTGTCTCAACTCCTTATGGGGAAAATTTGCACAGCGCACAAACCTTTCAAATACTACCTTAATATCAGATCCTGATGAACTGTTCAAGTACCTGTTTGCCCCATGCTACGAGGTGTCCAGCTGCGAGTTTATCGATGACGATACCGCGGCTTTGTGTTGGAAATATGCCCAAGAGTACCCCACATCGAGTAACAACATAAACATTTTCATAGCCTGCTTCACGACAGCCCACGCTCGTCTAGAGCTTTACGGGGTTATGGATAAGCTCCAGGATCGCTGCTTGTATCACGATACAGATTCTGTGATTTTTCTGAGCAAGCCGGGGGATGAAGACCCTCCTCTAGGAGATTATCTGGGTAACCTAACCAGTGAGCTAGATAAGGACGAGTATATAAAAGAATATACTTCCTCAGGGCCTAAAACATACAGCTACCGTACCAACAAGAACAAGGTGTGTATGAAGGTCAAAGGGATAACATTAAATGTCAGCAACACCCTAAAAATCAATTTTGATAGCTTGAAGAATCTGGTGCACGAATACGTTACAGCAGACGATTCTGAGAATGCTAAAACCATAGTCGTGAACCAACCCTGCATAGTCAGATCCAAAAAGAAGTGGGAAATCACAACCGAGCCTCTACATAAAACATTGCGAGTTGTTTTTGATAAAAGGGTCCTGACCACCGACTATAAAACACTGCCTTATGGTTATTAGGCCCATTAGAGAGACAGCCGCCACAGCATGGACACCAGGTTACAGCATCCATTCTCCTGCGTGTTAGCAGGACCCTCAAACTGTGGTAAAAGCTACTTTATAAAAAAGCTCTTAGAAAATGCCAACTCTGCTTTATCACAAACCCCTAACAACATTGTGTGGCTTTATTCATGCTGGCAGCCTCTTTATACAGACTTGGGCAGTCGGTTCCCACATATCAAATTTATAGAGGGTATACCGAATAACCTCAACGATGATGAACTACTACCACCAACCCTTGTAAATATGATAATTGTTGATGATCTGATGCGTGAAGGTGGTGATCATCCAGAGTTAGAGAGAGCTTTTACTCAATATTCACATCATCGCAATCTAAGCATCTGCTACATTGTGCAGAACTTGTTTTACAAAGGCAAGAACAGTAGGTCTATAGCTCTCAACGCTTCATACCTTGTTTTATTTAAAAACCCTCGGGACAAACAACAAATAGCTGTCATAGCTAAACAGATGTACCCCGGAAACACACACTTCTTCATGGAGGCCTTTAACGACGCTACATCAAAACCCCACGGGTACCTGTTGGTAGACTTAAAAAACGAAACTCTAGAAGACTATAGACTAAGGGCTGATATTTTTCCCCCAGAGCTACCTGTAGTTTACACACCAAAGCCCAAGACCAGGCCCTATAAAAAGCAGCGGTGAAGTCTTTTAGAACCATTTACAGGCCAGCCCTTATAACGCTCAGTGGTGACCATGTCTACACACCTACGCCGCAATTTAGCTCTCCTGAAAATGCTTGTTACAGCCAGCCCCCAACACCGAAAGGCCATCCTGGGCACCGCTTCTGACGATTTAGTGGCCGCCATTTCAGAAATAGCCCTAAACACCCTAAAAGGCAACGTCCCTATATCAAAGCGTCAGTTACAGGTTCTGAAGAAGAAGAAGGGGCTCATCAAGAAGCTCAGTAATAAAAGGGGCTCACTCATAACAAAGAAGAAACTGGTGAAACAGTCTGGAGGTTTTATAGGTAACTTGCTGGGCATAGCTATACCTGTAATTACAAGCCTCCTCTCGGGTCAGTGATGGATCATGCCACAAAAATGTATCTGGTTCCTAGGCAGCAAATGGCGCAGCTGGGGTCCACCACGGACAATGCCTGGGATATCCGTAGAAATGAGACTCTACGCCTGGATACTGAAATTAAGGACATTTTGAGCAGGACTGATCTAAACCCCTACGACAAGGCTAACCTTTACAACAGCACTCTAAAAAAATTCTTAAATTACTACACCCAGTGGAATACTGAGAAGAACAAGTTGACTCTATATACCCCAGACTCTGAACAACCAGCTGCTCAGGCCCCCGACCCTCAGCCCCTACAACCGCCTCCCGATGGGGCGACAGCTTCAGATACCTTTGCTGGAGACCTCCTAAAAAATATAGGTCAAAGGCACAGAGGGGCTGCGCAGATGCTGATGAGTAAACTAGCCGCTTCTAAAGACCTAGCCTCTTGGAATGAACGCGGCGAGTTTCTCTACAAGGGCCAACCTGTTGCAGGGTCGCATATGTACGATCTAGTCAAAGGTCTGACACACCCCAAAATCCTAACGCCTCAAAATGCACCGAGAGGCTGGGAGCAGTTTCTGAGGGCCGCTGCTGAACTCAATATACCCTCCACGCTTGTTGGTAATAATGAACACCGGCGCCTGCTAGACAATTTGAAGAGTCCCCTACTGCCATCGCCTACAGGTTCTGAAGGCCCTAGACTATCTCCTACTTGGTCTACCCCTACCCAGCCGACGACATCTCGAAAAAAAAAAAAAGACATTGACCCAGCCATCCATCGCTTGGATTTTTGATTAATTGTGTGTGATTTTTTATTCCTAGGTTTCTGCAGTAAAGTTTTGTCAACTAAATATTTGTAATAAACACCTTGTTATAACTTTACAAGCCGTCTCAGTCGTCTTTCAAAAAATCATTTCATGTTGCATGTATATTGAAATAACGAGTCTGAATGCATGTTTTTTTAAAAATATAATGTCTTTTATTTTAAACGTTCAACTTTAGACATACAACTGTTATAAACCCTTACAGTTTTGACAAGGTACATATTCTGTTTTCACAGGTCTGACCGACACCCAGGTGTTTTCTTTTACATATTTCGCAACTATACGGTCGTTGTTAACAAGATCCCCCGGATATAGATTTAAGAAATTTCTAAACGAAAGACCCTGTGACATTTTACTGATAAAATAAATACAATGTTCCCCGCATGTGATGGCCATGGAATCCTGCACCCTTAGTTTGTTATACTCCACCACAGCTGCAGCTTTTTTCACAAACTTGAATATAGGAGTTGTATAGAGTCTGTGCTCAGGGAACTCTGCGGTACTGTCAAACACTATAACCTTATCAACATCTATAAACATGGCCGCCCAATGTGTCCCAGCCTGGTCATGCGGGTCTGTGTTAAAGACTAGGGTGCAGGGCCTTTCTGCCCCTATTTCGCCTGGTAACCCATCGCTAGGGAAAACACCCAAAAAGTATTTCCTGGCGTATTTATGTCTGCTTAAGAAGTCACGTATCTGCACCGTATCCATTTCACCAATGTTTTTAAAGATAGTCAAACAAAATCTGCCTTGCGTGGTTGATCTGAATGATGCTGTCGAATACAGAGAATACGACCATGTTCACATTAGTCTGTAGTGGAGCTGCGAATCGTATTTCAGCTTTTAGATTCCCATTTTTGACCAGGTTGTAGTGATCGCCATCTTCCATGTCCGGTGTCAGGTCGAATGCGAACAGTGTGTATCCACGGCCATAGCCTTCTCTTGACACGGCTACACCGCAGTCCCTTTGATGCTTTCCTGTTATCGAAACCAGTCCTTGATATTCCCTGATGTAATGCCTTGCTTCAAAACTGGGGGTGTAGGGTTTTGCAGGAATCACATTGCCCTCGTGGACCAGCGCTGCGTAGTTGATGTTGTAGTGTTTAAAATTGAAGGGGTTTGAGCCATAGGTGCCACTAAAAGCTGTATTGTCCACAAACCCTATGATGATGAGTTTTGGTAGCTGTCCCAGAAATAAATTCTGCTGTTGTGTTAAGCGGGTACCTGCAGGGATGCTGAATACCTTCAGAGCTACTCTTTCCACAGCGTACTTGGCGTTGGATATTTGCAAAGCTTCGGCGTGCGCTAACCTGACGCTCGGGGACACTTTCACTCTCTTTACAAACAGACTCGCAGACAGTATGTTCAGCTTGTACTGTTCAGCATCCCCGTTGATGAGGCAGAATGAGTCCTTGTTGCGATTGAGCTTGATCTTAAGATCAATTCCGTTGATGAGCAGTTTATCTTGGAAGAAGAGGTCCGAATGTATGCGCCCCAGGAGGTCAAAGGTACGGCTGGCTGCAGCATGCCCCGCTCTTTTTATAAAGCCCTTATTATCACCATCCAGAGCTGTGATTTCAAACTGACCGTGTGTATCCCTGTGAAAGAGACCCGCTGAAAGTTGTGTGTCAAGGGCTTCGCTACTGTAATTTAGAATGCTTTCTATGTAGGCTCTGTAGGCGTACATGTTATCGTTCTGGGTGATAAGTCGGTCGCCCAGGGTGATGTCCACTTGATTAAACATGGTAGCTAGAGGGTAAGCGATCGGTGCCACTTTAGCGTCGTCGGCAATGTCGGACCCATCCGCTTTTACGATTTTACACATAAGATGCAGCAGAGTGTTGTTGAGATCCAAATACATATCCGTGGCCCCTGACACATAAAACTCTATAGGTGCCAGAGGTGTCAATGCTGCTAAAGGTGACACCTCCATGAAGAAGCTGTTTTCGATGCTTGTCTGCGTAGGTTTTAGACTAAACAAGTCTAACTCTGATTTGGCGCACTCTCCAGATCCACAATGTACGAAGGCCATGGCTGTGTTTACAAGTCTTTAAAAAATATTTACTTTAGAGCCGGTTCGCTTCTTCACAGCTCTCTTCCGTCTTGGAGCTCTTCTTTTCTGAGGACGTTTTGAAGAGGTCCTCCTTTTTTTATAGGGGGCTGGGGGACCCCTGCGTCTGGAAACACGCCGTTTCCTTTTGACACTAGCGCGTGGCTTATACATCAAACCAGCTCCTTCTTGAGGTTGCTTGTTCATGCGCTCTGCAACCGCCGATGTAACAGACCCCACCACCTCCTGGGCAATGTTCGTGGCAGCAGCCTTAACATGAGGCTTTGCAATTTCATAGCCTCTTCTCAGGAAAGGCATAGCTCTTCTAAACAGACTCCTAAAGAATCCCCCTAATCCAGCCCCGTACATAACAGGTGAACCTTGAAAGTACGGTGGTCCTCCATAACCGGCTTGACTTCTGTAATAGTCTCTGTACATAGACGGATCTCCGTAGGTTTTCATAACCACCATGATGGCTGCTTAATACCCTCTGTCGTGTCTAGGCCTTAAATGAAGCTTGACAATAACTTTCCCGTATTTAAAGGCCACCGGCTCAGACTGATCATCGTAGATCATAATTGAAATAGTGTCAAAATGGTTTTTAGAAACTGCGACGTAGTCGGGTTTGTTAAATTGTATGTTGACCATGGTATTATTATCACCCTGTACATGCACCCACCTTAACAACGGCGAGTAACTATCACCTATCCTCTGAGACTCTACAATATCGCTGTACACATAGAGCGTGTAGAACCCCCCATTAATATCGGGGCACGTGTGATCTTGTTCCACGGGGCTTTTCACATGTTGTACTGTCCCTAAAATCCTTCTTAATTTACCTGAACAGTTAAACAGGGTGTTTCGATTTATGGATTTAAGAAACACCTTCCTTCTCACATTATCTAGCACCAGATGAATATTCGGATGTGGTTCTATACTGGCTATGGATTTGTTGATGGCTTCGATAATGCTTGTTACGTGTGGGTAGTAGCCTGGTGGGAAGGATGTGTGTATGCCCATGGGGTCCTGGTCCCTCTTGATGTAAAACTTGGTTTCAGCCGCTGTAAATGTATTCCATGTTCTAGGGTATTGTATTTCTGTTAGGGCGACCTCCCAGTCCCCCTTCAGGTCCACAGCCTTAGCCAATTTGACGGTGTAATTAGAAATCTGATTGTTGGGGAACATGTCCTTAGAAGCGTTGGATGGTAAGGTTATATAAAAGGGTGTAGTCTCCATCGTCGCAGCGGCTTTTAGTTCACACACCCTTCAGGGAGCTGGCCAACACCCAACTGTTAAATTTCTCAGGCCATCCGCGCCATTTGACATATGCCTGGCTCTTAGCACCGGTACCTTTCCTTTTCAGAACCTTTTCAACCCTATACACGCGGTTTGGATCATCGGGCACCTTTTGTAACTCTTCCTTGTAAAAGGATCCTGACACCGTTTCCCCATCGTAGTCCTTTAGCCTGTAAATATACACCCCTTCCTTAAGCTCCACACTTTCCACTATAAATATTTCATCACTAAAGGTCTGTTGGTAACCCTTCGTGAAGACTCCTTTCAGTTTTGAAATCCTGACGTGATCACCATTTTTAAAAACAGACTTCTTCACCTTTGTACCAAAGTTAGACCCATACACGTTTCTCCAGGCAGTTAACGAATTATCAGTTGTTACCTCTTCAGGTGCCATTTTGATGGTCCTATGATAACTGGCATTATATACAGCTATAAAAGCCTGTAGAACATCCACGTATCTGTATGTATTGTTGGCCGTAAAATACCGCCACATCTTAGACTTTAAAGTTCTGTTAAACCTTTCTACAACCGCTGCTTTTACCTCCGTGTGTGTTACAAAATGTTGAACATTATGCTGCTTTAATAATTTCTGAAATGACTTGTTTAAGAATTCTTTTCCTGCGTCTGTTTGTAGTTTTTGAGGAATACGCCCCTTATCGAAGATGGCTTTAAAAGCGTCTGTGACGCTAGCTCCACTTTTATCACGCATCGCCTCTGCATACGCATACTTGGACAACACATCTATGACTGTTAATATATAACACACACCGTCGTTATGTTTTGCTATATCTTGAAGGCTGATTATGTCCGCTTGCCACTGATAATCTATACACGCATTAACGATTGTGGGTCGCCTCTTAAAACGTCTTCTGGCAGGTTTATGTAGTGAATATGCCTCCTCTCCTGATAACCATGTCTTCACAGCTTCTCTGCTTACAGACTCCTTTTCAGCCACAGCCCTTCTATATAGAGCTGCGCCGCTTCCAAAGCTGCCAACCCCTCTTGTATCATAATAAAGTTTTCTTAACAGGCCCTCCGACATGTTAGCGGGCATTACAGTACAGGAAATGAAAGACGCTTGTTTTGTGTAAGAACATTTTATTAAAAAAGAATGAGTATTACCATATCACAGACATTTTACATTATTACATAGCAAGTATGGTTTACATAAAGGTATCTTGAGGGTGTAACATTCTACTACATTACTTTAAATGCACGCTATAAGGTCACAATACATCAGGCCTTATCTATTATAAAACAGCCTTTGTGGTGCCAAGGATACCACTTTTCTGTTTTTTAGATACAGATTACACATGCGCCTTTCTATAAGTCTCTGTGCCATCTTTTTGTCACAACACACACCTGTGCCTGGCATACTTCTTAGTTTTGCGTAGGGGTCGTTGGCATAGCGTATCTCCTTGACTGTCGCTATCATGATCTTCAGCATGTTCGGATGGACAAAACTATTTTCAGCGCTCAGGCCGTGCACCACCCTTAGCAGTTTATGCATCTTGTACGGGTCTAGCATACTACATATGTACCGGATTACACGGTCTCTGTATGATCCGGATAGACACTCGTGCGCCCCCTGTTCAGGGTCGTTAATACGATGGCCGAAACACAGGCTGTAATAGTCCCTTTTGACGCATGTGTATACAACCACAGCTGCGAAACCTTTAACACTTGATATGTCATCAGTGGTGAACCCAACTCTGGTGAACCCTGGCGTTGGTTTTTCAGAGTCGTCGTTCTTAGAACACTCTTCACACTCCTTAGACATAGGTGTCCCCAGATTTGTGGAACTCCCCGTCTGGTTTGCACAGCATATACAAGACAGATTCAAGCTGCGACCTTTTGCAGTCTGCCCCTGGGCATCAGTTCTTTTCGGTGTTTCATCCTAGGTTCAAAAGATAAATATTGACAACCCGTTAGCGTTAGAAAGACAACAAACGTTCATGTAAAGGGTCTACTCCTAACATTTTTTTTTTTTTGACTTACCACCACATTTTCACCATCCTCTGCAGCGCCTCTGAAATCTTGAGAGTCGGTAATATCCATTGGGGACCCTTCATCTTCCACGCTTGTACCAGGCTGTTGCACAACTACTTCCTGAGGACTCGTCATGTGAACATCCGGGGTTTCATAGATGGGTGTGTTAGGAGCTGGTGCTCTCTAGAGGGGCCAAAAGTAAGATTAACGTTTGGTAGTTGAAGAAATAAAATACATCCTTATGCAAAATAGTTGCTCCTAACATTTTAACTCACCTCCACATTTTCAAACCCCGCGTCGGCTACTCTGACATCTTGAGAGTCGGTAATATCCATTGGTGAGCCCTCATCTTCCACGCTTGTACCAGGCTGTTGCACACCTACTTCCTGAGGACTCGTCATGTGAACATCCATGGTTTCATAGACGGGTGTATTAGGAGGAACTATGGATTCTTCCTCATCCTCCAACTCCAAGAGCATGCTTTGCTCAGACGCCAAACCGTCACTCGAACACTCGCTAGAGCTGCTGTAACGCTTAATCGGGTCCACCCGGCTCGGCCATTGTTTAGCAAACCCACAGCCATAAGGTTCTCCTGGTTGAGCATTATGTTCCATTACCGCAGGTCTGGTTCTGTAAAAGCTACTGACAGGGATCTCTGAGCCACCAAACCAATGTTTTCTCTCAAATGGTTTGTAGCTCTTCCTTTCTGCCATGGTGACCCTTCACGTTGTCCAGCGGCTGCTTGCTACCCCAGGCTCCTGACAAAGGCTTATATGTATTCAAAGAAATCACCACCCCTAAAAGAGGCGTATACCTCTACACCACAACAGGGACACATGGCCATAGGGCTGCTTTGCCACGCCTCTACCTCCAAAAAACAACCCGCCCCCCTGTGACTCATACGCCCCTTCCGGGGCACCTGTCGGTCCTTGTCAACACACGGGCCACCTGTCACTTGTTTGAGACCAGCAGTTTAAGGCCAGGACTGTTTAAGACCAGGCCTGAGCACTCCTGGGCATGTCCATTTTTGCAGCCCTAGCTGTTAAATTTAAGGCCAGAAGTTTAAGACCAGACTGTTTAAGGCCAGATCAAACCCTGGTCTTAAACAGTCCTGGTCTTAAACTGTCAAAATTGAGACCAGGAGTTTAAGACCAGACATGTCAAAAGCTGTCAAAATTGCGACCAGCCTTTTGCGACCAGACATGTCACTTTTGCGACCAGGAATTTTTGATGAGTGGTATCCCGACTTACTACTGGTGTGCAAGCACTTTTCACAAAACCACGGTGTTAACAAAGCATGCACAACTCGGTAACACTGCCAATTAAACAAAAGCTGTAGACAGCAGAGTCGAGAAATACTCATGAGCCCAGAATTGAAACCATTGCTTTGTGTTTTCGAGTAGCTCACTTGCTAACTCATAGTGTTACTGAGTTAGTACAAGCCTTATCAAGAGTGAAGACATGTAAAAACAGGGTGCATACATCCATGCTGTGGCATTGTGCATGGACAAAACATGTTCACAGTATGACCCATGTTTAGCAGCAGAATGTGTTCATGATATGGCTCCAAGACCATATAATGCATTGTGGGCAGATGCAAATGGAGGTGTGCATATGTTTCTGTACCTAATTGTGTTATCTACAACACATGCATCAATGATAAATCTCTTTGAAACCCTCCGAATTAGTGCAGGAGCTGCAGACAGCACTGCTCAGAAACACGAAGAGGCAGCCGCAGCTCCGTATCATTGAACTATTCTGACTGCAGCTCGTACAGATACAGTATTAGGGAATGCACACATACACAACCTTTATTTTAATAACTACAAGTGCACAGCCAGCTCTGTTCTGCACCAGTGCTCTTTATTCATAAAAAGGCATTACGAGTTTACAGGACTGAATGTGCGGCAGATGTACGGCTGTTTTTTGCAGACGCAAAAGGGAATTTGGCCCATTTGCAATGGCAAAAATGGTCAGCCCCATGTACAAATCAGATTTTGCGAGTCGCTAACCTATTAGCCACAAGCAAAATATGGTTTACGACTCGCTATTAGGAAGGGGCATGCAAGGGCGTCCCTTCTTAATAGCGAGTGCAAATGGCATGTACCATTGTTCTGCGACCACATTTGCAGTTGCAAAAAACTCGGGGACTCATTTATGAGGATGTGCGTCACCTTTACGCCGCCAGTGCGTCACTTTTTGTGACGCACCAGTGGCGTAAAAAATGCACCTTGTTGCGCCATATTTACAAAGTGACGCATCTAGGTAGATGCGTCACTTTGTAAACCCCTGCGCCACATTCTACCTGCGCCAGGTATAACGTATGCAAGGGGGCATATTGACGCAAGGAAGGGTTGTAAAAGTGACGCAGTGAAATCTATAAGATTTCACTGCGTCACTTTTAGGATGCCGTTGCGTCAAAATCTTGCGCCTGCCTCACAGCAGGCGTAAGACTGACGCAGGCCCTTTCACATGGGGCTTGCCCCATGTGAAAGGACGCATTGCTGGAGTTGCGGCACTTTTGTGACACACTCCAGCAATGCGTCACTTTTACGCTTACAGATACGTCAGAAATACTGACGTATCTGTAAATCCTTGCGACATGATGCGTCATACATTAAATATCACGCATCAGGAATGTCGCAAGGAGTGCGCACTGAGAAGTGACGCATCGCTGCTTTCACGCAGCGATGCGTCATTTCTCATAAATGAGGCCCCCACAGTTTACCACCCTTTTCAAAAGGGTGGTAAACCATTCGCAACCAGGAAGGGGTCCCCACCCCATCCCCTTTGTGAACGGGTTGTACACAGGGACCATTACTGTTATGTACACACGTCAAGGAAGGGGAGCATTTCTGGTTGTGCATTCCTGGCTAGATCTGGCTCCATCTTGCTCTGTGTCCATTGCTGGTTGTTGCTGGGTGGTTGAGCTGGTTCAAGCAGTAAGGAGCAGATGCATGGATCACAGCATGGGGTGGTGTAGAGGGAACTGAAGACATCCTGATCTGATCATGACCTCATTTTTCCCCTGCTACAGGAGTTTGGATGTGTTTATGGTTTGGTCTTAATGTCGAGTGTGGAATCATTGGTGCCGGCTTTCTTGATTTTTGTCATTTGGTTGCAGTTACTTAGGACCGCTTGTTGCAAATACGGCCAATTATTGATCTCAGCTGGTCGTTGAGTTTAGTGTATTTCCTCCAAGTTTCCATTTTCTCTGGACCAGTCTGTATTGCCTTATCTGTTTTGTGCAGATCTCGTTTCCCTACTGTCATTAAAAAAACAGGATGACAGATTGTGGCCATAGTGAATGGTTTGGTAAAATGTAAACTCTTACAAGACTTTGTCAAAACAGTGCTTGAAACCCTTATTCTACTGCTCCTTTAATGTAGTTGGTGTGGGCATGTGTGCAGGCAGTAGATCATTCACCTCCCTCCTTGCTTGTCTTGTGTGCTTTATGTTCCTACCAGGAAGTATCCATTGATTTCCCCATTGATGTTTACTAGCGGCATGTCCTCTGGGCTTAGAACAGTGACACTGTGTCTTGCATCGGCCACACTTTACGTTATCCTGTCTTCCTTTCGAGGAGGGAATGAAAGAATTATGACTTTGGCATAAATCATTGTAAAGAGGAAAATTGGCACAGATTTATTGTTTCCAATGATTTTTTCTTCTCTCCTTATCACCATGCGTTTTCTCCTGATGCATATTTTGACTTAACTTTCTTTTCTGCATTGCTATGTAATCATTTAATTTATTTAGTAAAGGAATGTTGAGGTGAAACCTTAAAGAAGGATAGAAATATATGGTCAATAAACGTGCACAGAAAGACACCCCATATTCATCATATTCATGTTCATAATGGTACAGTAATTTCAGGAAGAAGAGCCCACCACAACTCCCTTTTCATTAAGCAAATCTTTTTCTTGTAATTAATTTATGGATTCTTTCATTAAATGCTAATGTACATGTGTATAGTTGCCGCTAATGTGGGGAATCGCCAGGTGTTCTTCAGACTCACAGATACATCACATATTTTCAATTTTTTTAGTTATTGTCTAAAATTGGATAAGGACTTACTGAACAGAATATCTCTTTGATTATTTATCCAAGTCTTCAAAATCTGATCCAAACAAACCTTCAGCGTTAGGTTCAAACTTGTATTTGGGGTTAAGCGCATTGATCAGTTAACATAAACACTCTCACATGATTAAACTGGATACTTCTCTTTGAAATGCTCTAAAACCAGATCCTATAGAACCCAGTGGCGGTTGGTGGCAAAAAATACACACATAACTCTCTCATCCAATCAAGATGCTGTTCTAAAGCATCTTGATTGGCTGCTGTGGGCTGGCTCCACGCTCTAAAAGGCACTGTAGGCCTGTGCCTGCTCTCCAACCCAGCTGCCCAAGACAGCCGGGTTAGAGAGGTTTGAATTTAACATGTCGGTTTGGCCGCAGTAAGGTAGCCTGCAAAAGCAATATGCGCAATGCAAACTCAAGTGGTCAGTCTTCACTGCTGCCAATCATTGGCAGCAGAGACGCACAGGCCCCACCCTACCCTCACACTCTGTTTGCTGACATGAAATGTAAAAAATCATTTTATTACCATTTCATTTATGACACTTTCTGCCCAGCAGTGTGGGGGGCAGGGTGACACTCCTCTGCTCCCATGGAGGAACCGACGCTGATACAACCCAGGGGATGAAAACTTATCCTTAGCCTGGATTCCTCTGGCAATCAGTGTATTTTCCCAGTTGTGGACATGATTCAACACATCTTCACTGCTTTTCAGAACCAGATCCGTCTTAACCCCTTTTTTAGACTAACGTCAGATGAGCCACAAGACTACTTGATATTCATATCAGTGCTCTTTGCTGAAAAGACGTCAATGGGATATGGTTTCCCGGGTGTAAGCATGGTATGTAGGAGGGCAAGACAGTTTGACACCAGAGTGACAGGAAATTGTATCCTGAGCATGGGTATCTTGACAAGGAGTGCAGCACATTGATAAACCATAAAGCACAACAGAATTTTTGATACTAGAGTATAAAAACTAGATGATGACTGGAGTGCATCACAAGGCATCTTCATTGTCCTTCATTGTCAAGTATTTACAAAAGCAATGGAGTACAAATCACAACTTTCACATTATGTGGACAGAGATGATTTGGACTTAGAGCCTTGGGGCATATTTATGAGTCCCTTGTGCCACCAGAGCATAATTTTTGTGAAGCTCCAGTGACGCAAATCACATAATCATATCTATAAGGCCAAGCGAAGCCAGTTTTGGTGGCTTTGAATGGCCTCAAATATATGGAGTAAGTCAAGGCAGCACAAATTGCTGCTTTGTCTTACTCCAAACTGGATAGGTATTCCATGGGCATTGCGGTGGGTTTTCCTAGGTATCACCCATGGATTTGGCACTCCCCCAGATTTACAAGAGCATGTAAACCTGGGGGCAATATCCTTATGGCTCCCGAGGTGAGGCGTAACAGGGAGAAATGCATTTATTTATCCTAGTCTTTTCCTCTTTCTCTTTCATAATGCAGCACACATAGAGATAGAAGCTCACCTCTTTGGATTAGTTCTGTGCAGGAAGGTGCCCCTTCCTGCACAAAACCAATCCTACCTACAACACAGGCCCCCCTGCACCATGGTTCAAGGGTGCCTGCGTTGGCGCTAGGCTGCTGAAATACCACCAGCATGGGGATAAGGATAGGAATGAACCATATTGCATAAATACTGTGCATTCTGGGCCTTTCACTTTGTTATGGAGTAATGCAGCAAGCTGACTTGCTGTGCTGCCCTACCCCAAATCCCCATAAATCATGGCCTTAGAGTCAGAGGCAAGTCTTAGGTGAGTGACGTTTTCAGAGAGGCATTCATAGATGTGCTTCTTGAGGATCTCTTTGATCATGGGCATCCATATCAATTATCTGCATTTGAGAAGATGGCACCAAGATGTAAGGGTACAAAGAAGGATGCTAATGGCAAGGGACACATTGATATCAATGTGAATCTCCAGCTGTCTTGCAAGTGATGAGGAAGTTAGAACTTCGGCTATTGGATGAAACAGGCATGGAGAGGGGCTATGGAATCGAGAACGAGGGAAGGTAGACAATCTTAGTTTCAGAAGAGCTCAACACAGCATCTTAGTTCTACATAATCACAAAGGTTCATGCAGCCATCATTCCCTTCAGAGTGAAGGCAAAGCAGAAAGATCAGAGAATAAAGGGAGGAATGTCTGTTTGTCACTAGTAGGGCAGAGTTCACCTGCCCATTAAAATGTATTCTGCTTTCCACGATACCTAAATGAATATACATGTGCAAGATTACATATTAACAATGTTTGTGAGCCGTAGTCATCAACAAATGAGTAAAAGTCAACTAATCTGAGGAGGTGGAGTGGGCAAAAAGAAGGTTACATAAAAGTAAAAAGAGGAATGAGTCCTGTATAGAACCTTGAAGGGCTCTTGGTAGAATTAATTGTATGATTGTTGATGTAAGAAGGTGTAGTTGAGTCACACCTAAAGCAGCTGTGAATGTAAGTAGGATGGTTTAGTTACCATATTGAAACCTACTATAGATAATGGAGGACTAGAATGAAGGGTAGATAGTTCTTATGAGCTTTGGTGAGGAAGCTAGACAAGTGGAAGAAATCAGTCTGTTGTGTTTTTCGGCAAAAGGGTATTTTAAGGGATATAAGTTGAGTGGTGGAGGAGCAGTCTGTTGAATCAAGTCTAAGATTTATGAAAAAAGAATAGGTAATAATTGGAGACTATATTGGGCAAGAGCCAGTGCTTAATCTGAGCCAGAGGTTTCCGATGATCGGCACTGGCACTTAATTGTCAACAACGTCACTTATCACAGTCTGCTACATGGTGGTGCTGTTTGTCTAATTTAGAGATGACCACAAGTGTTTAGTAATGCAACATACATTAAAACTACTCATACCTGTGGCCAAAGCCATGCTTATAGCTTTGGGATGCTGGAATAGTTTGAACTATCACACTTGTAGAAGTGTGATCATTAGTAGTTGTTATGGTACTGTCAATGGCAGCATTTGGCAAGGGCAATGGGAATTGTAAGCAGTAGTGGCCTCCTGACGACGGCCTTGGCACTTTCTTTCTTACAAATTAAGCACTGGTGAGAAGAAATTTTAACAGAGACTTTCTTAAATCAGATCAGAATAGGTACATTTGCTTTGGTGTATGAACAGCATCTACAAGAGGTGGTAAAGAGTGCAAGAAGAAATTAACTTTTCCATCTGTTAATGGAGGGTTCTGATTGGGCTTAACAATAGTGTGCTGCAGTTGTTATGGGTGTGAAGGTAAGTGGTGGGGCTACAAAGAATATGATGAGAATGTTAGGGGTTGAAAGAGCAGTTGAGCTGAAATGAGATGGAGAAGGCATGGGCAGTAGAACGACAATAGAGTGTGCAGATGTTAGCAATTTAATATGTAAATATTTTATATTCTGTGTGGTTGTGTGTTTAGGGTGCATCTATGTTTCAATCACTGCAAGAAAGTGCAAATGGGGAGTGTTGAAATAAACTCATTTGTATTAAAGGAATTGTTGGAGGGGGGAGGTCTCGGGATGGCAGAGGTCACTACCTCTGGCCACCCAGGGACCCTCCTCCTCCAGGAACGTTGCCAAGCACTTAGAGTCGGACCCTCATAGAGGAGGGTTAGGCATTTACAGTTATGCACAGTAAGATCTCACCTCCCCCCACAAAGGGACACCACACCAGTGGAGGGTACAAAACAGTTCTTTATAACACAAAAGTAATCAGGTTCGCACAGTCCAAGTATACACTAGGCCAGGGGTGTCCAAACCTGTCCTGGCGGGCCGTATCCATGCCAGATTTTTGGGATATCCCCATCTGGGGATCACGGTTCGATCCCCGGCACCGGCGGCAGATTAGCCCAGCACCACGTGACTCTGGGAAATAGCTGGCGCCGCGGCTAGGGCGGCTGACTCCGGAATCTGGAGATCAGGGTTCGATCCCCGGCACCGGCGGCAGATTAGCCCAGCACCACGTGACTCTGGGAAATAGCTGGCGCCGCGGCAAGGGCGGCTGACTCCGGAATCTGGAGATCAGGGTTCGATCCCCGGCACCAGCGGCAGATTAGCCCAGCACCATGTGACTCTGGGAAATAGCTGGCGCCGCGGCTAGGGCGGCTGACTCCGGAATCTGGGGATCACGGTTCGATCCCAGGCTCCGGCGGCAGATTAGCCCAGCACCATGTGACTCTGGGCAATAGCTGGGGCCGCGGCTAGGGCGGCTGACTACGGAATCTGGGGATCACGGTTCGATCCCCGGCACCGGCGGCAGATTAGCCCAGCACCATGTGACTCTGGGCAATAGCTGGCGCCGCGGCTAGAGCGGCTGACTACGGAATCTGGGGATCACGGTTCGATCCCCGGCACCGGCGGCAGATTAGCCCAGCACCATGTGACTCTGGGCAATAGCTTGCTTAATCTTCCCGACGGCCCCTAGCGCCTAGAGACCCTTACGGGTGATTGTGCGCTTTACAAATGTGGATTATTATTATTATTATTTGGTCCGATTCCGATCCGGTTCGTAAAAGCACATCTGCCCGAATCTGTCGGACAACCACGTACGCCCGGGAGAGGACTGCCCGGGACCCGTGGAGCCCGTCCTGGGCACTCTGACCTGCCGTCAGCACGGGGAAGGGAGCCCCGGATGCCCGGGGGGAGGACTGCCCGGGACCCGTGGAGCCCGTCCTGGGCACTCTGACCTGCCGTCGGCCCGGGGAAGGGAGCCCCGGACGCCCGGGGGAGGACTGCCCGGGACCCGTGGAACTCGTCCTGGGCACTCTGACATGCCGCTGACCCGGGGAAGGGAACCCCGGATGCCCGGGAACCGTGGAGCCCGTCCTGGGCACTCTGACAAGCCGTTGGACCGGGGAAGGGAGCCCCGGACGCCCAGGACCCGTGGAACCCGTCCTGGGAACTCCGGCATGCCGTTGGCCCGGGGAAGGGAGTCCCAGATACCCGGGACCCGTGGAGCCCGCCATGGGCCCTCTGACAAGCCGTTGTCCCGGGGAAGGGAGCCCCGGACGCCCGGGACTCGTCGAGCCCGTCCTGGGCATTCTGGCATGCCGTTGGCCCGGGGAAGGGAGCCCCGGACGCCCGGGGCCCGTGGAGCCCATCCTGGGCACTTTGACATGCCGTTGGCCTGGGGAAGGGAGCCCTGGACGCCCGGGGGGACGACTGCCAGGGACCCGTGGAGCCCGTCCTGGGCACTTTGACCTGCCGTTGGCCTGGAGATGGAAGCCCCGGATGCCCGGGGGAGGACTGCCCGGGACCCATGGAGCCCGTCCCGGGTACTTTGCCACGCTGTTGGCCTCCTGGAGATGGGTGCTCCGGACACCCGGCGGAGGACTGCCAGGGACCCGTGGAGCCCGTCCCGGGTACTTTGCCACGCTG